>NC_065452.1:50149460-51349460 GCF_917563875.1 Diabrotica virgifera virgifera
ATTCTTTCCATGATTTTAAATATACACGATGATAAGGCTATGGGTCTATATGAATCTGCATTTCCGTTCTGTTTTCCAGGTTTTTTGATAGGTACTATGATGTATTCTTTCCACATTAGTGGAAAAGGAATCCTATTTATCCAAATCGAATTTAACAATTCCAACAGGGCTTTCTTATGGTCTAAGGGCATTTTATGTAACATATTGTATGAAATGTTATCCACCCCGGGAGATTTATTATTTTTTGACTTAATGCAATGATCGAGTTCCCATAATTGAAATAGCGATTGTAGAACAGAAGTGTTCCTATTTACGGTAGCTATTTGTTGAGTAATGTTGTTTTCAACCCATGGAGGTGAGATGTTTGTGTGGAATTTGCTTTTCCAGTCTTCTTTGGGGTTTATTGGGGGTTTATTTGCTTGTTTTCGGTTTTTATATCGGTTTACCTTGTTCCACACTTCTTTAATTGGTGTATTTTGATTTGATTTGATTTTGTAAAGGTTGACGTCGTATTTTTGTAAAAATGGTATATCCGTAAATAAATAAATAAATAAAATTTAATGCGTGACCAATGAAGTTACATAAAAGAGCGAGACTGTTCCCGGATTAAAAATAAAATATAAAGATTTCTTGTTAACACTTCAAAGAAGTTGTAATGAGTTTTCCCAGATAAGTGCTTAATTTTTTGTTTATTTCACGTTGAAATATTCGATTTAGAATTTTGACGAATAAGAACCTACTTTTCATTAGCTACAACTTTGCTTCTACTGGGTTTGTAGACTTCATATATAAATTATTTTTTTCACTTTTATGTAGGCTATATTTTTTCGATGAAATAATAATTAGGTTTTCAGTTTTTTGCGAAAAACCGTCTAAAACCGGGGTTTTTGTTGAAAAATGAACAAACGTATTCACTTGCAAATAACTCAAAAAGTATTGATTTAATGAAAATCTCTATACAACAAAAAAATTGCTTAGAATTAGTCAGTTTATCCAATTCCCGACTTATTTTGAACATATGTTTTTTCACCCCCGAGAATACCCCCAGATATTCTCAGGCATATTCCCCCGAGAATACCGCTTTTACCCCCAGGGCAAAAGCCCACATCGGCACAATATCACTTCTTTTCTTGTTAGCTATGTGTGTGAGATGACAAATTTGATGTCAATATAAGCAGTTCTTTAAAATTCACAAGAAAAACCGTGAGTAAATGGACTGTTATTTGTAGACAAAAATATCAAAATGAAACAAACAGAATAAAATCATAACAAAATAGATGAAACTGGATGATATACTACACATAGTTTCAAAAGTTATGCATCACCCCTCATATTTACGATGTTTACGCTTTTATAAATCCGTTTCTTTATCACATATTTAATGGGCCTTTTTTATAAAAAATATACCATTTTTGGTTTTTTTATTTTATTTGATTACCCATTTAATTGACCTGGTTTTGCCAAGGTATAAACATTTGAAAAATTTATTCTGGTGAAATTTTTGAAAACGTGATTAAAAATGAATCATACTTTAACCTTTAACTACCGCGCATCAAGTTATAACATAACTACACGCGTGGCATACTTTGTATGCCACAAGAAAATACACTTAAAAACAGCGGATTTGTTTAATTTTTTTTGAAAAAATACACTTAGTTGTTTGTTATAAACCTTATTCGGCGTCAGTGAATACTTGGAGTTCCTTTTCAGTAAGCCAACTGGGATTTATAACTGGAATCATGGAATAACTGGATTCCATGATAAATAAAATTACTAATAAAAAATTTTTTTAAATGTGATTTTTTACAGAAGAAAAAGTATTGTTTACAAAGAAAAATATATTTTTTGCCATAATGACTAAAAAACAATTAAAATATGTACTTATATTACGACTTATAGTAATATAATCCTGGGGTATATTGTCCACCACCGGAAACAACAAATAATAAAATGTAAATTACGATCTTTCCAGAACGCCGATTATAACGAAACTAAAACCAAATTGTAAAGCACATTCCAGTGATAGGTTAGAAAAATAAGCAAGGTCAAAAATTAAATTTTTAAATATATTTCCAGTAGAATTCTTATATCTGGCGTACAAAGTACGCCAGCGGGTGTAGTTAAAGGTTAATTTCTGAGTTGGACCGTATAAGAATTATCCTTTTAGTTGAAGAAGGCCATTCACAGTGGTTCGTGGCGGAAAGAGTGGGTGTTTCTCAGAGTGATGTCTCACCGATATGGAATAGGTTCCTGGAGACAAACTCGATAAGGAGTAGAGCTCGGTCTGGTAGACCCCGAGTTACCAAGGATCGACAGAATAGATATATCAGAATTTCCATCTGTAGAAATTCTTCTATGTCTGTACCAGCCCTCCAAGGAGAATTCAGGCATACTACAGGAGTCAGAGTATCGTTGGTTACAATAAGAAGAAGAATTTTAGACTCAGGTTTGAGGAGTCGTCAACCAACAAGAGTTCCTCAGCTACAACGTAGACATGTTTTGGACCGCCTCCAGTGGGCTCAAGAACACATACAACTCCCCCAACAATTTTGGAGTTTTGGGCTTTTTCAGATGAGACCAAAATCTGTTTAAATAGTGATAACCGGCGAATTCGTGTGTGGCTAGTTGTGCAGCTCTTGTTGGCTCTCGCCAAACACAAATTAGCTGGTTATCACTATTTAAACAGATTCTGGTCTCGTCTGAAAAAAGCACAAAATTCCAAAACTGTTGTGGGAGCAGTGTGTGTTCTTGAGCCCACTGGAGGCGGTCCAAAAGATGTCTACGTTGTAGCTGAGGAACTCTTATTGGTCGACGACTCCTCAAACCTGAGTCTAAAATTCTTCTTCTTATTGTAGCCAACGATACTCTGACTCCTGTAGCATGCCTGAATTCTCTTTGGAGGGCTGGTGCAGACATAGAAGAATTTATACGCATGGAAATTCTGATATATCTATTCTGTCGATCATTGGTAACTTGAGATCTACCAGACCGAGCTCTATTCTGTATCGAGTTTGTCTCCAGGAACCTATTTCATATCCGTGAGACATCACTCTGAGAAACACCCACTCTTTCCTCCATGAACCGCTGTGAATGGCCTTCTTCAACTAAATCGGTAATTCTTATACGGTCCAACTCAAAAATTAAAGTACAATTCATTTTTAATTGCGTTTTCAAAAATTTCACCAGAATAAATTTTTCAAATGTTTACACCTTGGCAAAACCAGGTCAATTAAATGGGTAATCAAATAAAATAAAAAACCAAAAATGGTATATTTTTTATAAAAAAGGCCCATTTTAAATATGTGATAAGGATACGGATTTATAAAAGCGTTAACATCGTGAATACGAGGGGTGATGCATAACTTTTGAAACTACAGTAGAACCCCGAAAATCCGAACCCCGCAAATCCGAACTTTCGGCAAATCAGAACCAACAGAAAGTGAAAAAAATTTTAAAAATTCAAAATAAAAATTTAAAAACATGTTTATGATATGTACAGAGAACCAGAAAATTTAACAATGTAAAATTAATAGGAATTTGGACATGTGAAATTTATTAAAAATAAATACGTACTTTATATACTTTATACGTAGTACATACTTATAAATAAAAACTTACACAATCAATAAAGGAATGTGCATAATACACATTTCCCATGGTATACTATGAACGAAAACATTGAAAAAGATACGAAACATGAGAAACATAGTGTAATCAATATCCAGATTACAAATTAAATGAATCATTTACATGGCCGAATTCCCATGCCCCCTGACGAAACAAAACTACTGGCGTTAGCGATTTAATATTTCGGTGATCTAAATATTTTTCAGCATAGAACATTGGAGGCATAAATGCGGATAAAGTTTCATAAAGGGATCGGTGGCAGTCCAAATCTTTTAAAAATCATCTTCGTTAGCTTCTTAGGCTAACTTTCGGATAATCCGAACTTTTCAGAATCCGAACAGGCTGTCCCCCCAATTAGTTCGGATTTGCGGGGTTCTACTGTATGTGTATTTTAATAAAATTTCATGTGTGTTTATACTTATAATCCTATTTAATTTCTCAATTTTTATTTTAAAATTAATTTTTATGTTTTGTCTGTTTTTTTAAATTTTTTACTCCGGGTTTTTGGCGCCCGTGTGCATTGCACACTTTGCACATATGGGAGCGGGGCCCTGTTAAAAGGAATAAACTGTGGAACATTCTAGAAGATAGAGACGTCAGTAACAAATTAATAAGAATAATTCAATATGTATACAATAAAAACAAGAACTACATAATAAGAAATAACATGATATCAAAAAATCAGAACCATTTATGACGAGTAAGGGACTAAGGCAAGGAGGGGGACTGAGTCCATTATTATTTAACATATACTTAGACGAGATCATAAAGAAATATAGAGTAAAGGCTAAAAAATTATATGTAGGACATAGAAATTTACAAAAAGTAGAAATATCTGAAGGAGCTTTTGCTGATGATGTAGTAATAATAGCGGACAGTAGAAACAACTTACAGTACAATCTAAATCTCTGGAATAAAGTTATAGAAGAATATGACACGAAAAGCAACAAACAAAAAACAAAAGTAATGGTTAATGATGAAAACCCAGAGATATTGAATATAGTGATTCAAGATGTAAGCATAGAGCAAGTAAAATCGTTTCAATATCTAGGGGTGGAAATAGATGCATGCAACAGGAAGAACTGAGTTAGAAATCAATGATAGAATAGACAAAACAATGAAACTTTATTATACAATGAACCAGAAATTCATCAGCAATAGCGAAATAACAAAAAACAAAAATTAACGTGTTCAAGTCGATATTCAGACCTATACTAACCTATGGGTGTGAAACATGGGTGTTGGATGAAAGACAGAAAAAACAGAATCCAAGCAGTCGAGATGAAATATCTAAGAAGAGTTAAGGGTGTGACCAGATATGATAGATTAAGAAATACTGATATACGAGAAGATCTAAATATAGAAGCTACTCTGGAATACATTAAAAAAAGACAACTTAGTTGGTGGTCACACTTGCAAAGAATGGACAAAATGAGACCATTGAGGAAGGTTTGGGAAGCAAAAATACAGAAAAGGAAAAAAGCGGACGACCAAGAACAACATGGGATGGGGTAGTAAGACGAATACTAGAAAAGAAAAGAATAACATGGAGAGAGGCAATCAATGTGGGGAAGAATCGAAAAGAATGGAAAAAGTTTTTAAATGATTAGTATAGATACTAGTAATTATAATGTAGAAATTGTAAACTCGACACCGTACGGTATAAGGGTACTGAATATATATACATATATTCTTTTTGTGTCAATTAATTGAATTCAAAATAATTTTTCTTGGGTACTCTGTATAAATAATTATGTCAATGTTTATATTACTGAATAGAGGATTGAATAACCTTTCAAATGAGCTGGCACACGACCCCTATTCTCATTAAAAAAAATCATCGATTACATCATCACTCCCAGATGGATGACGTCACTAGTATGATATATAAATATGTCAAAAAAGTCATAATTCATAAATTTAAAAATCTACATGTTTCAGGCTTTTTCCTTAAAGTCGCTAACTTACGAAATAACGAATTTATTCCAAACATTTGCATCACACTGTATACCTAATGGTTTGTCCTAACTGACTAAAAAGCCATGTTCACTAACATACATGTACAGTATGCAGCAAAATTAACAATACTGAAATGCGTATGCCTCAAATTCGTATATGTCATGCATCGAAATGTACTGAGTGGTTTCCAAATGTCGTTATAACTTATGTGAATGTTGTAATAAGGTTAGGTGCATCAGGGTAGTCCTCAGTTTTGCAGAAAAATTTTTTATCATTGAGTACTAAGTTCGGAAAACAGTCAAGTTTAAAATCAATTAATCAATGGTTTCAGCAGGACATGGCAACCTGTCATGGCAAGGGAGCCTCATCGAATACTGCTTGATCATTTGGGAGATCGCCACTCACCAGACTGAATGACATCTGATGAGTACATATGGGGAATGTTGAAGGAGGCAGACTGATCCACTGTCTGACATTCCGGGATTGAGGACTACATTAAAGATTTTTTTGTGCCAAAGGGCATCATGTATACTAAATAAATAAATAATCATAAACATCTCAATATTAATTTCAGTACTGTTTATTTTTCCGCATACTGTAAATAAAGATTGTGAGAAATGGATGAAGGGAAGTTTAAGGAATAGTTGATGTAGAATGTAGATGTAAACATATATGGTATTTCTTGCTTTAGAAAACCACCTGAAGGAAAAAATAAATATTAGAAGTACTAAGCAAAGTAATATAGCCAAAAGTGAGAATGATCCAGATTATGCAGCTGGGTTGTCCAACGAATTCAACAATAATATAAATGGAAGTGAGTTGGATTCTAGTTACAAAAATAGCCAAAATATTCCTCCTAGTAAAAACAGGCACATGTTGTCTAATGTATTGTTATTCCCTATCCAATTTATTTATATAGGGGAAACCCCCATTAACAGTAAACCTAAGTTAACAGTAGGGGAAACCCCCAGGAGATCATATTTTACAATTCCTAATTATCAACAAAGCAGTTCATAAAGCTGAGAGTAAACTATTGTAACAACTGGGGAAATAAGAAATAGGAAAAAAATTGATGAGCCACTTGTTGAAAGGAAGAAACAAAAAAACAGATAATTACATACAAGCTGATGCAGTTAAAAAGTCATGTTGCCATGAGAAAATTTTATTTTATATTATGAAGTTAAAAAGTATGTACATCTCAAAATCAAACATCATCAAGAGTGTATTCCTACAAATACTATTTAACATCAGAGAAGAGGTGTGTGTGTTTAAGATATTTCTTTTAGCAACATTGGGCTATGAAAAAGACAACTGCAGAATGTTGAAAAATATACGAAAAACAGATTTGAAATTGATAGTACCTAAAACAGATGGGAGAAATCGCTCACTCACGCTAAGTGAATGGAAACACAATTATTGAGGATGTTAATTCATTCAAGCCAACGATATTGCATTACAGAAGAAAGCAAGCTCCGTAAAGAAAATACCTTCATAGTTATATAAGCATTACACTCATGTACAAAGATTTCATACTAAAATATCCAAATACAGAAATATTTTGTCTAATGACCTAAATATATCATTTGCTAATCTAGGAACTGAAGAATGCCGGGACTAAAAAGCATTTAAAATACACAAAAGCTTAAAAAATTAAAAGCCACATTCCTCAAAATCGTATGAAATTTTGGGAAGAAACAAAGATGCTTTTGTGGAAGAACATGATTCATATTCCTATTATTTTAATGTTTTTATCGTTATATGCATAATGCATATCGATGGCTTAGTGTGAAAACCTCGTATCTCAATTTTTTTCGAAAATGACATTTTGGTGGTTTTAGTTTGAAAACCTTGTATCTCACCATTTACAACTGTTACAAAAAATCCAAATACACTAGACTATTTTCTACAGCCGAAAAAAGAAACCACATATATCAATTGCTCTCTTGATTTAGTGTGAATACCAGGTATGGTATATTAAACAGTAAATGGTTAAGTTCAATTAGTTACCACTATAAACAGCCCGGATTAACCGATAAAAGTATAAAAGGCCCGGTTTCAGGTAAAATTTATTTTAGGCTTTATTATGGGAGTACCGTCTAGTCAGTGTTAATTGCAAAAGACCAACTCTGTCTACCTCGGTGGCTTATCGCTCCGGGTGGGTCTTAACAATGGGCCAGGTCAGATAAATTTAATAATATTTATGACCGCACTAATTGAATTCAAACCATTTACTGTTGAACAAACCATATACAGGGTGTCCCAGACTAATTTACCCACGCTATATCTCTTAAATGAATAGAGATTTTCGAATGGGACAAAAGGTGATATATTCTACTTGTAATACACTTTAATATGGCGTACAAAAAAATTATCTCCTAAATAATTATCCCTTAGTTACAACCCCTAACTTTAATTTTTTTAATAGCACCCTGTATATTTTTTAATAGTTTTGGATGTGGTCTTTTATCGTCTATTCAACACATTTTTTGAAAATAAAATCGGTTCGTAAATAACCTAGAAACTATCAGTTTATTTTTGTTAAATTGTGTGTCCCAGACTAATTTATCCAGGCTATATTTCTTAAACGAATAGAAATTTTCGAATGGCACAAAAACTGATCTATTCCATTTGTAATACACTTTCATATGGCGTAGAAAAAATTCATCCCTAACTTACAGGGTGCTATTTAAAAAAAATGTTAGGGGTTGTAACTAAGGGATGAATATTTACTGGATATTTTTTTCTACGCCATATTAAAGTGTATTACAAATGTAATAGATCAGTTTTTGTCCCATTCGAAAATCTCTATTAGTTTATGAAATATAGCCTTGATAAATTAGTCTGGGACACACAATTTAACAAAAATAAACTGATAGTTTCTAGTTTCTAGGTTATTTACGAACCCATTTTATTTTCAAAAAATGTGTTGAATAGACGATAAAAGACCACATCCAAAACTATAAAAAAATATACAGGGTGCTATTAAAAAAATTAAAGTTAGGGGTTGTAACTAAGGGATGATTATTTAGGGGATGATTTTTTTGTACGCCATATTAAAGTGTATTACAAGTAGAATATATCACCTTTTGTCCCATTCGAAAATCTCTATTCGTTTAACCTTTAATTACATGCGCTGGCATACTTTGTACACCAGATATAAGAATTCTACTGGAAATATATTTAAAAATTTAATTTTTGACCTTGCATATTTTTCTAACCTATCACTGGAATGTGCTTTACAATTTGGTTTTAGTTTCGTTATAATCGGCGTTCTGGAAAGATCGTAATTTACATTTTATTATTTGTTGTTTCCGGTGGTGGACAATATACCCCAGGATTATATTACTATAAGTCGTAATATAAGTACATATTTTAATTGTTTTTTAGTCATTATGGCAAAAAATATATTTTTCTTTGTAAACAATACTTTTTCTCCTGTAAAAAATCACATTTAAAAAAATTTTTTATTAGTAACTTATAAATCCCAATTGGCTTACTGAAAAGGAACTCCAAGTATTCACTGACGCCGAATAAGGTTTATAACAAACAACTAAGTGTATTTTTTCAAAAAAAATTAAACAAATCCGCTGTTTTTAAGTGTATTTTCTTGTGGCGTACAAAGTACGCCACGCGTGTAGTTATGTTATAACTTGATGCGCGGGTAGTTAAAGGTTAAGAGATATAGCGTGGGTAAGTTAGTCTGGGACACCCTGTATATAACCAAGAATTTGGTACTTAATTTGAAGTGTTTGTTTGAGAGATTCTACTTGGAGAAGTGTTTTTTGTGAACAACAAAATGTAGTCCGGCATATAGAAACATTTTATGAACCTTAAATCAAAAGATTTGTATTGTATCGACCTAGTATTTGGAGGTGTGCAATAAGCTATGAAAAATGAAAACCTCGTAAATAATAATAAACACAACCTCATTTGAGATGAAAAACATGTATATCAAGATATACGAGGTTATCATAGTTACTTGGGCAAAGGCTCTATATACTGCAAGGATATTTACGTGTTTTTCATAGTTAATACAGTGGAACCCCGATAAGTCGGCCTCCGATAACCCGGAAGTCCGGCTAACCCGGATCGATTTTCATCAGATAAAATAAAAATGTTTTCACTTTGACTGAGTTTTTTTACCAAGAAATAAACAATAATGTATACAACTGTACGTAATTTAGATGTACTGGACATAAGTATTTCATTTTTTTGCAATTATAATTAAGTTTATCTGTAAGAGTACAGTATTTTATTAATTTTTACCATATTCTCCGGCTAACCCGGATTTTCGATAACCTGGATCGGCTGTGGTCCCGATTAATCTGACTTATCGAGGTTCCACTGTATTTGTATTTCCAATTTAATAGCGACATTTAACGCTTTTACCTCTGGGCCAATATCAGATATTTGTCTCAATGTGCTTGAATTAAAAATAGGTAACGTAATTTTTGTTTTTAGGTTATATTATGCAGAAAATCAGTTTTTGCCTCTCCTGTAAAATTGTAATTTAATGAGATACGAGGTTTTCACACTAAGCCATCGATATTGTACTTTTATAGATATAATACAATGTAAATTGTGTAGTAAGTTTTTAAAACTTATAAAATTAAAAGTGTTCAGTTAATTAGAATTTGAGTTTCATTTAGGATGATTTTAGTAAGTAATATAAACAAAGCTTTTTCATATACTAAGCTATATTGTCCTAAGTGACTGTCTATTCAAAAATAAACTAATGGGGAAAGAAAAAATCCAAATTATGAGAAATATATTATAGAAATTAGATTATATTTTACATAATATATGAAATAAAACAGAGTTTATTACATTACCATGTTTTATACAATGAAAAGAAAGAAAAACTGGATTTTCTCAAAATCTAAATTTTACAGATAGGACCTTTCATGATGGCAGAACAACTGTGGATAAGGAACTTGAGGTTAGTTTTTGTCTCTGGGCATGTTGAGTACCCAAGTTTATATGATCTTACTTAGAACTATTTATCGAAATTGTAAATAGGTCACTTAAAAGGACAAAGGGAGAAGATTACTTAATGCATTTTGCCCTTGAAGACTAGCTTTTCCGGCTTTAATATATGAAATCACTTTTGCTATAGATAAAATATATAAAAACTAAAATAATAAAGACATATACGTGCTTTAAAGGGTGCCATATAATCGTTTCCTTCTATTTTGATTTCGTTCATCTTGATGTAGTATAGGAGTAAGCAATTAAAACAAACAACTATATAATTGTTTCTAATTCGAATCGGAGGCTATCAAGATGACAGATCAATTGAAGCACTGTATCCAAACTCAGTCTACATAAAGCAACCGAAAGTTCACTTAACGAAATTTTAGTGGTTTGCGGTACAAAGATGCCCAGATTCTGAAATTTTCTCTACAACTGATGGAACATGGCGGACATGCGAATCAAACTACACACTTGTATGTCACAATAAACATGCGAAAATTATATAATCTAATGTACTAGAAGCACTATAACTGTGTTCTTCACCTTGTAAACGTTTAAGAAGTTTTTATCATGCTCTATGTTTATATCTGTATTACTGGTACATTCTATTATGTTATCGTCCTCTTGTGACGCCATATTTACACTACTTCTCTTCACGCAGACGCTCTTTTTCCCTCCGCATGCGTTCGCCATAGAACTAAGAGTTTGACGTTAATTTGAGACTCGTTTTGTGTCAAAAAAATTAAACTTGATATGGTTGGTACAGTATAAATTCCGAAATACGTCATAGCAAATGACGTCACATGGTACCAACACGAAATATTTATACTTATTTACAGGATATCCCTATTTTTATGAAAATTTAACAAAAATAAAATAGCCTAACCAAGCCTAACCATAACACAAATACTACAAGTAACTATTAAAGAATGATTAAGTAATTATTAAATATTGTTAAACAAATGATTAATTAAAATAAATTAAATTTTCTTGAAAATTATATTAAAATGAAATTAATACTCCAAGTTAAAGGTCACTCTCATCTTCGATCCCTAACATCTCACTCAAACACTGCTTATATATAATATATAAATCTGGAAAGAGCTTATTATAAGCAAACTTATATTCGATCTTATATTATACAAAAAACAAATCTGCAAAACACAGAAATATTATTTTTACGAATATGCAGAGATAGCAAGTTTCCAGAGATGATAATTAGATTTCTTTGGGGAAATCAAGCACATATTTCATTTTTAAGATTATTGACAGATATCAAGAATAGCCTACAGCCTCTGACAGAGACGCTCAGGATCTTGCGATAGTGTTGCCAATTTGTACATAATTATCAGAGTTTAACATAATTTTTATGGCATTCTGATAATAAATATTTTAATGATAATTTTAATATAATTTTATACATAATATGTTTGTGGGAATTATGTCGATAATTAGGACATAATATAAAATATTGACAATGAATGGCGATTGTATTGTCAATCTTTTGCAGAAATTCCAGAAAATATTCAAAAATAATCTTGTAGAGAAATACTGGTATAAAGTTGCTGCAGCATATCTGTACCTCAGAGCTAAACTGTATTAACTCCATTTTTTTGAAAAATTATATTATTTCACAATCTACGTAACACACTTCACATTTTTCATATGCGATACGATATAAAATCCTACTTAATGTGGTATGTGGTTCTGAAGATAGGCAACGTTAAAGTGTATTAAGTCCCTCCGTAGCTCCGAGCTAACAGTCGTTTACACTTAATACCCAGCGAAATAAAAGGATTAACTCCATGGAAGGATGTAAAACCGCGGCGTGCTACTGGTATTCTGTGGAAAATAAATGAAAGTAAAACTAAATGACTTCAAGGATTTTAAGACTCTTTGAAACAACACAGGAGCGTCATTTGAAATTTTGATTGGGGGGGGGGCAAGCATTTTATAATACATTATATATGATGTAATGATGAAAATTGATGTATTTTTTTGTAAATTGTCATTTTCAGGGTCAGGGGGGGAGGGGCAAATGACGCCCCTGAAACAACAACTGTTTTAACTGTTCACCTTTTATTATATGGAAAAAAACGCAGAATACAGACTTTCGTATGTCAGATGTTGTCCACTTGGAAGTATGTATGTAGCGATAATTTGGGATTACTTTTTTCAAAACTAATTTTAGATCGGAAACATTCCAATCTGTTGATCTCAACAGAAATCCTAGGCGTGTTTAATTTCCTGCGGCTCTGCCTGTGATTCACGATAAGCCAAAGGAATTTCATAATTTTTATAAAAACTTATCCCACTCCGATAAAGTATTTAGATGAGGATTTATAAAAGTTTTCCAAAATAATAGTGAACAACACTCATGATCCTTTGAGTTTCGTTTTTTGTTAGTTTTATTTACTGATTTTGTTTTATACATATTGTTTATTGTTTATTTCATTTAATTTTAAAAAAGAAGTGTTCTTGACTAAGTTTTGTTTCATGTATGGTATTATCTCCAGATTATTTATTTACGTGTGTCAACTTACCATTATATTATCTCCGGAACATGGTAATTGTTTTCATGCCAAACAGTATTAACTCCATGTTTTTTCAAAAAATTAAAAAGGTATAAAAATAACAAATACAGTAATATATGGTATCATTTATTCTTATCAAATAGTGTTTATCACGTATTTGAAGAAAAAGAAATAAAAATTGTATTTAAAATTTACTCTTTATATTTCTTTTAAATTGATCTCCTGTAAAATTTCAATTTTGTGAGTTAATACAGTTTAGCTCTAAGTAACGTTACCAGGTGTCCCGATTTGCGCGGGACGTCCCGATTTTCAGGGGTCTGGGGACGCGTACCGATTTGTACCTGATCGGGACACTAAATGTCCCGATTTTCACCCACGAAAACCAATTTCAGGAGGACTTGCAGTGAATTTTATAACTATGTTGTAAAATCAAGGCACTCCTAATAGCGGCAAAATCGAATGAAACAATATCATTTTAATAAAAAATAAATAATTTACTTATTCTACGATTTTTTTTTTGTAATTTCGTCTGATTATTATTATTATGTAGGATTAAATAGAGATTATAGAAACACCTTGTAGTCCAGTAAATGAACGGGAAATACGGCGATACCGTGTAATTTTCAAGATCAACTCAGAATTGCATGAAAATTTGGACGGCTTGTGCCGTTGGTTGCTTTTAATCGGGGGGCGATAGTCACCCCTAGTTGGGGGAGAAAAACCGCGCGTTTAAAATAAGTCCGGAGATGGATAAATTGGCTAATTCTAAGCAATTTTAGTTCTATAGGATTTTAACTTAGTTAATACTTTTCGAGTAATTTACGATTGAAAATGTTTATTTTTCGACAAAAAAATCACGTTTTCAGGCGATTTTCACAAATAACTCAAAAAGTAAGTATTTGATCGAAAAAAATATTCTTAGCAAAAATGTAGCATAATATTGTGAAAAAAAAAAATCGAAAAAAATATTCGTAGCACAAATGAAAAAAATTGTGAACTCGTAAAGTCTATAGACCCAGCAAAAGCAAATTTGTAGCTCATGATTAATACGTTCATATTCGTCAAATTCCAAATAAAATATTTCAACGTGAAATTACCAAGAAATGAAGCATTTTTCTGGAAAAACCAATTAAAACTTTTTTAATAAAGCTTTATTTTTATGTTTAAAAAAGTTTCTAGCATCAAAACTAAGCGAGTTATGCTCAAAATAAAGTTGACTCCTTTTTTTACTCCCAAATGAATCTACAATATTTTTATAAAAGCAGAATCTACCTACTTTTTACTCCTTGACATTTTTAGTATCCCTAATACCTTATTTTGTTAAGTTAAGTTATTTTTGTGAAGTTATTTTGAAAAAAGGGCATTTTCCAATATTTTAGGAATTTTTTTTTAATATAAAACCACATTTTTTCCAAGTTAAGCACTCCCAACCGGTAAACCTTACGGATCGTATAAACAATACACTTAAGTAAATGGTAAAGCGGTAACGATTAATTTTATTTAGGATGCTATTATATAGGGGGAGATTTTCACGATTTTTTTTACCAAAAAAAGGGACCAACTTTATTTTGAGCGTAACTCGCTTAGTTTTAATGCTAGAGACTTTTATATAAAACAAAATTAAAGATTTTTTTTAACACTTTAATATTTATTTATGATATGAGTGTTAAAAGTACACGTTTAAGGCATGCATGTGAAATTTTGCAATTCACATGAGTGCCTTAAAAATGTACTTTTTAACACGCATATTGTGCAGGACGCTTCACCATTGGTAAAAGGACCTGGTGAATATCTCTTGTCCTTCACACAAGAGGGGAACCAGCTTCTCTAGTGGTTGATATAATTAGACTCTGATATTCTTTGTCGAGTCGAAGTAAGGTGTAAATCGGTGTTGAAATGATTCAAATACATATGGGATAATTATTTTATTTAACACAATCACTATTAGTTACAAGTGCTATACAATATAATTATTATTGGGTTTACTACAACTGATAGTAAATTGAATCGAGATTTAAGAGTCAAGTAAAGTATTTGATTAAAAGAGTGAAAGAAATAATTCGCGTGAAAAACCGAGTAATGATAATGAGAAAATGCGAGCCGTGAAGTGAGATTGTAATCATTCGAGAGAATTCTTAGTAGAGTTAAATTCGCAAGCGTCTAGACTGAGACTGAGACTGAACATCGACTAAACATAAGGATTCCTTTTTCCTTCGGGTCCCCAAAAAGAAGTGGAAATCATTTATCAATGTCCTATGCGTGTCTAATTTACGTTCAGAAATGAACAGAAGATATTTAATTTTGTCCAATAACGACAAAGGCCCTTATTGGTTTAAGGATACATAAATCCGACAGCAAGACAGCTTAAGGTCGGGTCATATTATAGGGTCATATATCACACATTGTCAAGTTGAAGGTATAAGAATTGTTCTTAATTTCGACCGAAACCCTTGGAAACCGGATGTATCTTAAACTCGAATGTTTTCATAGTGCATGGCTCCTTGTATCGCCAACTAAAATGGGAGGCCAGGGGACAAGCAAATGTTTTCGGGGAATTAGTCAGTTTGGAAGCTACAAAGGGTGTTCTTTTGAAATAGTCGGAAGGATGCGACGAATTTTTATTAAGAACATACAAGTAGAAATTATAATTATCCTTATGTTAGAAAATTCTTCTAACATAATTGCCCCCCGCGCCAGAGGAGGAAAATAAATGTTAAGAGCTGGCAGAGAGAGGACGAAAGAGCGATAGAGAGAGAGAGAGAGAGAGAGAGAGAGAGAGAGAGAGAGAGAGAGAGAGAGAGAGAGAGAGAGAGAGGAGAGAGAGAGAGAGAGAGAGAGAGTGAGTGCGGTTTTTAGTCAATTTGCTTGAGAGAAGAAGAGATTATTGGAAACTTTATCTTCAGTTGTGAGTTATTTAAAAATTATATTTACAAATAAATTGCGAAAAATCAAGAGATAATTCTTTACAATAATAAACAAAAAAAAATTTTTTTCATTTTTCTTAGTGTATATACTATTTTGTACAAAAGGGTTTTGACCTAAATTTACAAATCAGTTGTCGAGGGTAGCTGTAAATAATGTGTCATAAATTAAGTGGCGTCTTTGCCTGAGATGATGCGATGAGCATTGACGGTCAGGCTTTGTTGTGTTGATTTTTCAAATCTATTGTCATTAAAACGGATTATAAGGGGTGACAAGTGGTAGAATTCAAATAATGACTTGTTAGGTATTTTTTGAAAGTGAGAGGAACATCGGTCATTGAACTGTGTTAGGGAAGAATTATTTTCATTTTTTTTAATGTCTTTTAAAATGAGATTTTCGACGTTTTCTTGGGATAGTAAATGATTCGTCAGGATTGAAATGCTCGTATGAGGTTTTATGGGTTAAATTGATTTCGTTAAAATACAAATTTGTAGAGCGAGAAAATAAAGAAATATTTTGTTCTTTAGAATGGGCCGCGTTTGAAACATTACCAGCGATTACCCATCCAAAAATTGTATTGAATAGAGTGGGGAGGTTTTGCCCTAACCGTACGAGTCCCTGTAAAATTTCGTAGTAAGCATCTGCTCCTATCAAAATTTCAATATTTGATTCCATGTAAAAATATTTGTCAGCCAGAGTAAGATCTTTTGGAATTTTAAGAAGGTCAGGATTGACATTAAATTGTGGTAGCTGGCAAGAAATCTTAGGAATTATTGCGCAGTTTAAATTCAAATTACGTTCGAAACCAGGTGTGTAAAGCATGATCTTTGCCATTGATTTCGAAGTGAGAGAACTTTGGGAAATGCCACAAACTTGTAGTTCATTGCGAGAAATTTCGGGATTAATTTTATTAGCGAGATTTTCTGTTATAAAAGAATTTTGACTACCAGAGTGTCCAGAGTCAAGTATTGCCTTAGCAAATATGGCATTTCCAGATTTGTCAATTAAAATTACTTGAGCGGTGGGTAAAAGAGTCGAAGAGGGTATAAAGGGTTTATTTGTGACGCTTAGAGATACATGCTACATTAGGGTTACTTTCATCTTCTTGAGAGGTATTACAGCAGCGTATAAAGCTTTACTGCTTTATACGCTGGTGTAATACCAACAGCTGATTAATATTAAACATTGACAAGACGGAAATCGTATCCCGAAATTACCAAAGTACGTGCCTCCTAGCGGCGGGATACGGGCAACAATACATTGGCTTATAGGGCAGTCCTTACAGTAGGGATCCTGGCCTATACAGAAAAATGCAGGCGGGTGTGGGGTAATACTGCACTTTGGTTGCATTGGTGGTGTATTGGCTAAACGTGCAGGGCAGGGTATGGTGCTGATAGAAAAGGCATTCAGGCATCAAATATCCAAAAATCTTTTCAGGCCATAATAATGAAAAGACCTTCTCCAAACGCAGTAAAAACTTATACTGAAATGATGGCATCTCCTGAGGTAAAATGTTCCGGAAGTAAAATGAGCCTCCGTTCGGATCTCCGGGTGAGGACTATCTCAGGGGGAACACCATTGCAGGTTAGAAAAATCAGGATAGGGTCTTGGAATCTTGGTAGTCTTACAGGTAAGAGTCTGGAGTTAGTGGATGCGCTCAAACGAAGAAGAGTTCAAATTGCTTGTATTCAAGAAACTAGGTGGAAAGGACAAAGGGCGAAAGAACTAGGTGAAGGATACAAATTGTGGTATGTAGGGAGTAGTAACACTAGAAATGGAGTTGGTATAATTGCTGATAGTGAAATGAAAGATAACGTAGTAGAAGTTGTAAGAACGAGTGATAGAATGATGTCAGTGAAATTTGTAATTGATAAAGAGGTATTGAATGTTGTTTGTGTGTATGCTCCCCAAACAGGTCTGGGTGAGAATGAAAGAAGAGCTTTCTATGATCAATTAGGAGACGTACTGAGTGATATTCCAGCAGAGGAGAAAGTTATAATAGGAGGTGATTTCAATGCACATGTGGGCCAAACCAAGACAGGATATGAAACAATTCATGGGGGATTAGGCTTTGGAACTAGAAATGAAGCTGGAGATGACATGCTTGAATTAGCAACAGCATTGGATATGGCGATTGTTAACACACTCTTTAAAAAGAGAGAAACTCAACTTATTACCTACAAAAGTGGACAACATCAATCCCAAATAGACTACTTCATGATACGGAAAGAACACATACGTGAATGCAAGGACTGCAAGGTAATAGTGAGTGAGACAGTAAGCCAACAACATAAGCTGCTTGTTCTGGACATCGAAGTAAAAAGCGAAACTAAACAAAAATATCGGAGAGGACCACAAAAAATCAAATGGTGGCTGCTGAAAGATGAGAAAGAAGGTCTATTCAGGAGAAGAATAGTAGAAAAAATATGTTGGAACATGAAAGGAAGCCCTAATACAATTTGGAGAAAAATGGCCAGTAGTATTAGAGAGACTGCTATTGAAATACTTGGGAAAACGTCAGGAAAAAAGTTTGAGGATAAAGAGACTTGGTGGTGGTCAAACGAAGTACAAGGAAAAATAAAAGAGAAGAGAAAATTATATAAAAAATGGCAAGAAACCAGATCCGACACAGATCTTCAAAACTATATGGTGGCGAAAAAGGAAGCGAAAGTAGCAGTAGCAAAAGCCAAAGCAGAAGCGTATTCAAACCTATATGATCAACTTGATACCAGGGAAGGCGAAACGAAGATATATAAAATAGCCAAACAGAGAGCAAGGAAAGCAAAAGATTTTAACCAGATTAGATGTATCCGTGATGAAAATAATAAAATACTAGTTCACGAAAGGGATGTCAAAAAGAGATGGAGAAAGTACTTTGACAGCTTATTAAATGAAGAATTTGACAGACAGCCTGTAGAGTCAACGGAGACAGTAGCAGCAATGGTCACCAAAATAACCAACGAGGAAGTGGCTCAAGCGCTTCAAAAAATAAAGAAAGGAAAAGCGGTAGGACCAGATGATATTCCTGGGGAAGTATGGAGAGCATTGGGAGAGACAGGAACAAGGTGGCTAGCAGGTCTATTTAATAGAATTATGGAAGTCGGACAAATGCCAGACGAATGGAGAAGCAGTATACTGGTACCTGTTTACAAAAACAAGGGAGATATACAACAATGTACAAACTACAGGGCTATAAAACTGCTTAGCCACACCATGAAAATATGGGAAAGAGTAATTGACAGACGGATACGTGAAGAGACCGAAATATCCGAGAATCAATGTGGCTTTATGCAGGGTAGATCAACAACAGATGCAATTTTCATTATAAGGCAGTTGATGGAAAAATACAGGAGTAAAGAAACAAACGCTCATATGGTATTCATTGATCTTGAGAAAGCATATGATAGAGTTCCTCGAGAGATTCTGTGGTGGGCACTCAATAAGAAAGGAGTCCCTGGTGAATATGTAAAGATTGTGAGGGATATGTATGAGGGAGTAACGACTAGTGTTAGGACAGGTGTGGGAGAGACTGATAAATTTCATGTGAAAGTAGGATTGCACCAAGGCTCTGTGCTTAGTCCGTATTTATTCTCATTAGTTTTGGACCAGATAACAGCGAAACTACAGGGTAACATTCCATGGTGCTTAATGTATGCTGATGATGTCGTGTTAGTAGGAAATAGTGAAAGAGACTTAGAACAAAAACTGGAACAGTGGAGACAAGCTCTGGAGGAAAAAGGTTTAAAACTTAGTAGGACAAAAACAGAGTATTTGGAATGTTCATTTAAAGATGGAGCTACTACAAATAAAATGGTATCTTTGGATGGTGAAATGATTGTGAAAAGCAATAGTTTTAAGTACCTAGGATCGGTATTACAGAGTAATGGAGAAATAGATGGAGATGCATGCAGTAGAATTAGGGCTGGATGGATGAAGTGGAAAGAAGCGAGTGGTGTGTTGTGTGACAGAAAAATTCCAATGAAGCTGAAGGGAAAATTCTATAAAACAGCCATTAGACCGGCTATGATGTACGGAACTGAATGTTGGGCAGTGAAAAAGAAAGAGGAACAACGAATGCATGTGGCGGAAATGAGAATGCTTAGATGGATGAGTGGAGTGACAAAGAAGGATAAAATTAGAAATGAGTATACTAGGGGAAGTCTAGGTGTGGCACCAATTGATGCCAAAATGAGAGAGCATAGGTTAAGATGGTTCGGTCATGTTCAACGTCGAGACGTTAATCACCCAATACGAAGAATAGCTGAAGTGCAGATTCCTGGAAGGAGTAGGAGAGGAAGACCAAAGAAGACCTGGGGGGAGGCGATAAGGCAGGACATGTTGGTAAAGGGGATTAACATTGATATGACCCAAGACAGAATTGTGTGGAGAAATGCAATTAGGGAAGCCGACCCCGCATAGGGATAAGGCAAAGAGAATGATGAATGATTGACAAGACGGAAATCATCCGTCAACAGTCTTCATTGACATTTTTAATTCCTCGAGTGTACGTGCAGAGACTATTAACGAGGTATCATCAGCAAATATTGATATTATAAGTGCCCTTACAATATGTGATCTGGTAGGTCGTTAATAAAAATTAGGAATAATAATGGTCCCAGCACGGATCCCTGTGGTACTCCTTTATTTGTCGTGTATGGTTCTGAGCTTGATTCTTTAATTTTAACAACACTCTTCCTGCCACTTAAGAAATTTATTACTCATTCTAGAAATGTCCCTCTAAAACGAACGTTGTATAATAGACTACAGGCCCATGTCAAAAATGGATGGGTCATATGAACCACCAAGTGACGTATATAGGACGATATAAGAGCATAAAATAATAAGATTCAGCACTATGCCGTCACTTGTAAGCAGTCCACCTGAGTGCTGGTGAGAATTCAAAAGTGCAGGTAGAGTGGGTATATTTTGGTCATATATTTTTGTACGGCATTTTTACCATCGATAGATCCATGAAAAATAATAAGAAAGCGCGCAGTGCCGTAAAAAAATGGTGAGCCACAAAATTTTTTTGATTTTCTGACAATTTCTAGGGTAAATTTGGTCATTTCATTCTGTACGGCATCAGTTTTATACTGTTTCAATACAACTTCTAATCCATTATTCCGCAACGCCGTACAAAAATCATGCGACAAGGGGAAAAATCGAGGGTTGCAATCCCCTCTCTTTCCGTGGTCCGGGGGGTGATTTGAAACAACATAAAATTAATTGATTTTGAAAGTATTTTATGCATAGATAACATTATTTTACATGCCGTACATTTTCGTTGGTCCAAAGGTTTGTAAGGATAAAAAAGGTGAAGGAAAAATCCACAGAATGAAATGTAAGAAAAATCCATATAACGAAATATAAGGTGAAATTATGACGCTATTTTTTTATACGGCATTTAGATAGTTCATTTGTACTTAATGCAATAATTTATAAAAAGTTAACCCCGTACAAATCTGAAAATTCATATTGGTAAAAAGTAATAAAAATATTAAATAAATATCATCATCATCATCATCATCATTGGCTCGACAGCCCTTTCTGGGTCTTGGCCTGTTCCAGGATTCTTCTCCACTCTAATCTGTTTCGTGCTTTTTTCTCCAGTTTTTCATTTTTAAGGTTTTTATATCATTTTCTATTTGTTCTAAATATCTCAGCTTCGGTCTTCCTCTTGTTCTTTTTCCTACTGGCATCTGTTTGAATATTTTGTTTGGTATTTCGCCTTCTTCCATTCTTTCTACATGTCCCATCCAACGCAGCCGTCCTATTTTAATGAATGTTATGATATCCGGATCCTGGTATATTTCGTATAGTTCAAAGTTGTACCTTCTTCGCCAAATTCCATTTTCTTTTGTGCCCTTATATATGTGTCACAAGATTTTTCTTTCAAAGGTGGCTAGCAATGTTTCCTCTCTTTTAGTGAGTGTCCAGGTTTCTGAGCCGTATGTGAGTACCGGTCTTATTAAGGTTTTGTATATTTGGCATTTTGTTTTCCTTGCGACGTTGTCTGATCTTAGTTGCCGAATTAAGCCATGGTAACTTTTATTGGCAATAAATATTCGCCTCTTCACTTCATCTGCTACGTTATTATCAGATGTGACTGGGGATCCCAAGTATGTAAAGTTTTTTACCCCCTCAATGTTGTATTCTCCTATTGTTACCTTTTTTTGTGGCTGCCTTATTTCTGTGTTTTTACTTACCTCCATATATTTTGTTTTGTTCTGGTTGATTTTAAGGCCACTATTTTGTGCAGCTCGTTCTATTAAATAAATATAATTTACATTATATATCGCTTAACGAGCAACGTTCTGTTACGACGTTTAGCATTTGTAGGCATATTATCTACACCTGCCTATAATACAAGAATCTACAGGTCGAGCAAGTCTCGTAAATTTCACGATTGCGAGCCACGCTTCACGCAACCGTGTTTGCGTACTTGTGTTTCAAGTTGCGTGGTCGTACGGAGTTATATTTACCAAATTTAAATATAATCGTTTTCAAAATTAAATCAATATGTCAATATGGCTACTGGGTGTAAAAGATAAATCTTATTCTATCTGTTCTTAATGAGTTTTAGATAATTTTAGTTGTATTTCTTTGTAATTTTGTGTTGTACAAAGATTAATTTAACATTTTCTCTGGAAGTATTAATTTAGAAAGATAATATGCTTCATTGGTGTTGTGTTTTGAAGTGTGAAATGTGATAAAGTCAAGATAAAGTTCACTTTTAAACTGAACTAAATAAGGTATCTGAGAGACAACAATGGTTAAATGCAATACAATGTACAGGTTTTACTAGCGAAATGAAAATTTTCCTGTCCTGTCTGCTGTAATCATTTTATATCTGGTAAGTTACAATTACAACAGTAACGATTTTTGAAGATGTTAACATTTTAATCTTATAGGAAAACCAGCCGACTTAATAGATAATAACAATCTCCAGATTGGGTTCCTTCAATAAATATGGTCTATAAACACAATGAAATAAGTTCCCCAAAATCTAAAATGGAGTGGTATCAAAGGAGAATTAAAGGGAAAAATATTCATATTGAAATTATTTATAAGGCACTGGACTGTCTTAAATTCTACAATAATACTAGGTGGGTAAATGATTTTAGACATTTTTCATTAAGAGTAGATTAAGATTAAGTAGATTTTCATTCAGTAGATTTAAGACTTGTTTACACGGGTAGAGTAATGATGCAAGTACTTGATAGAGTAGAGTAACTCTACCTGTAAAAATGCTCAGCACAGTAGAATAGCTGGTAGAGTGTATAGTTGGAGTTAAAGTAGAGTGACTAGCAACCTATGGCAAAGTAACTACTCTATGACCACCACTACTGCCAAAATGTCTACTCAGCTGCACACTCTACCCATGGAACACGCTCAATTATGGCAGAATAGAGTAGGTAGGAGAGTACATGGGGGCGCTGTCATTCTGGCTGGAATTGTGTTTTGTGTAAATAGTGAAAATGAAGTTCACCGAAGATGAAACTTTAAAACTTGTAGAGCTATAATACGGGGAATACCAGTGTTTATGGAATTTAGGTAGTGTATACTACAGAAATAAAAGTTTGCAGCAAGCTGCGGAGGATGAAATCGTCGAAAGAATGGCAAAGGGGGCTTTGGAGTAAACAAGCTTAAGCAAAAAATTAAGAATTTAAGGTGCACTTATAATCAAGAGTGTTTAAAAATACAAAAATCGGTTTCACTATACTAGCATCAGTACTATACTTGTACTCTCCTCACGTGAATGGTATCAAGCCATTTTTGGTAGAGTACTACCACTACTCTACTCTCCTCAAAACTCTACCCATGTAAACAAGTCTTTAGAAACAGTGGAAAATGAGGTAGCTAGTAGAGTAGTAGTAGAGTAAAATATACTGGTTTAGCAAATTGCAATGTTTTAAGGTAATACAGTAGCGATAAACAGGTAGCCAAAACGTGTTCCAAGATTGTCACTGTAATTTTGAATATTTTTTCGAGGCATTTGGCACACATATTCGTAAAATAATAAAGAATGGCGGTACAGAGCCCAATTTGAAAAATATATTAATATGTGGAAATTACTCTGTAATTATACAATATTTAAAAAATGAGCCTGTACCGCCATTAAGAAGAACAAAAAAATACACTTTCTTCAAATAAACTTTTTTATCCGATGCCTAGATTTTGTGTAATTTTGGAACTACTAATGAAATAAAAAATTTTAGTAGTTCCAAAATAACACAAAATCGGATAAAAAAGTTGTATTTGAAAAAAGTGTATTTTTTTGTTCTTCTTAATGGCGGTACAAGCTCGTTTTTTTTTATATTGTATTTAATTACAGAGTAATTTCCACATATTAATATATTTTTCAAATTGGGCTCTGTACCGCCATTCTTTATTATATTACGAATATGTGTGCCAAATATCTTGAAAAAATATTCAAAATTACAGCCGCAATCTTGGAACACATTTTCGCTACCTGTTGATCTATACTGTTTCCTCTTAAGATAGTTTTAATAGTTATTTATGATATAAGTATTAAATTTTAAGATGCGCATGTGAAAGTTAACTTGAAAAAATAATTTTATTAATGTTTTGACTTCCACATCAGATGTCATTGTCAAAATACAAAATATTCATTATTATTAGGTTTGTTCTAGCAAACGGTCAAACTAGTCAAAAACCATCAGCAAACAGTTGGTCAGTAAAAGAACATAATACAGTCACCAGTGCGATCCCCTCTACTCGCGCTGGTCCACTATTCGCTGATGGTTTCAAACTGATGCTAGAACAAACCTATTATTATTATACATATCATTATCTGTAAATAATATTTCTTCTGATTGTTAATTGTAAAGGATAGAAAAATTACCATTTATTTTATTTTTTTTAGAATCAGCTGAGAGAAGTGGTCTACAAAAAAACCAGGAAGGAAACGGAATATGTGGCTACGAAAGGCAAAAGAAAGGTTTACAAAGCAAATGTGACACATTTTTTTGAAATATTTAGGAATATCAGTAAATTGCATTAAAAAAATGTATGAAAAGATTTTGTTCAATAAAAATGTTTATATTTATCAAGGATGTATTATTTGGTATGGCCACATATCGTCAGTGATGTAATAATACATCCTATCTGTTTTTTCATGAGTTTTGTAAGAGAGACTAAAAACTTGTCTTAGGGTCACCTCCTGTTTTCATATGATATTTTTTGACTTGTTTTGTAGTAAATTAAACTATCTATGAACTACAAAACAAGTCAAAACTTACATATGAACACAGGAGGTGACCTTAAAACATGTTTTTCCATCTCTCATACAAAACTCATGAAAAAACAGATAGGAGGTATTGTCACATCAGCAAGGATGTACAGTGATGAGTGCCCTAATAACCGGCAAAATATTTAGTTGTGAGATAAAAAGAAATGAAACTAGTCGAGCTGGGAAATTTAGCGAAATTAACCTTTAAATTTACGTTATATTGATCCCACCTTTACACATATCGGAGGAGTATGTCAACTAAAACTGTCACTGTGACAGTGGTAGTTTCCAAACTCGTCTGATACGTCTGAAGGTGGTACACAATCAATACAATCTAAATGTATAAGTTAATATCGCTAAATTTCCCAGCTCGACTAGTTTCATGTCTTTTTATCTCACTACTTAATACATCTTTTGTGCTATTTTGCCGGTTATTAGAGCGCTCATCACTGTATTTCTGGTATATCCAGGGAATGTCTACAAAATATATTTTGAATGTCCAGAGAACATTCGTGGACATTCATGGAATGTTCCAATAAGACATTCAGGTAATGTTTAAAATGCTGACACAGGATTTTCCTGGGATGTTCTCAGGGAACATGTTTTCGGGGATATTCCAGGAATTTTTCAATGTCTGTGTACCTTCTATGGACCTATATGGAATATTTTGGTGTTATTACCGCCGCACTCCACTTGCGATTTGTAATCAGGAAGATTGAACACATTGTTTCAAATACAAGTCAATCCATTTGTGACTAAATAATCATGGATTGACTTCTATTTGAAAGAATGTGTTCAATCTTCACAACTACAAATCGCAAGTGGAGTCCGGCGCTTAGGGCTACTTCCTCTTCGGTATTATGTATTATACTACAGAAATCAGGAACTTTCCTTCTAAATATATGTATGCATCTTGGCCATCAAACATATTCTTCCAAGCATTTTTTTAAGGGGTCTTGTGGGTAAAAAAAGTGACTTTTTAAAAAAATTATATCTCGAAAACTAAAATTTATTTTTATTTATAATTGGAACATGTAAAAGTATAGTACTTAAGGTAGTCTCAAAAAAAGTTTCAGCCAAAAATATTCATTTTTGTAGAGTTTAAGTTTTTTTGCGTTGGCAGCATAACTAAGTCCAGTCTCATCTGAAATCAAAAAGTTTCTTGTAGTTTATACCTCTGGCTAGAATATGAACGAAGGAATTAAAAAAAAAATGAAATTTGAAGATTTTACATAAGTTTAAACACATTTTTGACCCCAATTTTTCTCATTTTTAAAGTAGTTTTTTTTATAAAACAAAAATGACCTCATCTAATAAAAAATCCTTTGTTGATTCACTAGCCAGAGGCATAAACTACAAGAAACTTTGATTTCAGATGAGACTGGACTTGTTATGCTGCTCACGGCAAAAAAGGGCTGTTGTCGAAAAATTGCAGTCAACTCTACAAAAATGAATATTTTTGGCTGAAATTTTTTTGAGAGTACTATACTTTTACATGTTTCAATTATAAATAAAAATAATTTTTAGTTTCCAAGATATAATTTTTTAAAAAGTCACTTTTTTTACCTGCAAGCATTGATTATAAATATTCCTCTGCAAGACAACAACTTAACAAATTGTTGATTTCAAATTGTAACAGTTGTTTTGCAAAGTATGCTGCCCTCTTGTATTTTCTGTGTTATCTTCATCATACAATTACTTCATCTAAAAACTTTCTGCGATATATTCGCAACAACAAAAACAAACAAAACAAAAAAAAATAAAACAAAAGTTTAACCACCTTCACACCACAGAATCAAGCAATCAAGTTACACAAATTTTCAAACACCTCACCTGACACAGCGTCTCAAGTACGATTGCGCGAATTGGTAAATATAACTCTGCACGACCACGCAACTCGAAACACAAGTACGCAAACACGGTTGCGTGAAGCGTGGCTCGCAATCGTGAAATTTACGAGACTTGCTCGACCTGTAGATTCTTGTGCCTATAATACTGTACTGTGTGCTAAGTAGTCGTTTTCTAGTAGTAATTTTTCTAAAAAATAGTTGTTTTATTTATTCACATCATTACAATGAAACAAATCAATTATATACATGTATCAATAATGTTTGAAGTATATATTAAATATTAAACCAAAAAGTTTACAAAACTGTTGATACTGGGATTTACAGTTTCAATTCTTATTATATACCTACACACCCTTTAACTTCAGTTAGACGTCATAATGATTTTATCATATTATCAATAATTGTTCTCTTCAAAAATGTGTTAATACCGTACAGTATCAAATGACCCTAAAGTACTACACCTTTAAAATGGCAGCGTCATTTTCATCAGCCTAAAAGATATTATTGTACAGCATTAAAATGTAGGGTTAAGGATCCTATTATGAGACCCGTTCCTAATATGAGACCCCTGTCTCTAGAGTCTTGTAAGTGCTGCAGCCTGGTGACTGGGGTAAAAACTTAGCTATGGTAGTGTTTCTAGTAGACTGTGAACAAATCGAGGGTCTGTGATTTAGTATTACCAGTCAGTGAAGTTTTTAAGTTTTTTGCGAGTCAAAAGTTTTTTAATCGGTGTAGCTCAAACTGAATTTTTATTTTTAAGGTGAGAGAGAAAAAATCACCTTAGTAATTAGTTGATAGCTACTTAAATTGGTTACAGAAACACGCAATTATAGTGGCGTAAAAACCAATCCTAAACTTAAGATATGGACTAAAAAGTTCACACGTGGTTGCTCCTAATATGAGACCCTCAAGTGTGCCTAATATGAGATAGGGTACTGTAGTGTTTTGAGTATAGCATCATATATTTTTACTTTTTTATTGGGAAATAAGCCACAATTTAAGTTAAAAAGCAAATTTATTGACGTTTATACTTCCAATTTCTATTTTTAACTTAAATTGTGGCTTATTTTCCAATAAAATAGTAAATTGCATAATATACCAGAAACAAACAGCTTCAGAACAATAGAATCATGTCTACAGCATGCAATACAGTTTATATTCAGAACAATGTGTTAAAATAATTTGTATCACCTTTTTAACATGTATAACGTGGTGTCTCATATTAGGATACCACATGGTCTCATATTAAGACACCTTTTTTTAAATTGGGAATTTTGACATTTTGAATAACTTAATTTATTGTTAAAAAAGTGTTAGTTTAAAATTAATTTTGAACCTGTTGCACTATAATAGCATAATTATCTGACATGTATTTAATTTAACACTTCTTGAATCCATAAACTGTACGATTACCAAGAGTTTTAAAAAAAGGGTCTCATATTCGGATCCTTTACCCTACAGCATCATTTTTTCCTAATTTATTTATCTTAATACTATTTAAAACAAAGGATAAAAATGTAGAAAATTGCTATATTTTATTAATCTATGAATGAATATTTAAACTTTTGCAATAATTTTAAAAAAATTCTGTTTTTGTATTTCTCTATAATTTTTTTAGAACAGTTTCTTTTAAACGGCAATACTATATAACAATTTTATTTTACAATATCATGTTAAAAAGAAAGTTGCCGTACAGAGTCAAATGATTTTTTAGCTTTATAAATCAAGTATACCATGAAATTAACATAATTATTAATATACATTCAAATGAACAATACTTTTTTGACGGCATTGGCATTATTTTTAATAGTACTTTTGAGTGCTAGATAATGTTTTGGAACCGAAGCCGTACTTTTTCAAATCACCGTACTTTGTCGCATGATTTTTGTACGGCGTTGCGGAATAATGGATTAGAAGTTGTATTGAAACAGTATGACATTGATGCCGTACAGAATGAAATGACCAAATTTACCCTGGAAATTGTCAGAAAATAAAAAAAATTACCAACTTTGTGGCTCACCATTTTTTTACGGCACTGGGCGCTTTCTTAATATTTTTCATGGATCTATCGATGGTAAAAATGCCGTACAAAAATATATTATGAGCAAAATGTACCCACTCTACCTGCACTTTTGAATTCTCACCAGCACTCAGTTGGACTGCTTACAAGTGACGGCATAGTGCTGAATCTTATTATCTTATGCTCTTATATCGTCCTATATACGTCACCTCGTGGTTCATATTATGACCCATCCATTTTTGACATGGGCCTGTAGTCTATAATTTATTGCGAATAAATGTTATGTCTAAGCAGTCCAAAGCTCGTGATAGATCAAAAAATGGTCCTGCCACGTGGTTTCTACTATCTAATTCATCATAAATTAACACGCTCAAACAAGCTGCATGCAGCCGTGAGTGTCGACTTTTTTGGTCTAAATCCGTGTTGGTTCATTATGGTTTGGAGTTAATAAATTCTATTCTATAAAATTTAACATTTTGTTGTATAACATGGATGATTCCGTTCTATAATAGACTAAGATGGGCAGACCACGTACGTGGTATGCAGTGATGACGACAGACTGACTGATTAACAATGTGTTTTGGGAAAGACCAGACGGTAGAAGACCGGCAGGACGGCCTAGAAAAAGGTGGGAAGACGGAAGATGCATAGTCAGAGAAGACCTGGATTAAGATGGAACAGTTCTAATTTCTAATAGTAGAACAAGATCGGGACCAATGGAAGGCGATAGTAAACGCAGCAAAGACTCTCGAAGGGTTGTAAAAGCCAAAGATGATGATGCTGATTATTTGTCCACTTACAAATGCAACCTATGAGCAGTGGTGGCATGGCAAAATTAGCAGTGCCGGAACGCAATGCCGGAACGCACTGCTAATTTATGTTTACAAAAGCTAAATTCTCTATTTTTTTTCTTTTCTTAACCAGTGCCGGAACGGCGTTCCCGCGCGTTCCCGCACCATGACACCCCTGCCTATGAGCGAATATTTTCTAAGGTCAATTTAATAAAAACTAAAATAAGAAATAAATTATGTACCTACCCAAACAGTAAATGGATTAATGTTCACAAGTGAAATAGTAAAAGAATGTTACTCCTTTCAAACAGATAAAAAAATGTTAAGTTATTTTAATCCCATGAACTATATCTTTATCTTCATCTCAGGATGAGGAGATTTTATTATAAAGCGTACCAAATGTAGTTACATATTACATATTATATTTTGTTAAATACATGTTTTTTGAATTAACAAGTTAAGTTGAATAAAGTAACTTTTTTCTTAATGTATTTTTATTACCTTTAGAAACTACGAAGAAAAATTTTTTCATAATTTTGCAAAATGTGATAATTTAGCAGCGGCTTAACATAATTTATTTCATATGGTGACATCGGCACAGTATAAAGAGGGACAGTAGATGAGTAGAACCACTCTCCGAAAAATTGGAAGTAAAATCTTTAGTCGCGCATGGCGACCGCGCAATATTGGCAGTCGCTTTTGCCCCACTTTCGCATGCGGTTTTACTGTCCCTCTTTATACTGTGACATCGGCAACACTGCTGACTGCGGGGCTCGAGGAAACAGGCAAGTGAGGCAACTATTTTTTTCATGTTCTGTGACCTGTGCGTCAAGTATAGGGCTTTTCATCATTTGTTTCGAGCTTCTGTCATGTGTCACATAATATTAATATAACTACGTCATACGTTATTGGCATACAAACCAAAGACGTATGACGTAGATATATTAATATTATGTGATGTCATGTGACACATGACAGAAGCTCGAAACAAATGACAATCGATGAAAAGCCCTATCTATGGATGATGGATGATTAAAAAGTACATTTTAAGAAATTCTTCTATCTCAATATTTTATCCTATGAGTAAAGATAAATAAAAAGTAAGAGTATGGTAATTTTTTACTATTTTGGACTTTACTCCATTCCATTCTTGATTAATTAAGCTAGCCCATATGTAAACAATACCTGACTTTGATATCACTGAGTACGACGAAGACAGTAAATATTAGAAAGTGGGAGATGACACGCATATAACCACATAACTTTAAATTATATTTATAAATTTTGAATAAAAGTGAAACAGTAATTATTGTGATATCGCCTAGTAATAAGTAATATAGTAAATTTTAGTTGTGGATATTGTCCAGTAAGAAACAAGTTTATAAAGATGTCTCACAAAAACAAAATCAATCCTGATCTTGTAAAGGAAAGGAGCAAATGTAGTTTTAATACTTTGGAGCTAACACATTTAATTGATGGAGGAGTGGAGAAAACAAATGAAAGGAAAAGTAGGGGTAAGTGGAAAATTTAAATAGTTTTCCCCTGTATGTCACTACATATTAAGCCTTACATTGAATTTTTTGAATTTAAGTTGTCTGGAGACCTTAATTGACCATATATAACTGTACTTTGACTTTTGGTTGTACATTCAAAGGTAAAACTGGTTTTTCAACAATCATATCAATAGTGAAAATGTACCATAGGAGCCAGAAAAGAAATAGAGAAAAAGACAATTACACATTTAAAAAGTTTGTACTTAATTCATCATCATCAATGGCCTTACAGCTCTTTATGAGCCAAAGCCTTCTTCAGATCACTCCTCCATTCGCCCCTGTCTCTGGCAACTCTTCTCCATGCTCTAATTCCAATAGATTTCAAATCATTTTCTAGGTTGTCTTGGTACCTAAGTCTCGGTCTTGCTATTGTTAGTTGTCCCATCGGTTCTCTTCGGTCAAAAACTTTTCTGACTATGGCATCTTCCTCTCACCTGATTACATGCCCCATCCATCTAGGGCGTGTTACCTTAATGAATTTTACAACGTCAGGTTCTCCAAAACACCTGTGTTGAGCTGGCCCCCCCACTTGCAAAAATCAAAAAACAAATAGCCCTGATTTACGAGCTATTTATGAGCTTTCATATTCCGCAAACTAAAAATTTTGAGCTCGTTCCACTGAACAGGAATTTAATACTTTAGTGGGGGGGGGGGGGGGGCTGAGTCAGCCTACTTAAAAATAGGAATATTGAATCGGTTTTTGCGGCAGAATTACGAGCTATTTATGAGCTCTTGAAATTATATAGTTTCGATTTTTGAGCTCATCCCCTTCACCCCCAAACAACCCTTTAATTGATTTAACTTAAGAGAAAAATGCTGAGAAAACTTAAAATATATCGTATTGCGGATATAATTCCTATAGCTTATATACTCTAAGAATAAACTATTAAATCACGTGCATTTCGATTATTGAGCTACAACCCCTTCGCAAGAAAACCACCCAATCATCCCGGCTTAAGAGAAAGTTGTACTTAAAATGCATTAAATTAATTATTTGGCGACTACATATCATTTAATAATTTATAAGCTTCCAAATTACGCGCATTTAGATCAGTAAATGCAATTTATTTTGTATAGTGCAGTCATTGAAGGTAAAAATCAACGATTACCTTCAATTTCGGTGAACCTTCATCGATTTTCACGAAAATTGGTCAGTGGTTAGAGGATACGTCAAGAAACAAAGGTGACATGGTACCACCTTGCGCCTTTACTCTAAGGGTGGATACCGCCCCTTCTCGGGGGTGAAAATTATTTTATAAAAAATAACTGCACAAATCAATAAAAGAACAAATTAAAAGCAAAATTTATTGTATAAAGTTATTAAAATAAGTCAATACTTTTTAAGTTATTAAAGATCAAATATTTTAATTTTTGTGAAAGAAAATGCATGCTTTAAAGCGATTTTTCATAAATAACTCAAAAACTGTAAGTTTTTACAAAAAAGTTTTCATCACTAAAATTGAAGCTAATAAAAAATATAATAAATTGCTTACTTGAAAAACCCTTTAATGTTAATTTAAAGTAAGTTATTGGTAATTAAATGTATATATTTTTCTGCGACTGTTCAAATCTAAGGAATCAAGCCTATATAACGGGAAAGAGGTGCATTTTTATAACACTTAGGTACTAAATACTTGTAAAAGTACTTAAAAATACCTATCAAAAATGAGCTCCAGAAAAAGTTGATAGCATCAAAATCCGCTCACCAATTTTCGTGAAAATGAATGGAGATTTACCGAAATTGAAGGTCATAGTTGATTTTTACCTTCAGTGACTGCACTATAGAAAGAAACTGGCAATTCAATAATTGAGATGCATATATTTTGCGAGCTCATAAATTATTAAACGATATCTAGTCGCCAAATAATTAATTTAAATTATTTTAAGTACAACTCTCTCTTAAGCCGGGAATATGGGATGGTTTTCTTGAGAAGGGGTTGTAGCTCAATAATCGAAAGGCGCGTGATTTAAGAGTTTATTCTTAGAATATAAGCTATATGAATTAAACTACTATTAACTTTTTTGTAAAAACTTACAGTTTTTCAGTGATTTACGAAAAACCGCTTCAAAACATGTATTTTTTCACGAATAATTAAAATTTTTGATCTTTAATAACTTAAAAAGTATTGACTTATTTTAATAACTTTATGTAATAAATTTTGCTTATAATTTGTTCTTTTATAGATTTGTGCAGTTATTTTTTATAAAATAATTTTCACCCCCGAGAAGGGGCGGTATCCACCCTCAGGGTAAAGGCGCAAGGTGGTACCATGTCACCTTTGTTTCTTGAGGTATCCTCTAACCACTGACCAATTTTCGTGAAAATCGATGAAGGTTCACCGAAATTGAAGGTAATCGTTGATTTTTACCTTCAGTGACTGCACTATACAAAATAAATTGCAATTTACTGATCTAAATGCGCGTAATTTGGAAGCTTATAAATTATTAAATGATATGTAGTCACCAAATATTTAATTTAATGCATTTAAGTACAACTTTCTCTTAAGCCGGGAAGATAGGGTGGTTTTCTTGCGAAGGGGTTGTAGCTCAATAATCGAAATGCACGTGATTTAATAGTTTATTCTTAGAGTATATAAGCTATAGGAATTATATCCGCAATACGATATATTTTAAGTTTTCTCAGCATTTTTCTCTTAAGTTAAATCAATTAAAGGGTTGTTTGGGGGTGAAGGGGATGAGCTCAAAAATCGAAATTATATAATTTCAAGAGCTCATAAATAGCTCGTAATTCTGCCGCAAAAACCGATTCAATATTCCTATTTTTAAGTAGGCTGACTCAGCCCCCCCCCCCCCACTAAAGTATTAAATTCCTGCTAAGTGGAACGAGCTCAAAATTTTTAGTTTGCGGAATATGAAAGCTCATAAATCAGGGCTATTGGTTTTTTAATTTTTGCAAGTGGGGGGGCCAGCTCAACACGGGTCTCCAAAACTTCTATACAACTCAAAGTTGTAACGCCTGCGCCACAAACCTTGTTCTTTTATCCCTCCATATATTCTTAGGATTTTTCGCTCCAATCGTTTAAGCAGTTGTTGGTCATTCTGTGTAAGTGACACAAGTTTCTGAACCATATGCTAGCACTGGTCTTATTAGTGTTTTGTAGACAGTCAATTTAAATTTTCTAGGTATTTTTGAGGCCATCTGTCTTCTTAAGCCTTTGTAACACTTGTACTTAATTACAAAAACTAGAAAACAAACATTATATTAGCACTTCAAGCCAAGCAGGCTCAATTTATTAGTCACCTTATATAATTCTTCCGAGAATTCTTCTAACTCTTTGTCTGTTCTTCATGTCCACTGACTGTTTATCATTTTTCCCAGAAATATAATTCTAAGTATTTTTTTCCATATTTGTAACACTGATCGCTCAGTTCTTGTCATAGTCCAGGTTTCTGAGATGTACGTAACTATTGGTCTTATCAGTGTTATATATTCTTAATTAAGCTGCTTTGGCTATATTTTTGCTTATGAGTTCAGTGCATACATGCAAAGATTTCCTGACATTAGTCTTTTTTGTATTTTCTCCCCTAAACATAGTCTACAAATAAAGTCCCTAAATATTCAAATCTCTCTACCTGTTCAAGTTTCACCTCAAGTTTCAAGTTTACCTGTTTCAAATTCCATGTCTGCCCATTCTATGCACTTAGTTTTTGTTTTGTTCGTATAGAGTCCTTTTTCTCTAGCTACCTTTTCTAGTCGATCCACTACCTTTTTTGTTAGATTATTTTATGAGTTAGATTACCTTTGTTAGATTATTATTTATTTTTACTTTATTTGCTGTTTTCGTAAGTGTAAGCTTTATCATTCTTATTATTGTTGGTAAAACTTCTAGATTTTTTAATGCTTTATATATTTCTTTTCTGTTTATTCTATCAAAAGCTTGCTTAAAATCGATGAAGAGTGCCATTGTCGGTTTATTATAGTTATGACAAACAATAACCTTAAGGAGCTATCCTAATGTAAAAGTACAAAATTCATATACTTTTTTTGGGAATTTCTTAAATAAAAAGTACTGTACCAATTGTTTTGAAAATTTGCCTGAGCATTTATTATAAAAAGAAGTACATGTAAAACAATCTTCATAAAAAAATATTGGAAAGTAAACGAATCATACATTATATGCCATCTACTGACGCCATTAAAATAAAAACATGGCTCCACTGCTGCAGTGATTGGGACTAATAGAGATCCTGAAACATAAAATTTCGGAGGTATTATTGAAATATAAGATATTTTCTATATCATCAACTAGAGGTTTCTTGATCGGATAAAAAATGTCAATTTGGCGGTTTTTGAAACTGAAAATGTTTTAGCTAATTTAAAAAAAAATTCAACACTTCGTCATTTTTCCAAATTTTACTATTTTTCAAAAATCGTAGTTGATAGTATAGGATAGGAAATTTTCAATAATCACTTTGAAATTGTATGTTTCAGCACCTCTATTAGTCCCAATCACTGCAGCAGTAGAGCTATGTTTTTATTTTCACGGCATCAGTAGATGGCGCATAATTCGTTTACTTTTAAAATTTTTTTTATGAAGATTTATTTACATGTACTTCTTTTTATAATAAATGCTCACGCAAATTTTCAAAACAATTTGGTACAGTACTTTTTATTTTAGAAATTGCCAAAAAATGTATATGAATTTCATACTTTTACACTAGGATAACCCCTTAATAAGAATAAGATGCAGTTTTAAACTTAGTACATTCATCCATAGGGCTATTCAGCCCTTCTCATTTGTTTTGTAATCTGTCATATATCGTGTATTAATATTATACATGGATTATATGACATATGACAGGAGTCAGAAACAAATAAGAAGAGTTGAAAAGTCCTATTATGCTGGCAGATATAATCATTAGATAATAGGATAATTGTAGTCCATTTACTCATGTCAGGCCAGAGCTGGGCCGGGTACTAATAAATTGTACTCAAGTACAGAGTACCGGGTACATTTCATATTTGAGGAACGAGTACAGAGTACCGAGTACATTGCTAAAAAAAAGTACTCAGTGTACAATTACCCGAATTTCTCGGGTACTTATTTCGAGTACATTTGAATATAGAACCCGAAAAAATGTAAGAAGGTAATAATTATCTCTGCCTCTCTAAACATATTTATTTATAAGTCATGAAAACATAAAATACCGTACAACTCCAACTTAAATAAAAAAAATGAGAATATTAACAATTGATCATTGATATATGCAATATTTCATTGAGTGGTATTCTCAACAAGACGAAGCCAATACAGTGGATTGCATGATCTTATGCTGATTAAGAAATTCAGCTGTCGCAAAATGTGAAGTGAAACAAACAAAGATTTCAGAATATTTTAAATTGATTCGATTGTATGAATACAAATCCCTCTTATATTGTCAAACAAACCATTCAAATGAAATTTGAGAGTTGTAATATGAATTTTTAATTTTTTTTTAATGTTCTGTTAACTGTCTTTTCGATTATCCGTCATACCCTTGGTCCGGTGCCCTGACGGATAATCGAGGTTCTACTGTAAATGAAAATAGTGAACTAACAAAATGTCGGCCTCCACTAAAGTCAAGTAATCTCTGAGGCCGAAATTAGACAAAAGAAGTAGAGGAAGACCCCCTACTCGTTGGACTGACAATCTAAAGAAAATGTCAAGAAATTAGATGCAAAGGGCTCAAAATAGAGCACAATGTACAGAAATGAGGGAGGCCTATGTCCAGCAGTGGACGCAAAGGGCTGGGGGTGGATGATGATGAACTAACAAACAAAATTTAGAATAAAAAGTAAATTTGTGCGATCTAGAAGTGGCACCTTCAAGATGGAGAGTAGCTACAAGATAAAGCAAACATGATGACACATTTGTTTACAATAACATTAAATCTGAGTGTATACCTAAATTTTAGCCCGATCAAAGAACAATCTGACCCCAAAAAAAATAAAGGAAGGATGAAATTTGGGAATAGGTAGTTGAAATTTTCTATTATTATATAAGAAAATGTTTACAATTCTATATCCCCTTCTCGGGGGTAAAAAGTATACATTCAAAATAAGTCCGGAAATGCATAAAATGACTAATTCTAAGCCACTTTTGTTCTATAGAGTTTTTTCCCTAAGTCAATACTTTTCGAGTTATTTGCGAGTGAATATTATGTTCATTTTTAACAAAAAAAAACATGATTTTGGACGGTTTTTGGCAAATAACTCACAAAGTAAGCATTTTATCGAAAAAATATTCTTAGCAAAAATATAGCTTATAAAAAAGTGAAAAAATGGTATAAGTATGAAATCTATAGACCAGGTACAAGCAAAGTTGTAGCTAATGAAAAGTAGGTTCTTCTTCGTCAAATTCCAAATCGAATATTTCAACGTGAAATAACCAAAAAACGGAGCACTTTTCGGGGAAAACTCGTTACAACTTTTTTAAAGTGTTTAAAAAAAGGTTTATTTTTGTTTTTTAAAAAAACTTCTAACACTAAAAGTCAGTGAGTTACGCTCAAAATATTGCTGGCCCATTTTATTTTTTGGTAAAAAGAATCGCAAAATCACCACCTAATTAGCATCCCAAATAAATTTAATGGTTACAGCTTCACAAGTTACTTTTCTTATATATTCTTTTTATATGATCGGTAAGTTTCATCGGTTCAAAGTGCTTATTTTTGAAAAGGCTGTAGTTAAAATGGCTTGAACAAGTAACTAATCACGAGTTTATGCCAATTTTGAACAGCCATAGCATAACCAATTTTTGTCTAACAAGCAAACAAAAAATCCAAAATATTCAGAAAAGCAAAACGTACATTTTATTACACTTTGAGATTTTTGGTATTAATAATTTTTAAGTTATTTTGAAAAAAAAAAATGAATTTTTTTTAAAATTTAAAAGAAGTGTTTATTTTAAAGCCAATTTTTTTCAGAAATGTGCACATTGAACCAATGAAACTTATACATCATATAAAAAATACATAAGTAAAGTAATTTGTGAAGCGGTAACGATTAATTTTATTTGGGATACTAATTAGGGGGTGATTTTCGCGATTCTTTTACCGAAAAATAAAAGGGCGCAACAATATTTTGAGCGTAACTCACTTTTAATGTTTAGTTTTTTTGAAAAACAAAATTAAACCTTTTTTTAAACACTTCAAAAAAGTTATAATGAGTTTTCCCCGAAAACTGCTCCGTTTTTTAGTTATTTCACGTTGAAATATTCGATTTGGAATTTGACGAATAAGAACCTACTTTTCATTAGGTACAACTCTGCTTCTACTGGGTCTACAGACTTTATGCATACACCATTTTTTTCACTTTTTTATAAGCTATATTTTTGCTAAGAATATTTTTTTCGATAAGATACTTACTTTTTGAGTTATTTGCGAAAAACCGGCCAAAAACATGTTTTTTTTTTTGTTAAAAATGAACATACTCACTCTCAAATAACACGAAAAGTATTGACTTAGTGAAAAAACTCTGTGGAACAAAAGTTGCTTAGAATACTTAGCTTAGAATGCTTTTTACCCCGTATTTCCCAATTTTTTTAAAATGGAGGGGATCTAGAATCGTAAACTTTTTCTTATATAATAAATAATAGACAATTTCAACTACCTATTCTCAAATTTTCATCCTTCCTTTATTTTTTTGGAGGTTTTCGGAAAATTGTGTGTTGTTTGATCGGGCTATTTTATGAATGACTTAAATATACCAGAAAAGGAAAATTTATGAATACTATTCAATGTAGATCAAATGGATAAGGAAGATAAACTCTTGCTGGAAAGGATGGTGCCTAATTCAAAATAGTATTACAACACACACCAGTAATGGAGAAATTACAGAAAGTAATAGTTTTAAAACTGTTAAATAATAAAATAATTACAATAATTGCGGGAACAATCCTCTTCAAGTCTTGTAAATCCATTTCAGTGTAAATTCTAACAAATTTCACAATTTTGTACTCCTGTTCAGCACTACAATTGGAATACCGGTCTGAGCCTGTCACAACTCACAATCTATGTCTAACTGTGACATTAAACATTACCTTTCTTCTTTCTCCCCTTCCCTTTCAGGTGTCGGATAGACATTACCATATATGGATATAATATGGAGCACAATAATTTATGATAGTGTAATGAATCATTGGCCAACATAGTTCTAGGCTGTAACTTAGTACATTCCAGTTTTATCAGTTTCAATCAATTTTCTATTGAAATATTTTTTGTTCTAAAACATTTCCTCATCAAATAAAATTTTACCTATGCTTGACAAAATTTACAATAAAAATAGGAAATTTTTTCAAAAATTATAAGGTAACCCATTTTTCGAGGTGGTGTATACAGGGTGATTCATTAAGAATATCCAATCTCTGAGTCGTAGATTCTAGAATCATTAAAATTTAACGAAAATTTAAATAATATGTGGCTTCTTAATGAGTTACAGGGTGTGTAATTTATAAACAATTTGTACCCAGTACTTTAAAACCATTTGACATATCCTTGTTGTACTTGTCAGAAAGTGTAGGTACTGTACACTCTATTAAATTATTGTAAAACAAACTTTTCTGTCTACTACCAGAGGCATACCACAGGGGAAAGCGAATGATTGACCCTTCCCACATTCTACGCCACTGTTGATATTGCTATTTTAGCATAATTTTTAGATTCTCCAATATTTTCTATGAGAATAATATACTCTTCATTCGTAACGATAAAGTCAATAGTTTTCGAGATCTTTGAAGTTAAAAATGAAACGACACGGTTATTTTGATTAACGTATTGTGTCGCTTCATTTTTAATTTCAAATATCTCGAAAACTAATCATTTTATCGTTACGAATGAATAGTATAACATTTACATAAAAAGTATTGCAAAGTCAAAAAATTACACGAAAATAGCAATTTCGTCAGTGGCGTAGATTTTGGGAAGTGTCAACCAGCCACTATCCCCTGTCGTACGCCTCTGGTAGTAGCTGGAAACGTTAATTTATCTTAATTTAGTAGGGTGTACAGTACCTACACTTTCTGCCAAGTATGATAAGGATACGCCAAATAGTTTTAAAGTACTGGGTACAAATAATTTTTAAATTTTAATCATATGAATCGTATCAAATATATACTAACAATAACTGGTCTTAATATATAGTGGAATAAAAGAAAACAAGAGAGCAGCGGCAGGGGTGGGATGCATAGTGCACACCAGATTAACAGACCAAATAAGTAATTGGAAAGCCTGGTCAGAGAGAATACTATCGGTTGAAATGAAAGATAAAGGCAAGAATTTAAAAACAATAATAATTGTATATGGTCCAAACGAAGACGACTCGGCTTATAATAAGGATAAATTCTGGGAAGAATTAGCGTTGGTCACGGAACAAGCAAAAGGAGATATATATTTAGCAGGAGACTTTAATAGCAGAGTAGGAGCAAATAACCAGGAATATAAAGAGGTACAGTGGAACCTCGATAAGTCGGATTAGTCGGGACCGCGGCCGATCCGGGTTATTGAAAATCCGGGTTAGCCAAAGAATATGGTAAAAATTAATAAAAAACAGTATACTTACAGATAAACTCGATTATAATTGCAAAAACATGAAATACATATGCACAGTACATCTAAATTATGTACAATTGTATACAGTACTGTTTATTTCCTGGTAAAAACTCAGTAAAAGTGAAAAAATATTTGTTTTGTCTGATGAAAATCGGTCCGGGTTAGCCGGACTTCCGGGTTATCGGAGGCCGACTTATCGGGGTTCTACTGTATTAGGAAAATATGGAGAAACAGCACGAAACAACAATGGTACAAGAATGCTAGATTTCTGTATGATGCACAATTTAGTAATAACTAATACATTTTTTGAACACAAAAACATACACAAGTACACAAGAGAAGTTAAAAGTAGAGAAGAAAAATGGATAATTGATTACATGTTAGTAGAAAAAAATAACAAGAAAAACGTAATGGACATAAAAGTTAGAAGGGGTCCAGAAATAGGAAGTGACCACTATTTAGTGATAATGAAAATAAAACAAAATACAGTAGAACTCCAATTATCCGGATTAATTGGGACCGGACCCGATCCGGATAATCAAAAATCCGGATAATTGGATTTGTCTCGAAAAAGGCCTTTCCGGGAAAGAAACGTCATTACAGCAAAACACAATGGAGAATATATACGGTATTTATTATGAAAAACAATATAGTATACACAACAATATGTAAATGACAAAGTTTACATCATATAATATTAGGGAGTTTTTGTTGCTACGTAACGTACGCATCTCCGTATACGTAAAGCAACTAACGTGTCGTAGAGGATGAATGTTAAAATAGGTAGTTTTTGTAACTGCCTTAACGTAACGTAAAGCAAATCGTAGTCATTTTTAAATTCCGTTGACATTCAAAAAAATAAAACAATGTTCACACAATATACAATTAATATAAAAATGTAAAAAAAGATAAATGAATGATGAAATTGTATGGTTTTAATTGCTTCTATTTAAATATAAAAATATTATTTTTCCTTAAATTAAAATGTTTTTATTTTTGTCAGAGCCTATTTTACTTTCAATCAGGCCCGAGGCACTACTTAATTTTCGGGCCCCTAACAAAAATTTATATAAATAGTAATAAAATTATAACTTTTTAAATGTATTAATTATTGAATAGAAATATAGTTGCACCAAAAATTTAAATTTCTAAAATTGCAATTTTTATTTAATAAAATTTTTAATACTTACCTACAGTGCGGTGGAATAAGTGTTGCCCCCCCTGTTCACTTGTTTATTTTAAGAATATAAGCAAAACGCTCGGACAGGTCGATTTTTAAACTAACCATAGTATATTATAGCATCAAAGTTTCGAACTTTACGCGATCCCTCTTCAGGTGACAGCCATAACTTTGATTTTTTTAAATGGGAAAGTACATCATGTGACACCTCATTTAAAAGCTCTTAAAATACTGATTTGAAAAATGTATAATACTTTAATTCTGTTTGAGAGCGTAGGCGCAAAATTACGGTCGAATTCTTTCTAAATGCAATCATTTTTTTTCGAATCCTGAAAAAACTAATAAATATTTTAAAAAAAATTTAAACGCAGAATGAAATATTACAGTATTCTCGATGGTCCAAAGTCCCTGAGAACTCCTATAATGTTTATTTTAATAAGTCACAGTGGTGAAAAAAAGAGAAAATTTAGTGTGATTTTTAATTTCAAATATATCATTCAAAAGAAACTTTTTGTTTATTCTAAGGGACTGTCAGCCCTCGGTAATAATATAATCTTTCATTCTGAGTTTAAATTTTTCAAAAATACTTATTAGTTTTCTCAGCATTCGAAAAAAATAAATGCGTTTAAAAAGTGTTCGACCGAAATTTTGCGCCTACGATCTCAAAAAGGATTAAAGTATTATACATTTTTGAAATCAGTATTTCAAAAGCTGTTAAATGAGGTGTCACATGATGTACTTTAGCATTTAAAAAAATCAAAGTTATGGCTGTCACCTGAAGAGGGATCGCGTAAAGTTCGAAACGTTGATGCTATAATATACTGTGGTTAGTTTAAAAATCGACCTGTCCGAGCGTTTTGCTTATATTCTTAAAATAAACAAGTTAACAGGGGGGCAACACTTATTCCACCGCACTGTATATATTAAATTTAAAAGTGCATTTTGAATAAATATTATGACAAAAATGTGTCTATACCTCTTGTAAATCGTACCTCTTGTTAATCCTTCGGAGGGGTGTTTAAATTTTGCTTATTTTTAAAATGCTCACAAGGCAATCTACATGCTGTTATTGCAGTTTTATGATAAGAACGGTTTATGGTTTATGAATATAACTCTAACCAAATTTGTTATCATTTCCTGTTCGTAAAATGAAATAATTTTGAAAATTTAGTTTGTTTTTCAATAAAAATATTCTTTTGGTGATCTTTCCAGGCCCCATTAAAATGCGGGCCCGAGGCAGGGGCCTCATGGGCCTAGTGGTAAAATAGGCACTGATTTTTGTTTATACCTACTTTTTAGTTGTAAATTATTGTATACCTACATCAGAATTCCAGTAGGTATAATGTAAATAGTGTGGTAATATTTATTTGAAAATTTTACTGAAACTAGGTCATTTGTTTATCTAGTTATTAATTGTGGTGATCACTGTATTTCTTAAATTAATACAAGATTTGTTTGTTTTGCTTTATTAATAGACAACTTAAAAACAATAAAATTTTAAATCTATTATGAAGTTCCAATTTCCAATTACAAACATAGAATAATTTTACTCAAATAGACTAAACCAATAACCAATATAACCTTAAAATGTTTATAAACGGGTAGTACGCTGATGAAATGTTCATTTGGTAGGTAATCGGGCAAGATCCTCGTGTGCATTCGGTGACTTTCGGCTCGATAGGGATGCGTATGAACCTAACGTACCAGCCCGTAACCTTAGGTAATACGTATCGCGATACGGGAGTTCAACCATTAATGCGCAAGCGTATATGTCAAAAAGATGCGTTACGTTTACGTATTTGTGTGCACAAAAACTCCCTGACACACAATACTGAATCACAGTAAAATTAATTATTTTTTTACAAACTTGATTTTTTCTTTTTCTCAATCTGATCCGGATAATTGGCGATCCGGATAATTGGAGTCCGGATAATTGGAGTTCTACTGTATGTCAGATAATAATAACAATCACAAAATGCAAGAATATGAAACTATTAGGTCATATAAGTTGAGAAATACAGAGAATACTAAGAAGTACCAGATGATCATAAATCAAAAACTAGAAAATAATAAAGAAAATAGAGAGGGTCAAAACGTTGAACAATTATAGAACTACTTCAAAGAGATAATACTATATACAGCGACAGAAGTATGTGGAACAAGTAAAAAGAGCAATAAAAGAAAGCAAACTGCATGGTGGAATGAAGAAATAAAACAACAAGTTAAAAGAAAGAAACATGCTTGGAAAATATACTTACAAAACAAAACACCAGAAAACTGTGAAGAATATAAAAAACAGGATACTAGTAAAAGAACTGGTTACAAAGGCAAAGAAGGACAAATGGACAGAATTTGGAGAAAATATGGAAACAAACAGTAAAGAGAATCAAAAACTGTTCTATGGAGTATTAAAATCAATGAAAAAAGAAAGAATTCAAGAAATAGAAAACATAAAGAATAAAACTGGCGAAATCCTTACAGAAGAAAATGAAATAATGAACAGATGGAGAGAATATTTCCAAGAGATGCTACAAACTCACTGCTATCATGAAGAAAACAATGTAGCGAACCCAAGAATAGAAGTAGACAATGTAGACCCTATAACCATAAATGAACTGCAAGAAGCTATTGCAGAAATGAAAAACGGAAAATCAACAGGCTATGACAGAATAACCAGTGAAATGATCAAAAAAATGGGACAAAATGCAACAGAGCTATTATTAAAAATATTTAATGCAGTTTGGAAAAAAGAACAGATACCGATGGACTGGCAGAAGGCACAGATAGTGCCGATTTATAAAAAGGGCGATAGAACAGATTGCAACAATTACAGAGGAATAACACTGTTAAGCACTGCCATGAAAATATACGAAAAAATACTGAACAAAAGAATAATCGGAAAAATTGACAGCACACTCGAGGAATCACAAAGCGGCTTCAGAAAAGGCAGAAGCACCCAGGATCTTATATTTACAATCAAGCAAATAATAGAAAAATATCAGCAACAGGAGAAAAAAATGTATATGGCTTACATAGATCTTGAAAAGGGTTTTGACACGGTACCAGGGCAAAAATTATGGGAAATATTAGAGAAGAGTAACATAAGATAAGTAACATGAGATAAGTAACACAAGGATAAGGGTAATTAAGAACATTTATAACAACAATGTGAATTATATCATCAGCCAAAACAGAACATCAAAACCATTTACTACGAACGAGGGACTGAGACAAGGAGGAGGATTAAGTCACTGTTTATAATTTACATGGATGAGATAATTAAAGAATGTAAAGTAAAAGTGAAAAAAATGCATGTAGGTTATAGAAATTTAAGAAGAGTAGACATTTCAGAAGCAGCATTCGCCGATGACGTCGTCATATTGGCCGAAAATGAGAAACAACTACAAAGAAATATAGAAATATGGAATGAAACACTAAAAAATATGGGATGACAATAATTAATAAAAATAAAACAAAAGTTGTGGTCATGGGGGAAAAGGAAGAAGAAGAAAAGATAAACATAAAAATAGAAGAAGTAAATATAGAACAAGCACGAACATTTCAATATGTACTTAGGAGTAGAATTAGAAGACAACGGAAGACAGGAAACAGAAATTAATAATAGAATTCAAAAAACAATGAACCTATACCATGCAATGAGCAATAAATTCATAAATAAAAAAGAAATAACACGAAAAACAAAAATTAATGTGTTCAAGTCAATATATAGACCTGTATTAACCTTTGGTTGCGACTCATGGGTACTAACAGAACGACAAAAGAGTAAAATACAGGCAGTAGAAATGAAATACCTTAGACGAGTTCGAGGAGTTACCAAAAGAGATAGACTACGAAACACTCAAATAAGAGAAGATTTGGAAATCGAGTCAACGTTAGAATTTATAGAGAGAAGGCAACTCAGTTGGTGGGGTCATCTTCAGAGAATGAATCAGGCAAAACCGGTGAAAGAAATTTGGCAGGCAAAAACGCAAAGAAGAAAGAAGAAAGGTAGACCACGACAAACCTGGGATAGAACACTAGGCAACATAATCGAGAAAAAGGGAACAACGTGAATAGAAGCAAGGACGCTGGCTAGAAATAAGAAGGAATGGGTCAAATTTGTACATAATATAAATGTATAGCAGTTATTAGTTAAATTTAAGATTAAGTTGTTTTTGTATTGTATTATAATGTAACATAATGTAATGTATTGTCGCCTTACACCACTATGTAGTAAAAAAGTTTTTTGAAATATATATATATATATATATATATATATATATATATATATATATATATTCTATAAAACTATAAAACAGTGTTGAAGTTATCGGGAATTGCGGTCTGTGGCTTAGATTGAAACTGCATTTAATTCTGTTGAATTCGATATTTCGATGAGTATTTATTAATTTTTCATCTTCATCAGGAACAAACTACAAAATTAACTAACAGTTAGGTACAAACATAATATTACAATGATATAACTTACGAATTGTAGGTATGTTATATAAAGCAATTTAACTTAAAGCTATGCATGTCGTTTCACGAGAACGTCGAGGGCGGCACTGAGTCAGGTATCTTTTCTCACATGTGTTAAGGGTCAAAAGTTCCAATATCGAGCCATCTGTTTAATATTCTGCTATTTTTAGAATTTTAAAACATTGCAGTAAATTTCGCTTAATCTACTTGTGTCTGATTTGTAATTAATTGAACGTTTATTACTGTTTATATGGTACATCTCGAGAAACAATCTTTTCTTATAATTGTTTTCTGAATCTAAGATCTTGATATCTGACAAATTAAATTGGTGTCCTGTTGTTATGGAATGGTGTGCTGCTGCACAAGTATTTTTGTGTGTTTTACAATCACTTTTGTGCTGCGTTATTCTTTGTTTCAACCATTGCGATGTTTGTCCTATATACTGCCCATCACATTCGAGACAAGAAAGTTGATAGATGATATGACTCTGATTTAGAAGCGGTGTCTGGTCTTTAAGCTTCGAGAATAAGCTATAGTTGGATATGCTATTGTATTTCGCTATTTTGATTTTAGGAATTCCGTTCAGCAGCTTGATTATATTGTTGGTTAAGCCATTTATGAAGGGCAACTTTTTGTAAATCACGGGATCTGATGGTCTGTTGTCACGTTGCCCGTCGTATAAGTCTGAGTTATACAGTATGTCCCTGTAAGTGTATCCATATGGAAAACTTTTTTATTATTAATTTTACGGAAAAAAGTTATTCTTCATAAAAAGCTCTGCATGGTCCAAAACCTAAGATTTAACCATCAAATATTAATTTTTTTTGAATATTATACGAGGTATGTCAAAAAGTTTGATTTTCACTCAAGAGGAAAGTAGCTTTATTTTTCAGAATATTGAAAATTGCTATTATGAAAAGTTGTTTGGAATTAAAAACTATATTCTAATATGCAATTACATCCTTCTAATTGAAAATTTTTTTTGAAAAATTATGGATAACATAACATTATTTTCAGTTATTTCAATTCTGATAACTGTTTTATTATTAATTTTACGAAAAAAGTGATTCTTAGTAAAAAGTTCTGGATAGTCTAAAACCTAAAATACAACAATCTTATATCAAATTTTATTAATTTTATACGAGGTATGTCAAAAAAGATAAATTTAGATCAAAAGTAAAGTACCTTTATAGTTCAGAATATTTCAATTAAAAGGATGTAATTACACACTGAAACATAGTTTTTAATTATAAATAACTTTTCATAATAACAATTTTCGATATTGTGAAAAATAAACATATTTTACTCTTGAGCGAAATTCATATTTTTTGACATACCTCGTATAAAATTGATAAAATTTGACATATGGTTGTATTTTATGTTTTAGACTAGGCAAAACTTTTTATTAAGAGTCACTTTTTCGTAAAATTAATAATAAAAGAGTTATCTAAATTGAAATAACTGAAAATAATATTAGTTATCCAAAATTTTTCAAATTTTTTTTTTCAATTAGAATGATGTAATTGCATACTAGAATATAGTTTTTAATTCCAAACAACTTTTCATAGTAGCAATTTTCAATATTGTGAAAAATAAAGCTACTTTACTCTTGAGTGAAATTCAAACTTTTTGACATACCTCGTATAATATTCAAAAAATTTGATATTAGATTGTTAAATTTTAGGTTTTAGGCCAAGCAGAGCTTTTTATCAAGAATAATTTTTTTTCGTAAAATTAATAATAAAAAAGTTTTCCATATGGATACAACTTACAGGGACATACTGTATATCAGTTGCTTAAGAATTTTACTTGGATAGCCGTTGTTCAAGAATATGTTATAGAGTGTTTTTAAATTCTTTTGTGTGAACAGGTCATTGCTGATGTGTAAAATTCTGTTTTTTATTGCCACAACAGTGTTGTGTTTTTGGTTTTTCGAGTGCTGAGAGAAATAATTTATTACAGAATCCTTTTTTCTGGACGACCCCTCACTGCGATCAAAGGTGCCTTTGGAATATTTAAGTCATAAAGAAAAGTATGAAGAAGCTGTACGCCAATCCTGTCTGCTGTTTAGAAAAGTTCAAGAGCTTCAAAATGAAGGAAAAGGAGGCATGGACAATTTCAGGTAAGTGGAATATTTTGTATGAGAGTTATTCTGAAAATATCTAGGAGTTTCCTAGCTCATTATTATGTTTTTGACAGTTAGTACCGAGCAAGTTCTCTATAGGGCAATCAACTTGTACTCTAGAATTTGATATTATCGTTATTGGGGAAGATCAGGAAATTTTATAAGATTATTATGGACAACATTTTCAAATTCTTCTCAGTATTCTCATCTCCACTGATAGTGTAAGACATTCTGTTCAGCAGAAACAACACACAGCAATAGTAATGTTTCTTCAAAAATGGCTTCACTATATGCAATAAAGAGTAATGGGGACATACTACATTCCTGCCTAACTGCTCTCCTGATTTCAATTTCTGAACTGGGTTCGTTATCTATTACAATTTGTGCTCTTTGATTCCAGTAAAGGTTTGTTATTATTAGTCAGTCCCTTTTGTCTATGTTTTTGTCTTTAGAATTTGGACTAATTTTTCATATCCTACTTTGTCAAATGCTTTCTCAAAATCAACGTAACCAACATGCACATCCACATTCATATCCATGTATCTTAAAGCTAACATATTAAAGGCAAATAACGCCTCTCTGTTTCGTTTCTGAACCCAAACTGACTATCATCTATTCCTTCTTCCAGTTTTTTATTTATACGGCCATGTATTATTTTCAAGAATAATTTGAGAATGTGACTTATTAATGATATTGTTCTGTATTCACTGCAATCTTTATCGTTTGTATTTTTAGGGATAGCACAAAAGGTGGAGAGTAATCATTGTTTTGGTATGTTTCCTGTTTTGTTCACTGTGCAAGTCTACGATAATGTTTAAGGTTTCATCATTTATGCATTTTAAGCTTCTACTGGGATTTGGTCTGTACCTACTGCTTTACCATTTTTGCTGTTTTTAATGCTGATTTAATGTCTTCTTTTAATATCTTTAAAACCATATCATCTTCTACTTCGATTTGCATCTGCTCTGTTCTATTGTCTTTGAACAATTCATTTATGTATTCTGTCCATCTCTTTAATTTTTCGTTAGTACTCAACACAAGTTTCCCATGTGTATGTTTTAGTATTCCCGGTTTCCTTTTTATGCTGTTCTTAGTTAATTCTTTAATTTTTTTATGTTAAGACTATCTTGTCTTTTCTGGTGTTCTTCTATTTCTGCGCATTGTTCTTTAAACCGTGAGCCCATACTCACTGGCGAGTTTTTTTCTCAAGTTTTTTTAAAAATGTCTCTCAATTATGCTGATCTTCTTGTTATTAGGGCAAGGTCGTCCGCGTATGCTACGCATTGATGTCTGTGGCGATAGCTTGAGCCTTTGGTGTGGATATTGCTTTCTCTCAAAATTCTTTTCAATATTAGATTAAAAATACAGTAGACAGGGGGTCACCATGTCGTATGCCTTTAGTGATGTTAAATCTTCTGTCATAACTTTACTTTTTGTTTTATTCAGAAGGGAGTTAGTTAAATATTATTTTATTCGAATATTCAAAATATTTTAATGTGTCAATCAATTTATGTCTACAATTTGTGTATACAGCCAACTACAGGAAAACTTTTTTCTCGTAGATTTTTCAATTTATGTCTGTTAATTGTGTCATTTGCTTGTCGAAAATCAATAAAGAATATGTTTAATGGCAGATTGAATTCACATGAGCTAGCCAGGATCTGTTTAAGATATAGATGTACCTTTTTCTTCTTCTTCTTCTTCTTATCTTCTAGTTCATTCTCGACTTTTATTCTGGTTTTGTTCTTCGTATTAATGTCTTTAATTATCCTTATCATCGTGCTGGGCTTATTTTTTCCTTTAGCAATCTTAGCACATCTTCTAATCTTACACAATATATGGCTTTATAGATGTATAAAGCACATAAATGCAGGTTTATTATATTCCAATGCTTTCTCAACAATTTGTCTGGCTATGAATACGGCGTCTATTGTGGACCTATTTTTCCGAAAACCTTGTTGTTCCTCACTAATTGTGTATTCTTCATTTATTTTATTGGCAAGTATTTTTGTTAAAAATTTAAGAGTTGTGCTCAGCAAGCTGATGGTACGGTAGTTGGTAGGGTCTTTGCTGCTTCCTCTCTTATGTCTTGTGTATTGGTATTGTTATTGTACTCATCCTCCACTGGTTGGTACACGTTGGCTACATATTATTTCTTGAAAGAGAATTTCCATGTTTTCGATTAACGTTTCTCCTCCGTATTTTAGGAGTTCATTTGGTATACCATCTGGTCCTGGGGCTTTTCTCTGTTTTAATTTACCTATGTTATTCCTCATTTCTTCTTTTGTGATTTCTAGTTCTGTGTCTATGTTGGATTCATCTTCATTTCCTGTTTCTTCCTCTTCTTCAGGTGTAATAGTATCTTCCCTATATAGTTCTTCTATATAGGCGGTCCATTGTTCTGCTTCTGTTTTATTGAAACTTCTATATGCGTTCACTTCTATGCAGTGGCGTTAACGCCAATGCAACCAATGCGGTGCATTGGGGCGCAGGCCTTAGGGGGCCCAAAAAACTGATATTATGGAAAATTTGTCTACGAATAGAGGCGCACAGGGAATACGTGCATTGGGGTGCAGTCAGACTAGTTACGCTACTGCTTCTATGGATGCTCCTAAGTGAATAAAATGATTCATTTTGATATTTTATAATTATTTTCACGATAATTAAACGACCCTGAATCAGATCTAACCTGCAGCAAATGATACATTTATCTTAAGTGTATTAAGATAAAGAAGCCCACGCACACAACTTTAGTATTAAAAATAAAACAAATTAATAACACTGGTTATTAATTTTAGCCACTCTTTAATTTAATATATTACTTTTAGATTCATGTTAGATTTAGATTCATCTATAAGATTTATACCGTGTGTTTAAAAAAAAAGGTAACACCGTCTCTAGGATAGGTAAAAAACTAAAAAAATAATTGGGATTTACTTAATAAACCATTTTGTAACGCCATCCGTTTTCAACATACAGGGCGTTGAAGAAAAACAAATTGTACACATTTTTTAGGATTTTTCCGAAACTACTAGCAACATTGTAATAAAATTTGGTGAATTTTAAGACGTAGTTCTTGTGCATACGGGTAATAGTCTTAACTTAAAAAAATAGTAAGCCACTAAGATATTTCAAATAAAAAAATCATTTTTGAATTCCTCAGTCAATTTATGACAAAATATCTATTTTCCCTTTTTTTAAAAAGGGAAGATAGATTTTTTGTCACAAATTGAATGAGGAATTCAAAAATGATTTTTCATTTGAAATAGCTCAGTGGCGTACTATTTTTTCGTTTAAAAAAATTCACGTCATTATCCGTATGCGCACCAATAATGTTTATAAAATTCTTTATTGTATGCCAAAAAATGCACAATGTATACCAATTAAAATCCACCAAATATCATTACAATGTTGCCAGTAGTTTCGGCAAAATCGGAAAAAATGTGAAATTTCTTCAATGCCCTGTATCTTTATGACGGATGATGATTTGTAACGCCACATGGCGTTACAAAATATTGTTACTAAGCAAACACCAATTATTTTTCATTTTTTTAGCTATCCCAAAGACGGTGTTACCTTTTTTTAAACTCCCTGTATATCTTCAATATTTTGCGCATAAAAATACATGTATTATTGTATATTATATTAAAAATACATGTAAAAAAATTGTTTTTATCATAGTAATATTCTTCTCTAGGCTGATGACCTAAAAATTTATAGAGTCATAAAAAATTCCAATGACTGTAGTTTATTACAGAATGATTTAAGTAGATTATTGGATTGGTGTAACTTAAATGCTTTGAATTTGAACATAAATAAATGTAAGGTAATGCGATTTTTTAGAAACAAACATCCGATTTCATTTGAATACCATATTGGACCGAATATTTTGGAGGTAATTACAACATTTAAGGATCTTGGGGTAATTTTTGACCCTACAGTAAGCTTCAGAGACCACTTTTCTTACGTTTCTAATAGATCCATGAAACTTTTAGCCCAGCCGCACACCAAAGAAACATGAAACGTAAATTACGTTTCATGGAAATAAAACAGTGCTAAACAAATAAACGTCCGCCCATTTATGAAACTCTCCGAAAATAAAAATGTGTCATGAGCATGAATCACACTCGTTTCATTGGTAGGCGGACTTTGAGATTTGTTTAGCAGTGTTTTAGGTTCATGAAACATGTTTTTCGTTTCATGTTTCATGTTTTTCGTTTCATGTTTCTTTGGTGTGCGGCTGGGCTTAGGTTTCATGAAACGTAGTCTCTCTGAATTTGATAATATTTATTGTCTTAAAAATATCTACTGTTCCCTTATTAGATCGGTTTTGGAATATGGTAGCAATATTTGGTCTCCGCATTATAACTGCTACATGGAACTATTAGAAAGAGTACACAGGAAGTTCTTAAGATTTATTGCTTTTAAATTGAGAATACCTGTAAATGAAATTGAACACATTGTTTTACAGTCTTTACTTAAATTGCCTACTCTTGAAGAGAGGCGAATATTGCTAGATGCAGCATTTATATACTGGGTTGGGATAAAGTATGGAACCAAGCAAATATCTTTGAAACTAAAAGAACAATATTTATGAAACTTTACATGTAAGTACAGTGACGCAAAAGGCATCTGATGCCATATTTTTTGTTACTACTCCACTTCCGGTTTCACCGGAAATACCCTTAACTTATTTAATTTAAATGGGTTAATGGTATTGGTATTGGTATGGGTTAATGGGTATTTAAATGGTATATTTTTGCAGATTTTAAAAGAACTTTTTATTTTTAATTCATACATACCATATTTTGGAAGAAAAAACGCTGGACGGAAGGGTCGCCCGAGAACTTTATCGTACCGATCTATTATCGTTATGGTACTAGATACTGGCATTCTATAAAAATAACAAACTTACTCGTTATTTTAATATTTTAGAAACACCTTCTGTACTTGAAAGTATTTTATGGTTCTACGCATCATTAATTCCTGCATTTGAGAAAATGTTCGATGCCATATTTCGGGGACACACTATAGATGTATAGATTATTGCATAAATTAATAGAATATTATAGTCATACTTTCATTTCAAATTAGTTCATTTTTCTGAGAAATTAATAGTTTACAATATTTGCATTCCATTCTATTTCGATTACGCCAGTCAATGCGCGAGATTAAGAACAAGATATTATCTCCGAATTCTATCCTACGGCATGGATTTTAATGAAATTTTGGGAGTAGCCCAATCTCATAATTCAAAGTTAACAATAGTTTTTTGATAAAAAATGTATGTTTGTCTACGAATCCACTAGTTCCCGAGGATAAATATCACAATACTCTAGAGTTTGATGTAGATATTCCTTTTAATATTTGCACTAGGGTTTTAAACCAATCTCGAAGAAATTTTAAACTCTCGAATTTTAATGAAATTAACCGTCTTTTATATGCAGCTGACTGGAAAACTAAATTTAAGTTAAATGATATAAATGAAGCTGTAAATTTGTTTTATAATATTATTGATAAAATCATTGATTTGCATGTACCTACATATCCTAATTACTATAAAAGATACCCTCTTTGGTTCTCTACTTCTACAATAAAAGTTATTAAAGAAAAGCTTAAATTTCATAGTCGATGGAAAAAATACAACAATAATTTAGATTATTTAACCTTCAAAATTTTACGGGGCAGATCTAAATTCTTAATAAATGAAGATTATAAAAAATATTTAACTAACATTGAAACCAATATTACTGAAAATCCTAAATACTTCTGGCAATTTGTAAAAAATAAGAGAAATTCCAATAGTTTTCCAAACAGTTTGCCTACTGCTCAGGGCTCTACTACTGACGTACAGAAAATTTGTAACGTATTTTCTGATTACTTTGCTTCTGTTTTTGTACCTAGTAATGTTAGCAATTTTGGTAATATTTACACTAACACGCCTTTAAATATCTGTAAATATACTATTACTCGCGAAGTTTTTGAAAATAAACTTGAAAATTTACCTCATAAAGGGCCTGGACCAGATGAGCTACCTACTGATTTTATTAAAAACTGTAAACAATCTTTAACAGAACCTTTATTTCTGTTGTTTAATAAATCACTTAATGCCGGTCAACTTCCTGATAAATGGAAAAATGCTTTTATTATTCCAATTCATAAATCCGGAAATAAAAGCAAAGTTGAAAATTACAGACCTATTTCTAAGTTAAATATTTTTAGTAAGGTATTTGAAAGTATAATTTCTGATTTTCTTTATTATGACGTAAAAAACCTACTTAATATTGAACAACATGGCTTTATGAAAAAACGTTCAGTCGATACAAACTTATTCTTATACATTGAATACATACTTCAAAGTCTAAATGAGAGAAAAAGCGTTGATTCAGTTTATACTGATTTCAGTAAAGCTTTCGATAAAATCGATCATTCGATTCTTGTTTTGAAACTATCTGAAATCGGTATACGTGGTAATTTATTAAGATGGTTTGACTCATACGTCAGAAATAGATCACAACAAGTAACTTTAGGAGCTTTTAAATCCAATGCTGTGATCACTACGTCAGGAGTGCCTCAGGGGTCCCATTTATGTCCTTTACTTTTTAATTTATATGTTAATGATATTTCTGCCTGTTTTAAATTTGCTAAATTTATTATGTATGCCGACGATTTAAAGATATATCACTGTATTTCATGTCCTAATGATAGAATTCAATTTCAAGAAGACTTAAACAATTTATCTGATTATTGTGTAAGAAATAACCTGTTTTTAAATGTTTCAAAATGTAATTATATACATTTTTCTCGCAGCAGCTCTGACTTAAACTATAACACATATGAAATTTCTAACTGTGTATTGCATGCAGTAGAAAGCGTTAAAGATCTTGGTATACTTTTGGACCGTAAGCTACTCTTTGATCAACATATCTCTAATATTACTAGAAAAGCCAGTAAGCAATTGGGCTTCATATATAGAACTTGTTTTGAGTTACAAAGCCCTTTTACCATTAGAACGTTATATATGGCATATGTCAATAGTATTTTAATGTTTGGTTCTATTATTTGGAATCCGCGTTATTCGGTATACATCTCAAAAGTAGAATCCATTCAAAACAAGTTTATTTCCTATTGTAAAAGGAAATTTTATCCTGATAGTGATAGACAACGCATTCGCTCTAATTTAAAAATAATTTCTCTTGAGCATAGTAGACAAATTGTGGATGTCTTATTTGTTCACAAGGTCCTAAATAATAATGTAGATTGTATTGACCTTATAAATTTCCTGAAAATTCGTACTCCAAGCCACACTACTAGAAATAATTATACTTTTGTTACGGACCAAGCATGCACAAATTGCTTTTTAAATTCACCTGCTCATAGAATGACAAATACTTATGATAAATTGTCTAGCGTTGTGGATATTGATATCTTCTTTCATAAAGCGGATATGATTAAAAAACTATTGAAGAATCACTTCCTTGAAACTTAGTCTTTTGGTGTATTCAGTCTTGTTATCGCTTATTTTCTCATTTTTTTCTTTTTTTTTTTTTCTTCTCTTTTGTTCATACATAATATATCATTTTCTGTATTTATGTTCTAACTTCAATGAATATTTTTACTTTTAGTTTGTAGTTATATATCAGTTTGAAAATTGTAAATGTATCTGAAATTCTGTAGTGGATACTTTTATGGGTTTGTCCTGTCTGTATCCCAAATAAAATAAAAAAAAGTCTATCCTATATACTATGGCGCTTTTATCATGGGGGCGGTTCCCACCACTTCTCAGGGGTGAAATATTTTTATTTTCGAATTACATGGAGAAAAAGAAAGATTTTTAAGAAAATTTAAAAATTCATTCTATAATTTGATCACATTTTTTACAAAAATCATTTTCAACTTTTTGAAAGTAGAAATAACACTATATTAAAAGGCATTGCAAAAGAAAAACAATGCATTTAAATTATGGTGGATGGAGAGTTAAGTGTATATACTTTTCATTTTTCCTTAAAGTACATTAGTCATATATTTTTTTGCACCATATCTCGCTTAATTTGTATGTAACCGACATTTAACGGTGCTCGTTTTAAAGGCCTTTTCAAACACTACAAAAGGTGTTGGTAGTATTATACACCTAAAACCTACCGTTCCTCTGTTATTTCAAGTTGAATACACCAATTTGAGCATGCACCAAAAAACAAACTATTTTCACCTACCATATCTCTTTTTGTAGTATAAATAGAACATTTACGAAGGAACGAATCTCTTTATTATTTATAATTTAAAAAATGTTTTATATAGTGTTTTTAGTTCGATGCATAGTTTTTAAGGTGTTCACAAAAAATTCGTCCGAAAAGGTGTCATTTTTCAATGAAAATGGCCAATTTTCAACTACGCATAACTCAAAAAGTATTGAGTTCTCAAAAAAAAGTATAAACCAGTTTTTGCTTAGAAATAGGTTCTTTAGCCACTTCCGTGCTTATTTTGACCAACAAATTGTCCACCCCCTTAAAGAAGTGGGAACCGCCCCAAGATAAAAGCGCCATAGTATATAGGGTTGATTTTGTTTCTTGAGCTATTCCCTACTTACTATGAAAATATCAAGTATATCAATGTAGTAGGATGGAATTCGGAGCCAAATACCCTCATTGACTGCCCTACAATGCTCTGCTATGATCCCGTGAGAGAGGACACACATAATATTATAGCAAAATTTCTATTTACCGTAACTTTTCGAGTTGTTGAGCTACAGCAATGAATTTTATGTCATTGGAAAGGTAATTTTGCATTCTTTTAAAATATGTAAAAATATATGGGGCGTATCTAAAAAAATTAAGATTTTTTATTCATTTCCGGTTCAACCGGAAGCGATATTTTTATTAAAATTTATTTTGATAATAGATAATAAAGTACCATTATGTCTGCAAAATTTCAAATTTTAGTTTCTATTAAGAAGGAAGTTACGGGCACTCGAATATTTTTTTATAAAAAACTCATAACTCCCCTCCTATGGGGAGTTAAGAAATCTGACTAATGTCATTCAATTTACCGATAGGATATCAAAAATATGTCAAAAAATAAAAATATTCCTTGGAGCCATTTTTGAGAAAATCTAGTTCAAATTTATGTCAAATGTTGACTCCTTAAATACAGGGTGATTGATTAGTGTGAGGAAGCTCAGTAGATCTGTTATAGTAAAAATTACAAAAAAAAAATATTGACAAAAATGGTAGGCAGCTTTAAACTCCACATTTTAAAATTAGTTACAATCTTTTACAATTAGTTCCATAAGAGGGTGGCAGACCAAACTTTTGTTTTTTTTAAATGGAACACCCTATATTTTATTTTAAATTTGAAATCTGCTTGACTTCTACATCACAACAATGTAAAGTTTTATTATGTTATACTGTGTATTTAAAAAGTTATAACCAATATTACCTGAAATTCGTATCAAGTTTAACTCCCTGTATAATTAAAAACGAGTATAGGAACATTGATCTATTGCAACCATAGTTTTTTAATAATTGTTAAAAATTATAAAACATATTCATTTTCATAATATGCGTTAAAGCAAATACAGGGTAAGTCAAAATGCAAGTACATTATTTTCTTGGTAATTTTAAATAGAACACCCTGTATTTTATATCACTATAGAAAAGTACTAATATCGTACTTCAAATTTTATAAAGTACTTCCTATACCTAAACCTATCAGTTTTCTAGATATTTTTATTTTTCCATCAAAGTATTAATTTGGTAGATATTTTAACGTTTACCAATAATTAATGTGAGTTGGCCATGATTGATTGGTCAGAAACTGATAGTTTGACATTATTGTTTATTAATTCAGTAACGACATAACGATACAGAAAAGAAAACAATTTATTTCAAATAAAATTTGTAAAAAATAACCGACGGAAAATTGAAAAAAACATCAACACATAGAAAAATAAAAAACAACAGTAATTTTAACTTATCTTACTTAAGTCAGGTGTTCAAAATGACCTCCCAAAACATCTATGCATACTTGAAAGTGGTCATTGAAAGAGTTGCTTATACATTACTAAGTATTTGTAAAGAAATATTTTGAAATGCAATTCGGATTCTATTTTTCGTATCATCCCTTGTTGTTGGAGGTATTTTATATACTTCTTTCTTAACGTAACCCCAAAAAATGATTCCATTTTATTGAAATATGGTGACCTTGGGGGTCACCTTACCGGTCCATCCCTTCCGATCCATCTTTCACCAAACTGATCATTAAGTTCACCACGTACTAATTCGTTGTGGTGCGCAGGAGCACCGTCATGTAGAAACCACATTTGTTCACGTATATTAAGTGGAACCTCTTCTAATAATATCGGTAACTGATTTACGATAAAATCTAAATAAATCTTACCATTTAAAATATCTTCAAAAAAATATGGTCCTACTACATGGTTACTGACGATACCTCCCCACACATTTAGAGACCATCTTGTTTGACTATGTGTTACGGATTACTTGTTGAATAGAAGTGAAAGTTATGCCTATTAACAGAACCGTTTCGATGGAATGTAGCTTCATCACCTGTTAAAATCTCTCTGCTAAATCTCTGCTAAAATCTCTCTGCTCATTAATTTTTTCTAAGACCCATTCACAAAATAATATTCTTCTGAAAATCATCATTATTTAATTCTTGGTGCTTTTGAATATGATAAGGGTGCATCTTGTTTTTAGATATAATGTTTTGAACAGAGTAGTAACTAAGTTCTTGTTCATTAGAAATACTGCTTATACGTGTGTGTGGGTTTTCTGTAACTTCCATCAACACACTCATTTCGTTTTCCTCTGTCACACTAGTTTTTGTTCGTTCATGTTTTTCATAATTCACTGAACCAGTGCGGTTAAATCGATCTTTCAATTCTTCAAATGTATCTTGTCTAGGTTGCAGCCTATCTGGAAACCGTTCTTGATAAATTATAGCTGATAGTAATGAATTTTTATTGCATTCCCCCAAAATCCAGATCATATCTACCATTTAGTCAGTAGTAAAATTCATTATTGCTAATTTAAATTGAATTAATTACTGAATTGCTCAATAATAATTGTTGCTAATTTACGGTGTACCCCAATACTGAATTAATAAACAATAATGGCAAACTGTCAGTTTCTGACAAATCAATCATGGCCAACTCACAATAATTAGTGGTAAACGTTAAAATATCTAACAAATTAATACTTTGATGGAAAAATAAAAATATCTAGAAAACTGATAACTTTAGGTATAGGGAATACTTCACAAAATTTAAAGTACGATAGTAGTACTTTTCGATAGAGATATAAAATACAGGGCATTCTATTTAAAATTACCAAGAAAATAATGTACTTGCATTTTGACTTACCTGTATTTGATTTAACGAATATTATGAAAACGAATATGTTTTATAATTTCTAATAATTAATAAAAATCTATGGTTGCAATAGATCAATGTTCCTATACTCCTTTTTAATTATACAGGGAGTTAAACTAGATACGATTTTCAGGTAATATTGGTTATAACTTTTGAAATACCCGGTATAACATAATAAAACTTTACATTGTTGTGATGTGGAAGTATAGAAGATTTCAAATTTAAAATAAAATTCTGGGTGTTCCATTTAAAAAAACAAAATTTTGATCTGCCACCATCTTATGGAACACCCTGTAAGATTGTAACTAATTTTAAAATGTGGAGTTTAAAGCTGCCTACAATTTTTGTCAATAACTTTTTTTTGTAATTTTTACTATAACAGATCTACTGAGCTTCCTCACACTAATCAATCACCCTGTATAGGCAACCCGTAACTTTTTCTGAAAAACGATAACATCCTTCTTATAGCCCCATCTTTAGGCTATATGTATAACGACTTTTTCAAATTAAACTTATCTTAAACAAATTTTTAGATAGGTAGGGAAATATGTCGGGTGGGCGGTCGGCCATGTTGGCCGCCATTTTGAATTTGGAAATGTCAAATTCCGTATTTTTATTTACCTATCGATGAGCTTACTTTGAGTTGAATTTCATTCATTTCGGTCAAAATTTGCAAAAATGGGCCCTAAATAACCCCCCTATTACGGCCCCCCTTTGAGAGGTTTTTTTTAAAAGCTTAGTTTCTCGACAAAATTCTGTTATTACTTATACCGAATTTCATTAAAATCGGTCCTGTAGTTTTTGCTGGGCGGTGGCGACATACGTACGTACATACGTACGTACGTACGTACATACTTCCGACATGTTTTTTTTATTTGCTTTTTAGACTCAGGGGGACTCAAAACATCGAAAAAAAGTGAAATCTAAAAAAATTTTTTTTGCACGATCTTATAACTTATCTATTATACTATACTACGTATATATGTAGTACGATAAAGTAAAAATTGTTAAAAAGTGTCTGTACATAATTTTTTGTATTAATACAACGTAGTAGGAAATAAACGAGTACTATCTATACTATACTGTAGTAGACAAAATTGTTGTTTACATGCACTACATGACTTATTTGAATTTAGTATAGTGGGTAAATAAAACCGTTACTGAACTAATTGACAGAAATAAGTTGTATTAAAAATAGTTCATTTAAGTGAAAAAGATCGTATTGATATATTAATAAAATAAATCGGTTATGGTGAATTTTCATTTTTTGGAGGTGAATTTTCCAAATCGATTTATTGGACGTAGAGGATTCATAGAGTGAACCGCTCGTTCTCCGGAGCTCAACTCGTTAGCTTTTTTTCTTTGGGGTTATCTAAAATCAGGTGTTTACGTTAGGCGACCAACATGCTTGCAGGATTTGAGACAAAGAATAATTGCTGAATGTGAACTAATACGTGGAGAAATCTTGCAAAGAGTGACTCACGAATTTATTTATAGGATTGCACGTTGTCAGGAGGTGAACGGCAAGCATTTTCAACATTTGAAATTATTTTTTTTATTATTTTTAACATCATTGGTCTAACGTAAATAAACTAACCTATTTTTTAACTGTAAAGAGATTTATTTCTTGTTTTAATAGTGTTTTCTTCCAAACTTGGTATGTATGAATTAAAAATAACAAGTTCTTTTAAAATCTGCAGAAATATACAGGGTATCCCATTTAAAGTAAATAAGTTAAGGGTATTTCCGGTGAAACCGGAAGTGGAGTAGTAACAAAAAATAATGCATCAGAAGCCTTTTGCGTCACTGTACTTGCATGCAAAGTTTCATAAATATTGTTCTTTTCGTTTCAAAGATATTTGCTTGGTTCCATACTTTATCCCAACTCTGTATAAACTAATACGAGGAGGCATTGATGCTAGTGCTCTTTTGGAAAAGGTTTACTTCCGTACTCCCTGTAGAGACACCAGATCCCAATACTTATTTTATTTAGAATTTCATAACCGAACTTATACTGTAAATAAACCCTTGCAGAGAATGTGTAGAAATGCAAACAAATTTAATAGCAATGATTTTTTTCATTTATCACTAAGTACTATTAAGAATGAGATCGAAAATACCTTTTTATGTAATCACATTGTGCTTTAATAGTTTAGTTAAATTTAAGTTGATTTATAATTTAAGTCGATTTGTAAAAATGGCAAGTCCGTAAATAAACATGGCATTACATTACATTACATTACATTACATTACATTATTTACGGAGCCTGGATTAAGGGGGCTATTATACGATTCTTTTTCTTCTTCCGTGTGAGACCTCACGTGGTAAACTTTCTGCATTTAAATTTTTCTAATAGTAATGCACAAAATTTAAAGTGTTTTCCATCTGATCGGTGATTTTTGTTTCCTGAAATTGCATCCAGAACTGCCTGTTAACTAAAAAAATCCAGTGTCAAGGTCAGGCATAATATTTATATGTATTTTTTATTTACGTTTATTATAATTCCCATCACGACAACTGATATTTCTCACCTTTGTTTGAGTGGAATCAATCAGCGAAAGTGAATATTCTTCAATAATTTTACATTACTAGTCCAGTCGTTAAAGGTAAAATACGGTGATACTATTATTTTATCAAACAGCAATGATTGGCATACAAATTGAAATTGCTTCTTCTAGTTACCCTCTATTTCAAAGTTAACCCTGTGCCGGAGATGTTTTTTAAAATTTTTTAGGGGTGAAAACTATCTCCCTTAAAAATAATTTTAGAACTGTAGGTACAAGCGTGGAATCGATTGAAATCATCTTTAAATTAGTTGAGTAAACGTCAAATTACATTAAGGGACCTAATTTATAAAATAAATATGAACAATATATTTACATTTTACTGGAATTCTGATGTAGATACAATAATTTACATCTAAAATGTAGGTTTAAACAAAAATAAAAAATTTAAAACTAAGATAAACTAAAATAATATTTCTATATTTAAATAGAAGCAATTAAAACCATACAATTTCATCATTCACATTTATCTTTTTTTACATTTGTATATTAATTATATATTATGTGAACATTGTTTTATTTTTTTAATATCAACGGAATTTAAAAATGACATTACGTTACGTTAGGCAGTTACGGCGCGTCGAATAATATATCGTTTGTACCATTTCGGCGACTTTAAAACAGTACTTCTGGTTGAAACACTAAAACCGGAAGCCCTACTTCAAATTTCGACGGAATAATGACGGAGGAATTGTGTTTATAAAGTCTTTAAGACAGACAGACATGGATAATTCAAGGTTTTTACATTTTGTCTGAACTGGTGGAAACAAAATTTTTATTACAATCAATAATTGTGGCTTAACCCCATATAAATATATTATGTAACTGCGACATGCCACAAGAAAACAGTTTCGAAACCTCTTTAATATTCATCATCAATGGCGCTACAACTCTTCGTGAGTCTTTGCCGCGTTTACTATTGCCTTCCATGTTTGTCGGTCCTGTGCCACTAACTCCCATTGTCGCACTCCCATTTTCTCTAGATCTTCTTTGACTGCATCTTTTCACCTTTTTCTAGGCCGCCCTACAGACCTTCTTCCATCGGGCCTTTCTCAGAACACATTGTTTATAAGGCGATTGTCGTTACTGCGTATCACAAGCCCTGCCCATCTGAGTCTATTAGCCTTTATATATCTGACTAGATTTTCTTTTCCGAATAGAGACTCTAGCTCGTTATTGTATCTGCTCCTCCATTTGTTTGTCACGCTGTCTCTGCAAGGGCCATATATCATTCGAAGGATTTTACGTTCCCTCACCAGCAATTTATTTACTTCTCTTTTTGTTAGCGTCCATGTTTCACTTCCATACGCGACTGCTGGTCGTATTATGGTCTTATATATCTGGATTTTTGCACCTCGTGAAAGAAGTTTTGACTTCATTAGATGTTTCATTGCAAAGAAAGATCTATTTCCTGCCATTATTCGCGTTTCAACTTCTCCCTCTAATTTGTTGTCATTTGTGATTGTTGCTCCTAGATATTTAAATTTTTTAACCACTTCGAAATTATGATCGTTTATAGTAATATTTTGCCTTATTCGTCGTCGTTCTTGTTTTGAGACGACCATGTATTTTGTTTTGTCTGCATTTATTTTTAGACCGATATCTAATCGATCTTTAATATTGAGTTTTTGATAAATATTTACTTTTTTTTATTTATTTTTTTCTTCTTAAAACTCCTTTAAAAACGTGGGTTTTTTTGTTTAAAATTGATTTTAAGAAAAAGAGATCAATGACTGGACTATACGGTGCGACGCTTATAAATATGATGCACTTTGAATGTAATAGGGACTACGTGTCAAAGATCGCGTAATTAGATGTAAGATGCGAGAATATAACATTATTTTTAATCGTTGCTCCTCCTATATTGAAGCAACTTTAAATTATTTAAAATCCATGGAACATAATGATGTTTTGACTTTTTATTTAACCATTATACTTTCTTCAAAGTAGAGAAAGCTAATAATAGATATCCTAGAATGATAAAAGCAGTAATGAATAATGAGTGTCAACCTAAACAAATTCTATGAAATAAAAGGAAACTTATAAAAAAAACAAAAATAAAGAATATAACTATTGTTAATATGACACATGTTCTTTTTCTTCTTGACTGATTTACAAGTCAGGGGGAGTCTTCACCGCATTCACTGTAGCCAGCCCTCTATCTTCTACGGTTTACTGTAAAGAGACCGAAATCATTAGACCGAAAGCAGTAGACCGAAAAGCACTTTACCGAAACCTCACTAGACCGAACAGCAGAAGACCGAAAAGCAGTTCTTTTTACTTATCGCAGTCAAAGAGATAAGACTAATGTAATTACAACTAAATGTTATTTGGATGGTTATTATAAACAGTTAAAATGGTGTTAACGTCACTCTACCCTTAATTTATTTTTACCTTCACTAATTTGTTTAACGGATGAACATTATTTCATATCAGACTGTACAGAGTAACAATTTACACAGTCTATACAGGGTGTCCCGGAAAATAGTGCGTTCCTTAAAGGTATAGGTAGAAGGCACCATGTAGAACAAAAAACTCTTATAACATTTTTTTCTAAATGCAACCGTTTGACCAAAAAATTAAAATGTATTTTGGTATACAAATTTAAATCTGACAACTATGTGCGGTACGCAAATTTAAGCATAGACAGTCCCATGTAAATAGATAGAAGATAGATAGTAAACAGATAGTTTTAAAGAATCCTGTTTAGTGTCAATGCCGAAAATGTTTTCGAATAGTGAGTGTATTACCTATTATGTTATTACCTATGAATGGTGTTTGTGAAAGGTTACTTGAAACATCTATTTGGTATAATAATTAGTTTCAAGTAAGTACAACTTAGCTATTTCAGTTCACAAGTAAACAAATTACTGAGACATTATCTGGTGTATTTAAGTTCCACTGTAAACTATTAAAACTATGTAATTCAGTTAAAGCCCTCAGCAATACTCAGCATTCAACCCATTTAAACCTTACTAAATACATAATACTAGTTCAGTTAAAAGATGTGTTTTTATGTTAAAAGATGTGTAATTCGTTTAAAATTATGCAATAGGTATTTCAATACATTTCAAAAGAAAATAATTTTAGTAAACAAATAGTAAATACATAAGTATTACCTACTATTAGGTTGGATTATTTTAAATACTGTTAAACAATCACAAACGAGTTCTTATTATCTGTTATTATTCCGTAGTGCGTACGATGTTGCCAGTTTATTAAAATTTCCAAACATTAAAGTACAGGTATATGGAGAACAAACTTTTTTTTTTTGGAAACGGTTAACTTTAGAAAAAAATGGTATAGGACTTTTTTGTTCCAAATTGTGTATTCTCTCCATACCTTAAAGGAACGCACTATTTTCCGGGACACCCTGTATAAAATAATACAAAAAAAATACAATAAAAAGACAGATATACAAAATCTTAGCATAATTTACTGCAAACATTTTAAATTTATTTACCATTTCGGTCTAATGCTGTTCGGTCTAGTGAGGTTTCGGTAAAGTGCTTTTCGGTCTAATGAGTTCGGTCTACTGCTTTCGGTCTAATGATTTCGGTCTAATTGTCGTGTATCATCTTCTACGGTCTTGCGCTTCAATTTCCCATTGTTGTACCCCAATCCTAGATAAACCGGCTTCAGCATCATCCTTCCATCTTTTTCTGGGACGGCCTATTGATCTTCTACCGTCTGATCTTTCAAAAACACTTTCTGTCTTTAACATTCTGTCTTACGACATGGCCTAACAATCTTAGGCGGTTAGCTTTTATATGTCTGACGATGTTTTCAGTACTATACACACACCCAAACTTATATGGAATCACCATGTATTTCTAAGTAATATTTATTTCTTTTGAAAAAAAACTTGTCATTGTTGCGAAGAATAAAGGTTTTTATTGAAAATAAACAAATCTATAAGACAAGCAGATAGTACAGCTCGGTACGGTATAGTATATAGGTTATTTGCTTGAGTTCCAAATTGAACGAAAATATAATATAAACTAACTTTTGCGTCAAAAAACGAAAATATGCGTCATGTGGGGTTATAGAACTTACAACGAAGAAAGATTAGTTGTCTTGTGGACCAAGTAATGTTCTCAGAGGGACATAGCTGTAGAGCTAGGCGTAACATCGGGCGTTCTGTCCAAAACCTATGCTAGTAGGCCAGGGTAATAAGACAAAAATATACCCTGTTCGTGACACTTCAGCAGCCAGGGTACTGAAGCGTTTTTTCGACAAGTAATACCTATAGGAACAAATTGTAACTATTTCCTGCGTAGGATCTGGCGGCCATTTTTATTTATAAACAATTAAGTGTCAAAAAATGGCATTTTCCCCTTTTTTTCGAATCAATGGAAAACAGTGAAACTTATGATTTTTTTAGTACAAATATCTTTGATATTACGGAAAAAGCTTTAAAATGACATACTACAAAGTTTGATATACTCATTTATTGTTAATATAATTGCGAAGAAAGGTCGGAATTGCAAAAAAAATTATTTTCGCAATTACTGTTGTAAAAATTAGTGTACAGGTTTGAAATTTTTGTCAAATGAGGGTTCTTTGGTGCTTAATATGTGATAAAAATTTCAAAGCGATTCATTCAATTGTTTAAATTTTATTCGAATTGTTTATCTCAGAGAGCATTTTTTTTGCAATAACAAAGTCAGAAAAAATGACGTTAGAACCATTCCACAGGTGTCAAATGGAAGAGCATGAGCTATATTTTCAACTTTTTTTAAAAAAAGCGAATAAAAATGCAGTTATTAGTAATAAATAATTATGCAAAATAGTCCAGAGAAATAAGGTTTTGTCGGGACACTTGAGCAGCCAGGTTGCAAATGGATTTTTTGGTTACTATGTACCTAATACATTATAAATACAAAAATGTCCGTCACAGTTTGGACGAGAAACTTAGTTATTAACAAATAAGGGTCAAAAATGGCAGTTTTTTCGTTTAAATCGCTACAGGTAAAAATGGGGTAATTAAATATCTTATTTATAATATTCTTCTTTTTGTAGATGAGCCAAGGTTTAAAATGGCACTTTTTGAATTTTGGTCCGATCCTTTTTTGTTTCGGAAAGTGCAAAATAAGACTAAAATTTCAAAAATAAAAAATGTGCTATCACTTTTGCGAAAAATGGCCTTAAGACTTTCATATTGCACGAAAAGTTGAGTCAAATATTTCATATAATGTACAAAAAATTTTAAGACGATTCGTCAATTAGTTTAAATTTTATTCAATTTGTTTATCGCAAAGAGCTTTTTTTCGCAATGTTATTGTTCAGAAAATAATAATGACATAGCAATTCTGTGGAAACCACATGCAAGAATAATAGTTATATTTTTAAAGTATTAAAAAAATCATTAAAAATTCGTTTTTATCACTCCGAAAAAAGTTTAGTAAAATAGAGTCATTTTTGGCTTCTAAACAATTTGAATAACTTTGTTAATATTGACTATAGAGTAAATTTACTTTAGGATTTCAAAAGCTGGTATTTTTATACGAATTTTCAGAAAAAAACTTTTTGCCTAGGTTAATTAGGTTCAAAGTTAGCCATTTTTATTATTTAATTCGCAGTTACTTCTGTATACATCAAATTCTCCTGTAACAGTGTTAGTTACCAAACTACTCCGAAACTGCTTGGCCGATTTTTATAAAATTTTACACGTTTATCCTGTAGGACGTTGAAGAGGTTTTAATCTATTTTTATACCCATCAGTTATAAGGGGGGCTGCCCCTCTGACATTTTTTTAAATTTTTTTGGACAAAATTATCTACTTTAATTTTATATGATGTAGAATTAAAAAATACATACAACCCTTAATTTTCACTCTTCTATCACCAACCCCTATTTATATATTTACATCTATAAAATTCTCCTGTCACAGTGTTAGTTTCCATACTCCTCCGAGACCGCTTGACTGATTTTTATGAAATTATATATGTATATTCGGTAGGTCTTAGAATCGGTCTTAATCTATTTTTCATATCCCTGAGTGATAAGGGGAGTTCCCCCTAACATTTTGTAATGTTAGGTGGGGTTGTGTGTACATAACGTACTCTATAAGACTACGAGTACATACAAATTAAAAAAATTATGATTAAAATCCATCAACAAGTTCCAGCGATATTAATCGCAGCATATGTTTGCAGAATCAGTTTCATTTTTTGAGTGCACGTATTTTAGTAATTCCCTCCACCGACCACGAATTAATTCCGTTCGGACGCCATTTTTAAAGCTTTATTAACCGCTCTGTTGAGGTTCAAAATTTACTCAAACTTTTACACATAACCTATATATCTTCAACTTCAAAATGACCCTAGTTAGGTTGCTTAACTGTTATAAACAAAGTAGCCGTCAATTAAATACAAAAAGTGGCTAACTTTGACCGTAATTAACCTAGGCAAAAAGTTTTTCTTTGAAAATTCGTATAAAAATACCACTTTTTCAAATTCTATTGTAGTTTTAGCCTACAGTCAATATTAACAAAGTTATTCAAATTGTTTATAAGCCAAAAATGACTCTATTTTAGTAAAATGTTTTCTGAGTGATAAAAATGACTTTTTAATGATTTTTTTAAATGCTTTGAAAACATGACTATTCTTCTTTCATGTTGTTTTCACAAAATTGCTGGATCATTATTATTTTCTGAACAATAACATTGCGAAAAAAAAGCTCTTTGGGATAAACAAATTGAATAAAAATTAAACTAATTGACGCATCGTCTTAAAATTTTTTGTGCATTGTATGGACTATTTGACTCAACTTTTCATGCAATATGAAAGTCCTAAATTCATTCTCGCAAAAGTTATTTTTTATTTTCGAAATTTTAGTTTTATTTTGCAATATCCGAAGCAACAAATAATCGGACCAAAATTCAAAAAACGCTATTTTAAACCATGGCTCATCTTCTAAAAGAAAAATATTGTAAATAAGACATTTAATTACTCTATTTTTACCTGTAGCGATTTAAACGAAAAAACTCTCATTTTTGACCCTTATTTGTTAATAACTAAATTCGTCCAAACTGTGACGGGCATTTTTGTATTTATAATGTATTAGGTATATAGTACCCAAAAAATCCATTTGCAACCTGGCTGCTCAAGTGTCCCGAACATGGTATATTTTTGTCTTATTTCCCTGGTGTAAAGTATCGTAAACATTTCCTTATAAACTTTTTGAATAAATTTTTCCAAAAAAATTAACTTTTTTACCCTGTTTTAAGTGCACAACTACCAAGTAATGTTATTTATATCATAATTGATAAAAAGTTGTAATAAATATATATCATTTCTTATATAACAAAATAAAAAGTTTATAAGGAAAGATTTACGATACTTTTGCATAATTATTTATTACTAATAAATGAATTTTTTATTCGCTTTTTTTAAACCAAGTTGAAAATATAACTCATGCTCTTTCATTTGACACCTGTGGAATGGTTCTAACGTCTTTTTTTTCTGACTTATGTTATTGCAAAAAAAATGCTCTCTGGGATAAACAATTTAAATAAAATTTAAACAATTGAATGAATCGCTTTGAAATTTTTATCACATATTAAGCACCAAAGAACCCTTATATGACAAAAATTTCAAAGCTGTACACTAATTTTTACAATAGATATTGCGAAATTAATTTTTTTGCAATTCCGACTTTTTTCGCAATTATATTAACAATAAATGAGTATATCAAACTTTGTAATACGTCATTTTAAAGCTTTTTCCATGATCTCAAGGATATTTGTACTAAAAGAACCATAAGTTTCACTGTTTTCCATTGATTTGAAAAAAAAGGGGAAAATGCCATTTTTTGACACTTAATTGTTTATAAATAAAAATGGCCGCCAGAACCTACGCAGGAAATAGTTACAATTTGCTCTTATAGGTATTACCTGTCGAAAAAACGCTTCAATACCCTGGCTGCTCGAGTGTCATGGAAAAAACCTTATTACCCTGGACTATAGGTAACAGGACTACGAAAGCTCAAAAATAAAGCAAGGGAAAGTCACCAAAAAGTAATAATGGCTCGCCACGATCGTTTAATTGTCCAATCAGCTGGAAGACACTCAACCATTTCTCACCTGTAGCTCCAAAGGCGGCTTTTGGAAGCTACAGGTGTAACTCTTTCAGTTGAAACGATAAGAAGAAGAGTTGGTGCCAAGAAGTATACAGCAGGAGACAGTCATGGGTTCCCGAATTATCCAGGCACTGCCTGGCACACACTGGCAGGCAGCACAAGATTGATCGCCTAATTTGGTGTCTTCACCACCAAAACTGGAACATTGGGAATTGACAAAATGTGCTATTTTCAGAAAAGTCAGGATTTGTGTAAAATCAGATGACCCACCCACATCAGGGTACCTACTGTTTAGCTCTCTTGTGGAGTTTTCGGCAAAAAATGTATTAAACAATTAGTCAAAAATAATTACTCGGGGGTTTTTGGGGTCGCTAACGACGAATATGATATCGGAAGCGATCTCCGGAATACCTGGTGCCCAGGGTACCTACTTCTTCTGGAGTTTTCGGCAAATTTATTAAAAAATTAGCCAAAAATCATTACTCGGGGGGTTTTTGGGTCGCTGACGACGAATATGACATCGGAAGTGACCTACGGAGTACCTGGTACCCAGGGTACCTACTGTTTACCTCGTTTTCTGGAGTTTTCGGCAAATTCATTAAAAAATTAGTCAAACATCATTAGTTACGAGATAATCAGTAGGTACCCTGGGCACCAGGTACACCGGAGATCACTTCCGATGTCATATTCGTCGTCAGAGACCCCAAAAACCCCTGAGTAAAGAATTTTAAATAATTTTTTAATGAATTTGCCAAAAACTCCAGAAAGCGAGGTAAACAGTAGGTACCCTGGGTATCAGGTACTCTGTAGATCACTTCCGATGTCATATTCTTCGTCAGCGACCCAAAAACCACCCGAGTAATGATTTTTGGCTAATTTTTTAATGAATTTGCCGAAAACTCCATGAGAAGTAGGTCCCTGGGCGCCAGGTATTCGGGAGTTCGCTTCCGATGTTATATTCGTCGTTAGCTACCCCAAAAACCCCCGAGTAATTGTTTTTGACTAATTTTTTAATAAATTTTTTACCTAAAACTCCACAAGAGAGCTAAACAGTAGGTACCCTGGGCACCAGGTACTCCGAAAATCACTTCCGATGTCATATTCGTCGTTAGCGGCCCCAAAAACCTCCCGAGTAATGATTTTTAACTAATTTTTTAATGAATTTTAATGACGAGGTAAACAGTAGGTACCCTTGGCGCCAGGTACTCCGGAGATCACTTTTGACGTCATATTCGTTTTCAGCGACCCCAAAGATCCCCGAGTAACAAAATTGAACTCATTTCCGCGGATAATTGACGAGTTCTGAATTTTTTTTATTGTCTGTTTGAGATGAACTTTAAGAATGCATTTTTTGTATGCAGTTTTTCCATATTATATCATGGCTCCGGTTCACAAAGTTTCCTGGCGCATTCACGAAGCGAATGCAAAAAGAATTATTAAGATCCGTTTTGTCCTTTTTTTTCGGAGGTTCAGTGCTTTAGTGCTTCGACTACTGCAGAAGATTGGAAGCATTTGAGATGTGGTTATAATGATGGAGAATCCCGTGGACTGATCTAGTCACAAATGAGAAGATCCTCAGAAGAATGAAGATACTGATCACCATAAAGTCTCGGATGCTACATTACTTCGGACACAGACATGCCCTCTTACAAAACATCTTGCAAGGGAAAATATTTGTAAAGCGAGGTCCAGGAAGAAGAAGAACATCCAGGTTAAGGAACCTCAGAACCTGATAATGATGACGATCGTTAACATGGTCACTGATTTGCCCATCAAAAAGAAGAACAATCTAGGCAGTACGGTGAATAAATCAAGTTATATTACACAGAAGACACCAAGATATATTACAGCTGCCAAAATAACCAGTATTAATTTGGTTCTATAGTCCAAGGTAAATTGCGACGAATGATTCTCGATTTTTTTTACTATGTCGCGAGTATATAAAAATAATTTTATTTGCTATTTGTGACATTGACTATGTTAAATATTTTAAACAGTTGGCTTATATTTTGTATGTACCTAATTGTTGAATTTTTTATCACCTGTAATTTAGTTGAAATATATTAACTCGATAAGCATTTTTTTGTCGTTTAGAGTGTAAATGTTTTGTACTGTTTTTCTGCTTCATTTAATATAATTAGGTTTTTCGAATATATTATGATAGACGGGACTGTATCGTCGCCCCCGTTAACGAAATTATTCCGGTTCGATTTTTTTGCACAAACTTGCTGAAAAAGATGTCCTTATGACAAATCCACAGTGTTCCAGGCGGTACCTTGGTCAAAAAATTGTTAAACAATTTTTTTAAACAAATTCACAAAAGTATTTTTTTCATTTCGAACAATTTTTTTAGATAACTTAATTCATTGTGAGCAAAATTACCATTTTCAAAGCTTAATAACTCAATTAAAAATTATATTATGAAAGTCGCAAAATGATCAAAGCAAAGTTTATAACCCCTCCTTCAAGATTCTGAAGAAATTTTTGTCATTATTTTATTACAAAACTTTTATTTTTAATTATTAACAATTAGCGCTATAGTCCAGGGTGTATCGTCGCCCCCGTTAGCAAAATTATTTCGATTAGATTTTTTTGCACAAACTTACTGAAAAAGAGGTCCTTTTAACAAAGTCACAGGGTGCCATGCGGTACCTTGGTCGAAAAATTGTTTAAACAATTTTTTTTAAACTAATTCTGAAAATTGTTTTGAACAAATAAATAATTTTTTTAAACAAATTCACAAAAATAATTTTTTCACTTCGAACAACTTTTTTTAGATAATTTGGGTCATTCTGAGCAAAAATGGTCTCTTGTGATTTTTCTCTAAAATTGATTGTTGTCAAGTTCTACGCGATTAAAAAGTTGAAAAATGCGAAAATGGCCATATAACTCGACAAGAATCAATTTTAGGGAAAAATCACAAGAGACCTTTTTTGCTCAGAATGACCCAAATTATCTAAAAAAAAGTTGTTCGAAGTGAAAAAATTATTTTTGTGAATTTGTTTTAAAACAATTATTTATTTGTTTAAAACAATTTTCAGACCAAGGTACCGCCTGGCACCCTGAGGACCTCTTTTTGAGTAAGTTTGTGCAAAAAATCTAATCGAAATAATTTCGCTAACGGGGACAATGATACAGCCTGGAATATAGCGTTAATTGTTACGAATTAAAAATAACAACCTTTGTAATAGGGCTTTTCATTCATTTGTTTCGAGCTTCTATCATAAGTCGTATAATCCGTGTATAGTAATATTATACACAGATTATACAACATATGACACAAGCTCGAAACAAATGACAATAGATGAAAAGCCCTATAAAATAATGACAAAGATTTCTTCATGATCTTGAAGGAGGATTTCTTCATGATCTTGAAGGAGGAGTTTTAAACTTTGATCTTTCTGACTTTCATAATATAATTTTTAATTGAGTTATTAAGCCTTGAAGTATGTGGAATCAAAAAATGTAATAATCAATTGAAAAGGACAAGATGGTGGAATGAAGAAGTGAAAACAGAAATAAAAAAAGAAGAAAATGGCATGGAAAAAATACATCGAAACGGGATTAGAAGAAGATAAAGAAGAATATTACAAGCAGAGACGATTGGTAAAAAAGACAGTCACACAAGCAAAAGCAAAATCATGGAAAGAATTTGGAGAAAAACTACAAGAAGGATATATAACAAACAATAGAAACTTTTGGACGACAATACGCCACATGAAGGGGGGAAAACGAAAGGAGATAAATGCAGTAAGAGATAGATCAATGCAAATTCAAATAAACGCGGAACAAATAGCTAGGGTATGGAAAGAATATTATGAGGAAAATTTTGATACCGAAGTAACACAGGTTGACAATGTAATAAATGAAGGCCAAGAAAACACAGAGATAGACCAAATAAGTAGAGAAGAAGTAATAGAAGGAATACCAAACATCAAAATAGACACGGCAGGAGGAGATGATAAAATTGAACCGGAAATGGTAAAATACATGGGAGAAGAGGGAATAAACTAGTTATGGATAATATATAAAGAGGCGTGGGAAAAACAATCAATCCCTAGAGACTGGCAGAATAACATAATTGTACCAATATACAAAAAAGGAGAACATATAAACTGCGAACACTACAGAGCTATATGTCTGTCATCGGTATGCTTTAAAGTGTATACAAAAATAATAGAGAAAAGACTAAGGCAAGAAGTAGAAATGACATTGGGAGATGAACAAGCGGCCTTTAGACCATCAGGAACCTAATCGAAAGATGCTTAGACACGGGGGGAAAACTGGTATTAGCATTCATAGACCTAAGAGCAGCATTTGACACGATAGAAAGACAAATTATAGGGGAATGCTTGAGGAAAACAAATGTACCAAACAGATTGATAAAAATTATAGAAAGTACTTACAAAGAGGTAAAAGGAAGAGTACAAATAGCAGGGGAACGATCAGAAGAATTTAATTGGAATAGAGGTATTAAACAAGGAGATAGTCTCAGCCCTTTGCTATTCATAATCGTAATGAATGAATTAATAAGAAAAACTAGAGCAAGAACCAACCAACTACAGACAATAATGGGATACCATAGATTACAACCGGTAACAATAGAGTCCTTAATGTATGCGGACGACATAGTACTAATAGAGAACAAAATTCCGAGAACAAAATGCAGAAACTAATGGATATATGGGTAGAGGAAATAGAAGAGCTAAAAATGGAAATAAACGAGGAAAAAAGTAAGATAATGATAATCAACGGCAAAGAAGATAATGAAATAAAGATAAAATGCAAAAACTCAGAACTGGAAATAGTTACAACTTACGAATACCTGGGAAGTATCATTACTAACGACGGAAAAATAGACTGGGAAATAACAAATAGAGCAAAGAAATCAAACAAGTTATACTATGTCTTAGCGCCTTAGCCCCAATACTGGGGAAAAGAGAACTTGCAAGAGAGACAAAATAAACATATATAACACAATAGTGATACCGACTGTGCTCTACGCAAGTGAAAACTGGACAATTCTGGAAAAACATAAGAGTAGAATAAATGCAATGGAGATGAGACATTTAAGAAGGATAGTTGGAAAGACAAAATGGGATAGATTAAGCAACGAGACTATTAGGAGAATGGCCAACCAAGAACCAATAATGAATAAACTAAAAAAGAGACAAATGAATTGGTATGGGCATTTGATGAGGATGCAACCCAACAGAATTACGAGAAGAATCCACGAAGCAAGAAACATTGCAAAAAGAAAAAGACGCAGACCAAGAAAAAAATGGATACCGCAAATAGTAGAGGCGGGAAACGTTAAAGGAAAATCACTCAAGGAATTAAAAATAATGACCGAAAACAGAAAAGAATGGAAGAGATGGGTGAATGTAAATTAAAATAGCGATCCCAAATCCGACACCCTGATAGGGTACAAGGAAGGGGAGAAAGAAAGCCTTGAAAATGGCCATTTTTGCATTTTTTTTAAATTCTAAATTGCGTATAACTCGACAACAAACAATACATTTTAAAGAAAACTGACAAGAGCCCTTTTTTTGCTCGGAATGACCTAAATTATCTAAAAAAAAATTTGTTGGAAAAGACAAAAAATTTTTTTGTGAATAGGTTTAAAAAAAAAGTTTAAACAATTTTTCGACCACGACACCGCCTGGCATCCTATAGATTTGTTATAAGGACCTCTTTTTGAGTAAGTTGTGCAAAAAAATCGAATCAGAATAATTTCGCTAACGGGGGCGACGATACAGCCCGATCTATAATAAATTCCACATGTTCATTCATACTTTTCATTTGGCAACAAAAATAACTTCAAAAAACCATAAAATCGTTTATATAAGGTATATTTGTTAAAATCCCCTTAATATAAATATAAAAATAATATACCTTTTATAAAGGATTTTATGGTTTTTTGTAATAAATGGTATACAGCCAACTACAGGCAACATTTTTTTTCCTCGTGGATTTTTTAAAAATAACTTCTTCATTGTGAAGGTTTAACTTGGTTAACTTCTTCTTCATGTACCATGTCCTTTCAGAACGTTGGTTAGCATCATAGCTATCTTAATTTTATTCACTGCCACCCTAAATAGCATGATTGTATCAACACCATACCAATCTCGCAAGTTCTTCAACCATGAAGTTCTTCTTCGTCCTGGATTCCGTTTGCCTGCTAATTTTCCTTGCATAATATTTTGCGGCAACCTATATTTGGGACCTCTCATTACATGTCCGAAATACTCCAGCTTTTTCTGCTTGATGCTTTTTATAATCTCAGTAGTCTTTATAATCTCTATAAACTTTAATTTTAACGTTTTCCTCGTTGGATATCATCTTTTCATTAAATTGTATTTTTGTTTTTCTACTCAGACCTAAGTTATTTATCAAAAATATTCTCGATTTTTTCTCTTTACGGATAAATCTATAATAGACCAGGGCGCATCTGTAAAAATATTAGCACATTTGGATGTTGAGAGGTGACTCATATTTTTTTGCAGAAATTGCTTGAAAATTATTCATATAATAATATTTGAGTTATCCTCCCACTCAAAAAGGTCCGGAACATTTTTTAAATAATCAAAATGTCAAAAAATGAAGGAAAAATTCGAATTTTTCTTCATTTTTTGATTATAACTTTAAAAGTATTCAATTTCGAGAAAAGTTGCACCGACATAAAAGTTGCGTAATTAAATTTCCTACAATATAGCATTAACTGAAAATTTTAAAAATTTGCACCCCTGTTGCAAAATAGCAATAATTGCGAAAAAAACATAAAAAACAAGTATTTGCATTTTACGTTTTTCAACCATTTCTGCTACACTTAGGACCTTCATATTTCACCCAAAAAAACTTTATGGTATGATAAAACAATACTATAAATTTCATTAAGATGGGTTTAAAAGATTTTGCAAAATAAATTTTGCAATCCAGCTTTCTTGAAAAAAAATTATTTTTTCAAAATTTTGCAGCACTGAAAATAAAGCAGACAGCAAGTTGATTTTTTATGCATATAAAAGAATACTGTACCTTTCATTGGCAATTTGCATAATTAAAATCGGTTAACTACAACGGCGTCAGGAATTTTTTTAAATAAACTTTAATTTTTGGTGCTACGCGTAGGACAGCGGATACGTTCGCTCTGATTGGGCATTCCAATGACGTTTAATAATGATTGATAAATTTTAATTTTTAGTACATTTCGAAATAAATAAATAAATTTGTTTATTGCAAAATAAAAACACATACTCTGTCCTTTGAAATAATACTTTTTTTAGCAAAAACTTTCTTTGTTCATATATTTTAACTTATAGAATAAAACTTTATTATTTTTAAACATATATGCAATTGTTTAAACAATATTTCAAAAAAAAAATAATCAAATTAGTTTGATTTAAATTTGATTAATAGTTTGATTAGTTTGATTAGTGGAATTAAAATATTTAAATACAACAAAATATAGAGTAAGAAAATAATATATTAGATAAAGATTGCAAGAAATTTTGGTGGAAATCAACTTGTGTGAATCGAACACCGCTGTCCTGCGCGTAGCACCAGAAATTAATGTTTATTTAAAAAAATTCCTGACGCCGTGGTAGTTAACTGATTTTAATTTTGCAAATTGCAAATGAAAGGTACAGTATTCTTCTATTTGTAAAAAAAAATTAACTTGCTATCTGCTTTATTTTCGGTCCTGCAACATTTTGAAAAAATATCTATATAAATAGAATATTTTTTGCGAAAGCTGAATTGCAAAATTTATTTTGTAAAATCTATTGAACCGATCTTAATTAAATTTACAGTATTGTTTTATCATATCATAAAGTTTTTCTGGGTGAAATATGAAGGTCTTAAGTGAAGCAGAAATGGTTGAAAAACGTAAAATGCGAATACTTGTTTTTTTATCGTTTTTTTCGCAATTCTTGCTATTTTGCAACAGGGGTAACAATTTTAAAAATTTTTAACCAATCTTATATTGTAGGAAATTTAATTACGCAACTTTTATTTTAGTGCAACTTTTCTCGGAAGCGAATACTTTTGAAGTTATAATCAAAAAACAAAGAAAAAATCGAATTTTTAAACAATGTTCCATTTATTTAAACAATGTTCCGGACCTTTTTGAGTGGGAGGATAACTCAATTATTATATGGGTTAATTCCAAACAATTTCTGTAAAAAAATTAGAGTCACCTCTCAACGTCCATCTCAAAACAGATCCGTCCTGGACTATAAACTTTATTTGATAATATCTGAACCTTTGGTACCTTATAATTTTTTATGACCTTTCTCCGAAGCCGTATCTGAAACAAATAAACAAATTATGTGAGAATCTTATCTATCAAATCATGTTTACCTATGTTCATGGCATTGTAACAAAAACGTTCGAAATTTAAACTTGTTATTTTCTATCAATTATATTTTATGGCGATAATTATATTAGAGCAACAGTCTCTTGTTATAGATCAAGGCATTTAGCTCAAAATAAATTGATTTTTAAATACAGCATCCAGAGACTTGCCACTTTTTGCATTGTGCCCAGCATGGTGTTAGGAAAAAAGCCTACTATAGAAAAATAGGTGCAAATGCATAGTTGCATGTTAAAGTGCATAAAATGCATCCAAAAGTGCATAAATATGTCAAAATAAGTGTATTAAGGGCTAGATTTTATTACTCGAAGATATTGGTGTCGCTAAAGATGAATAAGTCATCAGGAGTGATCACCTGAGCACCTGGTGCTCAGGTTCACTGCGAAGACACGTTATCTGAAGTTTCGAGAGTTTTCAGCACTAAACTGATGCAAACGACTCCTCGTGGGTTTTTATGGTCGCTAAATAAGAATACACCAACACAACCGACCCCCTGTGCACCTGGTGCCCAAAAATCCTACAATCTCCAGAAGATAACATGTTTAACAGTGACCTTGTTTACCAGGTGGTCTGATGGCGTATTCGTATTCAGCGACCCCAAAAACCGCCTAATAAGCTATTTGTCTACATTCAAGGTCGAAAACCTAAACTTTAGACGATGACGTACACTAGCAGTGACTGTGGGCGTCAGGTGCCCGGGGGTCGGTTCTGATGGCGTATGCGTGTTCAGTAACCCCAAAAATCCCTCGAGTAATCTGTCTGCATCAATTTAGTGCCGAAATCCCTCGAAACTCCAGAAGATGACGTGACCTTAAACATTTCCATCATTTCCACCCATTTTTCTATAGTAGACTTTTTCCTGACATCATCCTGAACAAAATGCAAAAAGTTGCAAGTCTCTAGGTGCTGTATTTAACAAGTAATTGGACTTCGTAAGTCCTAGGTTTTCACCCAAAGTAATCGAAAGTAGAACTGGAAGTCGATATTTGCACGCTTCGTGTACTTTGCGTCGATCGATATACGATTTTACTAATTTTGAGTCATTTTGACTAAACTTTGGGTCATCATTGTTTAAACAGAAATGACTTCAAAACAGGAACTAAAGATTAAAACTCAACTTTTCAATACGCTTCCATTGATGTGTTACATGTACTTTTTCTGCGACTATAACGGCACTTCTGGTTAGAACTTTTCAAGCGGAAATGATATAAAAACCAAAACCAAAATTTGTTCTCATCTTGCTAAGGCACGTCGAATGATAGATCGCTTATACTATTTCGTTGCCTTTAGAACAGTTCATACGGTTGCAACTCTAAAACCGGAAGTCCGATGTCAAATTTCTCATCTTTAATACCATCCTTGGGTTATAAGCTTTCATTTGACACCTCATTTGTCATTCTACCTGGTATAATGACGGAGGAGTTATATTCGCGGTCGGACGGACTGACGGACAGACAGCCTAGGTCAAATATCTCACCTTTAGTACCATCCTTGGATTATAAGCTTTCATTTGACACCTCATTTGTAATTCTACCCGGTATAATGACGGAGGAGTTATATTCGCGGTCGGACGGACCGACGGACAGACAGCCTAGGTCGAACATCTCACCTTTAGTACCATCCTTGGATTATAAGCTTTCATTTGACACCTCATTTGTCATTCTAGCTGGTATATTGACAGAGGAGCTGTGATTACAGACAGACAGACGGACAAATGGACGTGGATAATTCAAAGTTTTCACATTTTTTCAAAATTGGGTGAAAACAAAAATCGATTTATTATGGTGTTTTTAGTGCTAAATGCCCTGGTCTATTAGTCGGTAGTTACTTTCTTTTTAGTCTCTAGGTGCTGTATTTAACAAGTAATTGGACTTCGTAAGTCCTAGGTTTTCACCCAAAGTAATCGAAAGTAGAACTGGAAGTCGATATTTGCACGCTTCGTGTACTTTGCGTCGATCGATATACGATTTTACTAATTTTGAGTCATTTTGACTAAACTTTGGGTCATCATTGTTTAAACAGAAATGACTTCAAAACAGGAACTGAAGATTAAAACTCAACTTTTCAATACGCTTCCATTGATGTGTTACATGTACTTTTTCTGCGACTATAACGGCACTTCTGGTTAGAACTTTTCAAGCGGAAATGATATAAAAACCAAAACCAAAATTTGTTCTCATCTTGCTAAGGCACGTCGAATGATAGATCGCTTATACTATTTCGTTGCCTTTAGAACAGTTCATACGGTTGCAACTCTAAAACCGGAAGTCCGATGTCAAATTTCTCATCTTTAATACCATCCTTGGGTTATAAGCTTTCATTTGACACCTCATTTGTCATTCTACCTGGTATAATGACGGAGGAGTTATATTCGCGGTCGGACGGACTGACGGACAGACAGCCTAGGTCAAATATCTCACCTTTAGTACCATCCTTGGATTATAAGCTTTCATTTGACACCTCATTTGTAATTCTACCCGGTATAATGACGGAGGAGTTATATTCGCGGTCGGACGGACCGACGGACAGACAGCCTAGGTCGAACATCTCACCTTTAGTACCATCCTTGGATTATAAGCTTTCATTTGACACCTCATTTGTCATTCTAGCTGGTATATTGACAGAGGAGTTGTGATTACAGACAGACAGACGGACAAATGGACGTGGATAATTCAAAGTTTTCACATTTTTTCAAAATTGGGTGAAAACAAAAATCGATTTATTATGGTGTTTTTAGTGCTAAATGCCCTGGTCTATTAGTCGGTAGTTACTTTCTAAATTATACGAAAACACGGAAAATTTTAAGATCGTCATCCGATAAAATAAACGTTTGATGACTATACAGGGTGATTGATTAGTAGGGCTCAATAGATCCGCTACAGTAATAGATGGCAATAAAAGTTAATAACAAAAATTGTAGCGAACTTTGAGCTTCACATTTTAAAATTAATTAGAATGTTACAGGGTGTTCGATAACATCGTGGCAGACCAAACTTATGTTTTTTTTAAATGGTACACCCTATATTTTATCTTATATTCGAAATCTTCTTAACTTCCCCATTACAAAAATATAAAGGTCTGCTATGTTATACAGGGTATTTACAAAGTTATAGCCAATTTTCTATGAAAATCGTAACAAGTTCAGCTCCCTGTATAAACAAAAATAAGCACAACAGCAATTATTTATTGATTCCATATTTTTTTATTTATGGTCAAAATTTTTAAAAATAATTGACATTGTTAATTTTCTTTATATCGAATACAGGGTGAGTTCAAACGCAAGTACATTATTTTCTCAGTAATTTTAAATGGAACACCCTATATTTTATATCACTATTGAAAAGTACCATTATCGTACTTTAGCTTGTATACAACATTTCCTATGTCTAAATTTATTAGTTTTCGAGTGGCCACCCAGATCACCAAAATTTAATAAACTGGACTGGTTTTTTTGGGGTTACGTAAAGAATGAAGGTTATAAAATATCTCCAACAACAAGGGATGAGATGAAAAATAGAATACAAAGTGTATTTCGAAGTGTTAATTTACAAATGCTTCGTAGTGTAAGTAACTCATTCAATGATCGTTTTTAGACTTAATTCATTTTGAACACCTTATGTAATTAAATATATAAAATATTTTACTAAAAGTAGATTTTAATTTTTTCGAAAATGTATTTTGTGTTCATGTTTTTTGTGTAAAATTTTTTACTGATAAATTATTTTTCGTCCTTTATTTGTTACATTGTTACATTTACATACAAAAGTAGTCTTTAATTGTTTTCAGAAAATGCTGTATTTTGTTTGTGTTTTTTTTTTGTAAAATTTATAACTAATAAATTATTTTTCTTTCTTTATTTGTTACATTTACATACAAAAGTAGTTTTTAATTGTTTCAAAAATGTTGTAAGTTGTGGTTGTGTTTTTTTTTTGTAAAATTTATTACTAATAAATTATTTTTCTTTCTTTATTTGCTACATTGTTACATTGATTACCGGATTTATAATCAGTAATCTTAAATTATCAGTTTTAAAAAATTCAGTCATGGCTTACTTAAAATTTGAAAAGATTTAGACCCCTAATTAATAATTTGCTCTGAAAAATGAAAATATCTCGAAAACTCATAAATTTAGACGTAGGGAATATTATACAAAAATTAAAGTACGATAACGGTACTTTTCGATAGGGACATAAAATACAGGGTTTCCATTTAAAATTACTGAGAAATTGCGTTTTGACTCACCCTGTAGTCGATAGAAAGAAAATTAGCAATATCAACCATTCTTAAAAAATTTCACAATCAACAAAAAAATATGGCACCATTAAACCATTGCTATTGTGCTTATTTTTATTTATACAGGTAGCTGAACTTGTTACGATTTTCATAGAAAATTGGTTATAACTAGACTTAGGCAAATATGCAAATTGCATATTTTGCATATTATGCATAAAATATGCAAAAATGTCAAATTTTGCATATTTCTATAAAAGTGTGCATAAAGTGCACATAACTTGAAATTTTAGATGTATAGATATTCATCAAATAAATCAAGAGTTTGGAAATCCGAATATTTAATTTTGTTTCAATATCTCTAGATATTTATTGTAGTTTTCTCCTTGAATAAGGGTTCCAAAATCTGTTTATACCTCTAGAACTTTTATGGGGACGGTCAGTTTTAGAAATCAATTATGTTGTAAAATTGGAACCGGTAACACCTGAAACTACCGAAAATAAACACTGCTTCAAACTTGGATAAAACCTACATCTACGGATAAGGAAAAGGTTTACTGATCAATTTGTGGTAAAATTGGAAGTACTATATAATTGTGTGTTATATTATTTTATACGAGAATATTTTCTAATATGTGCTGACACAAGGCAAGTTCGAATAAATCGATATATTTCTTATTTTCTCAGGCATTTTTTAAATTTCTTGTGATGAAAAAATAGGATCTAAAAAATTCAAATCATTCAATAATGTATTGAAAAGTCGCTTAACATTGTTTTCTCTTACAATAACCTTTAGTTGTGTGCTTAGATTTAGGCTCGTATTATTTTTTCTTAGATAAACAAACAAAAACCAAAAATCTCCTGTACATATTTGGGGGACCTTCCTGCTTTAACAGTCATATTATCTTGATATTTTCAAGATTCCTGATTTTAATTGTTATGAAAATAATTACCAGGTCCTTTCTGAAGTACTTAGTTCAAGTAGGTACTAGGTGGGAACTCTTAGTTAGGACACTCTTAATGTGAAAGCGAAGATTACCGTAAATTTGAAAAATGCCCCAATAACATCGGTTGATGTAGACAGAAGTTTTTCCATTTAAAAAATATATTGTAATATGTACCTATTCAGAAGCCATAAGTTTTTGTTAAAAAATTTAAACAGCATTTAATCATTTAGTGTTAGCACAATTCGAAGTAATATCATTTATTTGTCAAAATACTTAAATACATAGTTAAAACAAATTATTTACGAACTATATAATATATCTACGAATATAATCTGTACAATTTATAAGACTATACAAATCAAAGAAAATACCATTTTATAAATGCAATAAACACAATTTATTTGTTTTTATGCCAAATTGCAAATACAATGTGACAACTGTCAGATTTAACTAAAATGTCATGTCACTAAAATGTGTATTATCACGGCCTTACATTCTTTTCTATTATTTGTGACGCACTGAAAAATGCTCATGAAAAGAAGCATAAATACCTAAGCTTAGTTTGCAAAATAAATAAAAAATATTAATTACTATAAATTATGAAGATATTTTAAATATGTTTGTAAATAAAACGGATAATACTTTCTGAGTTGTTTAAATATATGTATTTATATTTTTTTTTATTTTCATATGCATATTTTCTAGATAAACATGCATATTTTTGTATAAAATACTGCATATTTATGCGCATAGTTCATACGTTTTTATTTGCATATTTGCCTAAGTCTAGTTATAACTTTGTAAATACCCTGTATAACATAACAGACTTTTATATTTTTGTGATGGGGAAGTTAAGAAGATTTCGAATATAGGATAAAATATAGGGTGTTCCATTTACAAAAACATAAGTTTGGTCTGCCACGATGTTATCGAACACCCTGTAACATTCTATATAATTTTAAAATGTGAAACTCAAAGTTGTAACAATTTTTGTTATTAACTTTTATTGCTATCTATTACTGTAGCGGATCTATTGAGCTTTACTCCACTAATCAATCACCCTGTATGGTTATTAATTACGTTTTGTTATATTTTAAATATTTTGGTTCAATTTTATTATAGTGGAATTGAAAAAAAAAATAAAAAATGTAAACTACCTTCTAGCAAGGAAGAAGAAGAAGAATACGAATTTGTATCTTGAGATGAATATTTTATTCTTGTTTATTTAAAGTGCTGTATTTGATACGGATCTTTAGTAATTAAAGTTAATTAAATCTTGATCTTATACGCCACAAGATTTTGTAACACAGCACACTGACCCTAAATGTTTCATCAACAAATAATAATAAAATCGTATATACATATTCAGCTTGGAAATGATAGTTTATGAATAATACAGTATATTATAAGTTTACTGATAAGAGTATGTATTTCTAAATATATCCAAATTTATCTCTATACACAAAATGTATTCAATTGTCATAATTTTATCGAAAAATACATTTTTTAATTTTTAAGTTATTATAGAACGTGCAATAATGATAATGAACACTTCAGTTACGTACATATCGAAATCAAAGTACTGATCAAAAATATTAATACCTAATACGTAAGACACTTGAATACTTAACCTTGCTGCAAGCTAAAATATTCGATAACAGTGTATTCAAAGAAATTGGGTCCCATGAATAAAACGTAGCAAACAAAAAAATGCGGTTTAGTAGTCTTTAGTCTAGTCGCAACATAGCGGGTCCCGTGGGAAATTCTAGCTCGTCGTGATTTGATGGTGGTATTATAGGTTTTTTGGGTCGCTGAATCCAATGGAAGTAGTCTGGAAGCCCAAATATGGTGCGTTTAATTGTTATTAACAAATTATGGTAAAATTAGGTATTTTTCAGGTATTATTAAAAGCCCTGTAAAGAAATTGATAGTGTTAAGGCCTTCTCTGGTGTATTTTTGGTTGCTGAACCGAATGCGACTAGTCGCGATTCCTCAAAATATGTTCTTATTTTGTTAATAACAAAATAATTGTTTATTCGCCGAAAAGCTCGAAATAATGCGCTATCTACAGCAAGTTTGTAGTCTTTTTCATAGTATTTTTATACGCTAAATCGATTGCCACTAGTCGTGATAGCTTAAACCACGTTCCGACTTTGTTATTAATAAATTATTGCAAAAATAACGGTTTATAGTACGTATACTCACGGTTGTTGCTCTAAATTTTATAAAACCACTTGGATTGACATGAAATTTGACATACACGTAGCTAACATGTCGACAAGTGATATTGTGCCGATGTATGCTTTTACCCTGGGGGTGAGTTTCACTCCTTTTCGGAGGTGAAAAAAGAAACCTTTAAAATAAGTCCGGAAGTGGATAATCTAATTAATTCTAAGCAACTTTTGTTCTATACAGTTTTTTCACTAAGTCAATACTTTTCGAGTTATTTGTGAGTGAATATGTTCATTTTTCCAACAAAGAAAAACACGTTTTTAGTGGTTTTATAAGCACTTTCGAACTGATGAAACTTACAGATCATATAAATACAACATAAGTAAAGAAACTTGTGAAAAGGTAACGATTAATTTCATTTGAAGTGCTAATTGGGGGGTGATTTTCCCGGTTTTTTTACCAAAAAAAAGCGACAATCTTTATTTTGAGCGTAACTTGCTTATTTTTGATACTAGATACCTTTTTAAAAAACAAGAATAAAGTTTTTTTTAAGCTTTAAAAAAGTTGTAATGAGTTTTCCTCAAAAAGTGCTTCATTTTTTGGTTATTTTATGTTGAAATATTCAATTTGGAATTTGACGAATATGAACCTGTTGTTCATTAGCTACAACTCCGCTTCTACTGGGTCTATGGATCTCACACATACACCGTTATTTTTTTCACTTTTTTAGTCTATATTTTTGCTAAGAAATTTTTTTTTGGAAAAATACTTACTTTTTGAGTTATTTGCGAAAAATCGTCTAAAAACGTGTTTTTTGTTGAAAATAAACACATGCACTCGCAAATAACTCGAAAAGTATTGACTTAGTGAAAAAACTGTATAGAGCAAAAGTTGCTTAGAATGAATCAGTTTATCCACTTCCGGACTTATTTTAAAGGTTTCTTTTTTCAGCCTCCAAAAAGGGTTGAAACTCATCCCCAGGGTAAAAGCACACATCGGCACAATATCACTTCTTTTATTTGACTTGTTAGCTACGTGTATGCCAAATTTCATGTCAATCCAATTGGTTTTTTAAAATCTAGATCAAAAACCGTCAGTAAACGTACTAGAAACCGTTATTTTTGCAATAATTTATTAATAACAAAGTCGGAACGTAGTTTAAGCTATCACGACTAGTGGTAATCGATTAAGCGTATAAAAATACTTTGAAAAAGAGTACAAACTTGCTGTAGATGGCGCATTATTTCGAGCTTTTTGGCGAATAAACAATTATTTTGTTATTAACAAAATAAGATCATATTTTGAGTAATCGCGACTAGTCGCATTATATTCAGCGACCAAAAATACACCAGAGAAGACCTTAACACTATCAATTTATTTACAGAGCTTTCGATAATTCCTGAAAAATACCTAATTTTCCATAATTTGTTAATACCAATTAAACGCACCATATTTGGGCTTCCAGACCACTTCCATTGGATTCAGCGACCCAAAAAACCTATAATACCACCATCACGGCAAAATCACGGCGAGCTAGAATTTCCCACGGGAGCTAGCTTTATCCCGTAGTGTCTTGCCATCGATTTTTCGAAAGGTTTTCATCTCTGCTGTTTCTAGCAACCTTTAACCTTTTTGTCCTCTCTGTATCAAGTCGTGTTTCTGTCGCATATTTCATTATTGGTCTGATGACTTTTTTTTGTAAATTTTGCCTTTCATTTATTAATTTTAAGTTTTCGGCCTACATTTCTTCTTCTTTCCACGTATTCCTTCCGTTGGTATTCTTTTGGTTAGTCTCGTGTTTGGAATCCTTTGAATATGTCTCCACCATCTCAGTATTTGCGATTTTATAATCCGTAGGATATTCGGTTCTCCATACAACTTCTCTAGTTCTACATTTGGTCTTTTTATCCACATTCCGTTCCATAGCTTTCCTCCATATATTTTCCTGAGGACTTTTCTTTCCCGCACTTGGAGCATGACTTATTCGGATTTGTTCATCGTTATTGCAAAAAAGCTCTCTGGGATAAACGACTAATATAACTTTTAAACTAATTAATGGATCTATCTGAAATTTGAGGGTTTGTTAAGGACCACATTACTCAACTTTGTGCGCAATAACAAATATCTAAAAAGTTTATTTTTAGAATAGTTATAAACAATTAACGATTTTGCGTTATTTTGTAGTTTTCGAAGCAACGTGTACAGGTTTTAGCCATTCTAAACCTTTCTTATGTTTTGACAGATAAAGTTTTGTCATTTTACCTTTTAAGCTTCTATTCCGATGTGTGAGTTGCCGGAATTTAATTGAAATGAATGTAATAAAAAGGAAGGAAAGGTCGATGTTAGCGACGGCCAAGGGGTGTGACCCGATACGTATGCCTGTCGAGCTGTGACTCAAGAAAAAAACCACAAACGATAAATATGTTTGTGTTTCTTTTACTTTAACCAGCTGTCAATAAATCACTAGGTCTGGCGTACACTTTTGTAGTTTTAAGAAAACAATTTCGATGCATTAAGTGAGTTGTTGACATAATGGTCTGATATGATAACTAATTTATGTGGGTGAGAAAACAGATGTTGACAGAGTGAAGCCATGTCACTCTTAACATTTTTGTATTTAATTTAATGTGAATTTCGAATGACTAAGTTGTTTCGCTTTTGAGAAAAAATATTAAAATTAAAATTAGCGAAAATAGTAATTAAAGCGTATCGCTATACTTCTTAATGGTTAGCAAAAACCTAAAAAAGGGTATTTTTACACTAAATTGTTAATAATTAAAAAAATACGCCGAAATCTCTACAGAAAACATAATATATAGGTTTTCTTTATATAGGCTAATAATCACTAAAAAAAATTCAGATACCTGGATTTTTTTATTATTTTTTTTATTATTATTATACAATGATTTAATTATTTTTGATCGACTAAGTAGTGTTGCTATAAGCCTAAAGCCAAAAAAATGAAGTGCTCGATAAGTTTTATTTAGATTTTCTTTTGAACACCGTGGGGTCTTTGTTTTTGCTTATTTGCCGGTACTAATTACTCTAATTAGGCTATCATTAAGTTGTAAAAAATGTATTGTTTAGTGTAGCCAGATAATTCCCGGCTGTATGCTTTCAGACACACTCTCAGCATTTTAAAAATAAAAGAGCGTTATTTAGGTTAGGTATCTAAGGCGACAATACTATCGATAGATAACACTTGTGAATTCTTAAGCCCTGATATAATAGTGCAGACAGCAATTGTAAACAAATTCTCTCACGTCTGCTTTTCTCGCAACCTTTTTGTCCTCTTCTTTCATAAATTTAAAATATTTTTTAAAATGAGGTAAAAGTGACATTGTTCACTTTTGAAATTGGAATTCTCGAAGTTAACAAGTCATCGCAAAGGTACTGGATAAAAAGTGGCTGCTCGCTTTTTTCAGTCCCTAAGCACTGCACCATTGTCAATTGAGGCTGTCGACGTGAAAAGGGCACATAGGCTTATGTGCCCTTTTTAGACAGAAGGGCTATTTAGGTCCACCATGTTTTCCCCTTTACAATGTTATAACTTTCATGTATTTATCTTTAAAAATAAGGTTGGTGGAACTGTTTGAATATTAATGTGCAGCCTGTTTTTTCACTCATGTGATTATTTATAGATGGTTTCTGCAGGTGTTTTGTATTTGAGTGAGGTTAAAGTACCGGTGTTGTTATCGTCTTGCGAGTTTTATTGTTTTCACCCATTTTAAAAAAATGTGAAAACGTTTAATTATCTCTGTCTGTCCGTCCGTCCGTAAACACAATTCCTTCTCATTATACCAGGTAGAATGACAAATGAGGTGTCGAATAAAAGCTTATAACCTAATGATTGTATTAAAGGTGAGAAATTTGACATCGGACTTCCGGTATTAGATTTGTAACTGGAAGTACTGTTTAATAGTCGCCGAAATAGTACAGGTGATATATTATTATTTGACGCTCCTTAGCAAGACGAGAACAAATATATAGTTCCGGCTTCATGCCTGTCTGTCCGGAAACAGTTTCAGATGGTCACTACAACTAAATGTCCCAGACGAGATGTGAACCAGAAGAAAGTTGAGGATGTTACAAGCCGTTTCAAATTCCTAAATAAAGGTGATAGGTTTGTTCCAACACGACCGAGAACTGTCACAAAACGGTAACGCTCCTGCGCAGTAAACAAAATCCGTTCCAACAAAAATACAATTGTCATCGGATCGTCCTTCCCACTATTCCAACAAGAATTGTGATCTTTCAGTGACGGTTTCGTGATGATCATTTCAGTAATCGGGCCATAATCGGGCAAATACATTTTGCCCGATTTTTGGGTAGGCCACGCCAGCAAATTACATATACCTATTCGCGGTGTGCAAGTACCTACTTGGAGGGGATACGAGAAACGATCGTGCGCGAAAAGCGGAAAAATGTTGCAACTTTCTTAAATAATTCATGTTGTCAATTGAAATTGTCAAATTGGCGTATATTTCATTCCTACTGTCATTGAAGAAGAAAAATTATATGTTACTCCACAATATTGATATGATATGCATTTATTTTATAAAAGTAAATTTATTAATTGCATTTTGCTGGCAGTACTTCATTTTAATAAGTAATTTTATTTGCTACATACAATTGTTTACCTTTTAATAACTTAACCTCAGTCTTACTTTTTCTTCTTACAATTTTTTTTGGGCTATGGCCTTGACAATTATCCAGCAACCAGGACCAATATGATTGGTCAATATAATTAAAAGTGCGAAACAAGTTGCCGAGCTATGAAACCAGGTGTCGCTTTTCCGAACTTGCACGGTCCCAATATAGCTACGTATAATACCTACATAATATGCAAATATAAATGTACTTTTATGTATAAAAATACTTAGAAGGTAACTGTAACAGATTTACATTTAATTATATTTTTAAAAGTAAATAAAATTATGAACTAAAATATACAAATAGTTTACATATTTTATTATTTATAGAGCAGATTTATTCTTCTCTCTTTGCTTTGTGCATTGTCGGTTACAATTCTATAATTATGTTACAAGTGGCAACGAGGCTCGGCGAAGGCCTGTTTGAATCGGGCCTATACCCCAAGCATAGCACGGCAATATAAAAATCATTGCTCGGCAAGCTGCTTTACTTCAAACGCTTTTTGTACGGAGATCTTAGTGAGCGAAGTCGGCCAGGTCCGAGCGGGCCTATTAATGATATTTAAAATGCCTGAATACGATTCGATGCTTTCTATGATAATATATAACAAAGTTGTCTTAACGGACGCTAATATGTTGAGTGATTTAGTACATTTAAAAGTTATTTACATGCTTTGACATAATTTTTGAATATACATATATTTTTCAATTTTGAAGCTCTTAAAATTATTGGGTAGGCCCGGCCTATCTTGCCTACCCCTAAAAGCCGCCACTGCATACCGCATGTTAGTGGTTAAGGGTTAAGCAATTCTTGGTCCTTCTGTGTGTGACCACGTTCCTACTCCATATGTTAGCACTAGTCTTATCAGTGTTTTATAGATGGTCAATTAATTTTTCTGGGTAGTTTTGAGGCCATATGTCTTTTCAAGCCATTGTAGTAATAAACAGAAATATCAAGCTCAAATCAAAAAAGTCTTGGTTCACTAAAGATTGTATTGTAGTCATTGTTTTTTATTTCAGAGAAATTCTGGGGGGACAACTTGGATCTGCAATCTTGAAAGATGGTAATCCGTTGACTCTTCATTATGTAATGTTCATACCTACTTTGATGGGACAGGGAACTGTCGAACAGCAAGCAGAATGGATACAAAAAGCATGGTCCTGTGATATAATTGGAACATACGCACAAGTTAGTATAATAATATTACATAGGATAGAAATAATTTTTAATTATATAAGAAGAAGTCCATAAACTCTTCCATTCTTATTTCCGCTGTTAGTATTCTTGCGTCGACGATACAGTCCTGCTTGCCAGTAGTATCGATGAACTTCAGCATCTTATGGACAGAGTATAAAAAACGAGTGAAGAAAGAGGACTCAACCTCAACATAAACAAAACAAATTGGATGCTGGTCAGCAAAACTCAAAAATCTGCCAGACAATTGAAAATAAAAAACCAATTAATTCAACACCTTAACTCGTATATACCTTGTAACAGCCGTCCACTCGAAATATGATCAAACAACTGAAATACGATCTAGAATTGAAAAGGCCAGAGCAGCATTTAACATGAGAAATATATTCACCCATTGCGACATATCTCTCCCACTAAAAATATGGCTGCTAAAATGATATGTTTCGAGTCTTGATGTATGGCGCAGAGGCCTGGACAATAACGGAAACATTAATGAGGAAGCTGGAGCGATTCGAAATGCGGGTGTACCGACGTATCCTCAAAATATCCTGGACGACTCACACCACCAACGTATACGTATTGCGTCGAATGGGAAAACAAAAAGAAAACTCTTTCACAATTAAGAAACGGAAACTTGAATACCTCGGTCATATTATGAGACATGGTAAATATCATATACTTCAACTGATAATACAGGGTAAAATAAAGAGCAAACGCTGACCTGGAAGAAGAAGACACTCATGGCTTCAAAACTTACGCCAATGGTTTGGACTAACATAGTTCGAGTTATTCAGAAATGCCGCAAACAAAATTAAAATTGCTATGATGATAGCCAACGTCTGCAACTGACAAGGCACATGAAGATGTATGCTTTCGTTGACGTTTTTTCTGGCTCTGCCATTGGTATTGGTCCAACACCTGCTCCCCAGTCGTTTGTCTCTACCACGAATTAATATAACCAGGATCAATTCTTCACCATCAATGTTTCGTCGGCCTCAAATGAAAAGGGCCCAAGTCCCAAAATAAGTAAAAATGAGATTTTTGCGCCATCTAATTAATATTTATGGTACGCATGCTTAGCAAGACATAAAAGTTCCAAAAAGACAATAGATGTCGCTAGAACCACAAAAAAGAATTATACAAACTCATTCTTCCAATGGTTCTTTAAATCAGTTTTTTGCGTCTCCTGTAAAATTTGTTAATCTGGACTTAGGCACTTTTCATATGAGGCCGACGGTTTGTATGTTAAGTTTAAAAATTACCGAAAAAAAATTTTTAGAGTACTTTTGAGAGATTATAAGCAAGGTAATATACAGACTGTCAAAAAATGGTATGGAACATGTTGAGAAACAGAAAGAAGCCGATTACCGAAGAATTAAAAATTAACGCAATAAAAACAGAAGAATGGGTAACTCACTTCTAAAATCTATACAAAGACGATAATGATAGTAATGAAGTACAAGGAAATTACCTACAAAACATTCTCCAAGAAGAGACAGAGAGTTACAACATCACCCAAGAAGTACACGAAGCAATCAAAAATAGAAAATCACCAGGTCCGGACAATATACCAAATGAGTTAATTAAATACGGGGGTTTAAAAATAATAGAAGAGATAAAATTATTCCACGAAATTGAAAACAACATGACAGTACCAGAGGAATGGAGAGAGAGTATAACAGTACCCATCTACAAGAAAGGCGTAAAGACAGATCCTACAAACTACCGAGGAATTACACTACTCAATTCTACATCAAAACTATTGACAAAAATTCTATCCCAAAAAATATACAAGAATGCCGGTTTATCAGAAGAACAACAGGGTTTCCGCTCAAATAGATCTACAGAAGACGCTATCTTCATTATGACAATTAGTTGAGAAATCAATAGAATTTGACAAGCCAATTGTCACATGCTTTGTAGACCTGAAACAGGCATTCGACAGAGTACGATTGAAGGACGTACGGACTCTACTTGAAAAGAAACACATAAGAAATATAGAAACATGATGAAAGAGCTCACTCAATAGATCCAACACAACAAGAATAAGAACCACACACGGGCTCACGGAAGAAATCAAAATTAATGTCAGCATTAGACAAGATGCCAGCCTCAGCCCATGCCCATTTAATTTGATAATGGATGAAGTTATAGCTAGTGTCAACAATATGAATCATGAGATACAGAATGGGTAACCAAACCATGAATGCTACTCAGATAATGCTACAGAGAAACTTGGATAATTCGAATCTCAGGGGACCGTTAAAAAATTCGAACCTTAATAGCTGAAAATGAAGATGACTTACAACGCTTACTACAAAAATTTAAAATAACCGGCGAAAAGTATAATCTGACACTATCAACAGAGAAAACGCAATATATGGTAATATCCAAGAAACCAATTACATAGATGTAAATTAGCAGTGGACGACCATATAATCGAACAGGTAATGGATTGTAGATACCTGGGTGTGGAAATATCTAGCGACAGGCATCTATGACAAGAAACAAAACAGCAGACAACGAACGCAGCGAGAATATCTGGTTTCCTGAGGGATATAATCTGGTGAAATAAATATATGAGCACTGAAACCAAAGTTCGCTTTTATAAGACATGTGTTAGACCCGTACTAACATACGCAGCTGAGAGAAGGACCCAGACAACAAAGACTAAACAAGTAATGAGAACAACAGAAATAAAAACCTTAAGATCCATAAGAGGTATTACACTCGAGATAGGATACGAAATGAAGACACATTGAGAGATTCTAGGCGTTCAAAATGTAGTGAGATGGACAAGAGCACGACGACGCATGTGGAGAGACCACGTAGATCGGACGGACCCAGAACATAATATGGCGAAATAGGCGAAGACACAGGAGTCCAACACCAAGCGACCCATGCCCAAAACCGATGGTACAAGAGCTGGAGCTCCGAATCGCAGCAGAGACTGTAACAGAAGAAACAGGACATAGTCTTATTAAAAGAAGAAGACATAATGTTTAGTGTTGGATTATATATTACAAGGAAACGCTAAAATCGGAAACATTGCTTATGATAATTAGTTGCATTGCCACTGTAGAATGACCAGAATGACTAAATGAATCGGCGCGAATCACCTGTGGGAAGCGGGAAAGCAGTGTTGCCATGTATTTTGTGTACCCGTAAATCTAGTTTAAAACTAAACGGTTTTATTAAATATTTGTATGGTATCTATTTTATTTTCAGACTGAACTTGGACATGGCACATTTATTAGAGGACTGGAAACAATTGCTACTTACGACACAAAAACTGAAGAATTTGTCTTAAATTCGCCAACAATTACATCTTACAAATGGTGGCCTGGAGGATGTGAGTATTTCCTATAATATGAGTTAATTTTGGGAACTACAGCTGTAAATAAATTTGTGCAGCTATAAATTACTTTTTTGCCAAAAAAATTTTTGTTTGAAAAAATTTTATAAAGAAAAAGCTATACAGTAGGGTCCACTGGACCCTTCACTTATTGCACTGTTTACTTTTCTGTCTAGTGACGTCTAGAACGTCAGAAAATGTACAGAAACCAATATAAACATAGAAAGTTGACAGATTATTATAGATCAGCTGTATTTGAAGTTTATAGTTGTCATTGTATTAAAGTTGTAAAAGTTATAAAGTATTATAATATTTTGGGTATTTGAATAAAGCTTTTTTAGAGCAGAGTAATAATAGTATTTTAATGTATTTTTTGTATCTAAAAACAATTATTTTGAATAGTTTTATGACAATCACATGACATGACAGACATAAAAGTCACAGGTGAGAAGGGCCGGATTAGCCCACGCCTAGAAATTAGGTACACGTGTGTCTACTAGCGTGGCGCTTACTATATATTTGTGAAAATTTTAAAATTTGTTTGAATATATACATATTACGATTTAATTTCAGTGGGACATTCAGCCAATTATGCAGTTGTGGTAGCACAGTTACACACACTGGGCAAGAACCATGGTATTCACCCATTCATAGTACAACTGAGAGATGAGGAAACTCACGTACCTCTACCAGGTATTAAAATAGGAGAAATTGGATGTAAATTAGGAATGAACAGTACAAACAATGGATATTTAGGCTTTGAAAATGTTAGAATACCCAGAACTAACATGTTGATGAAAAACAGCAGGGTTTTACCTGTAAGTATTTTCTTTTTATTCTGTTTAATTTGTCATTTATGTACTTCAATACTGATTATTTAACATTTGTCAGTGTGTTTTCACATACAAATCTTTTAGAATCTGAGTCTAGGTCTGCCTATGGGTCTTCTGCCTATCGGATTTTCCTTACCCATCTGTTTGATGAACTGGTGTGCTCTCCGCAGTTGGTATACCAATTCCCACTAGGAATACCAGATCTGAAACTTTTAATTCACTTACTTATAGAGGGATAGACAACGTAGCACAGACCTATGGCAAAACTGTAATATAGAGAACATAAATGGCTGGACACTGAAAAGAAAAAAGAACGGTATAGCCATATAAGCAGAATGAGAGAAAGGAAGACTGGTAAAGATAGCACGAGACACATCACCAAACGACCAAAGGAGTATAGGAAGGCCAATGAAGAGATGGAGTGACAACCTGGATATCTGATGAGGAGGCGTCCGAAGATGGAATAGGCGCGAGCCTATTAAGGAAGCAGGAAGAAGAAGAAGAAAACATAGAGAGAATCTCTGTGGGATGTGCTACAAGCACAGATCTCTAGAATTTAGTTGCATCTTGAAAGAGTATACTTTGCAGTTGGTGTATTCATGGATACAGAGGGAGCTTTTAGACACCCACCCCCAGATATTGTCTATGAAGTAGACATAAGAAGGAAGTACCAAGGTCAATCGGATAGATCTTCGAAGAAGAAAAATAACCTATAATAGAAATTTTCTTTATTGCAGAGTGATCTGTCTTCTAACATGGAATCTTGTAGGTAATGGACTAGTAAAAGAGATGGAAGGGGGGTGTGGTGGTCTAAAGTATAGTAAAGCTCCACTTTGCTCCTTGAAATGAGAGGAGTGTGCAACCTCCCATGTTTTTCTTTGGAGCCAAATGCGAAATACTGGTACAAAGTCCATAGAAATGAGAGGATAATTGTGATAGTCGTCTAGGAGACGGATATCTAGATCTCGATCAGGTTTTACTGTCTGAAGGATGGAAAAGAAACCTTAATTACTGTAGCCCTTTAATTATTACATATTACTATTACTTTTCTTATAAGTGTTTTTTATTTTAGGATGGCACCTATGTTCAGTCTCCTAGTAATAAGCTAACTTATGGGACAATGATTTTTGTTAGAGTGGTCTTAGTACAAGACGCAGCTACATATTTGAAAAAAGCTTGCACCATTGCTACTAGGTATAGTGCAGTCAGGCATCAATCACAAATAAAACCTGAGTAAGTACTAAAACAATTACTTATCGTTAAACTATATTTGTGCACTCCTTTTAGGCCCATTACATTCGTGGATTTTTCTAGGGCCTCTCCTTTTCTTTTTCTTTTAATTACTTGCTGTTTTTATACTCATTTTATACTCAATTACATGAATGTTCTCAATTAAATAGGTAATTCTAAGTCCTCTAGTATAGAGTTTTCTATCGACTCCTTCAGCTTTTTCTAATTATTTGTTTCTACATTTATATATACAGGGTGTAACAAAAATACAGGTCATAAATTTAATCACATATTCTGGGACCAAAAATAGTACGATTGAACCTAACTTACCTTAGTACAAATGTGCACATAAAAAAAGTTACAGCCCTTTGAAGTTATAAAATGAAAATCGATTTTTTCCAATATATCAAAAACTATTAGAGATTTTTTATTGAAAATGGAGATGTGGCATTCTTATGGCTGTAGTATCTTAAGAAAAAATTATAGTGAAATTTGGACACTTCTTAAAAATTTTATGGGGGTTTTGTTCCCCCCCCCCCTTCCCAAACTTTTGTGTACGTTCCAATTTAATTATTATTGTAGCACCATTAGTTAAACAAAATGTTTTAAAAACTTTTTCGCCTCTTAGTACTTTTTCGAGAAGTCAGTTTTTATCGAGATATTTTGAATATTTGTCAAATCCACCACATATTTGTATATGGTTAAGTACGATTATGGAGACTTGGTAATGATATGAAAATTTATTTATGACTTACATTTTGAAGGTATATTTTGAACCATATTAAAAAAGAAGCCATATCTCTATAAAAAGTGCCTTATCGAAAAAATACAAAGAGGCAAAAAAGTTTTAAAACACTGTGTTTAACTAATGGTACCGTAGTAATAGTTTAATTGGAACGGACACAAACATTTGGGGCGTTTAAAGGCACAAAACCCCCATAAATTTTTTATGTAAACATATTAAAAAAGAAGCCGCATCTCGATTAAAACTGCCTTGTCGAAAAAATACTAAGAGGCAAAAAAGTTTTGAAAATATTGAATTTAACTAATGATACCACAATAATAATTGAATTTGTACGTACACAAAAGTTTGGGGGGTTCAAGGGAACAAAACCCCATAAAATTTTTAGGGGGTGCACAAATTTCACTATAATTTTTCTTTAAGATATTCCTGCCATAAGAATGCCACATGTTCATTTTCAATAAATAATCTCTAATAGTTTTCGATATATTCGAAAAAATCGATTTTCATTTTGTAACTTCAAAGGGCTGTAACTTTTTTGTGTGCATATTTGTATTCTATGTAGATGTTATTGCTTTTTCATATTCGCATTTTCTTCTTTTATCTCTATTGGTTGGACATGCTCTTTGTTCATTTCTCATTCGTTTTATTTCATCCTTTATTTCCTCAATTTTCTGCATGGATTCTCCCATGATATTCATCATAGTTTCTTATGTATCAATCTTTTCTTGGACTTCTTTTAGGGCATATTTTTACGTATTGTATGTCATTTTCCTTTTTTTTATTGCTGTTTTCCTCATCTGTCTCCCACTCGCTACCCGTATCTTTGTAACCACTTTTTAACTGAAGACGGGGCTGTATGTGTATTACGTGTTGCCTATATTTTGACGTCGACATAGTCTAAATATGGGTTGTGCGACAGAGAACATGATACTTTGATCTTAAGTCTGTTTTAGACTATAACATAAAATGATATAAGAAAATGGTATACTAAATTTTGTCACAATGTAAGACAGAAAACAAAATCTGTTAACAGAAAATGTTATACAAAATAGAACATGTCCTATTTGATACCAATTATTAGTACACAGGCATGCGCAGTTAGGTTAGTTTCGTTTACTGTCACATTGGTTTTTTTAAGGTTACCTTTTCTTTTAAGAAATGTTTGCAATGAATGCAGCAGATAATAATAGAGTTTTCTTATCCATCATTTAATATATCTGTGTAATATAAAATATCAAAGAAAAAACTAGCTAGGTTAAATGTTGAGAAAAATGAGGTTAAGGCATTATTAAAAGAAAAGAAAGAAGAAGAACATCAAGGTTAACAGTACATGAACCACCATAAAAATATAAAAAAGTACTTTTTTAGCATGTAATGCGCAGAATCACATAACATATTCTAATATGAAAATGTGACAATGTAATACACAAAACTTCTTCTATTAATATTGTATACAATAATTTCATGTAAATTTTTGATATACCATTTTCTGTTAACAAAAAAAGGTATAGTCTAAAACAGACTTTATATCCAAATTAAATATGTTAAGAAATGCACTTACATATTTGGTTTTTATTTTTAGTGAACCTGAGCCGCAAATTATGGATTACCTTACTCAGCAGAATAAACTGTTCCCTCAGTTATCTGCCTGTTTTTCCTTCCAATACGCCGCTACCTGGTTATGGGATACCTACAACAATGTTACCGGTGAACTCGAGACTGGTCAACTTGAAAATTTACCAGAGGTAAGTGTACATCTGTTCTGGCGACTTCTGTAACTTTTCGCATCCGATGCAAAACAATTTCCTTGCGACCTCTATCTTCCCAACTTATTCGTAGGATTCTCCTATACGCCCAGATTGCATAGGCTTCCAGTTTCTTGGGAAATATATCCGTTAAAGTCCAACCTTCGACACCATACAAAAGAGTAGATAACACAACATCTCTTTAATCTAATTGTCGGACTCGAAGTAATATTGTTTCCACATAATAGTTTCTTCATCTTAAATAATGCAGCTCTGGCCTTCTCTATAAGTATTCTAATTTCTTTGCTCACGTCCCAGTTATGCAGGAACGCCATATGTTGGTCCTGGGGGTTGTTACCCCCGATGATGGGGTTGATTTGTTTAAACACTATTTATCAGAATATATTTATTTATAACACTAAATACGACAGTAACTAGTTGGTGGACAACGTCTCTGATCTAACCATGTCGATGTCTGAATAATGAATAAAAATCTCTTCTTTACTTTCTCCGTATCTATAAATAAATCGTGATTGTTTTGTTATGATTGACTATACCCGAATGTGACCGTGAATTACTAATAGTAACATAATTGCTGACTTCGGTGTTTTCAAAACGAGTGGCCTACATTGCAGAACCAATGTCACCCACTTACGTAATGTAAACAATACATGTAAATAATATTTGTTTAAGACTTTTAAAAATTAAATCGATATGGATTACTCTTATTTTTGGATGCTAATATAGTTATACTGTTAGCTCTCTCCAGTTGTTCACCATAAGCTGTTACCACTTGGTTGTATTGGCGTTTTACTGACAACCAGTCTCTTCCATGTTATTTTCTAATTAGCTCCTTTTCAATAATTTTTTTATTTCTACACTTCTATGTATTTTGATATCTTTTCCCTTTCTTATAGCTCTCTCTTACACTTCTGGTCCTAAACAACTGGTTCTTACATGTTTTTCCTTTTTTTGTCCCAGGCTTTTCATTCGTTTTTACAATCCCTAAGAAATGTTTACTCTCCATTACTGTAGCTTCGGCAATCTTCATTTTTTCATGCTCTGTAGGCGGATGTGGTCTATTTGGTTTGAGTACTTTCCATTTGGTGCTAGCTAGATGCCTTTCTGGATGTTTTTGTTCTGAAACTTTGTACTTACTACTAATAGATTTTCTATAATATTTTTTTTGGCTTCATGGATTCTAGTGCTTGTTTGCTGTTGTTCCATTTTCAGATCTTTCCATCTATTGCAATTTTCCTGAGCCCATTTTCACCCCATTTTTTTCTTCCCTTTTGATACCCTTAAATGTTTTCTGTTTCCTGAGTGTAGTATGAAATGTTAAACTATTGATGAAGATTCTTTCATTCCGTCAATTCTTTTAGTTTATGTTTATTTTGCATAATCAATTATTTGTCCGCCATATTTTCAATTTCTATGGTACGTGTTTCACTGAATTCTTGAATTTGGATCTTAAATGGATCCATTTTTTAGAACAAGGCATACCATGATTCTTCTTCTTTAAGTGTCGTCTCCTAATCGGAGGTTGGATATCATCATCACTACCTTTACTCTATCTACCGCTGCTCTTGAAGAGTTCTATTGAATTGCATTTAAACCAGTCCCTTAAATTCTTCAACCATGGCACTCTCATTCTTCCTATACTACTTCCGCCTTTTATCTTTCCCTGAATAATTATCAGCATTAGCATTTCATATCGCTGTCCCCTCATTACGTGTACCAGATATTGCAACTTTCTTATTTTTATTGTGTTTATTATTTCGCAATCTTTGCCCATTTCACGAAATACTTCCGTGTTCGTTTTCTTCTGTGTCCATGCTATTCTAAGCATCCTTCTGTAACATCACATTTCAAATGACTCTAATATAACTGGTATATATAAATGCGACAATTATAGAACTATTTCTCTTATATCACATGCCAGTAAAATAATGCTACAAATCAATGAGAGACAAAAAACATTCCTTCAAAGAGAAATTCCACAAGAGCAAACTGGATTTACCAAAGGTAGAGGTACTAGAGAACACCTGTTGAATATAAGACAGATCATCGAAAAATCTACGGAATTCAATATTCCACTGTACATATGCTTTATAGATTATTTTAAGGAGTTCGACAGGGTCAAGTGGAGACACTTATGGCGAATACTAAAAGAAGTAGGCGTACCTCAACACCTTATTTCGCTTATAACTGAACTATACGAACACACTACTGGATCAGTTAAAGTGCTTGACACACTTTCAAACGAATTTCATCCAGAACAGGGTGTAAGACAGGGATGTATACTATCTACACAATTATTCAATATATATGGAGAGCATATTATGAGAAGAGCACTTTATATCTCATCTCAATAAATGGTCATAAAATAAACAACCTACGTTTCTTAGATGACGCAGCCCAGCCCTTCTTGCAAATAGTCAAGCAGAGCTGATTGATCTTATACGACTGGTTGAAAACGAAAGTCAAATATTTGGTCTGCAATTAAACATATCAAAGACAAAGATCATTATAGTGGATAGACTACATAACAATCATCCACATATAACCACAATTGATCGATTTGAGGTTGTGAGCTCATACTTATATCTGGGATCATTAATCACAAACACAGGGTCACGACAAGAAGAAATAAATCGTAGATGTGATCTAGCAAAAGTCGTCACAGCGAAAATGACCACAATATGGAAGGACTGTCAAATTTCAAGAGCGTTAAAGATGAGGTTGATCAACTGCTTAATATTCCCAATACTGACCTACGGATGTGAATCTTGGACCCTGAGAAATTCGGAAAGAAGAAAGATAGACGCCACTGAAATGTTCTGTTGGAGACGAATGCTACGAATTCCTTGGACCGACCATAGAACAAATAATTCGATTTTAAGAGAGCTAAAAGTTAGCCCACGACTCTCCGGTAAAGTCCATCTCCAACAATTAAAATACTTTGGACATGTTATGAGAGCCAACACAGAAAAGATGGAAAGACTCATTATACAAGGAAAGGTGGAAGGCCGAAGATCACGAGGAAGATCCCCAACAAGATGGATCGATCAAATTACAGGAATATGCAAAAGACCTATGCATGAGTTAAAAGAAATGACCAGAGACAGAGATCTTTTGGAGACGGACAATACACGACATCACGTCGACCACTACACTCCCTCCGGGGGGTCAGGACTGAAGAGAGAGAATATAACTGTTATGTATACGTCACCTTGGGAGCTAAGAGTGGTAATACTTCAGGTTCTTTTCAATGTTAAGTAGTTAAGGGAGAATGAAACAGCTTACCTCGACGAACACCAAGTTTATTCTGATCTTTTAATTATATTCGTTTCAATAATCAAAGTGTGTTATTGTGTTATTGTTACAAAGTAAGGGCTGCTTCTTCAGCACCCGTGACTCAGGGATTCGTACACTTAATATTTAAATAAACAATGAATGCAAATGTTAGTTAATATTACACGATCTTGACCCAGTTCAATATTGGACATTATTTAATATTATTTCATCTTCTGATACTTATAAAAATCTTAATCTCATAATCTTATTCCAGGACATGACTGTAGTTTATTTATGTGTTTTTGCTTCAATGTCCAGCTTTCAAGTCCATATTGCAGTATCGAGAAGACGTATCATCTCAAAGCTCCTACTCTTAATTCTACCATACCACACCGTAATTACCATACCATGATTAGTCATCAGTAGTGTGACCAACTAGCCCGAAAAATCCGGGACATGGCCCGAATTACGAAGTCGTGTCCCGGCGTCCAGGACAAGGCTTTCGGGCCATCCGAATTTTCAACTATTTGGTAAAATTCTATTTTGAAATTTTTAATACGTTATTCTTCTAAGAATCCACATCAAATAAGTGTAATAGAGTGTAATACTAATACCAGTATTAGTGGACTTTTTTCGTTTCTGTATTTTAATTATCGTCTTCTGAAAAGACAATAATTATATTTTTGATGGGATTAAGCCACAATTAGTTGTAATGATTATTTCATTCATAGGAGATTCTGACCAATAGAAAGCTACAGAAGTGCAAGTTAAGGTGATAATTTTTGATAATATCCCGTCGTCAAGTATATTACGTCAGATGCCCTTCGTTGCTACGAAAAAATACATTCAGTGACATTAATGGCAATTAATGTTTTAAAAGTTATAAAAGTGATGACTTTCAACCGTAAAATATTTTATATCAACTGTGTGTTTAACAGTATTAATTTGTACTTACATAAATAATTACAATAAAATTTTGGTTTTGAACAGTTTTATTCATGAAATAATCGCAACAAATTGCACTCGATCTCTAAAATTAATATAGAATTTTAGAGCGCTTGTGCAATTACTACTGATAATATCCCGTCGTCAAGTATATTACGTCAGATGCCCTTCGTTGCTACGAAAAAATACATTCAGTGACATTAATGACAATTACTGTTTTAAAAGTTATAAAAGTAATGACTTTCAACCGTCAATTATTTATAACAACTATGTGTTTAACTGTAGTAATTTGTACTTACATAAATAAATTACAATAAAATTTTGGTTTTTAACAGTTTTATTCATGAAATAATCGCGGCAAATTGCACTCGATCTCTAAAATTATTATCGAATTGTTTTCCTCATGCCACTTTGACATAATTTCACTCCCCTTCGGGTCGTGAAATTAAAACTGCCAAAGTGTCACTCGGCAAAAATTCGATAATTTTAGAGCTCTTGTGCAATTACTACTGATAATTACATTTTTATATTAACCTAAGGTGATATGTATTTACATGGAAATCCAACATCGGTTGATTTTCAAATTTTTACTTTCTTGAGAACGATTTCCTGATTGGAAGTCGAAATGTCAAAAACTAACAAGAATGTAATTATCATTACAACCAATAATTGTGGCTTAACCCCATCAAAAATATCATGGTCAACATAAAAATCTTAAATAATCAATAAAATGATATTAAAATTCTACATTTAAAAAAATGGCCCGATTTTCATTGAAAAGTCCCGGATTTTAGATATATTTTTTCAGCCTTGTCCCGAATTCGACTGAATTGGAGTTGGTCACACTAGTCATCAGCAATTGTGATCTAGGTGGATATCGAAACATCACAAATAACGTATTTTTAATTAAAATTGTAGTTTATTCCCATTAAATAAAATGGTTAATGTAAATTTTTATTTTCAGTTACATGCAGCTGCCTGTGTGTTGAAGGCAGTAGCTACAGCAGATGCTGCTCGAGGTATTGAAATACTCAGACTGTCATGTGGAGGGCATGGATACATGACAGCTTCAAATTTACCTTCTACCTATGGATTAGTTACGGCGATGTGTACTTATGAAGGAGAAAACACAGTACTTCTTCTGCAAACTGCTAGATTCCTCATAAAATGCTGGCAAAACCCTCAAAGCCTCCAGTCATTACCTAGCTGCAAATATTTGTTACATGCTCTAAACAACAAATTGCCTTTCCAGAAATCAGTAAATTGGATTATTAGTGCTTTGCAAAAAACTGCAGCAGGGTAAGTCTTACTTGACTACTTGAATTGAGGGGATTAGATGCTAAGGGGTACAAGTGATAAAATGCTTTAATTGAGAAAAACGAAGTCAAAGTTAAATTTACATAGTAAATTCTACAGCGAGTTAATCACTTATGGACTTATTTTGAATTAATTTTATACATTTTATTTATCTAATTGTAAAAGCTTTTATAAAGTTAGTATTTATTTTCATTCAAAATATTTGAAATTTTGAAAAAGCGTTCGCACTTGTACCCCTTTGCTTCAAATTTTGCACTTGTTTCCCTTTGCCACTTAATACTTTGTCACTTTTTAATATCGAATATCATACTTTACCGAAAATTCTTTTTAAATATTTCGTAAGTAGTCAAACTAGAACCTGCGATATATCGCCACCAGTAGTTTAATTCACCTGTATCTCTTTGCCACTAAATTTTTAGTACTATCTAGTATTATTTTGTGCACTTAACTCAATTTACAATATTTTGTCACTTCTACCCCTTAGCATTTAATCCCCTAAATTATAAGAGGCTTGTTCAATTGAAACTTATTTTTGGTTCAGAAAAAATTTATTGGTAAATATATCTACCCATGATTACCACTACAATGAAAGTATCTGTCCCATTGTTTCACCAACCGATGTATACCCTACTTACAGAATTCTTATGGCTGTTGCTATAGCTTTTACGGCATTTTGTACTTCTTCGTTCGACTTAAAACATTTTTCGGTGGACCAAAGATATGAAAATCACATGGTCATAAATCGGTACTATAGGATGGATACTCAAATATCCTCTATCTCTTTCGTAAATTTTTCTTCATTACTTTGGCAACACGAGGTCGATCATTGTGAACGATAATTGCACAATGTAAGAGCTTTTTTGGACGTTATCGTCATATTGCTTGATGGAAAGATAATATAAGATAATAACTTAATTGAAACAGACTGTATGACTTGTACACACTTCTAAAAAAGGTCAAACCGGCAAACAGGTGTATGTTCTCAAAGAAATTGAAAGTGTGTAAAAAAACTTTTAATAATCAGCTAAGTACTTTCAGCACATAACGTGCCATCATCAGAGCTTCCTAAAAGGACATTTAAGATAAGAGATTTTTTATAAACAAAAGATTGAAAAAACTTACGTCCTCTTATAAATCCTTCATAGAAGAGTAATTGTTAAAACTCACATGATAAATCATGGATACTGGGCAAAAGCCACAGATATTGGGTATAAAACCCTTAAAATTAAAAGTTATCACATCTAAATTCTTTTTTTATTTTAAAATTACAACATGGCTGCGTCAAACCGTTGTGAGTTCACGTGAACAGCTGAGCGCTGTCATTCATTCAAATGATAAAGAAGGAACCACTAATTTATGCGCCCTCTATATTGGTATGTAAATAAAAATTAATTAAATTGAAAATGGCTAAAAGGCCATGTGTTGGTTAAATTAATTCTAAGTGAAGATACTAAATTTTTTTTTTTTTAAAGTTAAATTTTCAAAATTACAAATATTAATATTGAAGTGAAATGTTAATGTGTACGTAAGTTATCAAAATTTCTTTTAAAAAACAAACCGTTATGGTTTGACCAAGTGTAGAAAAGAAGTTAGATGAAAACAAACCAAGGAGAAGTCTCATTTGTCAAGTTCAGAGTTCAAAAGCTGTTATTTTATAAAATTAACAAATTTACCAAAAGATTAAGTCAAATCTCAAATATTCTACTTATGTGTAATCAATGAAAGAAAACTCAAGAATACCGAAAAAGTAATGTTCAAAATACCTACAGCAATTGTTGGGTATACTGTATACTAAACCAAAATTATTAAAGAAATTTCTTAAAGATAGGATCAAATTTACAATTTAATTGAATCTGAGTGTTAACACAGTTTTGAGGATTTCTTTTCATTTCTCTACTTATTTCTAGATCTTCTAGTAGATTCATTTTAGTATAGTTATTATTTGGTATGCTATGTAGGATCCTACTGTCTCTTTGGGGACTAAAGCTGTGTTTCGATGCATGCAAATGATGACCAAAACTAGATTTATCGATCTTTGAAAGATGTTCTTTAATACGTGTATCCAACGGTCGCATCGTTCTACCCACGTAGGTCACAGGGCAGTCACCACATGACAATTTATATATGCCACTTTTAGAAGTTTTTTTAATTCTGTCTTTAGTATGAGAAAAAATAGACCTGATGTTTTCTTTACATTTAAATGAGAGTTTTAAGTTAGGAATGTTATTTAAGATTTTGGCTATATTGTCTGAAGGATAACCTATGTATGATATAGATCTATACATAACTTCTGAATTGGAATTGTCAGGAGTAGCATTATAAGCTAGAGATCTATTCCTTTTATTCCTTAATTTGTTGAGTATGTTGTCAACCAAAGTAGGGGAGTAACCATTACTATATGCAAGTTGTTTAATAATATCTAATTCCGAAGTAAAATTTGTGTCTGATAATGGTAAGCTAAGTAAACGGTGGATATAGCAATAAAAAGATGCCATCTTCTGTTGAAAAGGATGATTAGAAGATCTAGGGATAGTGTGGTCAGTCTGAGTTGGTTTTCTAAAGACTGAAAAACTTAATTTGTTCTCTATTCTAGTCAATGTTAGGTCTAGAAAATTAATAGAATTGTTAGACTCTGTTTCTAAAGTGAATGTTATGGCTGGATGTAAATTATTGAGTGAAACTAGAATATTTTCTGCATCAGAGGAATTTCCATCTATAATAGCTAACACATCATCCACATATCTGAACCAATACAAGATTTTTTGTAAAGGATTATGAACTGAAGAATGATTGTCAAAGATATTACACTCAAGGTTATTTAAGAACAAATCTGCTAGTACAGGTGATAAGGGATTTCCCATTGCAAGGCCTTGTGCCTGTCTATAAATAATATTGTTAAAAGAAAAGAAATCTTGTGACAAACATAATTTAAGTAAACCCAACATGTGGGAAATTGTACCTCTATTAGTGTTACTTTTAATAAGTAAATTCTCCACTATAGGAATGGTTTAGTCTCTTGGTACGTTCGTAAACAAATTACTTACATCGAAAGAAACTAGAAAGAAGTCTCTAGGTAAATTTAAAACTGACAATTTATTTACTAGATCAGTAGAATTTTTAACAGAATAATTAGGTTGCAAAGATATTGAAGATTGTAAAATAGTATTAATGAATTTAGACAATGCAACAACTGGAGTGTTATAAAAACTAACCACTGGTCTTATAGGAACATTAGGTTTATGAATCTTTGGCAAACCATATAGTCTAGGTATTTGAGGATTTGACAAAATGAAGGTTTTTTCTTTCATCTTATGTACTAGAAGGAAATCTTTATGTGTAGATAAGGTAGCTTTTAAGTTGGTAACTAATTTATTTAAAGGACTTCTATCTAAAACGTCAAAGTTGTTATTTCTTAAAAATTCTTCCGTTTTTTGAATGTAATCACTATGATGCATGATAATAAGGCAGTTACCTTTATCAGCTTTAGTAACGATAAGGTTATTACTATTCAATTTGGTAGATATTTGTCTAATCAGATGTAGTTTTAAACGTATGATGTATTTGTCTAATCAAATGTTTTAAACAACTACATCTGATTAGACAAATATCTACCAAATTGAATAGTAATAACCTTATCGTTACTAAAGCTGATAAAGGTAACTGCCTTATTATCATGCATCATAGTGATTACATTCAAAAAACGGAAGAATTTTTAAGAAATAACAACTTTGACGTTTTAGATAGAAGTCCTTTAAATAAATTAGTTACCAACTTAAAAGCTACCTTATCTACACATAAAGATTAACAATATTATTTATAGACAGGCACAAGGCCTTGCAATGGGAAATCCCTTATCACCTGTACTAGCAGATTTGTTCTTAAATAACCTTGAGTGTAATATCTTTGACAATCATTCTTCAGTTCATAATCCTTTACAAAAAATCTTGTATTGGTTCAGATATGTGGATGATGTGTTAGCTATTATAGATGGAAATTCCTCTGATGCAGAAACTATTCTAGTTTCACTCAATAATTTACATCCAGCCATAACATTCACTTTAGAAACAGAGTCTAACAATTCTATTAATTTTCTAGACCTAACATTGACTAGAATAGAGAACAAATTAAGTTTTTCAGTCTTTAGAAAACCAACTCAGACTGACCACACTATCCCTAGATCTTCTAATCATCCTTTTCAACAGAAGATGGCATCTTTTTATTGCTATATCCACCGTTTACTTAGCTTACCATTATCAGACACAAATTTTACTTCGGAATTAGATATTATTAAACAACTTGCATATAGTAATGGTTACTCCCCTACTTTGGTTGACAACATACTCAACAAATTAAGGAATAAAAGGAATAGATCTCTAGCTTATAATGCTACTCCTGACAATTCCAATTCAGAAGTTATGTATAGATCTATATCATACATAGGTTATCCTTCAGACAATATAGCCAAAATCTTAAATAACATTCCTAACTTAAAACTCTCATTTAAATGTAAAGAAAACATCAGGTCTATTTTTTCTCATACTAAAGACAGAATTAAAAAAACTTCTAAAAGTGGCATATATAAATTGTCATGTGGTGACTGCCCTGTGACCTACGTGGGTAGAACGATGCGACCGTTGGATACACGTATTAAAGAACATCTTTCAAAGATCGATAAATCTAGTTTTGGTCATCATTTGCATGCATCGAAACACAGCTTTAGTCCCCAAAGAGACAGTAGGATCCTACATAGCATACCAAATAATAACTATACTAAAATGAATCTACTAGAAGATCTAGAAATAAGTAGAGAAATGAAAAGAAATCCTCAAAACTGTGTTAACACTCAGATTCAATTAAATTGTAAATTTGATCCTATCTTTAAGAAATTTCTTTAATAATTTTGGTTTAGTATACAGTATACCCAACAATTGCTGTAGGTATTTTGAACATTACTTTTTCGGTATTCTTGAGTTTTCTTTCATTGATTACACATAAGTAGAATATTTGAGATTTGACTTAATCTTTTGGTAAATTTGTTAATTTTATAAAATAACAGCTTTTGAACTCTGAACTTGACAAATGAGACTTCTCCTTGGTTTGTTTTCATCTAACTTCTTTTCTACACTTGGTCAAACCATAACGGTTTGTTTTTTAAAAGAAATTTTGATAACTTACGTACACATTAACATTTCACTTCAATATTAATATTTGTAATTTTGAAAATTTAACTTTAAAAAAAAAAAAAAAAATTTAGTATCTTCACTTAGAATTAATTTAACCAACACATGGCCTTTTAGCCATTTTCAATTTAATTAATTTTTATTTACATACCAATATAGAGGGCGCATAAATTAGTGGTTCCTTCTTTATCATTTGAATGAATGACAGCGCTCAGCTGTTCACGTGAACTCACAACGGTTTGACGCAGCCATGTTGTAATTTTAAAATAAAAAAAGAATTTAGATGTGATAACTTTTAATTTTAAGGGTTTTATACCCAATATCTGTGGCTTTTGCCCAGTATCCATGATTTATCATGTGAGTTTTAACAATTACTCTTCTATGAAGGATTTATAAGAGGACGTAAGTTTTTTCAATCTTTTGTTTATAAAAAATCTCTTATCTTAAATGTCCTTTTAGGAAGCTCTGATGATGGCACGTTATGTGCTGAAAGTACTTAGCTGATTATTAAAAGTTTTTTTACACACTTTCAATTTCTTTGAGAACATACACCTGTTTGCCGGTTTGACCTTTTTAAGATAATAACGACACCTATATTCGTCGTCACAACTATTGATCGATAGATCCTATACTCACACCAAAATTTTTTGAATTTCCTCTGATAGAAATCGATAATTTTCTCTAATCAAGTCTTCCACACATGCCACATTCCTATCTGTTGATGCATTACTCAATGCACGTAAATGCGACTTATCAGTCATCTTATGTTTTCCAGTCTTAAATTTTCGACACTATTAATTGACAGTTGATAAGCAAAACATGCCTTTCCGTGTACTACTTTCATGCAATGGTTTCAAACCTTCAGCACACTAAAATTGAATGACCACACGCTCATTATATTTGAACGCATTGTTAAAAACAAACGTCATTTAAGTCACTTTCATCATGACATCTACACTCCTAGCGGAATGTTTGCCACCCTTTTTGGGTTCTTCCGATTCATTTGTCGCGGGGAATCAGTCCGTATTAACATTCAAACGGTTCAAAAGAACTCAATTATTTAGGCTCACCCAGAAACCAAAAATCGTAAATGTCATTGTTACATATTTTTGTCTCACCCTGTAGACATAAGAACGAATGTAAGGAATTTATTATTTCTGTACCGAAAAAACGTGATAATAATTGAATATGGAATTGTAGTTTATCCGTTTGGTTAAAAGAAAGACGTTATATTATTTTGTAGTGATATCTACATTCGATTTCCTGTGTTTAATTTCTCGTTCATTCAGTTTGTGATGTAAAAAGGAGTTACATTGTAGTTAATGATCGACTGGCTCCACGAATCTTGGAAATTATATACACAAAACGTGCTAATATCAGTATCAGAAAGTACAGGTGTAGGATTGTGGACTCAGCAATATTTTTTTTGAGAATGTTAGAACGGAGAGAGGTTTGCTGACTTTGCGAGATGCTTTTTGATGTTTCCCTTCCAAGTAGGTTGGGCTTAGAATATATTTTGATTTTCCCTATTGGTCGATAATAAGTGTAGGAAGCGTAGTTATTTTTTTATTAGTCAATGATGAAAGAAGGAAGGATTGAACTTTTTTCTTATTGGTTGATTGGATGAGTAGGGTAGAATGAGAGAAATGGAGTGAGTTTTTGGAAGGAATCGTTTTTGGAGGGGATTCATTCAAGTTGTGAGATTAAGGATTCAAGTTTGGGCATTCAAGTAGAGAGGTTGGCTGAGCCTCGGCAGAAGCCGCATTGGCGGTTTTCTGAAAAAGTTAAGTTCGAAGATTAAGTTCTGACGTAGTTCTTAATCAATTTTTTTTTTAAGTTTCTGAAAATGTAGATTATTAGAACCAGTACCTATGTAGTGTTAGAAAGTGTTCTCCTTTCCTGACTTCCTAGTCACAAGCCAAATGCCGCTGTTAGGCAAAGAGCCAGTTTATTTTAGTGTATACTACACTACCTAAGTTTCTTTTTGTAAGCAGTTATGGATTAAGTGCTAAAGATAATCCTAGATACCTCAAAAGTTATTTAAAAGTCAATAGGAGCAGAATCATTTGGAAGTTTATTTATTTAGTTTTGCTGAAACTTTTCATGGAAACAACCTTTTTTCACTTTTTATTTAAATTCAGTGAAAAGTAGTGCTTTGGACATTCACAACGTGAAGAATAAGGACAGGACTTTATAACAAGGTATTGTTTGTAAACTTTTTAATCGTTTTTGTAAACAGGATCTTTAATATTGTACATCTGCAAAAGATCAATCATTTTCTATTTTTATTTTAATTTTAATAAAAATTTTATTCATTTTGCAATAATGTTTTTGATTGATAATAATTATTATCTGATCCCTTTCTCTTGGTCAAAAATGATATTCAACTGAGAGCACTATGGTAAGTCATGTTATATTTATATTTATGTAAATATTATGTTTGTATCTTATGATAACTATATATTTTTATTAACTTATTACTTTAATTATTTTGTTTGAAGTTTTATGTAAGCTTCGTCTTTCATTTTTTTTATCCAATGGCGCCCCCGAGCATTTGAGTTTCTATTATATTTAAAATATATTAAGAATCCACACCCCTAGATCTCTGAAGACTTAGAGCTACCGAGGTACTCCGAAAAGTTATGTAGCACCAAGTATAGATATTTTTATGTTTGTTTAATTTGTCGTGTTACCTATTTTTTTTTTGCCTTTGTTATCCATAGGCGTGTTACAACATTTTGGTTTTACTGTTGGTTGTGTGACTTGGAATCTTCTACAATTTTTCTCCATTAGGTCCTGTTTTTGCTTTTGGTTACCCATTCTCTGACTCCTATCTTCTTAAGGTCCTCGACTATTTGGTTCTCCCATCTGATTTTGGGGCTTCCTCGTGGTCTTTCTGATACAGGTATTTAAGTCACTTTAAATCATTTAAATCACAGTCTAATATAGCTAACATTGCAGAATATAAGTTGAGTGATTACATTTACTTCCAAGACTAACCTGACCAAAGATGAGTTTCAGTTGAACAGGCGTATATTAATAAAAACTTATTATGCTTTTAAATAAATAAAACAGGATAATTCCGGAAAGTTGGCTGTATACCATCTAGTTAAATAACTTAACGTGAAGTAAAACACTCCCTGGTGTAGTTGGTATAATATTTTTGTAAAAAAAACTAAAATTTAAAAAAATCCAAAAGGATTACGTTCAAAACATTTTCGGACTTATCAGTCAATCATCAGTGAACTCCCTGTCCTTGCAAAATAGCCACAATGTCAAACACTGGTTAGGTTAAATGTTCTAACTACACAGCAAAAATTATCAAATACTTCCAACAACATGGCGCTGTACTGCTCTACGTTAATATATTTTTTTTGTAATTAGGTCTGCATTGAACCACGTTTAGTCTGTCAATGATCTATTGCTATTTTGCAAGGACAGGGAGTTCACTGATGATGGACTGATAAGTCCGAAAACGTTTTGATCGTAATCCTTTTGGATTTTTAAAATTTTAATTTGTTTATTAAAATATTATACCAACTATATACACCAGGGAGTGTTCTACTTCACGTTAAGTCATTTATTATGTTTTTCTTATTAGTAAAATCGAGCTAGCAAATCGACGAATCAACGAAAGAGTGAGGAAAGGAATGGCTTACGAAGATGCATGGAATAATACATCCATCGAATTGGTTCAAGCTGCCGAATTACATGGACGAACTCTTATAGTGGAAATATATTTAGCGACAATTCAGAAGTTAAAACAAAGGGTTTCAACAGAGCTTATGACAGTTTTAGATCAGCTGCTTCAACTGTATGCGGTGGACACTATCTTGAGGTGCACTGGTGACATTCTAAAAGTAAGTTGTCAAAAATTATCTACACAATCTAATCTAATCTATCTAATCACAAAAAGTATCGCATAATTTTTGAAACAGAAAAAAAGTTTAAATTTTTTTTTTAATTTTTAGCAGAATGTTATAATACTAAGGAGGTTGGCTACCACCACAGCAATCTTAACTTTGTTGGCTGCAGGTCTGAACAACAAAGCTCCCTTAAATTTCGCAACCAGGAAATCCTCCTACGTCCCATATTTCTCTTTCCCCAGATTTTTCCCTTGGAGTATGAGTCTTAGCAGGGATTACCCTTCTCCTCTCATTATGTGGCCTAGATATTCCAGTTTTCTCGTTTGTATGGTTTTTTCTGACGTCTCATTTCTTCCCCATCTTCAGCAAAACATCTTGATTTGTGACTCTCTCTGTCGATGGTACTATAGTTTAGTCCAAGCCACTATAATTTGTCAATAAAATTCTTAATTTTCATATCTGCTTTTACAGTTCACCGAAGTACAAGGAAGAGACATAGACGCTCTGCAAACATGGCTAGAAGAATTACTAACCCTCATAAGACCAAACGCCGTTGGTATAGTAGACAGCTTTGACTTTAGGGATGAAGTTTTAGCATCAGCTTTAGGTTCCTATGATGGTAATGTTTACGAAAGGTTACTCGAGGAGGCTCAAAAGAGTCCACTCAATGCTGAACCGGTCAACAAGTCTTTCAAGGAGTACTTGAAACCATTCATGAAAGCACAACTTTAATTCATGTCTATCTAGGTAAAGAAAATTTTGACAGACTTTGGATCAGTTTCACAAACCTGCATTAATTTACATATTATTGATATATCTTAAGACTACTTAAATGTTTTTAATATATTGATTTCAACCAATCGAATAAAGTTTTGTACATTTTTCTGGTTAGGTATTTAGTAATTATACTAACGAGCGATCCACAATTATTGGGATCAAAGCTATCCGTGCAAAAAATTACGTATGTCTTGTTTTAATCTGAAAGACCTCCGGAGTGTGACGTCACGGCCAACTGCGGCTATATTCAGTGTTGTTATGATCACTTTTGCAAACAAAGAATAAAGATTGAAAACACGTTGAAAAGATACCCAATCTCAAGACCTTTTAATTCGTATAAAGTTAAAATTTTGCTTCCTCTGCTACTTTTTATGTTCATTTATAGTGTTTTTAAATTGACGTACGTACACTGACAAGTATCTGTCAAAGTTGATGTAAACTGGAAAGTATATCTGAATTAATAATATACATGCACTATATAGCTATCTCTGTCGTTCAGAGCCACCTATGGTGACAATAATTTTGGATCACACGTTATGTTACAATATTTTCCAAACCAAGACTTTTACATGTAATTGAATTTTTTATCAAATCAATCGAAAAATGTCGATAATTTTATTTAGGATCAAATTAATGATTGGTGTAAATGATCACAAAGCTTTTTCAAAAGTTTCTAAACAATTTTATTATATATACAGGGACCAATATGCTATATTGATACTTTTAGTAGTTCTAGTTAATGCCAATGTGATTTTTTTATACCGTCCTAGATTGAGAATTATTTTTTGGTGAAAGTAGGTATTTTAGATTATTTTATGACTTTTAACTTCTTGGTTTTTCTAGAATTGTTAAATTGAATGATAAACCAATTTAACCCTTAACTTTAACTGGTCCATCAAAAATGTGTAAAGGCTGTATGACACTATTCATTTCTTGTATCATTTCTAATATCGTTTCTGATATTAGAAAGTTATATACATTTTCTTGTATCGTTTCTTGTACGTACATTTGTGCCCTGTATGACACTATGCAAGTTCTTGTATCGAAAATTGTATGTAATTCGGCACGTAATTGGTCGACATTTTGTTTGCTACCCTGTGTCACGTTACATTGGTATGGTTGTACTGCGTCTACAGCTGATTTTAAGGATTTTATAAAATTTATAAACTTATAAAAGCTTATAAATTTAACATTTTAATGTTGACCAGAATTTTCACGTTGACTGTTTGAGGTTGATTATTTGTGTTTTTATTTTGTTTTGATATTTCTGCTAAAATATTTGCATTAGAATTATCTTCAGTTTGATCCAAATTAGGAACTATTGTGTTTTCCTCTATTAAAAAATGCAAAACAATGAAAGCAACAGTTATAGTTTGAGCTTTACTAAGAGCTAAATATATGGTGTTATTAGTAGAACAGTAGTCCATATATTAAGTATCAATAAAAGATTTATAAATAATACCTACAAAAACACAAATAAATTCATCAAGACATAAATCATATGATCCCATTTTCAGCCGCCATTATGACATTTAGATGTTTTACCAGCAGCTTTTACGTTTCTGCTCTTTGCGCAGAAATTGGCGCAGTTCTTGTACAAGAATCTGTGTCTGACACAAATTCTTGTATCGTTTCTGATATCGTTTCTTCTATCTGTGTATGACACTATGCATCTTTTTGACATATCAGAAACGATATCAGAAATAATACAAGAAAATGCATAGTGTCATACAACCTTAAAGTAAATCGTCCAACGGCGACTGCCACTGTCAAAGTCAACTGTCAACGTCTCTACCTCTGTTCTGATAACTTCTAACATTTGATAATTCTATCCTTCTTACCACATAGTTTTCTTTTCTACGTCTAACGTGACCATTCCATTGCAATCTTTGTTCTTAGACCATTTTTGAGACTGCAGTCACCCTGACTCTTTCCCTAATCCGTTCCTGATTATAGTTAATAGCTTTTGCCTTATATAGACCTATTTGTACCTACCAATAAATTTCCTATTGGCAAGTACTAATAACATCAAGAAGAACTAAATCGGGAACATAATTGGACAATAAGAAATTATAATATTAAAACTAACTGTAACAACAACGAAGTTTTGGTTTATTATAATAAACAAGATCAAGAGAAACTATAACGAGAATAGATTGTGGAAAAGTGAATGAATACGTTAAGAAATACGGAATAAAGCAGAGAAGAGACAATAGTAAAACTGAGAATAAATTCTGAAATTGAAGATTGTTGCATGAACCACTTTCATTTCTGCATAATGTAATTTTAAATTTTATTCTAGAATTGATTACTACTGCAGTATAGGCTTTCATCATTATACATGTTCGTATTAGTGGCTGCATATTATTTTTCCCATTAAACAATTTAGCATTATGTACATCTTCTCGTATTAGTGATTAACCAATCTTCCAACATTTCTTTCCTCTCTTCCACTAATACGATATCCGTAAATAGCGCTGACCAATGAGCTCTCTCTCTCTCTCCCTTACCTTCTCTAACAACACATCAATAACAAGTCGATTGAGATCTACTTTTAAAACAATATTCAGCAGATGTCTTAACCATTGTTGCCAATTATAAAATTCTATCGCCATCTTATCATGATTCACAAGAAGATGGAATGGGTAGAACTAGAAATCTAGGGAAGTTTTGTTTTCCGAAAAAGATCATTTATTTATGAGGCGACGCCGAACCAGTTAAGGGTTAAATGTATAGAGTATTTACAATTTGTCTCTCTAGTGTGTCTATGCCAATTTTTCTAAAAATTAACACAAAATACAGCATGAGAACACGGTATATGTGATAATTTATATTTTTCAATTATGTTATTGATAGAATGCCGGTTATTGGTGAAGGAAGATTTGCTCTCTACAATTGAAGGTTTTCAATTCGAAACCTCTTCAAATTATTGAAACAAACTAACTCATTTATTCTTAAAATTTCCACCATATTATGATTTAGGACAGATTTTTCAAGAAATTAAAAAGTATGAATTCTAATTAAGTATTAAGTACGTTCGCAACTGTTTCATAACTAAAACATAACTTTGTAAACAACGTTATAATTTAAATATTGGAGGGTCAGAGAAGCAACAATTTTAAAAATAATTAACTTCACCATTAGCCAATCGCCATCTCCTATGTACTCCTGTATAATAATAAATTTTGAGATTTTTAATAAAAACCAAAAATTTCAAATTTTAGATGAATTTTATATTTAAAATAACTTTTTGTTTGTGCGTTGTTACCCCGAGTAAATTTCTTTTTGTAAACATATAAGAAAAAGTTAGATTTGATTTCTTACAATTGTATGGAGCTTAAAATACAAATAACTTGTTGTATATAAGCTGGCACCACTGTAAACTAAAGCATAACTTATAAAGGGGGTGCTGGCATAATACATGTGAAGATGTTATTTCCTTTAAAGTTTATTACATGTCATCAAAGGCGTTTCTACGTCATCACAGTATAACGAAACTTGGAAATGCCCTAACAATAAGTTTAGAATTATTTTGACTTATGTACATCATATTTTCAATAAAATAAAATTTATAGAAAAATTTTGTATTGCAGAAACCATTGACATATTAAGCGTAGACTCGGCATACTCACCAAAAAAGAGTAACGCGGAAAAACATGGAAATAGTCGATCGGTGGTCTATCTATCTCTTTTAAGGTACTAGTACACTTTAGAAGACCAAAAATAATAATTTTTTTCAAGAATTTTTTTCTCAGAAGCTTTATTAAAAATGAACACAAAACTTTTTACATATTAATATCTAACTCTTAGAGAGTATAAAAAATATATCTTTTTCCATTTATGCACGTGCTTCTTCTTCTTCTTCTTCTTCGTTTTTTTGGCTTGCATGCAACTGCATCTGCCAGCACATTTCATGTAGGTTATGCGAGTCTTGCTCGAAGCAATGCACAACCTACGTTTTTATCCTTACAAATAATAATATATATAACTTTTCTTCAAATATCCATTATTCCATTTAACTAAGAACAAACACATTAGCAACCATGCTCGAAAATAATTCTTCCTTAATAAAGATAAATTGCCATAATTTTACTACAATAACTATAACAGACAACACTAAACTACTTCACTTTCACGAATTATAACTAAAAATTAACTTTTCTTTGGGGATTATTTAGATAACTTCAAATAAATTTTTCATTCTACATAAAACATCCTTCGGCGGCCATTGCCGCCAAAGGTCCCCTTACGCACGTGCATTAATATTATAGAGGGCGAAAAAGTCAAGGCCTCGAAAAATGATGGCGGACAGTTAATCTCGGGATTGGGATATCTGAAACAAAAAAATAGTACTGTATTTGAAAAAGGAAGGTTTCTTACGTGACAATTTACCACAATTTGACCAAAAAATAAAAAATAAATATTTTTTAACCACGAAAAACTGAAAAAAAACGGGTGATTTTTTCACAAATTTTTTTCAAATTTCCGTTACATTTTTTTCGCAATTTGGCACTAACGGTGGTAAATTGTCACGTAAGAGACCTTCCTTTTTCAAATGCAGTACAATCTTTTTGTTTCAGAGATCCCAATCCTGAGATTAACTATCCGCCATCGGAACTACTTTTTTCGAGGCCTCGACTTTTGCGCCCTCTACAATATAAGTTTACGTGCACAAATGAAAAAAGCTATTTGTTTTGTATTCTCTAAGAATTAGATATTAATACGTAAAAAGTTTTATGTTTATTTTTAATAAGAGTTCTGAGAAAAAAAATCTTGAAAAAATGCTTATTTTTGGTCTTCTAAAGTGTACTAGTACCTTAACCAAGCGATCCCGCGCATGTGACTGACAAAGATGGCTAGACCACTCAATCCTATGTCGACATTACACCTCGATGCATTGAGTGGCATATCCCTAGCCAAGTCTATCCGTAACATGTCTCTGGCAGAAACTCAGTTTTTTGGAAATTGTTACGTTGTGTTTGACAGCAACCTTAACCCTTAGTCTCCCATCACTTCTAGATTTTTTGACAGTTACTTCCCGACGGTACTTAATTTAAGTCTTAATTTCAAATCTTAATTTAAGTCCGCCTTATTTTTTCGATCATAACTTTTTAAAATAAGCTCAAAGCATAGTTTTTTCCAACGATCGTTTAGAGTACCTATAAATTTTATTGTGTATTTAACACGAAATCGTTTGAATAACATTTGAACTATTAAATATCAGCTTATAACTAATAAACGATATTTAACAGAACATTCTTAAACAAAATCTACTTTAACACTTGGGATATAAGGGTACCCAAATTTGGTGGTACTTAAAAGTACCGTCGGGAGACTAAGGGTTAAACTTAAGTATTTCTATTGTTAGGACCGTTTCTGAAGCTAGCAACAATAAGACTTAATATCACCTAAAGCATTCCCGTCTGTATGTTTACTAATAGCAGGTATTGAACGAGACTATTAATAAATTTAAAAAAAAATCAACAGACACTAATTACAATACCTACTAATCAACTATACCTTCGATGGCCTATTGTTGAGAGAAAATGGTAGTTCTCCACAAGCGCAATATAATACACACAAATTTAAATTGGTTGCTCAACAATTCAAAAAAACAATAAAGGGATAATAATATATAAAAGGTAATTCAATTTAGGTAAAAACTTACAATCAAAACATCAACGGCGAAACCAACACTATTTCGCGTGTGTGTATACACTCGAGGTCTGAAGGAGTCTATCTTCCTTATCGCATGGGGAAAGAATTTCTGGTTTCGAGTGGTACCCCGAACGTCGCCACCGCGATATGTAAACTTTCGATACAGTGGTAGAAAGGGACACGGGTGTCGACATGGGTAAAAGGGACATGATTTCGAACTATTCACACAACCAAATTAATTTATGGGATTTCAAACACCGTCGATAAAAGTTACAGATAGGAAAAAACTGATAACAATTGAGAAACCGATGCATGAAAACCTTGTAGCAACTACTGCTAGTGGCATAATTAAATTAAATGTTAATTAAAATGAGAAAAATCCAGAAGTATTAGAAGAAATTACTTGGTGACCGAAATGGTCACCGAAAAATTTAATGAAAATCTGTTAACGTAGTACTTAGTGGCCGACGCACACTGAAAAGTCCGAAAACAAAACGGCAACTCTATACGAAAATGTGAACATCAAAATTTTAGGACCTACAGTGAACTTCAAGACAGAATACAAAGGTCATTCGTAAGAAAGAAGGTTCCCTATACCGCTGAGAAAGAGTGCAACGTATAGGGAGAAATCTGATAACACTGCCTTACAATCAACTCTCCCTCTCTATTATTCCTCTACTTTCACCTTGCTGCATTGCACAGTGTCGGTCTAGCAGCCTTTGAAGATGGAGGTCCCGATCACGGTTACGTGAAATTCGTTCTTTGATTCATTTTTTAAATGCAACATGGATTATATAAAGTTCTTTATTGAATAATGTAGTTATTTGGTTTTTATTATTTTGTACGTCTAATCGAATTTGATTTTCATCATTGGTAACTAACTTTAAAGAAAATAATGTTGATTTCATATTAGCTGGTCATTCAAATGTGGCTTTGTGGCTTTTGAGATATTTAAACAATTATTAGGTATCCAAAAAGCCTTTCTTGAAGACCTGCTTTAATTTGCCGTCTTGAACATTTTGTTTGTTAGTTAATGTCGAAAGTTTTTTTTGATGGAATATTATTAAAAAGAGAAATGTACTCTGGGCTTGCACATATTTTTAAAGTTGATGTATGTTTAAGCGTTTATGTTAAAATGAAAATGCGTTTTATATATCCGTTGTTGCTACAAAATAAATATTTTGATGTTAAATTTCTTTATTCTTCCATACCATACCAACACAATAATTATAATTATACTACAATCACAATAAAGATGCACTAGAAATAAAAAAAACCAAGACACGTTGAATGTGGAATCCCGAATCATGATTTACAAAGTTTATATATGTATTATAAATTATGATTCAGGAGTGCTCCTCGTAACATTCAACGAGTCTTGGTTTGTTTATTTCTAGTGCATTTTTATTGTGATTTTAGTATAGATTTACTCTGAATAACAAAACTGAAATAATGAAGAATAAATTAAATAATAAACGCACGAATGAATCTACAGGTTGAGTTTTTAGGTGATATTTGTCGAGAATTCTATTATGGTACAGAATATCCAAAAACGTTATTTAGTAAAAATTTAGACAATTATATTCTCCAAGCTTAGGTAATTCTAAAGGCTGATTAATAATTACGTGGTAAAACAAGCATACAATTTTTGAAGTTATACTTCTTTACCGGCGATATGAGGGTGAATTTTTATATGTTAAAACCTATGATCCCGGCGCATGCGCATTATAACTTTGTTCTGATTGGATGTTCAAATGACATGTCAAAAATTATTCAATATGGCGGCTGTGGCACAGCTGTACGTAGTTTGATTATTTATGGTTGGAATTACTGTTCGTGCACGTATTGCTATTGTTCGTTTCAGCCCAAAAGAAAAGCTGAACCGTCAAGAGATGAGCGGTACCGACTTGATTCGTCGAAAAATCGTAGAGAAGAGAGAGAGAGGTTGCACCTTCACGTGTCGAGAGGTACGAGAGAGAGGTTCGCCCTTTGGCCGGTGTAGGAGAGGAGAGAAAATTCTCAATCGCAAATTGTCCAAATATTGCCTATCTGTAAGGGTGAGGAGAGAGGGTAAGAAATAGGAGGGATAAAATGGTACTATTGAACAGGGCTGGCTTGAGATTTATTTAAAGTTAAGGGTTTTAATAAGAGATTAAGCAGAGTAAAAAACATAATAATATTTTTGACATGTGAAAATTGAACACCCTGTATAATTCGGTATATTTACCAAGCCATTTCCTACATTTTTTAATAACTTTTTTTTGATATTCTGTACCATAATGGAATTATCGACCAATCACCAATGTCACGCTAAAAACTCACCCTATATATACAGGGTGTCCAGAAACTCTACCGACAAACGAAGACAGGAGATTCCTCAGATAATTTTATGACAATTTAACCCAATTCACCTAGTCCGAAAATGCTTCCTAAGGGAGCTAGAGCTCTTTGAAGATGGCGCCATGTAATTAGTTTTTCTTAAATACGTCCAGAACTCTTCTATTTAGCAAAACGAAAATTGGTATACATATTTACTTTCCTGAAATGAATCGATTCCATCCATTGCGAATTTCTAGTACCGGTCATAGGCGTACGTTTTGGGTAGGGCAACGGTTATTTTATCGCATAACTTTTTTGTTTTTGTCTTCAACTTTTAAGCATTTTAGCACTGGATTATTAAATTGTGAGGTATTCTAGTACTAAAAGGTACTCTTACTTTAAGTCGATACGATACACCGTTTTCTAGAAAAATCGATTTGAAAGTTTTTAGTTTTGGGAATTTGAAAAAAAAAGTTAAAAAAAAACCGATGTATTTTACCAACTTAAAGCAAGAGTAACTTTTAGTACTCGAATATCTCATAATTGAATAATCTAGTGTCAAAAATACTTAAAAATTAAAGACAATAAAGGTATGCTATAAAATAACTGTTGACCTACCCAAAACGGACGCCTATGACCGGTACTAGAAATTCGCCATTAATGAAATCGATTAATCTCTGGAATATAAATAAATGTACCAGTTTTCATCTTACTAAATAGTTTTTTTTGTATCTTTTTTTTAATTCAAGGAACGAAAAATTTTCAAATCGATTTTTCTAGCAAACGGTGTATCCTATCGACTTAAACTAAGAGTACCTTTTAGTACTAGAATAACTCACAATTAAATAATTCGGAGTCAAAAATGCTTAAAAATTAAAGACAAAAAAGTTAGGCGATAAAATAACCGTTGCCCTACCCAAAACGGACGCCTATGAGTTGTACTAGAAATTCGCAATGGATGGAATCGATTCATTTCTGGAAAGTAAATATGTATACCAATTTTCGTTTTTCTAAATAGAAGCGTTCTGGAGGTATTTAAGAAAAACTAATTACATGACGCCATCTTCAAAGAGCTCTAGCTCCCTTAGGAAGCATTTTCGGACTAGGTGAATTGGGTTAAATTATCTTAAAATTATCTGAGGAATCTCCTGTCTTCGTTTGTCGGTAGAGTTTCTGGACACCCTGTATACATAATATTTCAAAAGAAGAAAGAATTATCCAGAAAGAAATTAGAAACAAGGCTATGGCGGAGAGATATAATGGAAAAAATATCAAAATAAGATACTCATATCTAATCGTAAATAGACAAATTAATATTGACATGAAATAACAACCAACGACTATTAGTAAAAAATAAAAATGTAAGAACTAAAAATGACACATTTTAAAAAAAAAGTTTTGTAGTAAATATATCTGTTTGGAAATTACTATTTATAATGTTCTTAAAATTTGCCCAAAATACAGCAGGACATCAAATAGGTCCATACAAAAATTTGGTACAAAATTGTTCGAAGAAAATCTAGGTTTTTTAGAGTTTGTACGATTTATCAAGTGAAAAGCAGTTGAACAAAGGCAAGAAAAATTAGTGGTTTAATATTGTGTATAAAGAATTTACAATTTTTGATGATTTTAACATTTTTCCAGAATTCAGTGGAAAATCAAAGGCTATAGTCCATGAAAAATTATGCTATAAATTTTTTTGGAGTAAATCTAGGTTTTTAGAGTTTTTACGACTTAATGAGGGAAAAGCAGTTGAACAAAGGCTGCAGTTCTTCAAAAAATTTAATCAACAATTTAACATTTTGATTGTTTTTAACATTTTGCCAAAATGCAGTAGAAATCCAGTAGGCATTCTATGAAAAATGAGAGTATCAATTTTTTTGAAGAAGCTAAGTACTTCAGATCCCTGATTTATGAGAGTCCTTACTTTTGTCGGGAAATTGTTTTATGGTCTTTAGCTGATATAGAGGTAATTATAAAAGTCTAGTTATTTTCAAAATGTTTATCTGTTGTTGACTTTCCGACTTTGTTTCTCAGCTCGTATATTTCATTCTTTTCAGTGAGTTCTCTTTTTATTATCTTCAAACCTTCTTATTTTTTTTTTTCTTCTACTGCTTGAGAAATTACAGTAGTATTATCGTCTTATATCTTTCCTAATTTCTGCAAATTCTTTTATTAAGTTCTCTATATAAAATTATATTCTCTATAAAAACAAAAGGGAGAAAAGCGAGTGAAGGATCCCCAGGAAACGAAATACAGCAGATATCAAAAGCAATAAGAACAGCAGAAGGAGGAGCATATAACTCAAAAAACTGAAAACACAGGCACGAAAAACTGCAAAGATACTTGTAAAAAAGACAACGCAAATGGAAAAGGACAACGAAAATAATGGAAAGGAAACAATAATAATAGGTACTTGGAATATCACAAGTCTTTATGGTAAAGAATTCGAATTGACAGAGGAAATGAAAACATACGGCATTGACATCCTAGGCCTGAGCGAAATGAAGAAAAAGGGAAGAGGAAATATGAGATGTGGCGATGGTTACAAGTTCTACTACTCAGGTGTACAAGAAATGGAAAGAGCAAAAGAGGGAGTCGGCTTTATAATCAAGGATGATCTGAGTAGAAGGGTCGTAAAATACCAAGAAATAAACTCTAGAATAATTACTGTAAGTATAAAACTAGACGGAGAATATAATTATTATGGGAGACTGGAATGCTAGAGTTAGAAATGACATCAACAAGGGACTTGGAAGCCTTGGGGGTATGGAGAAAAAGCTGAGAACAGAAATGATAAGAAGATGATACAATTTTGTGTAAATAACGACTTAAAAATTGGAAATACATTCTGGTATCAAAATATGGAGGACAGATACACTTTTGAAGCACAGGAAAGAAATGCTAAAAGTCTAATAGATTACATCGTGATTCCTGCAGAAATGGATATTATCAAAAATATAAAAACAGAAAAATTTGCAGAACTAAACACTCAACACAAGCTACTCGTAGCCGAAATGACTACAAAGAAAAAGCAATATATAGTCGATAAGTCATACACTAAGATAAATATTAAGAGGCTGAAAAAAGAGAAAGAGAAAAATGATTATAAACAAGAAATATATGAGGAATTGCAAAGAATAGAGCTGGAAAGAGACCAATTGGATATGGAAGAAAGATGGAAAGTACCAACAGACACACTATATAAAACAGCAGAGAAAATTTGTGGAAAAAAGTCAATAAATAAATATAAAAGAACAGAATGGTGGAGTCAAGAAATAAAAAAAATAAAGGAAAAGAAGCAAGCCTGGAAAAAATATCAAAAATGTAGAGATGAAAATAACAAAGCAGAATACATAGAGAAACGTAATAGAACAAAGATAGCAGTAAGGGAAGCGAAAAAGCTGAGCTGGGAAGAATTCGGAAAAGAATTGGAAGCAAATTACAAAACAGATAACAGAAAATTCTGGAATCGTATAAAGGGTTTAAGAGTGAAAAAAGGTAGAAAACAGTATGGAATCAAAGATAAAAATAACCAATTGAAAATAGAGACTACAGAAATAGTAGAAGTAGAAATAAATGAAGCAGGAAGAAGTAGAACAGAACTGGAAGAGGAAGAGGAACCAGAGAGTATAAGGAAGGAAGGACTGGAAGAAGCTATAAACAATATTAAACTTGGAAAAGCGACAGGAGGGGACCAAATAGATCCAGAAATGATAAAATGGATGGGTGAAAAAGGAGAGGACTGGCTATTACAGATATGCAAGGAAGCATGGAGTACAGAGAAAATCCCACATGACCGGAAGAAAAACGTAGTTCTACCAATATACAAAAAAGGACAATATAATGAATGCGAGAATTATAGAGAGATGTTTATCATCGGTCGCCTTCAAAGTATACACAAGAATTATAGAGAAGCGTCTAAGATCAGTGATAGAGAGACAATTGGAAGACGAACAGGCTGCATTCAGATCAAACCGTCAAACAAACGATAACGTCTACATTATAAGGAATATAATATAGAGACAATGCCGTAAAGGGAATGAACTATTTCTCATGTTCGTTGATCTGAAGGCGGCATTTGATACGATAAACAGAGAAATAATGTGGGAAATATTGGAAAGCTATAATATACCAAAGAAGATGATAAAAGTCATAAAATCTATATACAGGGTGATTGATTAGTAGGGTAAAGCTCAATAGCTCCGCTATAGTAATAGATAGCAATAAAAGTTAATAACAAAAATTTTAGCCACCTTTGAGCTTCACATTACAAAATTAGTTAGAATGTTACAGGGTGTTCGATAACACAGTGGCAGACCTAACTTATGTTTTTTTAAATAGAACACCCTAAATTTTATTTTATATTCGAAATCCTGTTAACTTCTCCATCACAAAAATATAAAGGTTTGTAATGTTATACAGGGTATTTACAAAGTTATAACCAATTTTGTATGAAAATCGTAACAAGTTCAACTCCCTGTATAAATAAAAATAACCACAACAGCAATGGTTTATTAACGCCATATTTTTTTATTTATTGTCAAAATTTTTAAGAATTATTGATATTGCTAATTTTCTTTATATCAAATACAGGGTGAGTCAAAACGCAAGTACATTATTTTCTCAGTAATGTTAAATGGAACACCCTGTATTTTATATCATTATTGAAAAGTAACATTAACGTACTTTAATTTTTATATAACATTCCCTATGCCCAAATTGATTAGTTTTCGAGTTATTTTCATTTTTCAGAGCAAATTATTTTAGGTGTTTAAATTTATCTAAATTTTAAGTAAGCCATGACTGAATTGACAATTGAAGATTACCGATTATCAATCCGGTAATCAATGTAACACTGCAGCAAATAAAGAAATAAAAATAGTTTATTTGTAATACATTTTACAAACAAAACCACAACCACTACATGCAACATTTTTGAAACAATTAAAAACTATCTTTTTATGTAAATCCAACAAATAAACAAAGAAAATTAGTAATAAATTTTACAAAAAAATACACAAACACAAAATACAATATTTTGTGAAGACAATTAAACACTACTTTTGTATGTAAATGTAACAATGTAACAAATAAAGAACGAAACATAATTTATCAGTAATACATTTTGCAAAAAAACATGTTTGAAAAAATTAGAAGCTACTTTTAATAAAATATTTTTAATATTTAATTACATAAGGTGTTCAAAATTACACATTTATGTACGCCTAAAAACGATCATTGAATGAGCTACTTACACTACGGAACATTTGTAAATTAACACATCGAAATACACTTTGTATTCTATTTTTCATCTCATCCCTTGTTGTTGGAGGTATTTTATAAACTTCATTATTAACGTAACCCCAAAAAAAATAATCAGTCCAGTTTATTAAATTCTGGTGATTTAGGTGGCCACGCTACTGGTCCATTGAAAAATGAAAATATCTCGAAAACTAAGAAATTTAGACATAGGGAATGTTATCTAAAAATTAAAGTGCGGTAATGGTACTTTTCAATAGTGATATAAAATACAGGGTGTTCCATTTAAAATTACTGAGAAAATAATGTACTTGCGTTTTGACTCACCCTGTATTTGATATAAAGAAAATTAGCAATATCGACCACTCTTGAAAATTTTGACAATACGTTAAAAAATATGGCATTAATAAACCATTGTTGTTTTGCTTATTTTTATTTATACAGGGAGTTGAACTTGTTACGATTTTCATATAAAATTGGTTATAACTTTGTAAATACCCTGTATAACATAACAAACCTTTATATTTTTGTGATGGAGTAGTTAACAGAATTTCGAATTTAAAATAAAATATAGGTTGTTCCATTTAAAAAAACATAAGTTTGGTCTGCCACTATGTTATCGAACACCCTGTAACATTCTAACTAATTTTGTAATGTGAAGCTCAAAGGTGGCTAAAATTTTTGTTATTAACTTTTATTGCTATCATTACTATAGCGGAGCTATTTAGCTTTACTCTACTAATCAATCACCCTGTATATGGAAGTAGAAGGCCAAGTACAAATAAATGGAAGCACTTTTAAATAGGATAAGGGAATTAAACAAGGAGATGGACTAAGCCCCCTCTTGTTTATAATAGTCATGGATAACTTTAATCAAAAATACCAAAGATCAAACAAGAAACCTTCAATATATAGTAGGATATAAAAACCTAAATGTAATAAAGATCAACTCCCTTCTATATGCTGATGACATAGTTTTAATCACAGACACAGTAGAGAAAATGCAGAAACTAATAGATATTTGGCAAAAAGAGATACAGAAATTAAAAATGGAAATGAATCTCAACAAAACAAAACTTATGATAATAAATGAAGATGAGAAAAGAGAAAGGAATACTAATATAATAGTAAGGGAACAAGTATTAGAACACGTATCTACTTTTGAATATTTGGGAAATATAATAACAGATGATGGGAAAACGGACTTGGCAATAAGAAATAAACTGAAGAAGGCAACTAACGTGTATTACTCTTTAAACAATACAGTTTTTGGAAAGTCAGAAATAAACAACAAAACTAAACTCAGAGTATATAACAGCATAGTAAATCCGATAATGACATATGGGGCGGAAACATGGATTGTCCAAAAGAAACATGAATCAATGATAAACGTGACCGAGATGAAATACATGAGAAGAATAGCCGGAGTTACGAAGTTTGATAGATTCAGAAACGAAGATATAAGAAGAGAGCTGGAACAAGAACCGATAATGAAGAAGATCGAAAACAAACAATTAAGCTGTTTGGAAAACAAACATACAACGAATGGAGCAAGAAAGTCTTACAAAGAAGGTACATGAAGCCAAAATGGGAAACAAAAGAAAAAAGGGAAGGCCGAGGAAGACATGGATGGACCAGATCCAGGATATAGGTGAAAGGAGACACATCAGTATGAGGGATATGAAGAACCTGGCCACCAATAGAAGCATTTGGAAGAAATGGATAAAAGGCGGAACCCGACATCCGACGCCCTGAAGGGCATTAAAGATTATGAGAAAGAAGAAGAAGAAGTTCTCTATATTCTTCTTTACTTCCCTTCTCTTTCTTGTTTAAGTTTCGTCGTATTTCTATTAGATTTCGTATCTTCGCTAATCTTTTCGCTTTTTTTGGTCATTTTTCTTGCATAATTTGAATTGCGCGTTTTTAACCTAGTCTGTTATTAATTTCTTGTGATCGTCGATACTCAGAGGTTTGGGATTATTACTATATTTCGTATTCTATGTCTATATCTGTTGACTATATTTTTTATGTATGTTTCTGGCTGCTTTGTTGGATTCCAAACTATACGTTTGCAAATGTTTTTTACTCTCTTTTTTGTGTCTTTTTTGTTTATCGTTACTTTGGCTCTTACTGGCCTGTAATCGCTTCCAACTGGTAGTTTATTGAGTACAGTTGCATCTTGAACTATTTGTTTGTTGCAACAGAAAATTAGTAAGCATTTCGCCTCTTTCGTTTCTTACTCCAATTCCAAAATCTCCGATTGCCACTTTTTGTTCGTCTTTTTTCCTTCCGAGTTTGCCGTTAAAATTTCCCATTATCAGAGTGTAATAGGCCGGTTCCTTCTCGTTGTTATATAACTGGTTAACTAAAGGCTGGTTCCTGTTGTATTATTCATATAACTCTGCTTAAACATTGTTCCAGGTAGGCTTGCTCCATGCTCCCAGTATGGTTTAGAAAGACTTGGATAAGTTTTCTTAATATGCTCATTAATCTTCTTCTCACAGGCATCTTTCAGTGCGTCACAGTTTTTCGATTTCTTTCTAACGCATTAAGTTGGAAGTGACAGAAAAAAAGGTACGTCCGTGCTTAAAGTCATTTATAACATTTATTCTAGTTGTTGATAGATGGCGCTATAATCGAACAAAAAATGATTTATGTATTATCTATATGACTATAATCTGTACAATTTATAAGACTATACAAATTTATTTATTTATTTATTTATTATACGGGATAACCCCATTAACAGAAAAATTACAGTTAAATATTAATACATTTCCAAAAGGTAATAATAAATTCAATGTGTTAAATATGACTTAATTAATCTAAAAAAAAAGAGAATTAGAAAAGTATAAAAACACTGAAAAATTTCATATGTCACGAAAATTAATATATAACATAAATATTGACTACAAAAAAATATACAACATACAAACATAACACTTAAGAGTATAAAAATAACATCACAGAGCAAGAGATCTTTTTAATTGATTTAGAGTTATATTAAATAAATCAAGTTCGTAATTATTTAACAATCCCATATACCTATCAAGTGGGTTGTGAACGCCATACAATGTTCTATGGAAAGGTATTTTAAACATATTATGGTAACGGAGAGCTTGATAAGGAACATTAAAATTAATCTGACTTAAAAGATTGGGAGAATCTATAAGTCCATTTATGATCCTAAAAATGAAAACAGCACCTGCTATGTCACGGCGTACCTTAAGTGGAGGTAGGGACAACTGTTGTTCAAGAAAAGAATAATCGTGATTGACAATGATAGTTTGTGTATAGTAAGCACATGATCTCAAGAATCTATGTTGTATTCTCTCGATAGTATCAATATGAGTCTGGAAATAGGGTGACCAAACCACAGAACTGTACTCCAAGAGGGACCTTACTAAGCTACAGTAAACAAGCCTAGTAGATTCAATAGAGAAGAATTTGCAATTTCTTGTAACAAATCCCAAAAGTTTAGCTGCCTTCACAGATACAGCATTTATATGCTCCACAAAAGAAAGCTTCTCATCCAAAACAACACCCAAATCCCTAACGGAAGATACATATTCAAGTGGCTGATTATTAATGATGTAATCTGTTTCAATTCTACTGACTTTCCGAAAGAAGCTTATAAAACAGCATTTCCTGGCATTCAAGAAAAGTTTGTTTCGAACACACCACTCCTGCAGTCTATCAAGATCCTCCTGCAACAACGCCTGGTCCAACAAACCATCCACTGGTCTCCAGAATTTCAGATCATCAGCTAGCATTAAGCATTTACTATTCAAAAAGCAATTATTTATATCATTAACAAAGATGCTAAATAGAAGCGGAGAAGTATGGCCACCCTGAGCAACTCCGGAACTTACTGTAATAATGTCAGATAAATAGCTACCAATCTTCACTCGTTGAGTACGCCCCGATGAGGAGTTCTTAATCCACTCGACAAAGTTAACATCAAAACCCACAGACACCAGCTTTTCCAAGAGTATTTGGTGATCAACACGATCAAACGCTTTCGAAAAATCCGTGTATATGGCATCTATTTGTTTACGATCCTCCATTTGACACAATAAGTCAGACTGATACTCGACCAAGTTCGTCGCAGCAGACCTTTTTATGCGAAAACCATGCTGCGAATCGGAAATTAATCCGTTACACAACCAAGAAAGCTGCTTGGCCACCAGGCTGTCAAAAAGCTTGGGTATTGCAGACTGAATGCATATGCTGCGATAATTTTCAATGTTATCCTTTTGCCCATTTTTATATACAGGTATAACGTAGCTCTCCTTCTAAGCAGCCGGAAACATAGATGTCGCTAAAGACCTGTTAAACAGTAAATGCAAAGGTATGACTAGAGTACAGACACACTTTTTCAAAAGATAATTAGGCACACCATCAGGACCAGCTGACAGCTTATTGGGAAGATCACTTATACTGTCAAAAATTTCAATTATGGATATCGCAGCAGGTCTAATACATGTACTTACATTGCTACCCTCAGGGTAGCAGGGCACCCGGAGCTGACCATTATTAGGCAAGTAAACAGTTTGAAAGAACTTCTTAAATAAATTTGCTATATCTTGACCGTTAGATGCTGATTGGTCTAAATAAAATAAAGAGCTCGGTATGACAGCCCTGGGCACTAAGGCTATCTTCTCCCGGTGAGGGTGGTTATCCCTTATCCGAGGGGTGGAATAAGTGATACGCTTTTACTTGTTGAGTTGGTTTATTTACACTCACATGAGTATAAGCTGGTAGCACCGCACCCAAAGAACATCTCGTGTAGAAAGAGACACTATCTTTAATGTGGAAATATTACGTCTGATCACCAAAATAGAATGACGAATGTCTAATATAATAATAAAGAATTCCCTTGTTATAGTTTTGCTGTTTATATATTTAGAAATGCCTATTCAGCATCGACCATGAAAAGTGTTTATAATTGACTCTGCAATTATTAGTGAATCGTGATCTTGGCTAACAATATTTATATAATAGAATGAAGGTTGTAATATTGTTATGATGACATAAATAACTGAAAGTAATTATCGTAGATAATTACAGGGTGTTTTTAAGATATATCTACTGAGTACAGATGAATTCTTGTACACCTTCCCTTTTTAGGAATTTTCCGACTACGGGGAGGGAAATTTGCAAGTCGTGCTACCAACCCATACTGTGTTGTAATCAATACAAAAAATTTATTTTATATACAAACTTCCTAAGCCTACGCAAATACATAAATAATATAAAATGTTCGTTTAACAACATTGTTTCGTAACACTTGTCACTCACTGTGTTTTCGGATTGTAAGCATATAATCTATTCTTATGTATTTCCTTGATTTTATTGTTTTCTATTCTAATTTTACAATTAACGTTATTTACTTCTGTTATCTTGAAAGGACCTACATAAAGACTATCAAACTTACCATTCTCTTCCCTTTTTACAAGGACTAGGTCTCCTATTTTAAAGTGTTGTGGTGTTGCTGTGAGCTTATTCTTTTCTTGCCGCTCTTTTTTTGTGTTTTAATAAGAAGGTTCTGGCTCTCTCGTGTGCGCTTTGTAGTTTGTATCGTAACTCATTGTAGTAGGCATCTATATTGTAACATGGTTGAATCTCCTGTGTAAGGTCTTCCGGTAGATTAACCTTCCTGCCATATAACAGTTCGAACGGTGTGTATCCATGATACGCGTTAGGGGTTGTATTGTAGCAGTATGTGAACATTCTGCAACACACATCCCAATTTTCTCTGTCTTCGTCTATGAATGCTCTTACGTACTCGTTCAACGTTCTGTGTAGTTTTTCACAACTTCCAATGGACTGTGGGTGGTATGCCGTTGAAAAGTTGTGTTCTATTTTTAATAGCTTTGTTAATTCCTGCATTACTTCGTTCTTATACTCTGTGCCTTGGTCTGTTCTTATTTGCTTCATGAGTCCGTATGTTGGTATGAAATGATCAAAGATTCCTCTTGCTATTGTCTCTGCTTCTTTATTGCACACTGGTATGCTGACCGCGTATTTTGTCAGTTCGCACAACATTGTGATACAGTATTTATTACCTTCATTACTTCTCGTGAATGGACCTATTGTATCTATGTATACTATGTCCCATGGTTTGGAAGATGTGTCCGATATCACGAACTCTTCGACATGTGTTCTTTTCGGTTTGTTAATTTGACATTTGTGGCATTGTTTTACGTATTTTCTTACGTCTTTTTCCAAATTTTTCCATCGGAATCTTGCTTTTAGCTTCTTAATTAGTCTGTTATTCCCTACGTGTCCTCCGAACATCGGGTGATTATGGTATTCTTCTATTAATCTGTGTTTTTCTTTGTCATCTTTTATTGTTTCTGGTACTTCACATATGTATATTTCTATATTCTTCAATTTTTTATTTCCTTCTTTAATAAATTCATCAATTGTGCACATTTTAAAAATAATATCATTTACGTATATTTTTACTTTACGTACTGCATTCTCTACCGCCAGCTTATCAAGCTGTACCAACGCTTGGTTTAAATCGAAATGATTCAATCCTGTGGCTATGCTTTTGCTGCATTTTATTTTGTTTTTGGCCCTAATGCTCAGTCTTGGTGAGATTAGTTCTGCTCCAAAGGACAAAATTGGTAGTCTATGCGCCTCTAAATTATTTAGTACCTTCCTTACTGTCTGTTTGGTGGCTTCTGGCTGTAGTGCGAGTTCACTTTCAGCCTTTGTTTGTCTTGCTTCTTTCTCCTTTTCTTTTGCTTGAGCTCTTGTTATAGCTAGTATATGGGCGTTGTCTATGTATAGGTTTTTTAGTTGATGCAATGTTATTCTTGAAAGACTGTCTGCGTAGTTACTTTTCCCTGTTATATACTCTATTTCGAAGTCATATTCTTCTAGGTCTAATCTGATCCTCGTGAGTTTTGAGGTTGGTTCTTTCATTGCAAATAGGTGTGTCAAAGGTTTATGGTCTGTTTTTACTTTGAATGTTGGTGCTCCATATAGATAACATTTAAAATAATTAATTCCCCAATGAATCGCTAGTAATTCCTTAACGATTATAGGTTTATTACATTCCCCTTTACTAAAACTTCTTGATGCATATGCTATAGGTAGGTCAATTCCGTTATAATCTTGACTTAGGATTGCTGAACAACTCTCATTGGATGCGTCTGTTGTTAAGATAAACTGTTTGTTGAAATCAGGATATTTTAAAATTGGTGGTTTCGTCAGAGATGCTTTAAGCTTTTTGAATGCTTTTTCACACTCCTCGGTCCACGAAAATTCTACTCCTTTCCTCGATAATTTGTTGAGTGGTCTGCATATTTCCGCAAAATTTTTAATAAAACGTCTGTAATAGTTGCAAAATGCTACAAATCTCTTTGTTTCTTCCGCTGTCTGAGGTGTCGGATATTGTTCAATTACTGCATACTTCGCTTTGTCTGGTGATACTCCCTCTTGAGAAAGATCATGTCCTAAATATGTTACTTCCCTTCTAAAGAATTGACATTTTCCTGGGTTAAGTTTCAAATTGAATTTTCGACATGTCTCGAATGTCTTTTTCAGGTTGTCTAAGTGATGTTTTTCGGATATTCCAATTACTACGTTATCGTCCATGTAAAGAAATGCTTTGTCTGGTGTTAATCCTGAAAATGCTATTGACATCATTCTTGAAAAGCTATTTGGGCTTACATTTAATCCAAAAGGTAATCTGGTAAATTGAAATGCTCCATTTTCTGTGCTGAACGATGTGTATTTTCTCGATGATTTTTCTAATGGTATCTGGTGAAAGCCTGACATTAAGTCTATAACTGAAAACCATTTTGCTCTTCCTAGTTGATCTAATATCGAATCTATTCTTGGTAATGGAAATTTGTCTGTAACTATCTTCTTGTTCAGTTGTCTAAAATCTATGCATAATCTCCATGCTTTTCCTCCATCTATAGCTTTTTTCGGTACCAGTACTACTGGACTGTTGTACTCGGATGTAGATGGTTCTATGATTCCTTGGTCTCTTAGGTTTTGTACTTGTCGATTTAATTCCTCTGTTTGCGCATGAGTTGTCCTATAATTCTTGATATATACCGGAGTTTGGTCTTTAACTCTTAGTTTTTGTTCGTAGAAATTGTTACAGGTTAACATATCATGCCTTAGGGCGAATATGTCCGAATATTCCTCGCATAACGATACTAAGTTGTCTCGTATGTATTCTGGTATGTCTAATTTCAGTGATTCTCGTAATTCTTTTTTTCTGTCTTTGCTGTCGTTGACTAGCCTATATATATATATTGAATAGTTTAATATCCAACGTCCTGATTGTGCTTGCGTCTACATTTACTGTTTCGTACGTTGTGTTCAAAATTTTGATGTATGGATTATTACTTGAAATAATTGCTCTTGCTATGAATATTCCTGGTTGTATTTCTTGCTGTTCCACTATCCTGTCTTTCTTTAACGTTTGAAAAATTTTTACTATTCTGTAAATTTCACATCTAGGCGGTATTATTATGGTGTCATTGTCTATATTATCCAGAATTTTCGTACTAATGTAACAATCGTTGTCCTCTTTAACGTGCATTTTAAGGTTTGCGTAATCTAGTATACATTGAAAGTTAGAAATAAAGTCTCTCCCAATGATTCCGTCTGTTGGAATTGGAAAGTTAGGTTCTACCAATTGAAAGATGTGTTCGAATCGAGTTCCTTTTACTTCGAGTGTTGTCTCAACTTCTCCCATTGTTTGCAACTCTCCTTTAGTGACTCCTTTTATTTTCGCCTTTGTGTTTGGTTTCACCTGTTCCTTCATAAAATCTTGTGAACATTTTAGTATTGAAATGTCAGCTCCTGTGTCTATGATAAAAGTGCTTGTTTTTTCAAGAATTCCTGTTTTCATTCGTACAAAGTTCGTTAGGTTTAGGTCGAAGTTGTAAATGTTATATTTTATTTCTGCCTGTGTGCTTCCAACTTCTTGTTCATTCAAAACCCCAACTGCTGGTTTTCTTGCTCTTCTTGACTGTCCTCTATTTCTAGTAACCTTACGTTCCTGTTACGTCCGCCTCTCTGGTTTCCTCTGTATGTTTGATTGTTAAATTGTCTGTATCCTCTGTTCGAATAATTTCGTTGATTGTCCGTTGCTTCTCCTTCGTTCCGTTGTCCGAAGTTATTTCTTCTTCCTCTGTCATATTTGTTATGGTATCCTCTTCTGTATTGCTGCTGTCCTCTCCTATTCTCGTAGTTTGTCCTATAATTTAAGACTCTTCCTTGTGCATTTTCTTCAGTCGTATCGATCGACAAAAATTTAGATACTACTTCCTGCGGTGATGTAAAGTTACCTGCTTCCAGTATTAGCTTAGCTTTCTCTGAATTAGCGTTTCGTTTCATTGTTGTTACTACTGCTTCCGTCGTATATTTCTTTGCTAAGTCAAGTGGCATTCCTTCCGCTATGTATGCTACTTTTAATTGTTCTGCTAACTCTTCCACTTCAGATGCGTACACTGCTGCATCTCTATGCCCTTGCCTTTTTTTTGCTAATTTGGCTATTAAATTCTTCGGATTATCACCTTTTAATTCTTTCTTTAGTACTTCAGCTATCCGTGGAATTGTATCTTCTGTGGTTATTAGGTTCCTAGCCTTATTGGTGAGTCGCGTTTTTATTAGCGTTACAGCTGTGTCTTCATGACCTTCTGCCAATTTTCCAAGTAGTTCTAATGCGTCTAAAAATGGTTGTAATTTCCCTGCGCTTCCATCGAACTCGTTGGGCAATATCTTGCTTGCGATATTCAAAAATTCATTGATTGTCAAAGCCATGTTTAATATTGTTATATCTTGTTTTATGTCACCTTTTTTCTCTTTTATTTCGTCGTTAATTATTTCTTCTTCTCCTTCCTCGTCGCTTTTTCCTTCTTCTATTTCCTCATCGCTTTGTTCCTCTTCAACTTCCTTGTCGATTGGTTGATGTATTGAACTTGGAACCACTGTTCTCACATTTACTGCTTGAAATGATCGTATAACTTTGTCTCTGATTTTCCCAAAATATTTGTTGCACGATTCCCTTTGCTTGTCCGAAAGTGCTTCCCAGTTTTTCCTAGTCAATTGTGTGAACTTGTTATAAGCTTTAATTAGCTGTGTCGTTACTTCTTCCTTTATGTCCTTAGATTTCGGAACTTTTTTCTTTAAGACTCTTCTGCTTTGCCTGTCTATTTCTTGTGCAATTTCCTCAACTATTTTGACAAAATCTTCCCAAGTAACTTTGTTGCTACTCATTTATACATAATTTTTTTTTTCAGCTTCTGCACTTCTTAGCGAAAATATAAATTCGATAGTCTTACGGTGTATATAGATATGTAGTATATAGATATATAGTAAAAAAATATAGAGATAAAATAATACGTCAATATATGGTAAAAATATGTAAAAATTGCAGTAGTAATAAAAATTCAAAAATAAATAACGTTATATTAACCCTTGTAAATAAGTAGTTAGAATAATAATTTAAATGTATTATGCATATAGCGTATATTTGTTATATCGTATATTTATTTTGATAGGTATATTTACGATAGCAAATATTAAGATCATAAAAAATTGCAAAAATGTACTAAAAATCAGTAGTCAAATAATAAATGAATAAAAGTCAGCAAGGATAAAGTATACGTTGATAAATATGTAAAAATCATATAAAATTGTATCATTGCGTCCTATAATAACTTAATATGAGGGTAAAAAAAATCTTTTTATATTGATAAATATTGGTAATAGAATAGAATAATTAAGTAAAAATAGGTAAACTTGAAACATATATTAATGTAATTAAGGTAGCACATAATGTTTATACTTTATACTTTATATTAATCAGGAAATACCATAAAAATAGCTAATATGAACTTACCACTTTTACGCGTCTTTGTTCGTATCACAAGTCCTCGCTGCACGTTCCATAGCATTGTCCATTTTCCATTGTCCCACGATGTTCCATCTCCATACTATTCCATTTTCAGCTCCGCGTCGGCCTGATGTCTCCATCCATTTTACATATACCACACTGTTGTCTAAGGTGGTCTAGGTGCCTGAACATTGACGTGTTTCTTCATACCTGTCCTGTTCACCAGTCCTGAGTTCTTCCCTGGTTCTGGATCGCCATATGACAGCCCTGGGCACTAAGGCTATCTTCTCCCGGTGAGGGTGGTTATCCCTTATCCGAGGGGTGGAATAAGTGATACGCTTTTACTTGTTGAGTTGGTTTATTTACACTCACATGAGTATAAGCTGGTAGCACCGCACCCAAAGAACATCTCGTGTAGAAAGAGACACTATCTTTAATGTGGAAATATTACGTCTGATCACCAAAATAGAATGACGAATGTCTAATATAATAATAAAGAATTCCCTTGTTATAGTTTTGCTGTTTATATATTTAGAAATGCCTATTCAGCATCGACCATGAAAAGTGTTTATAATTGACTCTGCAATTATTAGTGAATCGTGATCTTGGCTAACAATATTTATATAATCGAATGAAGGTTGTAATATTGTTATGATGACATAAATAACTGAAAGTAATTATCGTAGATAATTACAGGGTGTTTTTAAGATATATCTACTGAGTACAGATGAATTCTTGTACATCGGTAAGCTATGAGTAGATCGCTTGTCATTAATGAACTTCCAAAATAATTTAGGGTTATTTTTTAAGCTAATGTCTACTCCACCCATATAGCCACTAAAGCATGTATCAGACAAACGCTTACACTCAGCCCTAAGGCGAGAAAACCTAACATATTCAGCATCAGACTGACTTCTCATGTACATAGAGTGGGCACGTTTTTTCTCCTGCGTTAAATTCCTGAGTTCGTGGGAAAACCATTTAGGGAAGGTAGATGTTCTGAATCTTTTTAATGGTACAAACAATGCTATCCCCGTCAACAGAACATCATAGAACAAACCCACAGAATTATCAACACCCTCAACCAGACAGTTCTGCCAATCTATGGATGCAAGGAAGTTATTGAGTTCAGCGTAGTTTCCATTTACAAAATCATAAAAAAATTCATCATATTTTAAATTTTTTGAATCAGTTAAATCTAAGTTTAAAAAACACTCATAACCCACATGGTGTTGGCTAGGGTCTACCAAAGGATCTTTTGCTTTCAAGACATTTAATTCCCTAACATTTGAAAAAACCAAATCTAAAAATACATTACGATTATTAGGAACATTAATGTGTTGAAAGAATTTTATAAACCCCAACTCTTGAGCAACATCTATTGCAGGATCCCCTCCAGGACACTGAACCATTAATCCATACTCGTCATTGAGCCAAGTTGCATTGGGTAGGTTGTAATCACCAAATATGTATATGTTAAGTGAAGTGTAACGTATGGTAATATCTTCTATAGATTGACAATGCAAACTGTAAGTATCTCGTGAAGATTGTGGAGGAATGTATACTCCACCCACCACAAACCTTGTTGTTTTATATTGGCATAGGATATAGATTTGCTCAACTCTGTCTTCATTAATAGAGATACGTTGAGATTGTATCTTCTTGCTCACAAAAACCAGAACACCACCACCGCTTTGTTTGGGACTCGTCCTTAAAGATCTGTCAAATCTGTAGATATTAAAGCCAACACATGTAATCTCACAATCGGTTATATTATCATTAAGGTTACTTTCAGCAAATATTATAATGTCATACGAACAACATGAAATACTCTTTATCACATCAAATAATTTGGTTCGCAGGCCACCAACATTTTGATAAAATACTGCTAATGGGGATGAAACTAGTTTTTTTGCTTAGTTTCTTTAACTACTGGGGCCCCATTTTGATATATAATGCCCAGATTTACTTCACCAGCAGATTTTCTTTCTTCCAGTTCTCTTTTTGCTGCCTTGTAAGCATCTATTTCCATTCTGGTTTGATCTCTAGAGATGCTGTAGATTGACCCCCTAAGTTTATTGCCTGATTTAAGGGCTAGTTTCACAGTATTAGAGTTACATACTACCTTGACTGGTCTAATTCGATTAGAATCTGATGATTTGCCAATGCGAACTACATGCTCAATGCTGGACTCTTGTTGTTGTATACCGAGTAAACGAAAAATCTCATTAACCTTACCTTTATCATGATTAATACGTTCTGACAGGATATTAGAATTAGATTCAGGCATCTTATAGATTATTAGGTTGTTAGCTCGTTCAATCAAATCAAAGAACATACCTTTTTATAAATGAAATAAACACAATTGATTTGTTTTTATACCAAATTACGATTACGTTTCTGACAACTGTCAGATTTAACTAAAATGTCATGCTATGATTCTCTACATTCTTATCATCATATATTACGTCATTAGTAACACACTGAAAGACTGGGAAGAACTTTAAATAATAGTCTTATATGTATATGTCGTAATAGGTAAATAATGAGTAAATCATTTCTTTTCCGATTATAGCGCCATCTATCAACAAATGTAATAAATGTTATAAAATGTATATGTATCACGGACGTACCTTTTTTCTGTCACTTATGTCGCACTGAAAAAAGCCTCTGAGAAGCACCATCCCTGTTTCTTTATAACACATCCGATACATGTTATTTGTTAATAACTCTAGCCATATGGGTCGTGGCTATTGTGATGTTATTAATTTCTTCCTTTCGTTGTGTAGTTACGAAAGTGCCTTTGTTTTCTACATTTAGTAGTATTCTTTCTTCTTTTGGCATCATAACCTTGGATGGCTATGTCCTTCCATTTGTCATAAATATGTTCCATAACGTCTTTCTGGTCCATATTAATTAAAAGTCTGTTGTTCTACTAACATTATATTTACATCGTATAAACGGTGATTCAACCATAATTGTTTACAAATACAACTCATTACCTAGACCACTACATTTGTACATATTAAGTATCTAATAATAACTCTCCCTCGAATTTACCTACGCTGCATTTTTATACACGACATAATATGTAAACATCACGTATCTAATTCACGGTCAGGAGTCATTGTCTTTGTGCCGGGCTAATACCCTACATTATATTTTGATAAAGTTATTTACAACTTAAAACATATTTTATATAGATTGTCCTAACTACTCGTATATTACACATTCCGATCTCTTTTGTGCCCTTCTTCTCCATTGTCTTATGTTCATGGTTTTCAGGCCGTCTTCCACGTCATCCAACCGTCTCGTTCTGGGCCTTCCTATCGGCTTGCATCGTAATATTTCCTTTGTTGTTTTTGCATCGTCTTGTCTCTGCACATGTCCCAGCCATTACAGTCTTCGACTTTTCACAAATCTTACAATATCATAACCTTCATTCAATTCATTTGTAATGTTTTGTTGTTTATATGGCCGTTTACATTGGTTTTTCTGATGACTGCCTCAATAACTAGGTTGAATAGCATGGTTGATAGAGGTGCCTCCCTGCCTCACTCCTATGCTGATGTCAAATAGGAGGTCAGTTCTCCATCTACTCTGACTGCGGCTTTTGAACCCTGCAACGTCATTTTGGTCAACGTCACCCTGATATATTTCTTAGGTATACCTAGATTACGGAGGTCTTCCAGCATTTTGTCTCTTTTCACACTATCAAAAGCTTGTTTAAAGTCTATACATATACATATTAATATATGTATGTAGTTATATATATAATATATACATATTAATATATGTAGTTCTATGTCGTATTCATACGCTTTTTCTTGTATCGTTCTTAGTATGAATATATTATCTGTAGTGGCTCTATTTGGTCTGAATCCATTTTGATAATCACCAATTTCTACATTTAGTAGTAAACAACATTCAATCATTCGCAATTTTATTTCAGGAATTCCTGAAAACCATTTCCTGGAAATCTCATATTCAGTGAAAAACATGCTACAGGAAAGTATCTGCAGAACCATAAAGAATAGGGCATAAAATAAATAATCTGAATGTTATTTCAAATGACAGTACTTATTTAACGAAAGGTATTTTGATAGTGGCAATGGTTTATGCATTTTGTCTAGACTGATAGACCACAGGCGCGTCAGGCATCTGAACGTTAATACCCGTTTTTATTATTCTCAATATATTGATGGGTACTTAAGAATGTAATTAGGTTAAAATCATTTATTTAATTGAAGAAAATAAAATTGCTGCATAATCTGATGACTCATAATACTATATTGATCGTTAATCGAAAGAGTCCAATGTGTGAATAATTACATTACTTTCTGGAATTGCAATTCTAACAGCTGAGAGCGAGGTTTTAAAAAATGGATTGTAATAAAAATTATTTGTTCGAAACTTATTTTCAAGTAAAGTAACAACTATATAGTTGAAAATAGAATACGGGAGGAACTTGAGACATTAAAACAGGAAAATCAAACAAAAAAATTCTATAAAATTCTGAATAATGCAAGAAAGGAATTCAAACCAAGGCTAAGCCTATGTAAGGATAAGGAGGGGCACATACTCAATACAAAAGAAGAAATATTGAAAAGGTGGGTGGAACACTATAAAGAACTACTTACTATCAAAGTAGAAGATCCAAATCAACCCCCTCCAGGAGCAAGAAACAATACATCATTAGAACCTCCATCAATTCAAGAAGTATGGGATGCAATAAAACACCTAAAAAATAATAAATCTCCAGGAAGTGACGGTATACCCGCGAAACTTATTAAATATGGAGGTGCTACTCTGGCTAATCTAATATATAAAATAATACTGAGAGCCTGAAATGAGGTACAAATCCCGGAAGAGTGGTGTATTGTAATCGTTTGCCCACTACACAAAAATGGTGATCAATTGGAATGTAGAAACTATAGGGGAATAACTCTCCTTAATACAGCCTACACAATATTTTCGAGTATCGTATATAGTTGCCTAAGTGCACATTTAAAAGAGTTTCTTGGAGAATATCAAAGTGGTTTTAGGCCTGGTCGATCAACAACAGACCAGATCTTTGTGCTAAGGCAAATACTGGAAAAAACTAATGAATTCAATATCTACACATACCATCTTTTCGTAATTTTTAAATCGGCCTATGATAGTGTTCTAAGAAATAAATTGTATGAAGCCATTGATCAATTCCACATCCCTGATAAACTAATAAGATTGGTTAAGGCTACAATGCGTAAAGTTGTTTGCAAAGTCGAAATACATGGTGAACAATCACAAGCGTTTAAAACGCATGTTGGGCTGCGACAGGGAGATGCGTTGGCGTGTCTCCTCTCTCCTCTTCAAAATTGCTCTCTAAAAGTCAGTCATAGATCGCCCGAAATAGACAACATAGGAAATATAGTTAATAAATCATCCCAAATTTTGGCATATGCAGACGACGTGGACCTAGTTGCCCGCACAACACGCAAGCTGGAAGAAATGTATACCACCTTCTCAAATGCCTCAAAAAATATGGGCCTGCAAGTAAACGAGGAGAAAACTAAGATGATGGCATCAACACCCAACAATAGAGCCAGAAACATCGGTCACCAATTCACGGTTGATAACTCTGCCTTTGAAGTGGTGGACAAATTCACATACTTAGGCTCCCTGATCACCAATAAGAACGTCATGACAGAAGAAATCAAGCGAAGCGAATGCTAAGCCAAAAACCAAAAATAACAATCTACAAACCCTTATACAACCATATGGATGGGCCATCTCCAATGCAGATGAAAACCTTCTGCTTATATTTGAACGAAGGATCCTGAGAGGAATATTCGGTGGTATCTGTGAAAATGGTGTTTGGAGGAGGAGGTACAACTACGATATATACCACAGATATAAACAAAAATTTGGTGGTAAAGACGTAGTATCTCTTATAAGAATAGGAAACTAAGATGGGCAGGACATCTAGCAAGATCACAGCAGAACAACCCTCCTAGAAGAATCCTTATCTCACAACCTGTGGGAAGTAGAAATAGGGGTAGGGCAAAACTCAGATGGAAGAATGGTGTATATGTAGATGGGAGAAAAATAGGCGCGGCAAACTGGCAACGATTGGCAATGGATAGGACTGACTGGCATAATAGACTTGGGAAGTTCGAGGCTCTTTCATAGGGCTGTAGCACCATTGATGATGATGATAAAGTAGCAACTATAAACTAAAAACCTTAAAAATATAATAAAACAGCTGTATATAATATACATTCACCGGCACAATCCGATTGGAGGATATTGTGCCAATCCTCTACCGCAGCCGTCTTGAGCTCCCCAAAGGACGTAGAGCTGAACTACGGTACGATGCTATCAGACGATTTTGGGAGACAGGTTCATGTACCCCCCGTCCAGGTTAAGGCCGAGATCGATGCATTACAGTTCGAGATGACAGCTTCATTATATCAGCAACGTGTTGAGAAATCGCTTTTGCACCACTCCTGAAGCTAGTGTGAGTGAACGTACCGTTAGAAGAAGACTGACAGAAAGAAATTTCAGGGCTTTTCTTCCAGCTCACGCCTCACAGCTGCTCCCACAACACCGTAGAGCTAGACTTGGGCTTGTGCGAGAATATGCTGACTTGACTGTGGCGGAATGAAAGATCATACTATTCTTATATGAGAGCAGAATAGCTTCAAGAGGTCCAGATGGACGTCAGCGTGTCTACAGCAGTCAAAATGAAAGGTTTGCTCCATGCACTATAACTATAACCGAAACAGAGGCTTATTCTTATTACCGGGGAGGGCCAATTAATGATTTGAGATCTTACGAAGCTTGTACTGATCTTGTTCTGTTCGATAGAGGCAGTTTGGATGCTCAAAGATACGTGAGAGAAGTTCTCCAAGATCATGTCATGTCAAAATTTGTGAAAACTTTCGATTAAAGCATGACAATCCGCGTTGTCACACCGCAAAATTCATCCGTGAGTACCTTAATGAGTTGGGATTCATGTTTTATCATGGCCGGCACGCAGTCCCGATCTTAACCCAATTGAACGCATTTGGGATAACCTCAAAAAACGGGTAAAAGCAAGATACCAGTACCTACATCCTTCTGAGAGCTCAAGGAGGCTGCGGTAGATGATGGCAAAGTTGGAACCATATCCCCCAATCGGATATCGTCCATGGATTGCCGAACCGGCTTCATGAGGGCCAGAGCGGCTTTTCAGTCTTAATGGCCAGAGGTGACAACACCCATTAGTAATACTCATTTTTTTTTATATAGACCATGAGTTTCAAAATATGTTTGTTTGAATTTTCTTGGATTTTAAATATTGAATTTTTGCTCAGCAAAGACTAGAATAATTATGGGCTGGCGTAGCTCAGCGGTAGGATGTCTGACTCGCATGCTGGTAGGCCGGCATGCGGCAGAGAACAACTAGACATTGAGTAAAACCAGGGGCAATAATAGGCGGTTGAAGCGTAACACTGGCCCTGTTACCCTCCTTGTATACCGTAGGCCTTAGATATAGCAGACTACCCAAAGCCACGTCAGCGGTATAAAACGGAAAACTCTTATTAAAGACTAGAATAGTGAAAAAGACTAAGTTTTCACTCTAATGGCATGTAAAACAACATAATGTTACTCTACATCCCACCAGGACTGAAAACAATGGGTTCAACCTTCCTTTCCAACGGAAAACAACCTTCTCTGGTTACACCTCCGAGGTTTCTACAATTTGCAAGCCATACGGATGCTGAGACTAAGGAAGATGAGGGAATTTTACAATTTATAATTCACGTCCCATCTGCTCAGCGCGGTAAAGTTCCAACGAGAATGGTTCACTTCGTACTCCAATCAGAGTAAACATGCAAATAAAAAATGAATACCATTTTCAGTTTCGTTGCAAAACGAAAATACAGCCGCACCATATTCTAGTCCAATCAGGGAGCGCAGCAACCACCTCTACCGGTTTCGAAACTTATTAGTCTCTCATCAGGAGGCGCATATGCTGCTCTCTCTGATCCAACCAAAACAAGCCCCGGCGTGCAGTCCCGGATTGCAACGAACGAAATGGCATAGATGCCCTAGCGGCAACTGCTAGCAAAAGACTAAGTTTTCACTCTAATGGCATGTAAAATAACATAATGTTAATGTTTACTCTGATTGGAGTACGAAGGGAACCATTCTCGTTGGAACTTTACCGCGCTGAGCAGATGGGGCGTGAATTATAAATTGTAAAATTCGCTCATCTTCCTTAGTCTCAGCATCCGTATGGTTTGCAAATTGTAGAAGCCTCGGAGGTGTAACCAGAGAAGGTTCCCATTGTTTTCAGTCTGGTGGGATGTAGAGTAACATTATGTTGTTTATTTACATGCCATTAAAGTGAAAACTTAGTCTTTTGCTAGCAGTTGCCGCTAGGGCATCTTTGCCATTTCCTTCATGCAATCCGGGACTGCACGCCGGAGCTTGTTTTGATTGGATCAGAGAGAGCAGCATATGTGCCTCCTGATGAGAGACTAATAAGTTTCGAAATCGGTAGAGGTGCTTGCTGCGCTCTCTGATTGGACTAGAATATGGTGCAGCTGTATTTTCGTTTTGCAACGAAATTGAAAATGGTATTCATTTTTGACTAGAATAGTGTTTTATATAAAAATATTAGTATTTTATTGTAGTAATTATATGAGTTCAACGTAATAAAAATAATATAATATATTAAACACGGTTTGATTTTATTTAAATATTAAACTATTAACGTTGATTGATGAATAAAGGGGGTATATCCCAAGGTTAATAGATTGGGCGTACCTCCTATCTATGAACCTTGGGTACTTGGGTATATCCAGTATATTCATCAATTATTAACTCTATTAATTTTTATATTTATTAAGTATCATCTCCATCTGTCGTCAAAGTTCCAAGTTTTGCTGTAAGTGTATCGATATATTGTTAACGTACTTATTTGTTAATAAATTAATTTCAAACTGTACTCAAAATTTTATTTTGAAACATCTTTTTGACTATTTGGTTTTTATACTCATTAAATTTAATATCAAAAGATATAAAATTATATTTTATTTTTGATTTAATATTTAGTCTCATACTGCCACCATCTATACGACATATGCTAAAGAAGCCAACTAGTAAAGAAGGAAACTGTAACAGGTACATTTGGGACCATTGAAAATTTATTCTAGGGCTTCCCGATCTACAAAAATATTTGTAGTTAACTACAATACGTCAAAGCACTTACAACAAAACTTTGGACCGTTGATGACAGATGGCGAAAGCAGTTAATACACAAATTAGTTTATTATTGAATTAAAATTACAAATAAAAAAATTTAAAATATATTTTATTACGTTGAAATAATCACTGGCGTAGCCAGGGGGGTGTGGGGGTTCAAACCCCCCCGAAAATTTAAGATCTTTCAAATTTTTATTATGAATATAAAGGTTATTTCATGTAGTTTTAAGTCGTTTTATTTTTTGAACCCCCTCCGAAACTAAAACCTGGCTACGCCTGTGAAAATAATATTATAATTATAATTATATAGTTTATATTTACATAAGTAAAGTAAATTCTCAATAAATAATGTTTATCCATAATTTTTTGACGAACTAACAAATGGAGCGTCCCCGCAATTTCTTTTCTTTTGAGAAATCCTATAAACTCTAAAAAACGTAGTTTTTCGACAAAAAAATCACACTATTATTTTTTTGGGCTATATATAATATAGCCTTTCAATTTTCTGCTGTATTTTCATCAAATTGTGAAATCATTAAAAATGGTAAATTCTCGATAAATAATGCTTATCCGGTATTTTTCGAAGAAACTGGAGTGGCCGCGCAATTTCTATTCTCTTGAGGAATCGAATAAACTCTAAAAAACGAAGTTTTTCGAAAAAGTTTTTGCCTATAATTTTTTCATGGGTTATATATATAGCCTTTGAATTTTCTGCTGTATTTCCATCAAATTTTGAAATCATTAAAAATGGTAAATTCTCGATAAATAATGTTTATCCGTTATTTTTACATTTCGCGTCAGCGTCAATGTATTATTGACTGTTGCTTCTGCCGCGTATTTTCTAACCAGGTCTCCGGGCATTCCTTCCGCTATATACGCTGTTTTCAGTTGTTCTTACCAATTCCTCTATTTCTGTAGCGTATGTTGTTGCGTCCCTATGGGCTTGTTTCTTCCTATTCAGCTTAGCTATTTCACATTTAGGGCTATCTCCTTTTATGTATATAATGATGTTTTCTTGATCACAAAGCACTTTTTAAAAAATTACTTTTATTTATTAATACAAAATAAAACTTTTACAACAAAATATTAACTTTGATACAATGAAAAGTAAATGATGACTAAAACATGAATGCCTGTTTACTAACTAAAATGTCTTTTTATAAGTTTACATTATCTTAATGACCGTGGTCCAAGTCCTCTTGATAAAGGGTTCAGTAGCGTGGTTATGGTAATATCTCTCCTTCCTCCATAAGCGAATCCTTAGTTTGTGAGGATTCAAGAAGTTCTTGTAGAGCTAGAGCTTGCTGGGCTGGAATTTTCGGGCTGAACAGCAATTTGTAGAGTCGTCGTCTTTTTCTTGCTATTATGTACATAATAATCGCTATGGCAAGGACTATTAAGAATGTAGAAAATGAACTAAGTCCTAGCGATACTAATGGTTGAAGGTTAAGTCTCTCGATTGGTTGTATTTGTCCGTGCGTTTTTGGGACTTCTAATTTTTCCAACAATATGGAATATTGTGGCTTTAGTTTGATTGGTACTATACTGGGTATTTGAATCTCTTGGGTTGTTTTCGGTTGTATTTTCTGACCAAGTATGTATAATGTTTCATTGGTTATGACAATGCTGGAGCGGGAAATTCTTCGTTGATTTATTGTTAATGGTTGAACTATTCCCAATAGGGTGGCATCTTTTGTTTCTTGGATAAAGTTTTCGGAGACGTCGACTATCGTGCATGTTTCGACATTTGGTATCTGGCATTTGGATTTTACTTCGTTTTGGCATACAATATGGCTGGATTTCTGCATACAATCTTCGTACCAGGTATTGTTAGAGTAGTATCTCGCAGGTGGAATAATCATCTGATGTTCGTCATTAGGTATTGGATAAATTTTAAAAGTAGGGTAGTATGAAGGATATAGGATAGGTATTTTTAATATTATGAGCATATTATTTTGAGTAATACATACAAAGGCATGTGAAGATTCTAATAATTCGTAAGGATGTTCTTCGTCAATAAGTAATGCATCGTGAGAATAAAGAGGAATTAGCATATTTTGTAAAGTTTTTAATTCTTCAAGAGTAAATAATTCTACATTTGGTATATTTAGTTGAGAAAGAGTGATTGTTCTAATTAATTTTTGAATGTATCCGTTTATTGATTGGATTTCAAATATTTCATTGATAACGGCTAATTGTTGAGATAGGTGATCTAATGCATTCGAAAGAATTTTATTATTGTCGTTTATTTTTCTTAAAAGGTTATCTATTCTAGTATTAAAAGTATCTCCAAAAGATATTTGTTTATTATATTTTGAGATTAATTCGTCTTGTTTTGCTTCAATTGCGTTGATATGTAAATTTAATAATTCCATATCATTATTGTCTGGATTACCAGTGATAAATTTAATTGTTGTCCCTAAAATGTTAAGTAAACCTCTTTTTAATCTTGGTTTACGGGTTATCTTATTTAAATTGTCTTCTGTTTCCGTTAAAAGATGTTTGTATTGATTACTTAGTAAGTTAATGCCTGTGACTTTAGGCAATAAATTTGAAAAGGTTAACGAGCTATTTGTTAATATCTGTTCTATGTTTGATAGATTAATTTGAATAATGTGTTTGTGATAATGGGATATTGTCTTAGAAGGTCCAATTAATTCTTCGTAATAACCATTATTTGGAATTTCTTGTATTAGGGTCATTGCCTGAAGATGTCGAAGCATTGACCTGCAAAGGGAATTTTTTATAAGTTTTTCGTAATCGTTTAGCGTTTTTAAGATGAGCGGTAGTTGTGTTATTCTTATCTGTTAGACCGATAACTTTAGTTTTAATTTGTTTCGTTGGCTTAATAATTTGATAAGGGGCTTTTAACTTTGCTTTATTTTTAGTTTTTCTTACGTAAATATTTTCGTTAATATCTGGGATTGTTTCTGCTGATTTATTTATTTTTGTTAGGGCGTCGTTTCGTTTTTTCTTTTGTCTTTCGTATAAATCGTTTATGAAGGGAAGTAATTCGTCTTTGTGTCTTTGATTATAAGTATCGTATATTGGAAGGTCGAAATCAAAATTAATTTCTTCTGCATAGGGGCCATAAAGTATAGAAAAAGGTGAATAATTTGTTGCTGAATGGATGGATTGATTGTAAATTAAAATGGCATGAGTGAAAGTATCATCGAGTGAGTAATTTGGGTTTTGCGCTTTAAGAGTGCGAAGTTTTTCTAATAGTGTGGAATGAAAACGTTCTATAGGTGAATTTGATGAGGAATTGTTGACTGTGGTAAAATGTACCTCGATTTTATGCATTTTCATGAATTCTTTTATGAGACTAGCGTTGAATTCTTTTCCGCTGTCAAAGATTACTTTTTTCGGATAATTATGGTGACTAAAGAAATGTCTGATTTTATTTAGGACTGAAGTTGATGATTTATCGGGTAATTTATAACATTGTGCATATTTTGAAAATGAGTCAATTATTGTAAGATAATATTTTTTGTCACATTGAAAAATGTCTAGATGTAGGATATCGAAAGGTTTTTTGACCTAGTAGCGGTCCTAACTGGGGTAATTGATATGGGTGTCTTTCATATTTATTTTGCAGGCAAATTTCGCATTTATTGATGTAGTCTGCTATTGTTGTCTGCATTGACGGCCAGTAAAATTTATGTCTAAGGTGTTTATATGTCTCGGTTATACCGTTGTGATTTGATGTATGGTATATTTTTACGCATTCTATTTGTTTATTTTCGTCTTTTATGTCTTGTAGAATTGTATTGCAGAAGTTTGCTTTTACTGTACTATTAATATTGTCTCTAAAATAATTACAAATAAACGGTCTGTATTCGTGCGGGACTTTTATACCGAATTTTTGTTTTGGTCTTAATATTTTTCTAAGAGCGTCTAGGATGCAATCTTCCCAGTTGGCTGTCAGGTTAATTGTGTATATGTGTTTATTGAATATTTTTGTATAATTAACGTCGTACTTGTCGCAATTTGGTAACATTATTATCTGATTTGTAGATAGATTTAAAGGTTCTTCTGAGGTTGGGATTCCGTTTATTGGATTTTCTCTCGAAGTATGTTGAGTTTGTGTATCGTCTGAGTTATCATGTTGTATTTCGTCAAATGTATTTAGAAAATCGTTGGGGTCAAAATCTGTACTGTCAGGAGGTTCGGCGCAAACTGAGGCTCGAGTGAGTGCATTAATTTGCACACGCGAAAGGGCGTCTGCTACCTGATTTTCTTTGGCTCGTTTATACTTAACCTCGAAGTTGTAATCTTCTAATTTTAGGCGCCATCTAGCTAATCTAGATGTCGGATCTTTGATCTTGTATATCCAAACTAAAGGATTGTGATCAGTTTCAATTAAAAATGTTTGTCCGTATAGGTATGGGCGAAAGTGTTTACATGAGTCGATTATAGCTAAAAGTTCTTTTTCTATGGTTGAATAGTTTTGTTCTGCTGTATTTAAAGTACGTGAGTAGTAAGCTATAGGGTGATTGTCTTGTGTTAATACAGATCCTATTGCAATGTTTGAGGCATCTGTAGTTAGCGTGAAACGTTTAGAAAAGTCGGGGTATTGAAGTACAGGGGTATTAGAAAGTAGCTCTTTGCATTTTTCGAAGGCTTCTACGTATATGGCGTTAGTGTGATCGATGATGGAATTTTTTCGTGTGCATCTCGTAAGGGGTGAAGTAATTTTTGCAAAGTTTGGAATGAATCTGCGGTAATATCCAATTAAGCCTAGAAATGACTTAATTTCTTTTAAAGTTTTGGGAATTGGGTAATGTTGAATTGCTTCGAGTTTTGCTGGATTTGGCATGATACCTTGGGGAGTCACGATGTGGCCTAAGAAAGCGACTTCTTTTGTTAGAAATTCTGATTTGTCGAGTTGGACTTTAAGATTATTTTCTTGAAAGGTTTGGAAGATAGTTTTAATATGTATTAGATGTTCTTGAAGGGATTTGGAAAATATTATGACGTCATCCATGTATACGAAACAATATTTGTATAGAAAAGGTCGTAAAATATTGTCCATTAATTTAGAAAAGGTTGATGGGCTGTTTTTCAGACCAAATGGTAATCTAAGGAATTCAAAATGTCCATGGGGGACAGTAAAGGCAGTTTTTTCAATTGAAGAGGGGTGCATTTCAATTTGATGAAATCCTTGGGCAAGATCGAGTGTCGTGAAATAAGTAGCTTTACCTAGATTGTCGAGAATCTCGTCTATTCTCGGAAGTGGGTATTTATCTTCTATTGTGTTTTCGTTGAGTTTTCTATAATCTATAACCATTCTAAATTTTCGCTTTCCGGAAGCGTCTGCTTTTTTGGGGACTACCCACACTGGCGCAGAAAATGGGGATTTACTGGGGCGAATAATTTTATTTTCTAATAATTTATTTATTTGTCTAGTTATCTCTTCTTGCATACTTTTAGGATGTCTAAAACTACGTGCATAAATAGGGTTTTCGTCTTTTGTTCGTATTTCGTGTTTTATAGCTGAAGTGAAACTTAAGTTTGTTTTTTCATCATAAAAAATATCTTTATATTTATGACAAAGATTTAGAATTTTTTGCTTTTCTTCTTCGTTTAAATGTTGGGTGCGAATTTTATTTGGGTCAAAGTTCGACGGTAGGTTAGAATGCAAATCGTAATCATTGATGGGTTCTACTTGTATAGGATCAATTTGAATCGGTTCATCTAACGAAACGTTATTTAAAAATCCGTTTGTTACCGAATGAATTGACTCAGGTATTACTAAATTATTTAATTTCGTTTCAGGTAGTAATATTTCTCCGTTTAAAATACTTACTGGGATCTTATTAAATAGAGTTTGAAATGGTATACTTATTCTAAATAAATTAAATGTTAAATTTTTTGATTTATAATTTAATACCGCTTGAAATTTTTCTAAATCGTGATTTCCTAATAATATGTCAAAATCATGGCTCCAATCTGCAATACGTGCATCGATGAAGTCATTAATTTTAATTTCCTTAAGTAAATTTGTTTTTATGTTTAACAAGTGTTTAGTTGTCTGTTTCATGGAAGTTAAAGTGAAATCTTTTTTATAAACATGTTGTGGATTAAAATATTTTGCGGCATTGGGCGTAATAATTGTATCCGATCCTCCAGTGTCGATTAATACCTTAAGTCGACTTTTTGGTAGGCTGAAAAATGGAAGTTTTGGATAACTTCGTAGATTATTTAATACTACAGAGGAGGGGGGTGTTCGTCTAATGCGAGGTCGTGAAAATTTTGCTCGACGTATTCTGAAGGTTCATCAGACACTGAATTGTCTGTAAATTCTTCGTCTACATTATTATGTTGTGTATGCGGCTCGTTATAATAATCTGTTTCTACATTAAAATTTTGTGTTGAAATTGTCATAGGTCTCGTTTCCGTATTTATAGATTGCACACCACTCATAGGCGTAGGGGTATTAATTTGTTGGTGTCTTAGCATAGGGCTTCTATAAGGGGTTCTATTATTAGCGAAATTATTCCTATAATTATTAGAATTATTCGAAGTAAAAGCAGGTCTTGAATTATTCTGAGTGAAGACGGGTCTTGAATTGTTTTGATTAAAGACAGGTCTTACATTATGAAAATTTGGATTTTGTGGAATAAATTGATTTCTTTGGTTACTAAAATTAGAAATATTTTGTGCATAAGGTCTAAATTGATTATTACTAAAATTATTTGGGGCTCTAGCGTTAAAATTTGATTTGAACGCGGTTGGAAAAGAATTATTTGTTTTTGGTTTTTCCGTTTTTTGTTGGGATTTTAAGAAATTCATATAAGATACTTGATTTTTATGATTGTCTAAAGCTATACATTTTTGTAGGGCCTCGTCTAACGAATCTAACTGAAAGTGCGACAGGTGTTCGCAGTAAGGATTGTTAAGACCAGTACAAAAGGTTTTTAGTGCTAATTTTCTAAAGTAAGGGGTTTTAAAATTTAAATTTTCTGGAGTATTATGTAGCGATATATGCTGTAATAAATCGTTTAAATTATCTATGATTCTATGGTGATAGTCGTCATAACTTTCAGAAGCTTTTTGTACCGTTGTTGTTAATTGGGTAACAAGGATCTCTTCAGATCTCCTGTCGCCGTATTTCGTAAGTAAAGCTGGACGTACATCTGTCCAGTTAGTTTTATTGGAGTAATTTAGATAATCTCGTGGTTCACCTTTAATACGTGATACAATGTGAGCGTTAATAATAAATTCTTGCGGTGCAGTAGTATTCTGTTGTTGCAAAAATATTAATAGATTATCTACGGATTTAATAAAAGTAGAAAGATTTTGTCCAGCAGTAAATTCTGGAAGCGTAGCACAGAGGCTAGAAATGTCGGCATTGGTAATGGGCATTGTTCTTTCAGATCTACTAATAGGACTTCTGTCGCGAAAATTATTTGAAGGTGGCTGAGAGAGAATTGCGTTAATTTCTTCGACCGTATCAAAATATGTGCTCATAAGTGATAAGGAAAATGTAAAAAAGGAAAGACTTACAGTATGATGATCGTAGTTGATAACATCTGTTGTTCTTCTCTAACAGGTGGATACTCTGCTAAACAATTGAGATTGACCAGGAATTGCGGAAGATTCTGTGCAGACTATCCTGTTCGCAGCGCCAATGATGTTTTCTTGATCACAAAGCACTTTTTAAAAAATTACTTTTATTTATTAATACAAAATAAAACTTTTACAACAAAATATTAACTTTGATACAATGAAAAGTAAATGATGACTAAAACATGAATGCCTGTTTACTAACTAAAATGTCTTTTTATAAGTTTACATTATCTTAATGACCGTGGTCCAAGTCCTCTTGATAAAGGGTTCAGTAGCGTGGTTATGGTAATATCTCTATATCTTTCTTTAATGTGTCTATAATTTTCTCGATGGAATCCTCTCTCGTTATTAGACTTCTTGCTTTTCCAATAAGCCTTGATTTTACCAGTGTTATTACTGTATTTTCGTGCCCTTTTTGTATTGATTTTACAAATTCTAATGCATCCACGAATGCTTGCAGCTTCCCGATTTCTCCATCGAATTCTCTGGGCAACACCCTACTCGCTGTAGTTAGAAAGTCATTCATATTTAAGGCCATGTTTTCCTCAGTTTCGCTGTCGCACTGTGCTTCTACTATATCTTCTTTTATATGTTGTGTAATCGTCTCAGGAACTATTATCCTTGAGTCTAGAGCTTGGAAAGTTCTGGTAACCTTATCCCTGATTTTGCAGAAATAATTGCTACAAATAGTAAGCTGAGCGTCGTTAAGGATTCCTTCGTTCTTGCTTACCAGTGCAATAAACGCGTTATATGTAGTGATTAGGTTGCTGATTATGTCCAATTGTACTTCTGTATTTTTGGGTATTGCTTTTTCAATGCTCTTTTGCTCTGTTTATCACTTTCTTTTAACAGGCTATCTAGTTTATTTTCAAAGGTTTCCCAGTTGGCCGACATTTAAATTAAATCTAATCATTGCTCATTATATTAAAAAAATTATACTATATTAAGTTATATCATTAGTAAAATGTCATGTTAATGAATATTAAAGAATAATGTTATATTTTAGATTCCCTATAAATAAATAATGTCAATATCTTATACTCGGGTCCATCATGATAATAAAAATTTGAAAATAATAAAAGTTCGATAAAGGAAGTATAAAAATAGGATAAATTCTTACTTTGTCTCTTTACACCTGGACCGGTTCTTTGGATTGTCCTCTTAAAGTTTCTCCTCAGTATCGACTTTGGTTCGGGTCTCTATTGGACGTTTTGCTTCCCATTTATAGTTTATAACAGCTATTTTCTGCATATTTTTCCTTCGGGTCCAAAAAGGCTAGAGCTTAGCTTGCTTTTCCAATTAGGCAGATCACCATGATGTGGTAATACGTCAGGTGGCTGAGCTATAGCGCCCTAAGTCCTGGATTTATTTGGATGTATAATAAAATACCATTCTCACTACAATTATATTTGAACTTCACAGTGTGCGTTTGAACAATTAAACAACGGTCTATTTGTAAACAATAACTACGGTATTATTGCTTCATCGTGACTAATCGATTGATCTGAATGTCCCGTCGCTTCTCTGGTTGGTTTATATATACAATTCTGAATAATAACATATATAAGTTCAATAGCGGTCAATGCCGATCATATGTACATTAATATAAACAACATTATATTTCATTTCGTAGAAGTTCTGTTCAATGCTAAGGGTTAACATACCATGTTACATCGCACCACGCACCTTTCACCTCGCACATCACACCTTTCACAACGCACCTCACACCTTGCATCTCGCACCTGTCACCTCGCACCACGCACATCGCACCTCGCAGATCGAATCTTACACTTCGCACCTCGTACTTCGCACCTTGCACCTCGCACCTTTCACCTCGCACCACGCACCTCCTACCTCGCACCTTTCACCTCGCACCTCACACCTTGCACCTCGCACCTTTCACCTCGAACCTCGCACCTTTCACCTCGCACATCGCACCAATCACCTCGCACATTGCACCTTTCACCTCGCACCTTGCACCTCGCACCTTGCACCTCGGACCTTTCACCTCGCACCACGTACTTCCTACCTCCCACATAAAAATGATGTTCGTATCATGTTCTAAGCATATACTACCAACATTCGTCGGAGTATATTCTTTTTAGTATATGCGTAGTACAAGCATAGCATGTACCTTAAAAAACATTCTAAATTTCCTGTTCTTTGCATATACTTTAAAGTATATTCTCGTACCGAATATACATTCGTGTACGTAGTAACTCGGAATATTCGTAAAAGTTTATTCTTAGAATATACCTTTATCGAATATTCTTAGCACATACTTATAAGTACATTCTTAACACATACTTATAAGTAGATACTTTTAAAATATCTTAAAAATAATATGTATGTATAGGAAGTATAATATTAGCCTTATAGATTAACAACTTCGTTATATTTTAGAATAATTAATAAAATTTATGTATGTAGGTAGTATTGGACGAATTTCATTTCAAAATTGTTGTATGGCAAAAAAGTTTAAACATTAATTGTATTAATGTTTATTATTAAAAATTCGTTTTCATAATTGAAATAACTTTACCATTTCGAGTTTATCACGAGTATTTTTATGTACATCGTTGGAATTTGAATTTAGGTACATTCAATTCAATACGGGAGGCTGTGATGCGGACCATTCCAGAACCAAAGCGTGCCAAAACCCACAACCAAAGGCTTTGGTGTTGCCAACCATCGAGTAAGCTTTTTCCGTCAACCTTAAAAATTCCCACTTTTATAAAAAAATTCCCTCTTGTTTACAAAATCTGAGAAGATACCTATATGTTTAATTATTTTCAAATAGTTTGATTTTTTTTAATATTTTACAATTTGGACTGGAACAAAAATTCCCTTTTGAGTTAACTTTTCCCTTTATCACCTTTTATGTTGAAAATTCCCGCAAAAAGTGAAATTTCCCTCCGTTTGGCAACACTCACCGGTGCACTGATGTTGTTATTCCACTTCCACAATACATATCCCCATAACCCCGTCTTGTCTTATTCTATTTCTTACCTAAATGGATCAGGGTAGGAAACAACGGTAAAACATGAAATCGAAAATATGTATCTATGCAGTGTGACAGTGTTAAGGATGAAGACGAATGATAATAAAGTATATACTAGGACTAAAGAACATACATAATCTCTTTATTTAAATAACAAATTTGTTTGCGGTGCTTCAAAATATAGGTATAATCTATTTTGGTAACTCAATATTATTTAATAAATATATATAAGTAAGTACATATAAGTATATAAATTTTAGTTACTCATACATAGTTTAGTTTAGCTAAATATTATAATATAATAGTTTATATAGACAACTAAAATTTATAAATATATACTTACTTTTTAAGTAATATTGCAGAATGTAGGTACTAACTACATCCTCATTTGCCATTAAAATATGTAAATATAATAGGTATTTGGTAGAACCAGTAGAACCTAAGATGAGATTAGGTGATGCTGAAAACATACTTCTGAGCAATATAGCACTTGATAGCACTTTCTTAGAATATCCTTAAAAATATATTCTTCTAATACAAAGATGTGCAGTAGTACGTTCTAAGTATATAAATAAAAGGTTTATAGCACTTCCTTGGAATATTCTAAAAAGTACGTTCTTAGTATAAACTAAAAATATGTGCGGTAGTACGTTCTAAGTATATAAATAGAAGGTTTATAGCACGTCCTTGGAATGTTCTAAAAAGTATATTCTTAGTATATACTGAAAAGAAGTGCGGTAGTACATTCTAAGTATATACATAGAACGTTTAAGTACTGCAATGTAGTATATACTCAGTATGTGCTATGCACATTCGCAATGGTAATTACGCATATTCTTAGTATATACTTTTTCTGAAAAATATGTTCTATGAATCTACTAAGAACATGAAATTGTTATGTGGGCTCGCACCTCGCACATTGCACCTTTCACCTTTCACCCGCACCTCGCACCTTTCACCTCGCACCTTGCACCTCGCACACTGCACCTCGCACCTTTCACCTCGCACATTGCACCTCGCACCACGCACCTCGCATCACGCACCTAGCACCACGCACTTCGCTCCTTTCACCCGCACCTCGCACCTTTCACCTCGCACCACGCACCTCCTACCTCGCACCTCGCACCTCTCACATTTCACCTCGCACCTTGCACCTCTCACCTTTCACCTCGCACCTTGCACCCCGCACCTTTCACCTCGCACCTTGCACATCGCACCAATCATCTCGCACCTTGCACTTCGCACCTTTCATCTTGCACCTCGCACCTTGCACCTCGCATCACGCACCTAGCATCCGCACCACGCACCTCGCTCCTTTCACCCGCACCTCGCACCTTTCACCTCGCACCTAACACCACGCACCTTTCACCTCGCACCACGCACATTGCACCACGCACCTCGCACCTTTTACCTCGCACAACGCACTTCGCACCTTGCACCTCGTACTACGTACCTCGCACCACGCACACCGTAATCTCGCCCCTCGCAACTCGAACTTCGCACATGGCACCTCGCAACTCGAACAACGCACTTCGCATTTCGGATCTCGCATTCGTACCCTGCACATTGCACCCGCACATTGCACCTCGCACCTCACACATCGCACCCCGCACCTCGCACGTCGCACATCGCACCTTGCACCTCGCATCTCGCACCTTGCACCTCGCACCTCCCACATCGCACCTTTCACCTCGCACCTCCCACATCGCACCTTTCACCTCGCACCACGCACTTTGCACCTCGTACATCGCACCTTATTTAACTGCTTCACCCTTGATAAATCATAAAAACTAGGAAAAACGTAGATTTTCTTAGCGACGGACCCACAAGGCCTGTTAGACAGTATATTAATTGATTTCATTTATCTTTTTATAATTAACTCTGTCAAAAATCTTTTATTAATTTAGGTATTTCTTTTCATAAGTCTACGAATACGAAGGATACAGAGACAACTAAATAATGGAATTATCACCTCCGTGCAAGAAAGTGTATCTATATGCAAGTTCTTCCTAGCAGTTTTTTTCTATAACTGAAACACTTAATTATAGTTTATCCATAAATATATGACGTAATTGTAATAAGATATTGTATATTTTTGTAATATGTAATAAATAATTTAGTTTAAAATGTCTTGTTTCCCTGTCCTAAAAGTTCCTTTTTGTAACCTAAATTTGCTACTCCCCTACTCGAAGTAGTTGGCACCATCTATTGGTTAGCACCTCTAATTACAGATTAATTTCCGTTTACTACAATTTAGTTTTCGTTTTAAAATTTAGAAACACGTCCTTTGCATATGCCCACCCAGCCTATTCTTGGGTAGGTGGGCATATGCAACATTTTCTAGACATTACTTAACACGTTGACGGACAGAACGTCTATAGACGTCTAATTTCGATTGATGTAATGTGACACATCGTCTATAGACGTTGCATCTTCCCTATTCTACTTTGCAAAATACATATAGTGTCACAACCTCCTCCAACTCGTAAGTGGCACCATCTATTGATAATGTCTCGAACTACAGATTAATTTCCGTTTACAATTTAGTTTTCGTTTTAAAATTTAGAAACACGTCCGCAGCTATGAAGTAAAGATTAAATGTCATTGGGAAAAATAATACCACCAAGTTATTTTATACATTTATTAAAATACTATGAATATTATTTACTACAACGATATTTTACAAATTATTTTTACTTATTTCTATAACTATATCTTAAATTATTTTATTACATTCTATATCTAGCCTTTGGGTAGAAACCTTTCCGCTATACTTGACAGCTTCATAGTTACCTACAAATAAGAAAAGCTATTAATCAGCTGAAAACGAATATGACGATATTTTTGTGATAGTGACTGTTCACAATCACCGATTCTTTTATTCTTCAGCATTCCATGATCTTTTATTCGTTGTTTTTCTCTAAAATACGTAGATTTTCTTCAAAAAATTGTATACCATCATTTTTTCACTTCATTGATTTTCTGCTGCACTTTGGCATAATTTTAAAAACATTAAAAATGGTAAATTCTTGATAAAAAATATTAAACCCTTAGTTTTTGATGAACTGTAGCCTTTGTTCAACTGCTTTTTCCTTAATAAGTTGTACTTGGTTTAAAAAACTTACGATTTTCTCCAAAAAAATGTATACCATCATGTTTTCATGCACTATAAGGCTTTGACTTTCTGCTGCATTGTGGCAAAATTTTAAAAACATTAAAAATGGCAAATTCTCGACAAAAATTGTTAAACCCTTGTTTTTTGATAATCTGTAGCCTTGGTTCAACTACTTTCCTCTTAATAAATCGTACAAAGTTTTAAAAATGTAGATTTTCTCCAAAAAATTTGTACCATAATTTTTTCATGGACACCTTTGATTTTCTCCTGCATTTTGGCAATACATATTTTAAAAACAGTAAAAATGGTAAATTCTTCGATTTTCTGCTGCATTTTCGCAAAATTTTAAAAACAATAAAAATGGTAAATCCTCCATAAAAAATGTTAAACTCTTATTTTTTTAATGAACTGTACCCCTTCTGTAACTGTTTTTCCCTTAAGTCTATAAACTGTAAAAGACATTTTCTTAGCCTTTGTCTTTTTGCTGTATTTGCCAAAATTTTAAAAATAACAAATTCTCGATGAAAAATTGTTAAACCCTCGTTTCAAAGAGTTAAGTTAAAAACAAGGATATAACACAAGTGAAAAAAAAATCTGAGGTAAAAGAATGTGGCGAAATTGAAACATGGGTTAAATAAAAAACAGATGCGACACATTTTTTATTAATGCACAAATACGGTAGGTAACATTTAAATTGTATACATGTGTATTAACATTATTTTAAATGGTAACTTGCTACAAAAAATATGGCCTATGTTTTGTTGAAACTTTTGATCCTGGAGCGATTTTAACAAATAAACATATATGCAACCAACAATGTTGACAAAATGGAACTCCATATTTCAGAACGAGATAATAATCAATTACCTTGATGAAGAGATCAGCAGTATGATAGATAGTTTAGTCTACAGTATGTCTCAACTAAATCACATTAGGTATATCACCGCAACAAAGTTAGCTCCGTGATACTAGAGTCATTCGTGAAAAAAGGAACCCTATACCGTTGAGAAAGATTGCGACTTCTAGGAAAAATCTGGCAACACTGCCTTACACATCAACTATTCCTCTCTCGTACCACATAACCTTCGCCTCATTCCATTACTCAGTGTCGGCCTAGCAGCCTTTGAAGATGGAGTTCACGGTCACAAATGCAAAATGGATTTCACCTGTTGGCAATCATCTTAAACATAAACCTCTAGAAACCTAACAAAACGCCCTGGTTTCGACTCCAACAAGAAATCAAAACAAAGTGTAATGAAAAACAAGAAGCCAACTTAAAGAACAGATCACAACAAGCACCAGAAGCTTACAATAACTACAAAAGAATAAGAAACGAGACTAAAGCATTAGTAAAGAAGACCAAAGACGAATACTGGCGGGTTTTCTCATCAAAAATGGAAGCCGACTACTAGGGACTGCAAAGCAAAATATGGAGATTTATTTGAACACAGAGAAAAGAAATAAGCGAATTAACAGAAACCAACAAATAATAGATGTCGATACCTGGACCTCCTATCTCACTCAATTGTTTAAGACAGGCGAAGATCAGACCTTACCAGAAACGCAAGAGATAACAACCGAAAATGTAATCGTCACAACGGAGGAAATTACTAAAGCATTAGAAAAACCGTAAATCTCCAGGACCGAACAAGATTGCAAACGAAATGCTAAAATACGGTGGAAAAATATTAATTGAACAACTAAGGACACTTTTGTACAAAAAATTCTTTCGGGACATACAATACCTAACAGCTGGCGCACTAAAACAACCATCTTAATGTTTAAAAAGGGTGATAAAACGGTACCCGAAAACAAGACAGGAAACAAGAAAGTTCAACATGATAATATCACTAAATAAAACAAAAATTATGCAATCTCTAAAGATCCAATAAGGTGCAAGCTGGAAGTGGACAGCAAAATAATCCAGCAATAAAGAAGTATCAGCTACCTGGGAGTACTAATGCATAGTTATAGAGATGCAGAAGCGAAAGTTGCCTAACAAATAAACAAAGCCAACACAATAGCAGGATGTCTTAACACACCATCGGGCGCGACACACATCTACGGACAGAAACAAAGGCCAAGATTTATAAGACAGTAGTTAGTAGGCCAATTATGACTTACAGTGCGGAAACCAGACCTGACACCACAAGGACAAAAAGACTGATGAAAACGTGTGAAATGAAAACGAGATATCACAGTAAAATCATTATGGGACAGACAACGTAGCACAGACCTCAGCCAAAGCTGTAATATGAGAACATAGATGACTGGACAATGAAGAAAAAAAAATGGTATAGCCATATAAGCAGAATGGGAGAAGAAAGACTGGTAAAGATAGCACGAGACATCACCGAACGGTCGGAGGAGTATACGAACAGGAAGGCCAAGGAAGAGATGGAGTGACTACCTGGATATCTGATGAGGAGGCATCCGGAGATGGAACAGGCGCGAGCCTATTAAAGAAGCAGGAAGAAGAAGAAGCATTCATCGTCAGCCAATCGAAATTTATGGGTAAAAGTGGATGTCTGTTAAATATGTTCGCAAATGGTGTAAGTGTAGAGAATGCAGTGAAGTCCGCACGGAAATTTACGATGAATCTGAGGGCCTTCCGCCCCATCTTTATCGTGGATTTCTATTCGCTGTGAACATGTTAAACAGATATGCACTTTTACCTACAAACTTCGATTAACTGACGATGAATGTCAATTCATCAGATGTTTTGCTGAAGATGGGGAAGGAATGCGAAGTCATAAAAACCATACAAACGAAAAAACTGGAATATCTAGGCCACATAATGAGAGGAGAAAAGTACTCTCTGCTAAGACTCATAATCCAAGGAAAAATCTCGGGAAAGAGAAATGTGGGACGTAAGAGGATTTCCTGGTTGCGAAATTTAAGGGAGTGGTATGGGAGCAGTTCAATACAGTTGTTCAGAGCTGCGGCCAACAAAGTTAAGATTGCTGTGATGGTAGCCAACCTCCGATAGGAGACGGTACTGCAAGAACAAGAGTGTCAATTGGTGAAATCCATTCAGCATTTAAAAAACGTATCACAGCATCAGGGAGAATTAATGTGTAAGGCAGTGTTGCCAGATTTCTCCCAGCACACTCACACTATTTCTCAGCGGTAAAGGGAACCTTATTTTACAAATGGCCTTCGTAGGTTTACATTATTTGTAGGATTTTCCTGCGACCATACCGGGTGTGACGTCATTTAAAAGAACGTTTATAGTACGAATTTTTGCTTTACTTTATATTTTACTGAGATTTAAATAATCTTATTAATTAATACTGTACCACACCTCAATTTATATTTTTAGATAAAAGTACTGCTTTTATAAATGTTTTTCGAAGTAATGGGTTTATTCAGTTTACAATGGAAAACTTGAAAACAAAAAACAAAGTCCAGTCAATGACCATTTTGCCGCATGATTTTTCTAAGCCTTGAAAGTTTTAAAGAAGTCAATGCATAAATATAAAAATACTTCATGGAAAGTTATATCCATGGAACATTAAAACTGTTCACGAGTGAGAACAAAATTTAAACTAACTTTTAAATTCTTAAACGAATTTTCTGTTTAAACATTCTCATTGAAACAAGAATAGTAAACCGACAATGCAAATTTTATGAACTCATACCTTAAATACAGCTTTATTGAGAAAATAGGAAGATCATTTGCCGAAGTAATCTTTATAGATAAATCAAATAAAAGAGCTATAAACAATAGTTTAATGAATATATATATATGAAAAAATATGGTAGAGCTTAATATACTGATGCTTCAAATGGATGAATTTACAACATTTATGTTGCTAAATATTGTGAAACCAATAATGATGTACCGCCCTTCATGCAGAAATAACAGAAAGATACTGAAATTCTCACAGACTTGTGAAAGACTCATTGGAAAAATAAAGATGGATTATACAAGTAGAAAGAATAAGAAAAGCTTATTCTAATAGTCGAAACAGAAGTTAACATGACATTAAACCACATCATTTTTTTATATACCTACCTAACGTAATAGTTTTCTTACTCTAGACTTAAGTCAACATTCCTTAATATCTAAATGCCCATTTATTCCGCCAAGAAAAGAAATTATATATACAGGGTGATCAACATTTATAACAAAATTCGTTAATAAATAAAACAAACTGTAACAAAAGTTGAGCACCCTGTGTATATATGTTTATATAAGAAAAGGAGTACGGCTGTCAATTTTAATATAAGTTTCGCAAGGTTACTTGTCTAATGATTATCAGTCAGTCAGAAGTGGAGAAGAAAAAAATAATATTGCTACTTCATCCTTTTAATGGAGAATGCTTTGTACATGAATCCAAACACATCACTTCCAATCTGCAATATAAAAGACATAGAAATTACTATAATTAACTATTTAGATGGGAAATAAGCCACAATTAAATTGAAAAAATAATTTTAGTAATGTTTCGACGCCCAAATCGGGAGTCGTTGTCAAAATACAAAATACTACTAGATTAAACAAAAATCTTGTTGCTTAATAAAAAATTCGTCTAATAATTTATTTAATCTGAGGCATTTATATCAGCAATTCAGACATATATTATACATTTTAAAGTAGAAGACTTTAAAATGATATTGCCAATATTTATGAGTTGCGTTCCTGGGACGACTTTACTGAAAGATAGTTCATTCGATTACATGAAATCAACCCCAACCCAAGAATATCCGTCACAAAAATATCATAGCATGTGATCTGTCTTTAAAAAGACCACCAAATGCAACGGTGACAGTAAAATTCTCGCGTTAGAGATTTCATAGTAAATCACGAGGGAAAACCAGGAAAAACCTCGTGATACTATCCCGACATCGTAAGTATTTGGTCTTACATTTAGTTTACTCTCAAAACTAATACCAAATTCCGACTAATATATGGCTGCCTCAGTACTAAACTGTGACATCTCAAAGTAAGTTTGTGATTGTCACTATTATATTAAATCAAAGGTACAGACATGAAAAATAAATAATAGTTCATGAACTAAAGTGATTTGCGTAATATACAGTCATAAAATAGCTTATTATATTTTGAATTATAAAACTAACAAAGAAAAACTAGAACCAAAATTAAAGTCAGAATTTGGTATTAGTTTTGAGAGTAAACTAAATGTAAGACCAAATACTGACGATGTCGGGATAGTATCACGAGGTTTTTCCTGGTTTTCCCTCGTGATTTACTATGGAATCTCTAACGCGAGAATTTTACTGTCACCGTTGCATTTGGTTGTCTTTTTAATGACAGATCACATGCTATGATATTTTTGTGACGGATATTCTTGGGTTGGGGTTGATTTCATGTAATCGAATGAACTATCTTTCAGTAAAGTCGTCCCAGGAACGCAACTCATAAATATTGGCAATATCATTTTAAAGTCTTCTACTTTAAAATGTATAATATATGTCTGAATTGCTGATATAAATGAGTCTTATTAAATAAATTATTAGAAGAATTTTTTACTAAGCAACAAGATTTTTATTTAATCTAGTAGTATTTTGTATATTGACAACGACACCCGATTTGGCCGTCGAAACGTTAATAAAATTATTTTTTCAATTTAATTGTGACTTATTTCCCATCTAAATAGTTAATTACCTAATACGGTACCGAAAGAAGAAAGAGAAAAGCATAACATTTTTATCTTCTTCTTGAGATGTTGATGTCTAGTTGAAGGACTTTACTCACAGAACTACAACTTTCATAACTATCTCAATTAAGTAATCTTTCGCTGATTTTAACACTTAGTATCTCAGTTACCTAATTTTTTAAGTTTATTACCCACATTCTCTATTTCTGGGCCTAACAATTTTAGTTGTAGATTGATACTGATGGTATGTATGGATTCATATATGAAGTGTTTTCCATTCCATTAAGAGGAGGAAGTAGCAAGATCCTTTGTTTCTCTTTTCCATTTCCGTTGATTCGGTAACCCTCTCACAAGTACCCTTGTAGACCTGTGTAAATTTATTCCAGATTAAGTTGAGCCATTCTGTATTTTGTATAACATATTTGACTAATATATGGATACAATGAAAACATTATATTACATACGACTTATACATTATTATGAAATGTTTTCTTAATTTAATTTTATATCTAAAGTATTGTCATGAACCAGATATAAATAAGTACATTTTTATATAGGTTAAGTGTGTTTTATATTAGACAACACTGTCCAAAGGAGCTATTTGCTTCATTTTCGTCTACTAATAAAGTTTAGTAAAATCAACCGATTTCGAAAACGCATTTAAAAATTAAAGATTATTTACAATTATATTACATCATTTTATACATATCTCATTAACAATTCATAAAATTTTTATATTGTAACTTTATTATATTTGAAAATTATTATACAAATAAATACAGAAATAGAGATGCTATGCAACTATGCTCTTTAAAAACTATGGATATAAATATTTGGGATTTCTGATATGAACAATATTGCTCCTTTGCTATTATACACTATGATAGCTCTGTGTCTTTAGAAAAGCATACTTTGATCTAATTTTAAGTTAACAATATTTATTCATTTCCTAGATTCTTGTTTAGAGGAGAGGCACTTTGAGACTAGAATCAGAAAGGTCAACCTAAGTCATATTTTCATGTCTTTTATATAAACTTACGTGCATAGAAATCGGCCCACTTAAAAATTTGGTCATTTTTGATGTCTCATATTTCTTAAACCTGTTTGCCGATTTAAGTGATTTTTTGAACATGTTATAGCCTGATTCTTTATCAATACGACTGTAATAACATTGTTGCTAAACATGTAAATTTTCATTCTATACCGGGTGTACCAATTAAACTGTGTTCTTTTCTCAAAGTTCGCATCACCCTGTGGAATATTCTAGCATTTATAAAATACTGAAATTAAAACCCAACTATAGCCTCAGGTTTTCTTAACATTCTCTTTTTTGATTCATTCGTTTATGTTGGATAATAAAATAGTTATTTACTTTAACAACTAGACATGTTCTTCATCAATACACGGTGTTTCTAAATAAGTATGACAAACTTTAAGGGATAATTCTGCATGAAAAATAATGACAGTTGGCTTTATAAACGTATGTCCGCAAATGTTTCGTTTCCGAGATACGGTATGTTGAATTTTTTCTTACAAACTGACGATTTATTTTATTGCTTTAAAACCGGTTGAGATATGCCAATGAAATTTGGTGGGTTTTAAGACGTAGTTATTGCACATTTCTTGACATATAATTAAGAATTTAATATTCACCATTACCGGCGCATATGTGTAATATGACCGATCATATTACCCGTATGCACGCCAATGGTGAATATAAAATTCTTAATTTTATGTCAAAAAATCCGCAGTAACTATCTCTTAAAACCTAACAAATTTCATTTGCATATCTCAACTGGTTTTAAAGCAATAAATAAATCGTCAGTTTGTATGAAAAAATTCAACATCCCGCATCTCGGAAACGAGACATTTGCGGACATACGTTTATAAAGAAAACTGTCATTATTTTTTCATGCAGAATTACCCCTAACAGTTTGTCGTACTTATTTAAAAACACCGCGTATTGATGAAGAACATGTCTAGTTGTTACAGCACCTAACTTTTTTATTATCCAACATAATCGAATGAATCAAAAAACAAAATATTAAGAAAACCTGAGGCTATAGTTGGGTTTTAATTTCAGTATTTTATAAATGCTAGAATATTCCATAGGGTGATGCGAACTTTGAGAAAAAAACACAGTTTGATTGGTACATCCGATATACAATGAAAATTTACCTGTTTAGCAACAATATTATTACAGAGGTATTGTTAAAGAATCAGGTCATAACATGTTCAAAAAATCACTTAAATCGGCAAACAGGTTTAGGAAATGTGAGACATCAACAATGACCAAATTTTTAAGTGGGCCGATTTCTATGCACGTAAGTTTAGTTCATTCCTTAGAAATAGGCTAGAGACTCCATTGAAATGTTTTTTCGTAAGAAATATGAACTTTTGGACAACTATACTACTTCTACTAAAAATATTGCCACAATATTAATGGGAAAAATTGCAGACGACACAGTACTACTACCTTCTACTCTAGAATATCTGCAAACATTCCTTGACAGTGTCGTTGATATCTATAAGGAAGCAGGTCTGGATCTGAACAGAATATAAAACCGTCTATATATTTAAATAGTACCAAACTTGAGCAAGTTGATCAAATTATTTACCATGGATATCAGTAAAATTGTAACACAGAGAGTCACGGTGAAATTAGATTCAGAACTTAGCATGCCAGAGCTGCTTTTAGAAGGATGTGCAACGTATTTTGTAACAGAGATCTAAAATTGGCATTGAGGATCCATCTACTTCGCTGCTACGTGTTCTCGGTCTTACTTTATGATGTCGAGTCTTGGACTGTGAATAAAAGTGATCTAAATCGCCTTGAGGCTTTTGAAATGTGATGCTATAGAAGAATTTTAAAAGTTTCTTGGTTGGAGAAGATTCGAAACTCCACAATACTAGAACGCCTCAGCAAGACTACTGATATTATAAAAAGCATCAAGAAGCTGAAGTACTTAAAACATGTAATGAGAGGTCCCAAATATAGGTTGCTACAAAATATTATGTCAGAAAAAATAACAGGCTAACTCTAGGACGAATAAATACTTCATGATTGAAGAATTTGTGTTATTGGTATGGCATTGATACAAATACTTAGAGTGGCAGTGAATAAAATTAAGATAGCTATGATGATAACCAACGTTCTGAAAGGGCATGGTACATAAAGAAGAAGGTTTAGAAAGCTTCCAACAAAAGGCCATATAAAGTAATGATATATTTTTACTTGTTTAGTACATCACTTTTCTCGACACCTCACGGTAGAAGAGAACCGGATTTATATATATATATATATATATATATATATATATATATATATATATATATATATATATATATATATATATATAGACAAATAAGAATAAATATAGATAAGATTCAGAAGATTTAGAAGTGGACTGGGAACACGGGAAGCTTTGTTTGGTCTGAATGTGTTAATGCAAAGATGGTTGGATGTAAACCAATAAGACCTGTATGTAGGTTTCATAGATTTTGAGAAGGCCTTCGATAAAGTCAGACACCAAAAGCTGTATGAAATACTAAGAAGCAAAAACATCGAAAGTCGCGACATTAACATCATATCCAAGTTGTACTGGGGACAAACAGCAAAAGTCAAGGTTGATAATGAGTTAACCGAAGAAATTAAGATTCGTCGAGGTGTGCGTCAGGGTTGTGTGCTTTCTCTACTACTGTTCAATATATATAGCGAAACAATATGTCAGGAAGCGCTCCTAGAGCAAAACATTGGTATGAACATTAACGGAGAGTTAATTAACAATATACGATACGCTGATGATACGCTAATAGTAACACATAACCTAGCAAATTTACAGTATTTGATGGAAAACATAAACACTCATATCAGTAAGTATGGTCTAAAACTGAACATCAAAAAGACTAAATTCATGATTGTAACAAAGAAGCTATACACCAGTGTGAATTTAACCATAAATAATCAGCCAGTTGAAAGAGTTACGTCCTACAAATATTTAGGGGTTTGGTTCACTGATACTAATGACCAGACAAGAGAAATTAAGAGGCGAATTCAGATAGCGAGACAATCATTTGTCAAAATTAAAAAGTTCCTATGCAGCCGGGACAGAAATATAAACTTAAGAACGAGAATGTTAAGGTGCTATGTTTTCTCCGTTCTGCTGTACGGCATGGAAGCTTGGACACTGAAAAAGATAAACATCAAAAACATTGAGGCATTCCAGATGTGGTGCTACAGGAGAATGTGGAAAATACCATGGACAGAGAGAGTAACAAATCAAGATGTTTTGCTGAAGATGGAGAAGGAATGCGAAGTCATACAAATGAAAAAACTGGAATATCTAGGCCACATAATGAGAGGAGAAAAGTACTCTCTGCTAAGACTCATAATCCAAGGAAAAATCTCCGGAAAGAGAAATGTGGGACGTAAGAGGATTTCCTGGTTGCGAAATTTAAGGGAGTAGTGGTGCAGTTCAATACAGTTGTTCAGAGCTGCAGCCAACAAAGTTAAGATTGCTGTGATGGCAGCCAACCTCCGATAGGAGACGGTACTGCAAGAAGAAGAAGACAAATAAGACTCCTGATTGACCAAATGTGCATTCTTATAAAATTTAATTCTTATTATAATATATTATGAATGTTTAAAGTTATAGAAAATGACTAAAACCTGAAAACTTTTCTATAAAATATATTACTAAAGACACTAGTGCAGTTTTTACACAATCAATAAATAACAGCACATTATATCCAAATTGAAAGGATTATAAAAATAAGTTTCATTCTATTTATGATATACAGTTGTCTGTAATCAAGTTTATAGGCAGTACCCTATAAGCAATCACTGGTTTAGACAAAACTTTTGGATGTGTTCGAAAGATAATATAAAACACAACGTGAACCGGTAATATCTGGTAGGTATTAAATTCACACAATTATGATACACCTATAGCATGTCGAATGACGAGATTAAACAATTTTCCAATATTTCAGCTAAAACTTTATAAATAGGCTAGGCTAGGGTAATAAGGCAAAAATATACCTTGTTCATACTTCAACAGTCAGGGTGTTCAAACGTTTTTTTCGACAGGTAATACCTATAAGAACAAATTGTAATTATTTCCTGCGTAGGACCTGCCGGCCATTTTTATTTATAAACAATTTAGTGCCAAACAACGACGTTTTTCCTTTTTTTAAATCAATGGAAAACAGTGAAACTTATAGTTTTTTAGTACAATCGTCTTCGAGAGCATGGAAAAAGCTTTAAAATGGCGTATTACAAAGTTTGATATACTCATTTATTGTTAATATAATTGCGAAAAAAGGTCGAAATTGCAAAAAAAATATTTTCGCAATAGCTATTGTAAAAATTAGTGTAAAGCTTTGAAATTTTTGTCGAAATGAGGGTTCTTTGGCTCTTAATATGTGATGAAAAGTTCAAAGCGATTCATTCAATTATTTAAATTTTATTCAAATTGTTTATCCCAGAGAGCTTTTTTTTGCAATAACATAAGTCAGAAAAAAATGATTTTAGAACCATTGTACAGATGTCAAATGACAGAGCATGAGGTAAACTTTCAAATTGGTTTAAAAAAAAGTGAATAAAAAATGCATTTATTAGTAATAAATAATTATGCACAGTTATCGTAAATGTTTCCTTATAAACTTTTTGAATAACTTATTTCAAAAAAATCTATTTTTTACCGTATTTTAGGTGCACAACTACCAAGTAATGTTATGTATATAATAATTGATAAAAAATTGTAATAAATATATATAATTTATTATATAAAAAATAAAAAGTTTATGAGGAAAAATTGATGATACTTTTGTATAATTATTTATTAGTAATAAATGCATTTTTTATTCACTTTTTTAAACCAATTTGAAAATTTAGCTCATGCTCTTTCATTTGACACCTGTAGCATGGTTCTAACATCATTTTTTTCTGACTTATTTTGTTAAGAATCGTTCCTGAAAAATGTTGACTTTACTAATAGCGACAATAGTGCGTAATGATTAAACTGCGTAGAGCTTCGAGATCGCAGCATTTTTAGATGAAAAATATAATGGAGAATCTGAATTAATAATTTTTAAAACTTATTTTATAAAATTATCTCGAAAGCTAGAAAGATTGTGAATGACAGTAGATATCCTGGTAATGCTAATGACAATCAAAGTTTGGTCAGTGACGTATATGGTGGGGGGCTAAGTTTAAGTTACCTCCAATTCCAATAGCAAATTTTGACGGTTCTGTAGAAAATTGGTTAGAGTTCAAATATTGTTTTCAGAGTCTTATCCACAATGATAAAAGTATTCCTGATATTAAAAAATTTCATTTTTTAAAGCGAGCGTTACAGGGTGATGCCGCTAAAGTTTTGCAGAAGCGGCAAACGTCAGCAGTTAGTTATAATATTGTTTGGAAACTTTTGTGTGACAGGTATGACGATACTCCCATGTTGATTGATTATGATTTAGATGCGTTGTTCTTGTTTCCAAATATGGTAAAGGAGTCAGCTGATCATTTGAGAAATATGTTGGATACTATGACAGAAACCCTGTTAACGTTGGAAAAGCTAGATATTTCAGTGGAAAATTGGGATCTAATCGTTATACACTGCCTAACAAAAAATTTTGACATTACATTTAGATGTTGGGAGGAAAAGCGGCCAAAGGGAAAAGTAGCTACTTTGGATGAATTCAAAACGTTTCTAAATGAAAGGGTAGATACTTTAAAAAATATTGAGAGGAATTCAAAAAAGGTTAAAGAAAATAAGGAACATAGCGCTGGTAGCCACAATAACAGTGGACATATTAAATCGCAACGACATAAATCATTTGTGAACACAGAGTCAAACTTAACAGAGACTAATACATTCAATTTGACAACTCAAGATCCGTTTTGTCATTATTGCAAAAATAAACATTACATTAATAACTGTGTGGAATTTGGGAGATTAAGAACTTATGTGAGGTACGAACAAGCAAAAAAGTTGGGCCTTCGTCTAAATTGTTTGAAAAAGGCAAATCATACAAGTAAATACTGTAAAGCAGGTAACTGTAGGAAATGTGGACAAAAACACAACACAATGTTACATCATGATGTAAGACCAAATACAGAGACGGGAGTTGGTCGACCTGGTGGTAATAAAGAATATGATGGAGCGAAAGCTGGAAAAGCTAGTAATGGTGGTGGTTTGCAAGTTGGAACGTCTTCTTCACAGGCGTTAGAGGTTACACAACATGTTGGGTCAGTTGTTTTGGATAATGGAATAGAGGTACCAAGTGAAATACTATTAGCAACCGCATTGATACAGGTGATGGCAAAGGATGGCTCATGGCAAACATGTCGTGTTTTATTGGGTTCTGGGAGTCAGCCAAACCTGATTACTTCTGAGTTAGCTGGTAAGTTGGAACTTCAACAAGATACAGTCATAATGAGAATATTTGGTATCAATCAAAAGTCTTCTGGTGTTAGTGGCAGATGTATGGTGTCATTCAAGTCATTGCATAGTAATTTTCAGAAAACAATTTCATGTTTGGTTGTGGCAAAGATCTGTGGTTTGATACCTAGTCAAAATCTAAATATATCTCAATTAGATATACCCCCTCATTTACCGCTATCTGATGCTGAATTTGGATTTTCGGGTAAAGTGGACATGTTACTAGGTACCGAGATGTTTTATAGTCTTCTTTGTGTGGGACAGATTAAAATATCTGAGTTTCAACCCATATTGCAGAAGACATTGCTGGGATGGATACTGGCTGGACCGATGCAGAATCCACAGACGTATAACTCAACTATGTGTAGTTTCAAGTTTTACAATAGTTATTGCGATATTAATTTTCTGCACTTCTGCAATTATTATGTAATATATCCATTTAAAATGATTTCAGGATTTTTTGTAATTAGCAACAAGGTCAACTTAGATATTTGACGTAGATAATGACGTGCAATGGTATTTATACTGTAAAAACAATACAGTAGTAGCAGCTACAAATTAAATTTGACTAGTTAGACGTTAAATGGATGTCAAAATAATAACAAGAATGAGTTTTACAATGTTCAATAAAACGCGTTATATATTACTAGGATGTTAAAATCTACTGTTTATTTGTATATCTCATAATACAGAGCAAAGGTCGGGAAGGCCGGAAGAAGAGGCCCAGGTACAAAAAAGAATATTAAACCGTAAACTTTCAAGCTGCCGTAAACAAAGTTATGATCGCAAATGTTCGATAATCGATTGGGCACTGGACACAGGGCACTGATAGAAGAAAAGAGAGCACTTAAAAAATTACAGTATTTGGTCTTGTTTCTCTTATATTATGATCACCCTTTATATGTTTAGTCACTTTCAACTGCGAAGTAAACATGCTGCCATATACGAACAAATTGAGACCAAAAAGGTTGGAAAAGTTGGTTAAAGAGGATAGAAGATAATAAAGATGGAATGGAGAACAGAAATAGTGAAAACAATAAAAATTCGAAAGTTACAATATTTCAGTTATGTAATGAGACATTCAGAAAGATATAACCTTCTATACTTCATAATACAGAGCAAGATCGCCGGAAGAAGAGGCCCAGGCCCAAAAAGAACACTCTGGCTCCGAAATCTCAGTGAGTGGTATCAAGAGACATCCGATATCTGTTTCGAGCTGCCGTAAACAAGGTTATGTATGATCGCCAATGTTCGATAATCGACGACTAATATAAGAAGATAGAATACTTAAAAAATTACAGTGTTTGGTCTTGTTTCTCTTATATATTATACATGATCACCCTTTATACGTTTAGTCACTTTAAGTTTTAGTAGCTACTAAAATTTAACATAAAGGAATTTTTAATCTCGCTCGTTACTTTCCAAATAGGCTTCCTATCGGTGACTCTGACGCACCTTGTATATTGTGGTAGGCACTAAAACGTGTCAAAGATAATGGATCGTCTAATCTTCTCAACTTACTTGTGTAATAGTGAGTGATAAAGCTTCTTTCCAGTTATTTTTTATTCATATGAACATACATCCTTTTAGTAGTTAATTTCTGGAAACTTGTTAAGTCTCTATGAAAAGAAATTATAAATCCAACCCTGCTTTTATTAATTTAACACCTTAAAGACACCTTATATAAACACGAATAAGAGATTAAACATTAACACTTCCTATCAATTATTATAAGGGTTGGACTTACAACACAATTGTTTTTGCAAAATAATCACATTAAAGTTAGATTGAATCGTCCTGTTGAGCAATATGTTGCTATAAAAGCTATTCTGACACTTTACTGTTTACAATATTTATACAAACGTTAGATTTACAGAAAAAGTAAGATTATTCATTTTGTATGAGGTTATGTGGCAACATGGCGCAGTGCACATTGTTAAACGACGAACAGTATTTCACATAAAAAGCTGGCCAAAACGAAAATTTCAGAAATTAGCAATTCGGTCCAATTCTTGTCCTTAAAGCAGGTAGCTTTATATAACTTCGTACAGTGCATACAGAAGAAGTTGTTGCTGGTATAGAGCGTAGCATAGAGGAATATGTACCTCAATCATTCTATCCGCCATCTTGCACAGCAGTTGAATATGTGTCCATCCATTTTATGGAAGTATTTGCGGAATGATCTTGGTTTGCGTGCTTACTAAATCGTCTAACTCGTGTGAGAATTGAAGCTATACGATCACCTAGCAAGGCGTAGATTCGGTGAAAGGGCCTAAAACGAGATTACCGTTGATTCCGATTTTTCATAAGCGAATTTTGGTTAGCGATGAAGCTCATTTTTGGTTAAATAGCTACGTCAAACAAAACTGCAATATTTCGAGTGAATATAATTCTCAAGTGTATGTTATGACAACATTACATCCAGAAAAACTGACTGTTTGGAGTGATTTATGTGCTGGTGGAATCAGTGGTCCGTACCAATGATTGACGATGCTGGCCAGAACGTTAACAGTCAATGATGACAACTATAGAGCCATGATTACTGACTTTTTCATTCCTCAATTGACAAAAACATGATGTGCAGGAGCTGTGGTTTCAACAAGACAGCACAACATGTCACACTGCTCGTGCCACAGCTGATTTATTGACGGAAACGTTTGGTAAACGCATAGTTTCACGTTTCGGACCCGTGAATTGGCCTACAAGATCGTGCGATTTGACACCGCTAGACTATTTTCTATGGGATTATGTGAAGTCGCTTGTCTATGCCGATATGCTTGAAACGATTGACCAATTGGAGGACAACATTCGCAGCGTTATTGACGATATACGGCCACAAATGTTGGAAAAGTAGCGGACATATTATGCCAGAAATCATATTTAAATTATAATGCTAAAAAATTGGAGGGTATTGTGACGAATTACCGACCGCAAATAACAGGTTTCATCTCGACAGCACGTCACGTAAGGAGACATCTGGAACAATGACTCACCGAACGAGCGAGGAAACGATTTCTCGTGATTGTTCGACAGTCAAGGCCACGGATTACTAGTGATGAGCGGTTCCGTTTTTCTGGAACGTTCAAGAAAATGTCTGGTATTTTGTATTCAATATATAGGGTGTCCCAAAAGTAGCGGAACGGTCGAATATTTCGCGAACTAAACATCGGATCGAAAAACTGAAAAATACTGTGATACGTGTTCAATCATTTTCAAAAATCTATCCAATGACACCAAACACCAATCCCCTCTACACCCCCTGAAGGTGGGGTGGGGGGTAACTTTAAAATCTCAAATGGAAACTCCCAGTTTTTCTTGCAAATTTGGATTCGTTACGTAAAAGTAGGCAACTTTTATTCAAGACATTTTTTCGAACTGTGGATAGATGGCGCTATAATTAGGAAAAACGATTTATCCTGATACCATAGGTAAATTATAGAAACGGTCTAATATCTCACGAAATAAACTTCTAAATGAGAAACCAGAAAACAGATTTTTAATCTTTTTCGAAAACCTATCGAATAACACCAAACATGACCCTCCAACGCACCCCATGGAGGTTGGGTGGGGGTAACTTTAAAATATTAAATAGCCATCTCTAAAATCCCCCACTTTTTATTTCAGATTCGAATTCGTCATAAAAAATTAAGCAACATTTATTCGAAACATTTTTTAAAATTTCTGATAGATGGCGCTAATAATTCGTATTTCTCCAATTAAAGCGCCATCTATTAACAATTCTAAAAAAATGTTTCGAATAAATGTTGCTAAATTTTTCGTGACGGATCCGAATCTGTAATAAAAAGTGGGGGTTGCTATTTAAGATTTTAAAGTTACCCCCACCCCACATCCAGGGGGTGGGTTGGAGGGTCACGTTTGGTGTTACTCGAAAGGTTTTCGAAAAAGATTAAAAATCTGTTTTTTAGTTTCTCATTTGGAAGTGTATTTCGTGAGACATTAGACCGTTTCTATAATTTACCTATGGTATCAGGATAAATCGTTTTTCCCAATTATAGCGCCATCTATCCACAGTTCGAAAAAATGTCTTAAATAACAGTTGCCTACTTTTCCGTAACGAATCCAAATTTGCAAGAAAAACTGGGGGTTTCCATTTGAGATTTTAAAGTTACCCCCACCCCAACTGTAGGGTGTGTAGTGGGGGTTGGTGTTTGGTGTCATTGAATAGATGTTTGAAAATGATTGAACACCCATTTTTCAGTTTTTCGATCCGATGTTTAGTTCGCGAAATATTCGACCGTTCCACTACTTTTGGGACACCTTGTATAAGGAACGAATTTTGTAAATAGAGACAGTCTGTAAAATAAATTCGACTGTACAGTTATATAAATAAAGTCGTATATAAATAGCGCTAGTTTCATTGTAATTATAAGTTATTACAGTAAAAAACCGCTACAGTATAGTGCTAGATGCCGTCACATCACCTGCTTAGGGACAAGAATTAGTCCGAAATGGCAGTTTTTAAAATTTTCATTTTGGCCAGCTTTTTTTGTAAAGTGTTAATGTTAAATGTAAAAAAGTATTTCACAAATTACCTGCATATTGTTCTTTTCATCGATACGATAAATATTTAGACAATAAAAACAGGATAATAAATAAATCCTGGCAAGGAGAGATGTGTTTATATGTACTCTCAATGAATAACACCAAGGTAAGATAAGTTTGTAATTTTGAAAAATCCAACTTAGCAAATCCGTTATTTTTCCTTTTGATACTTCCTCGATAGAAAAAGTTCTCCGATCTACATATTTATATATTCACACAAGTGTCCTAAATACGTATTAGAACAGCTGGTTTAGTTGATAGTTCATGTATAAAATATAAAGTTTTAGCCGAAATCCTAGCATCTAATTTAAAACATCAACAGAATATTTGGTTACTTTATATTTTTAAACATTAACTTTTTCCATGCAAATAACATTTTGGCAAGTTGTAAAAGGTTGAGACTAGTTTAGTCTTCAAACAAACAGTATTTAGATATATAATTGTCATCAAACGTTCCACAACTTAGAAGAATAAGGCTGCCAGTGCCATACGATTATATTCATTATAAGTAATTTTTGTTTAATTTCTTGGTATATTATTTGAAAAACTATATATTTTAGTAACAAGTCATAATGTATTGGAGCAATATTTTTAATTTTCGACCAATTTTGTGGGGAGAGGATCCCCGCGGACCCCCTCCGCCACAAAAGTGGTCGAAAATTAAAAATATTGGATTGATAATAAAAACAAAGCATAACGAACGACTAAATAAAAGAGACTAACCTAAATTTAGGTACTTAATATTTACAACTAAAATTAATGTTGTCCGCATGATTCGTTCATAATATCACCCTTGTTGAGCTGACCCCCAACTTGGAGGAATTAAAAAACAAATAGCGCTAAATTAAAAATTAAATTAGCTAAAATAATAGCTATTTATGAGTTTTCATATCCCGCAGATTAAAAATTTTGATCTCATTACAAGGGACAGGAATTTAATATTTTTTATGGGGAGCTGAGTCAATGTCAGCTCAGCCCCCCACTACTTAAATTTATTTGTCCCTATTTGCGGCAGAATCGAGATATTTATGCGCTTTCGAAGTGATATACACTCACCGTCACAAAATTCCGACACTCAAAATTATTGATTAAGTTTGACAATTTATAACTTTATTATTTGTGCTCCGATTTTCAAGATTCTTGCATCAGTTTGTAGGTACGTGTATTGATATCGTTTGGTATTATTCCGGCAACACAAAAATTTTGCTTGCATGGTATTATTTGTATTTTCTCCTAATTTTAAAAAATTCTGTGCAAAAAATGGAAGAGCTGATTTTGTTTCATGGTCCTGTCATATTATCCCAGAGGCATCACTAAAATTTTTGTTTTTTGCATAATGAATATCTCTTTTCTTGTAAGAGATGTACCATTCTTTGTAAATAAAAACACTGATGGACTCCTAAAATAGAGGTTGGATTGATAAGATTGAAATGGCCCGCATGCAGCCCAGATCTCAATCCTATTGAGAATTTATGGAACGACTTAAAAAAAAAGGTATTCGCCGTCATCCTAGGCGTCCAGAAAATTTGGTACAGTTATGGCCTTGGTAGAGAAATATCGGGCTATTCCCCAGGCAAGGACAACACATCTTTATTCGATGCCAAACAAATTGCGAGCAGTCGTTGTTGCGAGAGGTGAACATACCCGTCATTGAATTCTTTTGTTTTGTTGTTAATTTTGTTTTGTGTTGTTAATTTTAATGCGTTTGATATTTTAAATTAAATAAACCATTGTGTTTTTAATTACAGCTCTTGCAAGAAAAGAGATATTCGGATAATTCAAAAACAAAAATCTTAGTGATACCTCCAGGATAATACAAAAGGAGTATGAATCAAAATCAGCTCTCCAATTTTCCACATAATTTTTTAAAGTTAGGATAAAATACAATGCTTCCATTCACCCCCCGTATAATGCCATCTAAACAAAAAAAATGTTACCGGAATAATAACAAACAACCTCAATACATATATCTACAACAGGGTGCAAAAATCTTGAAAATCGGAGTACAAATAAGAAAGTTATAGATTGTCAAACTTAATCCAAATTTTTGGGTGGCAGAATTTTGTGCCGGTGAGTGTAGTTTCCATTCTTGAGCTCATCCCTTTAACCCCAAAACAACCCTTTAGTTGATTCAACTCAAGAGAAAATGTTGAGAAAAGTTAAAATATATCGAATCACGGGTAGAATTCGTATAGCGTATAAATTCCAAGAATAAACTCTTAAAAAAATACGAGCATTTCGATCAATGAGAAATCCTTTCGCAAGAAAACCTCCCCATCTTCCCGGCTGAAGAGATAAAAATTGTACTTAAAATGAATAAAATTGATTATTTTGCGACTACATATCGTATAATAATTTATGAGCTCGCAAAATACGCCCATTTCGATTATTTAATTGCAATTTCTTTTAAAAAATATACAGGGAAAATATATTTTAAACACAATTAATTTAATTTTCTTTTAAATTTATGATTTATATAATAAATTTAAATATGAAAAGCTCATAAATAGTTCGTAATTCTGCCACAAATATCGATTCAATATCTCTATTTTTTAGTAGTGGGGAGCTGAGTCAACGTTGACTCCGCCTCCCACAAAAAAATATTAAATTCCTGCCCAGTGTACCGAGCTCAAAATTTTTAATCTGCGGGATATGAAAGGTCATAAATAGCTCGATATTTAGCGCAATTTGTTTTTTAATTTCTGCAAGCTGGGGGCGACAGTTTGACAGGGGTCATAATATCTTTTTTCTTTCAATAAATGACACAATTTCAACTGCACACAACCACACATACATTCTATCGATTTAAAATATTTTTAAAAGTAATTAAAAGTTTTTAATGTACGTTATATACTATATGTACAAAATGGAAAAAAACTTTAATATCAGGAAGATTTTTAACACATTACAAATTCAGTACCTTTTGTTTCTATCTAACTAAATTAAATGCTCTTTTAATCACTAGCATATAATATACATATATGGCCTAATCTCACTTCTTGAAGTGCAGTTGAAGTTAACTATAAACAAAGTATTTTTACAAATGGCAAGTAAAAGAAGAGTAACGTGCACAAAAACATCTAAATAAATATAAGGGGTTGTTCATGATTTCTGTTAACCGGTGATTCATGGAAGTGGGACATCCACTCTTACATAATTTACTGGAAAATAACCTGTACGTCCGTTGACGCTTCCTTCGAACCAGTTCTCGTCGATTTTGTTCATGAGCATTATGACTTCATTTTCCTGAAAAAATAAATTCAATATAAGTGATAAATTTTTTCATGTAATAATTTGTATGTATGAAGCTACTATATTACTGCATTCAACCACGATATGTACGTCTGTTTCATAGATTACAACAAGGCTTTCGATAAAGCGCGCCACAAAGAGCTAATGGACGTCCTCAAAGCAAAACAATTACAATACAATGACCTTCGATTTACAACAAATCTATATTATAAACAGCAGGCACACATACGCATTAACGAACACACATCAGAAGGGTTCTTGAACTGCAGAATATCTACAAGCATACGTTTGGTGGAAAAGATATTATCACTATAATTAAGCGAAACCGCCTGCAGTGGGCAGGACATGTAGCCCGGGCCCTTGAATCGAACATGATAAAAAATATTCTAACAGCGCAACCCGTGGGAATGAGAAGACGGGGTAGACCAAAGCTGAGGTGGATGGACGGGGTAACACAAGATGCCGAGAAGATCGGAGTCGCCAACTGGAAAATGCAAGCAACGGACAGAACCTAATGGCGTAGAAAGCTTGAGAAGGCCGAGGCCCTCTAAGGGCACCAAGATGATGATGACACATCAGAAGGGTTCGAAATTAAAAGAGGAGTGCGACAGGGGTGTGTATTGTCACTACTACTATTCAATGCATACACTGTAGAAATTATTAAAAGAGGAGGGAGAAACAGCAGGAATAAAGCCAATTAACAACATTAGATATGCGGACGATACTATCATAATAGCGGACAACCTCCAAGACCTTCAAAAGCTAATGAACAAGATAGTTGAGTATGGAGAAGAATATGGATTATCAATAAACATCAAGAAAACTAAAATGAGGGTATCAAAAACCAGAATAATGATAAGAAATTAACGGTAAAACTTTAGAACAGGTTGAAAACTACAACTATCTTGGCACAATAATTAATCACACAAACGATTACTCCAAAGAAATCAAAGTTCGAATAGAGCAAGCACGAATAAACTTCAATAAAATAAGAAAGGTACTTTGCGCAAGAGAACTCAAATTAAACTTGGGAGTTGGGCTAGCAAGGTGTTATATTTTCTCGACTCTGCTTTACGGGATAGAAGCATGGACACTTACCGCGTCGACTACTAAAAATATGGAAGGATTTCAACTGTGGGTGTATAGAAAAATCCTGAAATATCATGGACCGAGCATGTAACAAACAACGAATTTATGAGAAGAGTCAACAAAAGAATGGAAATATTGGAAACCATCAAGACACGAAAGCTGCAATACCTGGGGCATGTTGTGTGTGTAGAGAGGGGATTGGCTTCGGACTTAATCCATTAGCCACAGATCGTAGGAACTGGTTCAGGTTTTCCGTAATGAGAGATACAACATACTTCAATTAATTATACAATGGAAAATCCAGGGCAAAAGAAGTGTAGGAAGAAGAATCTCATGGTTGAGTAAATTGAGGGAATGGTACCGATGCACATCAACCGAACTATTCAAAGCAGCAGTCGTGGAGAAGGCAGGTAAGGAAGAAGAAGATAAAGCTACTAAAAGACCGCTCTGAAGGTCCGACCAAATATCCCAAATTGACCAAACAACTACAAGCAAGGATCTAAGCTTCTCCACGGGCGAGTGCGCATGCCCTGTCTGGAATAGGTTGGAACACGCTAAGAAAGTGAACGTGGCCCTATCATGACCCTGACCTAACGAAGCTAAACGAAGCCTGCTGAATAGCAACAGGATGCCTGAAAGCAACGCCTAAAATGCCTATGTTAGCACCATTTCTTTTTCCTTCTTGTACATGTTAAAGATATCATATAATACCTTTTCTGAAGGTTTTAGCACCCGTGACCACCTATATTGGCAATGAAGATCCTTATAGGAAAAGCCAACGAGTACAACATACCCATTTTCATCGCTTTTGTTGACTTTGAAAAAGCCTTTGACATTGTTGAGCACTGGCTATAAAAAGCTCGCTACACAGTAGCATAATATATTACCGATACACAGAATGAATAGACAACATCTACAGAAATGCTACAACCAGAATAAAACGGCGCGAATATACAAATTTTATAGCGATAAAAAGAGGAATAAGACAGGGTGACACTATATCAGCGAAGCTATTTAATCAGGTATTAGAAGACGTATGCAAGAAATACTTGGACACTAACCAAGAAAAATATGGATAAACTTATAAAAACACAGAGAGCAAAGGTAAGACGGATGTCGCAAAAATACACCTGAAGGACAAAAAAAGGAAAGGAGTGGATTCGAAATATTACAAAGTTTGAAGAATGTATGAGAAAAAGTAGCCGAGAAATGAAGACAAGAAGGGGAGGCCTACACGTCCTAAAATGGATAACGTGGGTTACATAGAAATATAGAAGTCAAATAATAGTATATCTGCTATTATAAATAAAACTTTACCTTGAATCCAAGTTCACCAGGATTTTCTGGGTCAAAGTCGTAAAGTGCTGTACAACATGGTTGCCTAGTCATCGGAGTCCTAGCTGGAGACTTCATGGGGGACGGCAATGGTGATGCTAAAAGTATATAATTATAGTAACAATAACGACAATTAATTTTCTTATAAATAAAACAAAATATTTCCTAGGAAAACAGTATCTTGCTTTACTGTAAAGGTGAAAAATAAGGTTCAAATTGCTACTTAGGCTATGAAACCATGTGCAATGACACATAAATAAAAAGCCAAAGCATTCAGTAATTTCCTATAACTAAAAAGGTTAGTAATGCTATAGCAAATGAGCCACTTCCTATTAAAATATAATTTTCTGATCATTTATACCATGTTTACAATTCGACAGATCTTAAAAATACTACCTAATATAATTCAATTATACCTTATAATGACTAAAATAGACGTTTGTTAATGTTTTTAACACGTTGAGTGCTACCATATACATAGATAAAAAGGTTTCAGGCCGTTACACATTTTTGAAAGATCCCACATGGCACTCACAGTGTTAAACATGTTGCTGCACTCTTCATATTAACGTATCTGAAGTCTCATTTTAACCTGTCGATTGAAGGCCTTGGGACCAGAAGGGGACAAGCCACAATTTCGTCAAAAATGAGTTAAAGTAGAAATCGCACACTTTAAGACCACATTAATGTCCCAAACAGAAAATTTCACAATTGGATATAGTAATTGAGTCAATACTCGCAATCTTAAGTTTGTATTTTATTAGTTGTTATATAATCATGGGGCAACCGGTTTCGAGTCTTACAATATATGACTCATCATCAGGCCCAGTACAAAAAGTCTTCACAATACAAACAAGTTTTCTTTGGCTGTAGAACAGTTTCAGTAGCTGTTATGTAAGTACATACCGATTACTACTAACTTTATATTATGTTGTTTGATAGCGTAACATCTTGTCAGGACTCCATCAACCCTTAACTATTTAAGGATTGATGGTAGTATATATTAAATTATATACCAAGCAATTCTCATCATATTGGTCGCTCCCAATGGCAAAATGTCTCAGTTTACATGCTATAGACTATTGAGTTCAATACTATACAGTTGTTTGGCTTTATTGTATGTGATTAAAACCAAGACAAAGTTGTTTTTTATGTTTTATATATGTATATGTACATGTCTCTCGTTTTGTGATTTTAGCTTGTAGTTTGTATTGTGAAGACTTTTTGTACTGGTCCTGATGATGAGTCATATATTGTAAGACTCGAAACAACCGGTTGCCCCATGATTATATAACAACTAATAAAATACAAACTTAAGATTGCGAGTATTGCCTCAATTACTATATTCAATTGTATAATGGACTCGCATTGGCAACCCTTTCATCATTTAGAAAAGTTCAGCTGTTTTTTCATAAATGGCGCCGCTGCAGTAAGTCCCGTTGTGTCACCATTACTTTATATTGCAACAGAAGGAGACAAGCCACAGTAGTATTCAACATGGCGGCGGAACATTCCCGTGCATGTAAACGGAAAATAGATGGTTCTGAATTTGATTCTGAAGACAGTGACCAAGATTCGTTTTTAAATGAAAGCGAAGATCACAGAGACTATACAGTTTACGGAAGTAGCAGCGATTCATAAAATATAAACTTAGGAACGGTAAGTTTATTAAATGTGTGGCTTGTCCCCTTATGTTATATTTTTCGAACCTAAAAATATTAGGATTGTTCTAAAGGTTTTTTGTGGCTTTATTGTAGGAAAATATAGATTTCTCGAGGTGTCTTGCAAACTCCACAAAAGAAGGCGCCTTCTGGATGGAGACACAAGGATACCCAACGACATCAAAAAATTAAGCGCAAGACTAAAAGAAATCTAGGTTACGAACATACAAATACAAAAGGGAAGAAAATGGAACCAAAAAAATTAGGTGCATTTTGCGGTTGCACAAAACAGTGTAGACAGAAATTGGTGCTTGCCAACAGATTCTACCAGATACTGAGAATAATGAACCACTTGAAGACACTGAACATTTGGACCATTTTTCAGCTATTGAAAATATTGACAACTGAAATATTTTATTGTTGCATTTTGTGTTAATTTTTTAGAATATAATTTTTTAGACAAAAGGGGATAAGCCTAATATTTTTTCAAAAAATGTTCAAAAACTCAAAAACCGTTAAATAAACATTTGTGTTACTTTTATTGTGTATTTAATAATATATTTCCAAACGATTATGGGCCTTACTTCTGAGAAAAATGTAGAAATTGGATTTCAGGATTTGAAAATAAATTTAAAATGTTTTCTCCAAAATATTGTTTGGTGGCATGTCCCCTTCTGGTCCCAAGGTCTTCAATTCATTCTTCGCTTTTAAGCGATTTAGTATCCACCTGTCACAGTATTTTTTACAAGGAAAAATCAAGTATCGTATAGTGATTGAATTTTTATTTTTGGAAGGTTTAAAAGCAAAGGAAATTTATGAACGACTGTTGAAAGTGTAAAAGAACTCTTCGCATTCAATTAGTAGAGTAGAAATATGTACTGCTGAATTTAAACGTGGTCCTACAAGCTTCGAAGAAGATCAACGTCAAGGACGCACAAAGACAAGAACACCAGAAATCGTAGAAAAACTACAGGAGTCGCATTGGAAAGTCGAGGAGTGACTGAAAGAGATACAGTAGAAACCCTAGACATCTCATTGGGCAATGTAAGCAATATTTTGACTGAAGTATTGGGTTTCAGAAAGATGTGTTTATAATGGGTGCCGCATTCGCTAAAAATGGAATGAAAACACATTCGAATGCGACTTTCTCAGCAACATTTGGAGCGTCTTCGAAAGGATAAAATGGATTTTGTGCGTCGATTGATCACTATGGATGAGACTGGAGTCTATTACTATGATCCTGAATTAAAACAAGAGGCTAAAGAGTGCTGTGAACATGATTCTTCGCCTCCAAAACTAGTTCGTGTCCAGAAATCGGCCAAGAAAGTGTTTTTTGTGGATTACTTGCAATCTGGTAAAACAATAAGTTTTGAATATTATTGTAACCCTTAACACCAGCTGAAGGAAAAAAAGTTGTGAACAAAGATCCGGGTTGTAGAAGAAAAAAAATTAATTTTTCATGAAGACAATCATGTCACATGAACATTTTGACAATGGCTAAAATTCAACTTCGAATTGTTGGAGCATCCACTGTATTCACCAGATTTGGTCCCTAGCGATTTGCATCTGTTCAAATAAACCAAAAATTTATTATATAACTTGAGGTTTGAAGTTAAAAATATATGAGACGAAACATTAAATACGAAGTTTTTAGAAAACAATCGTGTAATAATAAATCATGTGCTCATAATAATCTTAATATGTTATAAAAATAACACCTTTCATCTTGAACTTAGAGTTCACTGTCAGACTGCAAGGTTGGACTATTAAAAATATAGATCTACAAACATATATATTTTTTATTTTCATATTGTTTTGGTTTATAAAAATAGAAATTGCCTCAATACAATTACAACATCGTTTTTTAAACGTAAACATACAGACTGGGTCAAATTTTGTTGAATATTGTAGGAATATATTTTGTCTATTCTTCTTAATATTCATCATTTACCAATATTATACCAGAACTAGTGAAATGTTCCTAATGCCAGCATTGATTTTAAACCTTTACTAATATTTTATTAGCGGGTAGCGGGTAGGAACTCCTTTGGAGTCCCTTGGATTCTATTGGATAGTCCTATCAGGGAAAGTGAATCAATCCCTGCCCCCTGCAGATTCCAGGAGCTTCCTGACCCGGGAAGCTAGCACCTGCTAAGGGTCCCTTGTCCAGGGTCACGGATGAAGTCCAGAACGGCATCCAAGGCGACGAACAATACTTCCGGTACGGCGAAGATGGAGGAGCTGGCAACCCTTGATTTTAGGGATAGTATAATCTCACAAACCAGTAGCGTCTGTCTCAGAGTGAGCGGCTACAAACAGCGTCTGACCCAGAGTGGGCGGCTGAATAAGAACTCACCAACCCGCATGGCAAGCGTGGTGTTTTAACTGCCATTACCCCCCTCTTTTTATCATGGCGAATAATAAAACAAACGGAAATGGTCCCCAGGTGGGTAAGGAAATTTCTGAATCCCACACCTCAAACGTCTGCCTCACGGATTCTGGGGGAGGCAATAATTCGCTCTTGATAGATAAAAACAAAAACCCACTAAGACGAACACAACAGAAACCAAGAAAATCTATCAATCTGTCAATAGGGACATACAATATTAAATCAATGTCCACGGATGAAAAAGTACATGAACTGGAGGAAGAACTAAAAAATATAAAATGGGATATCATAGGCCTATCGGAAACTCGAAGGAAAGAAGAAAACCGAATACAGCTAAACTCCGGGAATCTACTGTATTATAAAGGAAATGAAAAGAATAGTAATTTTGGAGTAGGATTTATAATAACTAAAACCATAAGTAAGCATGTTCAAATAATCAAAGGTATATCAGATCGTGTCGCCTATGTCATACTCAAAATAAGAAGAACATCAATTAAAATTATCCAGGTATATGCCCCCACGACAGCTTATGATGACGAAGACATCGAACTATTTTATGAAGATATTTCAAAGGCTATGGAAGAACATAAAAATCGTCTCACACTAGTAATAGGAGATTTCAATGCTAAACTGGGTAAGAAACTAAACAAAGAAGAAACTAAAATAGGAAATTTCGGATACGGCCAGAGAAATGATAGAGGTGCTACTTTGATGAACTACCTAGAAGAAAAGCGTCTATACGCAATGAACTCCTTCTACAAAAAAAAGTCCCAAAGAAAATGGACATGGATCAGCCCTAATGGGTCCACAAAAAATGAGATCGACTACATACTGTCCACGGAACGATATATCATTAAAGATGTAACAGTTCTTAACAAATTCACAACAGGTAGCGATCACAGGATGGTCAGAGCAAAAATTAATATCGACGGTAACTATGAGATGAAAAGAAAAATAATAAGAAACTCGGATATAGTAGATAGAAACAAACTAGGGCAATATAAAGAGAAATACAAAGACCTGTTAAAAGAACAATTCACCGAAAAATTAGACAGTGATGATAAAGATATAGACGAAATAAACAACATACTTACAGCAACGATGGTTACATCAGGAAAAGAAATAGCAAAAAAGGATGTTAAAAAGGACAACTATGTATCAGAAGAAACAAAGAAGCTTATGGATAAAAGAAGAAAGCTTGTCGAAGAAGGCAAAAGGAAATCTATAGAATATGTAGAAATCAATAAGACAATAAGCAAAATGATAAAAGAAACTAAGAGAAAAGAACAAGAAATAAAAATAGAAGAAGTAATACAGAACAACAAGAATATGAAATGCTTAAGACCGAAACTCGGCAGATTTGAAATAAACAAAATAAAAGACGTAAACGGAGTAGAAACAAACATTAAAGACGACATCATAAATATAATCCAACATTTCTACTCAGAGTTATATAAAACAAAAAAGGAACCATCAGAAGAAATAAAAACCCAACTTAACTCGAAAATAAAAAATGTCAATTCAGAATTACAGCCAGAAATAAGCAAATCAGAAATAAAGAAGGCATTGAAAGAAATGAAAAACAACAAATCGCCTGGAAAAGATGGAATAACTACAGAGATGCTGAAATATGGTGGAAAAGTGGTAATTAATACTCTCTATTCCCTTTTTAACAAAATATTAAAAGAAAAAAGAATCCCAAACAACTGGAAGGAATCCGTAACCATTATCTTACACAAGAAAGGGGACAAAGCAGATATAAAAAACTACCGTCCTATAACACTCCTCAATGTAATGTATAAACTCCTAACAAAAATTTTAACCAACAGATTGACGACAAAATTCGACGGATACCAATCGAAAGAACAAGCTGGTTTTAGAAAGGGATTTAGCACAAGTGATCATTTGTTGAGTATGAAAATCCTTATAGAACGAGCAAATGAATACAACATCCCTCTATATGTAGCGTTCATAGATTTCGAAAAGGCTTTTGACAGTGTCGAACATTGGGCAGTGAAAAGTTCTTTGATTAACAGCAGAATTGACCACAGATATACAGACCTAATAGCCAATATATATAAAGATGCCACAACAACAATTAAAGTATACGAAGGAACACAATCAATTCAAATAAATAGAGGCGTAAGACAGGGTGACACAATATCACCGAAACTTTTCAATCAGGTTCTGGAAGATATCTTTAAAAGATTAGAATGGGAAGAAAAAGGTATAAAAATTTGTGGACAACGCTTGAACCATCTAAGGTACGCCGATGACATCGTATTGATAACCGACAAAAAAGAAGAATTGTTTGAAATGATGAAAGAACTGGACATAGAAGCCGGAAAGATAGGCCTTAATATGAATTACAGCAAGACCAAAATCATAACAAATACAGATGAGGACATCACAATGAGGATCGGACAAGATGAAATAGAACAAGTTCATGATTATATATATCTGGGTCAAATTATAAAACTTAACAAGGAAAACCAAACAGCAGAGATCAAAAGACGAGTTAGACTGGCATGGGCGGCATTTGGAAAACTAAGCTACATCCTTAAAAACAAAAGATATCCACAACATCTTAAGACCAAGGTATACAATCAATGCGTACTCCCTGTTCTCACTTACGGTTCCCAAACGTGGACGTTTACAAAAGCAAACATGGACAAGATCATAAAGACGCAAAGAGCAATGGAAAGGCAAATGTTGCACATAAAACTATTGGATAAAAAGAGAAACGAGTGGATAAGAGAGAAAACCAAAGTTAGGGATGTTAGACAAGAAGTTGCAAAGTTGAAATGGAGATTTGCCGGACACACTATAAGACAAAAGGAAGACCGATGGAACAAAATTCTCATAAATTGGAGACCGTGGCAATATAAACGAAGCAGAGGAAGACCACAAATGAGATGGGCAGATGATGTCAAGAAGCGCGTGGGCTCTAGGTAGATAACTGTAGCGACAGACAGAGAAGAATGGAAAAGGATTGGGGAGGCCTATGTCCAAAGATGGACCGAAGAAGGCTAATTAGATAGATTAGACTAATATTTTAGTGATACCCCTATATTTAGTGAGACACTGGTATTTAAACATTTCCTTTAATGCCGAAAACCCTCGAAACTCTAGAAGACGACGTCCGTTGAAGGTCAAGGTCAAAGTAAAGGTCGCCATTGGATAGCCAGGAAAAAATCCTAGACTACTAGTATTTTTCTTTGATCCAAACTTCTACATGTTGCCAGATAACCAGTAACTCAGGAAATTGGTATACCCACTAAATCTTATAATTTTCCGAGTTTGTGCCTCTATATCTTGAAAATCCTCCATACGATCGAGTTATGCCTATGAGAACTTTTTATCAGGATGCTTCAAAGGGTATTTTCCCAAAGTATGAACTAAATCCACTGGGACCTAATTTCCATAAGGTTTGTGCGGGGTACTTTACGGAAAAGATCGCCAAGTACAGAGATCTGGAAATTTAAATACGAAGACAATGGAGAATACAAAGTAGCCAGACGACACCTATTATTATATCTACTACTGGAGTCATTCCGAAGAACCTCCTCGAAAACATAAAACAGCTTGGTCTAAATGAATGGTCTATCTGTAAGACCATGCAGAAAGCTGTACTACTCTCGATGGCCAGATGTGTACGAAAATTTTTTGGAGATACAAGTCATTCCAAGTCACCTAGGGCTCGATAACACGGAAAGACTCCCACCAGAGCTCAATCCTTTTAATACCGTAGGTATCTGGGAAATTTTCCCCCTAGAGGGTTATGGTTATGATTATGGTATATCGAGGCAGGGCCAACTTGTGAGCCCTTCAGACACTTAGACCTCCTACGGCGGGTCCATTGTATCACCCCTATCTTATAAACCAGGTCCACCCTAGAGGGAGTGTGAGCTGTATGGCTAATCTGGATATATTTATAATTGGAAATTATCTAACAATAAAAACAATTTTTTTCTGCTTATGTTTTTGTGTCCAGATTCGGACAAACCATTATGTCTCTTAATTAATTTGTTTCAAATCAATACGAAGTTTGTCAAATACGAAGACAATGGAGAATGCAAAGTACCCAGACGAAAACTATTATTATATCTACTACTGGAGTCATTCCGAAGAACCTCCTAGAAAACATAAAACAGCTTGGTCTAAATGAACATCTTTATAAGACCATGCAGAAAGCTGTACTACTCTCGATGGCCAGATGTGTACGAAAATTTTTTGGAGATACACCTGCATTCCAAGTCACCTAGGGCTCGATAACACGGAAAGACTCCCACCAGAGCTGAATCCTTTTAATACCGTAGGTATCTGGGAAATTTTCCCCCTAGAGGGTTATGGTTATGGTTATGGTATATCGAGGCAGGGCCAACTTGTGAGCCCTTCAGACACTTAGACCTCCTACGGCGGGTCCATTGTATCACCCCTATCTTATGGATCAGGTCCACCCTAGAGGGAGTGTGAGCGGTATGGCTAAATCTGGATATATTTATAATTGGAAATTATCTAACAATAAAAACAATTTTTTTCTGCTAATGTTTTTGTGTCCAGATTCGGACAAACAATTATGTCTCTTAATTAATTTGTTTCAAGTTTCAATATACCTGTAATAAATTTCAATTTTCTTTATTTTACGTTATACGTACTTACTACATAAATAAAATACCTTATACTTACTATATAAATATAAATTATATGTACTTTGCTTGATTAATATAATTTTCTAATAAATGGTAAACGATTTTGGATTTCTAAAGCCGTGCATCCATTTCGCGAGGCTGTCACGCGCGACCTGGCTCGCAAAAAAATTGGCATTTGCCTCGCACGAGGCAACGACAACGAACATGCCGCGCGCGGCAACCTCGCAAAATGGATACTTGGCTTAATATTCTACTTGTACACAAACATAGCAAAACATAAAAGAAACACACCAATAAGCTAATCTACAAAGAAAGAAGGCAGTGAAAAGAAAGAGTTTACCATTAGCAGATTGTTGTCCTGGGTGCAACTCAAGGTTGTATGGTTTATGCTGAGGTGAAGACACTTGCGAAGAGCCTAACAACACATCTTTTTCAGAACAGCAAGTCAAGCATTTAAGAAACAACGGAAAACGAGCATTAAGAGACGTCATTCTATCTACTTATATTAAATTATATGTAAAGATTGAGTAAGCTAAAACCAATCCTCTATTATTAACGTTTATAGTTCGTTAAGACCTCAACTGCTTCTTTTCTAGGACAAGATTTAAATTTTTCACAAATTTTCACTAAACTTTACACTACTAAATGTCAGATTGTTCACTCTGAAAGCAGAATACGGCTTGGTTTTTGGTTACTCTTATTATTTCATAGATAACATTTTTTAAAGCCTATTAAAAAATGTTTCCAGGTGTGATCTGTGTTCGAAGTGTTCAAATTTACTAATATTTATACACATAGACATCATCTTCAAGTTCAGTAATATCAAACTTATTGTAAGTTGTGCATAGTGGGGTTATTTTATGGTGATCATAGAACATTAAAGGTGCATTGAAGTAGTAAAACAGCTCACATACCTGAGCGTACAGATAACTGAAGCGAATAGAAGGTAATACGGAAACGGATAATGCTTGCTATCAAATGCTCTGGCTAATGACCAAGAGCAACACATGATGTAGAAACATGAATCATGATAGAAAAGACAATAAGAGAGAAGAGAGAGAGAGAGAGAGAGAGAGAGAGAGAGAGAGAGAGAGAGAGAGAGAGAGAGAGAGAGAGAGAGAGAGAGAGAGAGAGAGAGAGAGAGAGCGACGCTCTACCTGCCTCACAATGTCCAATTATGAGTTCATCCAGGATCAGATCAGATTTACCCCTGAAAGCTGTTTTAATCATATTGAAATTTTGATCGTTTGTTTATTTTTCTACCCTGTATAATTTCTGTTACAGTACATTACTTGTTCCCTTCAAGGCAATTACACCTATCTATATAAGGATTTTTACAGCTGTCACCGCCTTCCTTCTTTCAGCCAACGTCTCCAGTTCTTCCTGTTCTGCCATTCTCCATCTCTAAGGTTTCGTCTTTCCATAGCCTCGTCCACTTCACCCTTCCTTGATCTTCGGGGTCTACCACTTCTTCTCTTTCCTATTGGGCTCAAATCCTAAATCTTTGATATCCACATTGTACGATCTGCTCTTCTCACATGTCCATACCAAATTAAACGTTTTTTCTTCGATGTAGCTGAGTATGTCTTGTTCTACTGCCATTCTTCGTTTTACCTCATTTCTAATGCGATCTATTCTTATCACTCTGCAACTTCTTCTCGTGAATTCCATTTCAGTTGCTGTAATTTTGGACCTATTTCGTTTGTTTATTACCCAATTATCTGCTCCGTAGGTCATTACACTACGTACCAATGTGTTATATATTTTCTTGTTTGTATTTCTGGTAATCTGTCTAGCCCACAGTACCCCGTTCATTTGTTTAATACATCTTCTTGTCTGTGCTATTCTGCTGGTTATCTCTTGTTCGGTGGTTCCATTCTTTAAGAGTATGAATCCTAAATATTTGAATTTTGCAGTGCCGTTAATTTCCCTATCATCGTCCATTTCCACGTTTCTCATTGGTTCTTGTTCTGTTGTTAAGTATTTGCTTTTCTAGGTTTATTTCCAGTCCATTTTTTGTCTATTCCTCTTCTAATTTTCGGAGCATATAGGAGAGAACTTCTTCATGTTGAGCCGTTACCACTTGGTCATCTGCAAAACTTAATGTGTACAAGAGGTGGGATTGGTATTCCCATCCCGTAACATTTCCTTTTCCATGGTTTTAATATTTTTAGGCAATGATATAAATTTATTCCATTTCTTTTAGTCTCATAGCTTCTTAGATAATTGTTTTATCAGTGTTAAAAGTAAACACCCCGCATAAACAACATGTCGTCATGAGCAATAGTTCTATCTATAAAATGGATATGCGTAGGCTGTTTTAAAGTTATTAATACTTTTCGTTATGTTAATTTTATAAATAACGCAAACGCATCTGAAATACGGAAATAAACATAATTTACACCCACATTTCTGTTTGTGGATTATATAAATCTAAGATATATAGGTTCATAATATTACTATTAATATTGTTTTAAATGCCAATTTATATATTAGTTTTCATTGTTCTCTTTACGATAATATTCCTAACCTTCTTCTTAGAGTGGAGGTCTTCGTATGGAGGTCGACAATCATAATTGGACAATCATCGGAAGGTTCCACATCCGCAGAAGTAGAAATTAGGAGGGGAGTTCGACAAGAATGTGTTCTGTCGCCCCTGCTGTTTAATCTTTACTCCGAGTTTTTATTTAAATAGACACTGGACGATACCAAGGATGGAGTCAAGGTGAATGGCATAAATATTAACAGCATCAGATACGCCGATGATACGCTGTTAATTGCGGATTCCGACTTGGCGGGCACGTTAAGAAGAAGAATCATAATGGCTATTTTTATTTTTGTTGTTACGACTGTGAACAAATCAATCGATCAGAATTTATACGAATCCTGCAGATTCTTCAACCAAAAATTCTGTCTTCGACGTACAGATCTTTTTCGTTTAATCTTTCCCTGTATTATGAGTATGAATATTTCATATTTTGACCCCCTCATCACCTTAATATCCACTAATTGTTATAAAACTGTAGTTATCACAAACCTATTGAATGCTTTGCAGACACAGACCAAATGTCTAAGAAAATAGACATACTATAGTTAAACAGAAAAGACATAGCCTTACTGTATCACCTGATTCTTTCAGTAATGGTCAAATGACGAGCCATGTAGAATCACTATTAGTATAAAATACTAATACCGATATACGTTAGATGAGAGTGACACAAAGACACGACTGTTATGGAAAAGGCGTAAAATAGTAGACTACAAACTGGCCTAACTGGCAAATGTAAATATAAACATGAAATGTTTACAAAGCCTAATTTTTTAGCTTACGCCATCTGTTGGAGTACAGAAAAAGTTAGTTGAGCTACTTTGAAATCAAAGATATTATGATGCACAACTTACACCTTACAATAACATAATTTTTTGAAGTTTGTAATACCATATATTTAAAGATGTATACAGTGATGGCCAAAATTATGGAATAAAGTCATTTTTGTCAAGAATAGGCGACTTTGCAGACCAATCCCGAAAGAGGAAAATTTTTATTTTTAAATTATGTTTTTTTGACATATATAGCATACTAGTGAGTGACGTTATCCATCTGGGCATGATGAGGTGACCGATGATTTTTTTAAATGAGAATAAGGGTCAATGCTTGCTCATTTGAATGTTTATTCAATGATCTATTCAGTGATATAAACAATAACGCTAAGAATAGAATTACAGAACCTTTTATCTTCGATGAGCCTTGTACGGAAGAAATATATCTTGATTTTTTACAAAATGAACTTATACCCGCCCTTTCAGACATTTTTGTAATAGAATGAAATGAAAATGATCGTCATTTGATAAATGAAAAAATATAGTTCCAACAAGACGGTGCACCTACACACTTTGCATTTTTTGTTGGTGATTAGAACAGATATTTTCCTAAGAGATGAATTGGTAGACAAGGTCAACAGAGTGGCTTCCAAGATCTCCAGATTTTATACCACTTGATTTTTTCCTATGTTACTTAAAATTAACAGTTTATATCAATCGACTACAAAACTTACAAGATTTAAAAAATGGAAGTAGGCTGAGGATCTGAGAACCTTTCTCAGTATGTCTGCTTTAGTTTCTTTATTTTACAGTTCACCCTGTTTCTCACTTCCTTGTCAATTTCGTATGTCTCCGGGTTTTTATTGCTCATGTATCTTATGTAGAAAGATTCTCAGTAGAAATGGAGCATGACATGGATGTAGGTCAAGTCAAAAGAAGGTATGGAATATGCTAAGAGGAAGAAAGAAGAAAATAAATGAGGAAATTAAAAAACATGAAACCCTGATATATACAGCGAAGAAAAAGACCAAAGTACCATAGATATTGACGAAGATATAACTAGTGAAGAGGTATAACAAATAGCAATCAAGAAAATGAAAAATAGAAAATGGTGGCCAGTGGCCAGGAACTGATTGTACCAATAACGAGCTGATTAGGTACGGTAGCTCACAAATTATGACAGAATTAACAAAAACAATTAGAAAAACAATAACCTACAAGAAGAAGAAATAGACTGAAAATTCGTATTATAACTCCAGAAATGATCCACAATGTTTAAGAAGATTGTGGTAGTCGGTTAAGTTACTGCTAAGAGGCAGGTGGGAGGCATATGAACATTTTATCTAACAATAAAACACTGAAAACCTTTTGTTTTCTATACTTCCACAAAATTTATTACAACTATGTGACTACAGCTGTTTCGGCAAAGTGCCTCTCTCAAGTGATATAGTTTACAATGTGTTTGCCTTTTTAAGTCTTTAACTGAAGAGGTTGAGGAGTGGGGAGCTGTTTTACTCGAGTTGGTCATTCAGAATTATATCTGTATTTTTCAATTTATTAATTTCCATAGATTCTAAAAAAGATAGCCTTTATTTTGAATATGCAGAATTTTGAAACTCTTCATTAAAAGAATGATTATGATCTAGAAGGTGAAGTGCGCATGTAGAAGTGTCTGATTTTCTATTGTTGAAAGCCCTTTTGTGTTCTGCTATCCGTTTGTCAAAGGTTCTGCCAGTTTGACCGATGTAAGTTTTCGGACAGTCACCACAAGTTAGTTTGTACACACCACTCTGTAGTTGCTTTCTCTTTCGGCTTTTATTGTTCTTAATATATTTGCTTAAGTTGTTGTTAGTTCTGGAAGCTGGTGATATTCCTTTCTTTTTTACGTATCTGGCTATTTTAGTTGTTATTTTGCCAGTATATGTGAGAGAGCAGAAGGTACTGGGTTCTTTCTGTGGTGGTGGATAAACTAATTTCAGGGCTTTCTTATGGAGTTTTGGATGAAAATTTTGTTAACTGTTTGTTCGTTATAGCCATTGTTTACTGCTATTTGTTTAATGATGTTTAGTTTTATCTCGAAGTTATTTTTTGTCATGGGAATTTCTGTCAGTCTATGTATCATGCTATGGTAGGCTGCTAATTTGTGTTGTGTAGGATGGGATGATGAATTGTGTATAGTTGTGTCAGTATGGGTTGGTTTATGATATATGGAGAAATCATGTTTGTTGTGTATCATAAACTTACCCATATTGACACAACTATACACAATTCATCATCCCATCCTACACAACACAAATTAGCAGCCTACCATAGCATGATACATAGACTGACAGAAATTCCCATGACAAAAAATAACTTCGAGATAGAACTAAACATCATTAAACAAATAGCAGTAAACAATGGCTATAACGAACAAACAGTTAACAAAATTTTCAACCAAAAACTCCATAAGAAAGCCCTGAAATTAGTGTATCCACCACCACAGAAAGAACCCAGTACCTTCTGCTCTCTCACATATACTGGCAAAATAACAACTAAAATAGCCAGATATGAGAAAAAGAATAGTAAAAGTAGTAAAAGTAAAAGTAGTAAAAAAGAGAGTAAAAAAGAAAGGAATAACACCAGCCTTCAGAACTAACAACAACTTAAGCAAATATATTAAGAACAATAAAAGCCGAAAGAAAAAGCAACTACAGAGTGGTGTGTACAAACTAACTTGTGGTGACTGTCCGAAAACTTACATCGGTCAAACTGGCAGAACCTTTGACAAACGGATAGCAGAACACAAAAGGGCTTCCAACAATAGAAAAAAAGACACTTCTACATACGCACTTCAGCTTCTAGATCATACTCATTCTTTCAATGAAGAGTTTCAAATTCTGCATATTCAAAATAAAGGCCTTAAGCTATCTTTTTTAGAATCTATGGAAATTAATAAATTGAAAAATACAGATATAATTCTGAATGACCAACTCGAGCCAAACAGCTCCCCACTCCTCAACCTCTTCAGTTAAAGACTTAAAAAGGCAAACACATTGTAAACTATATCACTTGAGAAAGGCACTTTGCCGAAACAACTGTAATCACATAGTTGTAATAAATTTTGTGGAAGTAAAGAAACCAAAGGTTTTCAGTGTTTTATTGTTAGATAAAATGAACTTTCATCAAGTAACGGTCGAATCCATCAATTATATGAAGATTTCTTCTTCTTCTTGTTCAGCCTGTTTGCATCAACTCCTGGACAATGATTTCTCCCTTCTTCTGTGTTTTGTGCTATTTTCTCCCCAATTTTGCTTTGATGCCGTCTAGACATCCTTATTGTGGTCTTCCTCTACTACGACTGTGCTCGCGTGGTCTCCAATGTACAATGATTCTCGTCCACATTTCGTTGTTTTGCCGTGCCACGTGTCCTACCCAGTTCCATTTCATTTGCGAAATTCTTCCAATTACATCTTTTACTTTCGTCATGCTTCGCACGTCCTCATTTCGTATATGTTTCCCCAGGATATTCCTAACATAGCTCGTTCGATCGCTCTCTGTGTCATTCTCAATCTATTGGCTGATACCTCTGTAAGTGTCATGGTCTCCATTCCTTAGGACATAACCGGTAGAATACAACTGTTGAATACCCTTTTCTATAGATTTATTGGTATATTTTTGTTTTTCAACACATCACTGAGTCATTGAATATTTAATTTAAACGAAAACCAATTTTTATTTGCCTATTTACATAAGTATGTTTATTATTTAAATTAATTTAAATTTCAAAAAGCCACCCTGCATAAATAATTATGGTAATGTTTTTATCACTGCATATAAAATTGAATAACCTTTCAAATGAGTTAGCACACGATCCCTATTTTCATTTAATCGCACTAGTATGATAAATAAGCCAAAAAAATCACAATTTAAAAATAAACATTGAATTTTGCCTCCAAAGTCGTCTATAATTTTGCTTCGCTGTGTATAAACGTGGTATTAGTAAATAGTAATAACAATAAATAAAGTAAATAGAACTTGAATTTGACAAAAAAACCTCTGAATCCTTGAAAGTTTTGCTTCGTACTTCGAACACTAGTTATCACCCTGCAAACACGACACAGATAGACTACTTTATTCAACACTGTTGGAGATATAAACATGTCTCTTTTTTTAATTGGAAATAACTCCACGCAACATCACACCCCGGTGAGGTATGAGTTTGGAAGCTCGCCAGTTCGGTTTTTTTTTATTTTATCTAAATATATTCTCGATTCACAATAGGTACACGAAGAAACATTCTAGATGAACTGAATGATGTTTGAAATTTGTACGGATTCATTTTAAAATTTTGTATGCATAATATGTTCTTATTGTCATGTAAAATGTATCGAATATACAGATAGTTTATTTTCCATGGTTAAATAAAATATCAAATTTTGAATAGAATGAATTACTCAAGGACGATGTGCAAAAAAAGGGTGAAAGACAATGACAGCAGGTAGCAAGGGACAAATTAAAAGGGCATGTCAAAGGGAGGCTTACGGCCAGAGGTGGACACTCAAGGGTTGTTGAAAGAAGAACAGATAGGAAAAAAATCCAATGAAGGACAAAAACATAATTTTTTCGTGCATCAGAAGTCGATCTGTGACCTCAAAAAAATAATGCCAGAAAATGCTCACAATATTAATTAATTAGCCTGATGAACAACACTCTAAGATTTTCCTAAGAATACTTCAGAGTAGAATTGGATGCAAATAAAAAAAATCTCCACGATGCCCAATTTGATTTAGAAATGCTATGGGAACTAGGGAGTCATATTTTGAGCTAAATATCAAAGAAAAGATGTATTTGCATGCTTCGTAGACTTCGAAGAGGCATTCGATAAAGTACACCATGTAAAATTATTGCAGATGTTAAAAAGTATAGGTATAGATGACAAAGATATTCGTGTCATTAAAAATCTGTGCTGGAATCAAACTGCTATCGTAAAAATTGAAGTTGTTCTGAAGCTATTTCGTTGTGGCATTTTTATAAATAACTATTTAGATGGGAAATAAGCCACAATTAAATTGAAAAAATAATTTTAGTTATGTTTCGACGCCCAAATCGGGTGTCGTTGTCAAAATACAAAATACTACTAGATTAAACAAAAATCTTGTTGCTTAGTAAAAAATTCTTCTAATAATTTATTTAATCTGACTCATTTATATTAGCAATTCAGACATATACTATACATTTTAAAGTAGAAGACTTTAAAATGATATTGCCAATATTTATGAGTTGCGTTCTTGGGACGACTTTACTCAAAGATAGTTAATTCGATTACATGAAATCAACCCCCCCAAGAATATCCGTCACAAAAATATCATAGCTTGTGATCTGTCTTTAAAAAGACAACCAAATGCAACGGTGACAGTAAAATTCTCGCGTTAGAGGTTCCATAGTAAATCACGAGGGAAAACCAGGAAAAACCTCGTGATACTATCCCGACATCGTAAGTATTTGGTCTTACATTTAGTTTACTCTCAAAACTAATACCAAATTCTGACTTTAATATACATATATGGTATTTAAATTATAAATAATATTAATAATACATAGATATACAGGGTGTCCCGAAAAGATTGGTCATAAATTATACCACAGATTCTGGGGTCAAAAATAGGTTGATTGAACCTCACTTACCTATATACAATAGTGCACACAAAAAAAGTTACAGCTCTTTGAAATTACAAAATGAAAATCGATTTTTTTTCATATATCGAAAACTCTCAGAGATTTTTTATTGAAAATGGACATGTGGCATTTTTATGGCAGCAACATCTTACAAAAAGATTAAAGTGAAATTTGTGCACCCCATAAAAAATTTATGGGGGTTTTGTTCCCTTAAACCCCCCAAACTTTTGTGTACGTTCCAATTAAATTATTATTGTGGCACCATTAGTTAAACACAATGTTTTTAAAACTTTTTTTGCCTCTTATTACTTTTTCGATAAGCCAGTGTTTATCGAGATATTTTGAATATTTGTCGAATCCACCACATATTTGTATATGGTTAAGTACGATTATAGAGACCTGTTAATAATCTGAAAATTTATTTATAATTTACATTTTTAGCTATATTTTGAAAAAGAAGCTACATCTCGATAAAAGGTGACTTATGAAAAAAGACTAAAATTTTTAAAAACACTGTGTTTAACTAATGGTACCACAATAATAGTTTAATTGTAACGTACACAAACATTTGGGGTTTAAAGGAACAAAACCCCCATTAAATTTTTAGGTAAATATATTGAAAAAGAAGCCGCATCTCGATAAAAAATGGCTTATCGGAAAAATAATAAAAGGCAAAAAAGTTTTAAAAACATTGTGTTTAACTAATGGTACCACAATAATGAATTAATTGGAACGTACACAAAAGTTTGGGGGGGTTTAAGGGAACAAAATCCCCATAAATTTTTATGGGGTGGACAAATTTCACTATAATTTTGTTTTAAGATGTTCCTGCCACAACAACGATACATGTCCATTTTCAATAAAATCTTTAATAGTTTTCGATATATTGAAAAAAATCGATTTTCATTTTGTAACTTCAAAGGGCTGTAACTTTTTTTATGAGCACATTTGTACTAAGGTAAGTTGGGTTCAATCGAACTATTTTTGACCCCAGAATGTGTGGTATAATTTATGACCAATCTTTTCGGGACACCCTGTATAAGTAATACTAAAATAAAATATGTATGTATGTAAAATAAAGTATGTTACCCATACTGAAACAGGAAGTCAATAGAAAGAAATACCACGATTAGTAAGTCAATAACATATCGAGTTAGTACATATTTTATTTTAGTATTACTTATATAACGAGCGATCCACAATTATTGGGATCAAAGCAATCCGTGGAAAAAATTACGTATGTCTAGTTTTAATCTGAAAGACAGCCGGAGTGTGACGTCACGACCAATTGCGGCTATATTCAGTGTTGTTATGGTCACTTTCACTTTCCAAAATAAAGAATAAAGATTGAAAACACGTTGAAAAGATACCCATCTCAAGACCTTTTAATTCGTATAAAGTTAAAATTTTGCTTCCTCTGCTACTTTTTATGTTCAATTATAGTGTTTTTTAAGTTGACATACGTACACTGACAAGTATCTGTTAAAGTTGACGTAAACTGGAAAGTATATCTGACTTAATAATAGACATGCACTGTATAGCTATCTCTGTCGTTCAGAGCCACCTATGGTGACAATAATTTTGGATCACACGTTATCTATGTATTATTAATATTATTTATAATTTAAACACCATATATATTAAAGTCAGAATTTGGTATTAGTTTTGAGAGTAAACTCAATGTAAGACCAAATACTTACGATGTCGGGATAGTATCACGAGGTTCTTCCTAGTTTTCCTTCGTGATTTACTATGGAATCTCTAACGCGAGAATTTTACTGTCACCGTTGCATTTGGTTGCCTTTTTAAAGACAGATCACATGCTATGATATTTTTGTGACGGATATTCTTAGGTCGGGGTTGATTTCATGTAATCGAATGAACTATCTTTGAGTAAAGTCGTCCCAGGAACGCAACTCATAAATATTGGTAATATCATTTTAAAGTCTTCTACTTTAAAATGTATAGTATATGTCTGAATTGCTGATTTAAATGAGCCAGATTAAATAAATTATTAGAAGAATTTTTTACTAAGCAACAAAATTTTTGTTTAATCTAGTAGTATTTTGTATTTTGACAACGACACCCGATTTGGGCGTCGAAACGTTAATAAAATTATTTTTTCAATTTAATTGTGGCTTATTTCCCATCTAAATAGTTAATTGTTAAAAATTGAAGATAACTACACCGAATAAATGTCAATACAACGGGGAATCAGACAAGACTGTATTTTGTCGCCAACATTCTTCAATGTTTACTCGGACCAGTTCTTTAAAAAGGCACTTGAGAACTACTTAATGCAATTAGATACCCGGACGATACAGTAATTCTGTTAGAGAATATGGAAGATCTCCAAATTCTGCTTGATCGTATTCACGAAGTAGAAGAGGAAATTGACACTAAACTAAACTCAAGTAAATCCAAATTTTTAGTATTTAGTCGTTATCCACATCAAGACAGCAAGACAGCAAGAAAAATCAATTAGGAAGTAATAAGGAGGGCCACCAAAGATGGAGAATTGCTAAACACTGTTCAACACTGGAAATTGTCTTATCGGGTACATACAGGGTGGGGCATTAGTATGACAAAGTCCAATTACTCGTTTGTCGTAAGAGATACGAAAAAAAGCTATTTAGGTAAAAGTTGGGGCACTGATAAGACCATAATTTAAAAATATTTTCAAATATACAGGGGCGTGCGTATTGACAGGGTGACACAAACTTATGTTTTTTTAAACCCTGTATATTTTTACATTTTTGGATTATCCTCAATGTTTCCATTCTTAAAATATATGATTTTGTAATATTATATGAGGTGGTTTAAAAGATAATTACGTTTTTTTGTTAATTTCTTAGCAATTTTTACACCCTGTAGAATTGTAGTGATTTGCCATCAATTTTTATTTTATGTTGAAACGATTTTTAATATATATGCGAAATGTTAAATTTTAGTATACAGGGTTAGTCGAAACTCGGAATGAGTATTTTGTTAGTTTTCTTAAATCGTATTTTAGTATTGTAGTGAAATGACATTTTATGGTACTTTTTTATTTTAAGCATTCCCTATACCTAAGTGCTTTAATTTGTAAGTTATTCGTGATTCTTTAAGCCAAACATTAATTGCAAGAAAAATTACGTGAAATTTTATTATGTGGCCGTGAAACTATTCAATCAAAAATAATTTTTCGAAAAAAATACATCATAATCCTTAATTGCCTGCCTGATCCTTAATTTATTAATATTGAATGAGATATCCAAATAAATTCGTAGTTAAGATTGTTGGTGCGCAAAATATTAATAAAAACATACAATATTCTACATAGTCGGCTATGACACTAAATTTCCTTAAAAATTTGACATTATACTATTTTTATAGTTCCAGTTGCTTTGTTACCATTACTAATATGAATTTTTCTAATGGGAAACTGATAAGATTTTTGTGCTAATGGAGTATAAAAAAATGTGCTACTAGCAATAAGAATTTTTCATCAGAAATTCCCTGATAGACGACGGACGACTAAGAAGAGAAACGTTTAAAAATATACTAGAACGGTTTCAACGGACTAGACACTTAGATTATGATAAATCTGATCGAACAAAAACTATTGTAAGTGAAGAAAACAGGAATTAAATGTAATGCTTAGTGTCACTGAAGATCTGCATATTAGACCTTTCTTACAATCTAAGTATCTAGTCTGTTGAAACCGTTCTAGTATACTTTCAAAAGTTCCTCTTTTTGGTTGTCGTCTATCAGGGAATTGCTGATGATAAATTTTTATTGCAAGTAGCTCATTTTTGTTATACTCTCCTAGCACAAAGCCATTTTAATCAGTTCCTCATTAGAAAAATTAATATTAGTAATGGTAACAAATCAACTGGAACTATATAAATAGTATAATGTCAAATGTTTAAGCAAATTTTGTGTCATAGCCAACTATGGAGAATTTTGTATGTTTGATTAATATTTTAGGCACCAACAACCTTAACTACAAATTTATGTGGATATCTCATCCAATATTAATAAGTTAAGGATCAGGCTAGATTATTATGTATTTTTTTCGAAAAATTATTTTCGATTGGATATTTTCACGGCCACCTAATAAAATTTCACGTAATTTTTGTTGGAATTAATGTTTAGCTTAAATAATCACGAATAACTTACAAATTAAAGCACTTGATATGGGGAATGCTTAAGAAATAAAAAAGTACCCTAATTGCAATACTAAAACTACCCTCATTTAATTGCAATACTAAAATACAGAGTGATCCATTTAAGAAAACTCAGAAAATACTCATTCTGAGTTTCGACCCACCCTGTATACTAAAATTAAACATTTCGCTATACTGTTAATGATTAACAGTAGTAGACTATATTAAAAATCGTTTGAATATAAATAGAAAATTTAATGTCAAATCACTGCAATTCCACAGGGTGGAGATATTGCTACGAAATTAACAAAAAAACGTAATTAACTTTTAAACCACCTCGCATAATATCACAAAACCATATATTTTAAGAAAGGAAACATTGAGGAGAATCCAAAAATGTAAAAATATACAGGGTGTTCCATTTTAAAAAAACATAAGTTTATGTCACCCTGTCAATACGCACGCCCCTGTATATTTGAAAATATTTTTAGATTATGGTACTATATGTGCCCCAACTTTTACCTAAATAACTTTTTTTCGTATCTCTTAGGACAAACGAGTAATTGGACTTTGTCACACTAATGCCCCACCCTGTATAGTGAGAGGAAATCGATATAGGATACTACAACTGATCATTAAAGGCAAAATAGAGGGCCGTAGAAGAGTAGGAAGAAACTTCTTGGTTAAAAAACTTTTCGTGAATGGAGTAAGATGTCAAATGCAGGACAAAAGAACTAATATTATTGTGCAATATTGGACAAAATGAAAGAGGAAATCAATGAGAAACGGTCCTACATGCAGGTTGTTTCTTTAAGACAATGCACCGACTCACAAGATGACAATGGCAAAAATTCATGAGTTGGGCTTTGAATTGCGTTCTTATCCGGCTTATTCCCCTGATTCAAGCCGCTCTGATTATTATGTGTTCCCAAATCTAATGAGATGGCTCGTAAATAAAAAATCAGCTCGAAGGAAGAGATAATTGATGAAACAAGCGTTCTAAAGTAGTTGGACTATCGCTAGGATCGTGGTACTTGACTAAAAGGATACTATCGCATAAAATAACTTAAAAGTACTTTCTCGAAAAACGTGTTTTTCATGTCAAAGGTACTACCTAGTATATACATAGTTTTAGTATTGCATGATTCGCAAAACATATTTACTGTATCCGAAAATTCACATGTTTATGGTCCAAAGAATCCGAATGATACCTTATATTACACACAAAATATTGCCAAAGTCCAAATACACCAAACGGGCAAGTTTACTAATAGGTTTGTTCCAACTCGATACAAAACCGTTCTTGAATCGTTACGCGCATGCGCGATAACGAATAATTATGCGCAGTAACACATGTTTCGTTACTGCGCATACTAGTAACCGTTCAAAAACGGTTTTGTATCGAGTTGGAACAAACCTAATAAATTTTCTAAAATAAGCAACAGTGAACAATGAATCCACAAATGCATTTTACGCATTTCTTTCGAGGTGTTTTTACCTCTACTAGTAAGAGACAATAACTACAGAGTAAGATAAAAATAATTCTGAAAACCGCAGAAAAATATAAATGCTTTGTTAAATGCTAAATTACTGTGATAAACATATAATCGTTGGGCTGAAAAGTTCGTAGGCTAACATAGAAAGAATTTTTTTTAATAAAATTTGATTTTATTATTCAATATAGTGTAGCAAAACAATGAATCACCGGCCGCAAGTAGCACCTCGAAACGTAAGCCGAGAAAATTCTGGTAGACGCGCGGTATGTGGAAGGTCACACCATAGCTAGGTGGCGAAGTCTGGAAATATCGAGTATAACGTTATTTGCTATTTAATGGGAGCGCGCTTTTATTTGAGTTTAGGGTATAATATAAATTCGTCTGTAACTTTTATAAATAAATTCGTATAAATGAACCGAGAGTATTATTTTAACCGTAATCACGTTATATTGATGTCCGGTGTGGGAGTGTAAATAAATTATATTTTTAAAGACTTTTGAACTTTATTCGTCAGGAATAATCGGAGTGCGTTAATTGTTCGGTATTCGGAAAGACTTTTGAACTTTGTTCGTCGGGAATAGTTAAAGTGCGTTGATTGTTCGGTATTCGGAAAGACTTTTAAAAGACATTTTGGAAAGTACGTGTGTGCCGACCAAACATGTTGCTACAAGAATTTTCCGTAAAACAGCTCCGTGAACTGATACAGGAACGGGATGAAGACAGCAGTGGGATCAAGAAAGTTCTACAAGCACGACTCGAGGAAGTCCTCACGAAGAACGGAGATGATCCAGAGACGTTCCACTTCCAGTCAGCAGAACAAGCAATCTTATCGAAATTAAAAACTGTTTCTCAAACGATTGATGAAACTTCTACAAAGAATAATGAGAGATTCGATGAGACTTCTCAAATAATTAAAGACGTATGTAGTCAAAATAATGAGAAATTCGAAATCATTTCTCAAAAGATCGATGAAACTTCTATAAAGAACAACGAACAACTTGAAGAAGTTTGTAGACAGAACAACGAGAAACTTAAAGAAGTTAGTAGATAGAAAAAGCGACGAGAAATTCGAAAACGTTACTAAAAAATTTGACGAGACTTCTCAAGTAATTAAAGAGGTTTGTAGACAGAACAACGAGAAATTCGAAGAAGTTCTGTGAACTGTAAAGATGATGTAAGAAGATGGTGCCGGAAATGTGAACTGTGTGCATCCGGTAATGATCCAGTTGGTAAAAAGAGAGCACCCATGAGAGAGTACAATGTTGGCAGTCCTATGGAGAGAGTAGCAATCGACATTGCAGGTCCATTTCCAGAAACTGATGCTGGAAATAAATACATCCTGGTAGCCATACCGAATCAAGAAGCTGCTACCGTTGCAGAGGTACTTGTTAAAGAATTCTTCAGCCGATTTGGTGTTCCCTTGGAGATCCACTCCGACCAAGGGCGAAACTTTTAGTCAGCTCTTTTCCAAAACGTTTGTAAATTGATTGGTGTCAATAAGACCAGAACAACACCCCTGCATCCTCAATCAGATGGGATGGTCGAGAGGATGAACCGAACGATGGGTAAACACTTGTCCAAAGTTGTATCTGAACATCAGCGGGATTGGGACCAACACATTCATTTATTCCTGATGGCCTACCGCTACTCACTCCCTACGGTAAAACATGGCGGATACGATGCGTATCGAGTGTACGTAATCCGGGCCCCGTAATGCCATATATGTGTCAGCCTACGAACTTTTCATCCCACTTGTTAAGATGTTTTACACGCTAACAATAAAGTAGAAGGAATCTGTGAATGTTTTAATCTCTGTCAAAAGTCATGGACTCCAACAATTGTTAAGCTAGTAAATATTATCTTATTCCATTTATCGTTACAGGGTAAATATATCAAATATATAATTCGAATATCTTAAATACTATTAAATAAAACTGTTTTATATGCTAAAACAATGAGATCATGATACCATCATAGCTACGTCATCTAAAGGAACTTTTATTGGGTCAGGAAAAGGGATAAAATAAACAAAACAAACTAAAGAAGAGAAAAATATGCTGGGTATATCACTACCAGCTATCTAAGACACTTATTAATATTCAGCTCAGTGGGCTCCTATGCTATTGTCTGAGGTGTGAAATTACATAAACAAGGGAAAATTTGACAGGTAGATCCCTTGTTTATGGAATTCCACACCTTGAACAATGGCACTTTATATAAATATACTTACAGTTTATGTAACTATTGATAAAAATATGTTGTACCAAAATGGCAATTTGTTTTAACTATTTAATAAATATGTACCTGTTTTCCATCTGATGAATTAAACGAAATAATAACAGAAAAATATACGTAATAGTTAGTAAGTTAGTGGGATTAGTAAAAAAACTCAAACTTAATAATACCTAGGAGATGCCGATCACTGTTTTAGAAAATATTTTATAAAAATATATTTTATATTGTCAATATTTCAATAATATTGATAATAAATTGCTTTGAATTAAAATAAAAGCAATAACTAATGAACCTGAACATTTTTTGTTACTGAAGTCAAAGCTACCTCTACTCAAGCCGTGTTGTTGTACATTTGGCAATGATGGATGTAATGGAGGCAAATCAGAGGTTCTCAAACTTTTTTTGGTGGGGAACCCTTTTAAAAAACTGATTTTTTAACGGTACCCTAAAGCCCGAAACTAAAAGCAAAATCTGCTTCCTCCTTTGTAGTAATTTGCCTCCAATAATTGGTATATCAGGGACTGATTAAAACCAACACGGTGGATCAATTCCGTGGTATGGAGCTAATCTCTCGATATGAACGACCTCGGGTTTACTGCAAGCTGACAACTTGATGAGGTAGATAAGTTCGTTTATTTTCTGCAGGACTGTGTACTGGCCTTCCCAGTTTCGTTTGAGTTTTGGCAAAATCCTTTCTTACGTTTGGGAATGTATTACTGGGTCACTTCTTTTGAAAGTTGTCCCGGTAGCATGCTTGTCGAGTCTTGAAGCTTCAAACTTTTACGAGCAATTTCGTATACATTTTCCAGTTTTTCTTTCACATTTTCGATGTATGTCAGACACGAACGTTCTTCTTAGCAGGAAGGTAAGAAGGTAAGGTCTTCTTCCAAAAACAAGATATTAAGGAAGCCTCATTTCTTTTCCAGTGATGATCATCGATAGAGAATATCCGGTCGCTTCATGTTTGGAGCACTTATACGTTAGCAGGAATAGAGGATTAAAGTATCCCAATCTTTTTTGATTCACAGTTTTTGAAACAGTTCTAGAGAAGCGTACTCTGAGTTTTCTTAATACCAAGATTTTCATTCAAAATTCGTCATTGATCAGAATGTAGCTCTAAAAGAACTCCACTTCTTTATACGACGTGTGTTATGAATACTTCTGCTACAGTAGGCGCATCTTGATTAGGAAGAGGTGCAATTTCAGACCTTTTTGAAAAATAATCCATTGTTTCCATAGAAGTAATTATTAATTGATAATACAAGATCTGCTGAATTTGATAAAGAAAAATGGGTACGTTCGGATCTCCACATGTTTTCTAAAAATGGAAGACCGAAAGGAGAAGAGTAGGGAGGTAAAAGAGAAGCGTAGACAACAAGAGGAAGGGCTGAAGGCGGAGCGTAGGCAAGAAGAGAAATAGGTTATGGAGTAGCATAAATAAGAAGAGAAAGAGGTGATAGTGAAGCGTGGACAATAACAGAAAGAGGAGGAGAGTCGTAGAAAAGTAGAGGTAGAAATCATAAATAGTTTATCTCAAATTCACGAACATTTAAATTAGAGGTAAGTTAAATTACTAGTAAAATAGGAAAATTATAAGAACAACACGACGAAAAAACTCAATTTAGAAAATAAAACAGTACAACAAACGATTTAGAAAGACAAATAGTTGAAATATAAAGAAAAATTGGTGCCCAAACTTCTGTATCTAATAATGTTTCATTAACTATTGTCGAGCCTGAACAGCCTCATTATATTCCATAGTTACACCAGACACAATCAGAACTAGTTAACTTTTAAAACCACCCACATTCAATAGTCAAATAAAGAGAACTTGAAGCTGCAGCTAGAGCAAATAGCTGGACTGTAAAAGAAATGACAGCTTCCTTGGTAGAGTTGCTTCAAGGGACTTTTTTTTATTTGGAATAAATCTTAGCTGTTGATATTTTCATCCTGTAGTGCATCATAAATATCAACAGCTAAGACCAAATCCCTGGTAGTGTCAAGGGAACCCATAAGATGCAAAATAGTAACTAACAACGAACTAATTAACCAAGACTTGAGATTCGAATATCTGGGAGTCGAAATATGTAGTTATGGAGATGCTAAAGAGAGCATCCGAAAGCAAGTAAATAAAGTCAATTAAGTGTCAGGATGTCTGAGGGATGTCATCCGGAAAAATAAAGATATGAGGCTGGAAGGGAAAGTATGCATAAGGGAAAGTGGGGGAATGGTGCGCACTTAAGCAGTAATCGCTTCTGCTCTAAATTCTTTAAATCTATCATAACGGCCAGAACGTTTAAGTAAGCTCTAATTATTCTACTTTGAAAACGTAAAATTAATTTTAGAGAAATACAAAGCGCAAAAGCATGATATTAAAAAAAGAAAAGAAATGCCTTTGCGCACGATTGCCCATCCATGAGGGTAATCATGCGCACGGATTGGAAAATGGTGTGCACTAAATTAATATTGGAAAAAACCTTTCTTGTTGCTATCTGTTCCTTCTTTTTCTTCAGGTTTTCGTCCCTTAATCGTCTTTTTTCCTGAGCTTCCTCCAATTTTGTCTTCAATGGTGTGCTTGTAAGGATTTCCGATTGTTACTTGTTACGAGATTTTCTTTTAATTTCTGGTTTAACTGTTTTTGCTATTATTGGAGCAAAAGCGAAAAATGAATTTTCCTTAGACCTAGGTTCCTAAGGCTGAACATTTGTAATATCTAACATTAACTCATCAGTAAATGCATTTTGTTTAGACGTTGTAGAAGCCCCTGGTAGAAAAGCGACTTTTACTATAATTTCCTTTGCTGGATTGGCAGGAGCAAAATCATCCTCATTTTTATCGGGATCTAACGGACATATTCCAGATGCACTAAATCCTGACACTATCTGCACCATAATGGCTACTTTCATAAATGCTTTATTTAACAGCTCAGCGACGTCACTTTATGTTATTTTTTGACGGCCTGTTAGACTGATAAAGATCATATTCTCTATAATGGATATTCTTTAAACGACTAAAGAAAGTCATGTCCGGTCCGAAGATGATGATCCTGAAGATGATCTGAGGTGTGTGGTGAAAGTGACATCATATGAATGTTTTTTAACAAAGATTATATGCATCAATAGACATATGGCTGGAGTGGTTATCCAGCACTAAAATGATGGGATCATTTGCTTTGCATGTCTTACAAAATGACACAGCCACTCATAAAAAAGTTCTATATGCATCCATCCGTTTTGGGGACATTTGTATAAAGCATCAAGGAGTCCATTTTTCACAAGTGTTAGAGACATTCTTTTACTAGGATAGATCAACATAGGGGAATATAATTTCCTGCAGCTTTCATGCAGAAAACGGCTAAATGGCTAAAAATGGTAATTTTAATATTTACCATTTCATTGTTTGTGGGGGAATCGTGCGCACTCCTGCGCACTATTACCCCTTTATGTCTGAAACAGCAAACATCATCACAAACAGAAAACTGATGAACCATATAAAGCAACCAATGTATCAAAATGTATGGAAAACAACATGATTTAAATCAATAATAAGTTCAAACCGACTGAATAAAGCATACGAACTTAACGTCTTAATTTTTGAAACAAAAAAACTAGAAGAATTCTTGCAATTTTCAATAATTGGATCTCGCTTAGTTCACATGCATCGATCGACTGAAGATAATGGCGTCAACTGTTCAACAGATCAGCCGAAAGGTGTAGGACTGGCTGGATCCATAAAATCTTCCACGGAATTTGAAATATAATGCAGCGCACGATTACCCGCCGCGCACCATTCCCCCACTTTCATGTGTAAGACCGATCATGACTTAGAAACAAGATGTGGCACAGCAGAAAGCAAGAGGATACTGAGATCATCAGAAACGAGAACGTTGAGGTCAATAGATGGGAAAATACTGAGAGACAGAATACCGAACGACAGAATAAGAGATCTCCGTAACATACAACACATAGTACGGTGGGGAAGACAGAGAAGACAAGAGTGGAATCAGCATGTGAAGACAATAAATAGCGAGATAATAGCTCGTATAGTTAGTGATTCAAAGCCAACAGGCAAGAGACCAATGGGAAGGTCCTTTAAAAGGTGTGGCGAGATAGCTGGCAGTCAACATCACAGCTACGAATACAAGCTCAAAATCGCTTAAGAACAGGTCAAGAAGACTAATATAAGAAGAAGAATTAAGAATAAATCTTACCGAAGAAAGGTAACACTCAAATAATATAACACATAAATTATGTGACCTGAGATAGTTCTGCTGGAAAATTGAAATTTAAGCCCGGTGATCTGACTTTGCGATTGGCCCACAGCAGATTGGCCTACTTAAGTTAACATTGCAACGTTGCCAGTTCTAATAACACGACTTATGAAGTAGAGATGGATGGCATTGGTTAAGTCAATCTTCTTATATTTTATTTTCTTAAAAGTTCCTGTGTTCGAATTGGAGGGAATATCTTAAAGTTTCTAGTATTATATTGGGTATATTTTAATAGTTGATTATTTTTTCTTCTACTATGTCTTTTTTAATTAAAGTTTCTTGAAGTCTTAAGTGTTTTAATACAATGACCAGTTTTGAGCCAACGTGCTATATCTCTCTCTGTTGTCGTGTCCCCATTACTAAGGATCGTGATTTCTTCCAATATTCCTAACAATTCTTTTCCATTGGTCTCTATCTTCAGCTGCTCTAAGAGCTTCGCAGAATGAGTTTCCAGGTAAATTCTTAATTTGGTCGGACCATCTAGTTGGTGAACATCCTCTTGATCTTCTCCTCGAACCGTTTCCAGAAACAATTAATCTCTCCAAACTATCGTCACCTCTGCGAACCACATGACCGAAGAATTGCAGAATTCGTTGCAGACATATTGTGCACAGCCTCTTTTTAATCTCGAGTTGGTTTAGAATGAAAACGTTTGTCCTGTGAGATGTCCAAGGTATGCGCAGCATTCTTCTCCAGCACCACATCTTAAAGGCTTGAATTTTTTGGCGCCCGCATACGCGACGAGTCCAAGTCTCTGCCCCGTACATAAATATTGAAAATACAAGGGCATTCACCAGTACAATCTTGATATTTAGAGAGATAGATCTGTCTTCCTGAACTTTAGTTAGGCGACTCATCACATTTTTTGCCATAACGTGCTATGTACGTTTCGATAAAAACCATTTCTTATTTTACTTCACAACTAATCTACACCTTTATTGTAAAACTAATCTTCTTTAACAAATGTAGCTCTAATCTTGAAAAATGGATACAAAATATTAGTAATCTCTTGTTTTTTGAATGCAACTACAGAATCCATACGTCAATAAGAACAATTTCTGTCGGGATGAATTCTAGATCCAATCCCTTTTGCTTGTTTTTATTCCACAACTCACATCAAAAAATTTCTATGTAAAACCCAATAAATTCGTTTCGTGACACTAGTTTTAATCGTACGATTAATGTGAATCCCTGTGCCAGATACCCAACTGCACTAAATCAGCACGTTTCGTGTTGAATTCATCTCTTTCATATGCATCTATCTTTTGTGCAGTTTGTTTTGAATCCTAAATTTATCTCTGCATCATGTGTACTACCCGAATACTTAAAATTGTTGAAGTAACAATTCGAATATACAGGGTGTTTCAAAAAAAGTTAACACCGTCTCTAGGATAGGTAAAAAACTGAAAAATACTTGGGGTTTGCTTAGTAAAATATTTTTGAAACGCCATTTGTTTTCAAGATAAAGGGAGTTGCAAAATAAATTGCGCATTTTTTATGATTTTTCCGCAACTACTGGCAACATTGTAATTATACGAATATGTTTTGGAATCTGATATATCCCATAAATTTGTTTTTATATCGGGTATTTGATTTGTGTTGTTTTTATATCTGTATTGCCGGATTTATACTCAGCCTTTGCCACTGCTAATGCCGCTGTCGGAAATATTGCCCAAAATACGATATCGACGCGAGTGAAGTGTTCACACCAGGGGCCTGATTCTAAGTCATTTCGACAGTCGCAATTTCATTTCGACACCGCCATGACAGCCACAGAGTATAGCGATTCTTATTCATTTCGATATTAGTTACAACTGGGGATATTAACCTTATCATGTTGACACTGTGTGACACTGCTCAGAATTTGGGTTGGCGCTCCGTTTTATTGGAATTTGTTGATAGTCTGGGAAAATTATCGAAAAAATGCCATTTTTGAGAAAAATTATTTACCAGCTATTTTATTGCTAAAATCGAATCTTAAGATTGCATATATTAGTAATATGGGGTATGACAAGTCCGCAGAAAGTGTGTTATTTTATTTATAAACAAATTAGCACTCCTAAATCTTCTTTTTTTTTCAATTAGTGGTCTGTAACTCCTAAAATTTTTCCTTTGAGCCAAAAACACTCAAATAAAAATTCACCGTAATTTAGTTCTGCACAAAGTTATTTTTTTTTCCGATTTCCTTCAACAAAAATTTTACTCAGAAAATCCGAGTTTTCCCAAAAAATCTGCAATTTTCAATTAAAATTTTAGGGAAGTACCTAATTATTTATCAATAATTAAATAATTGATGACATGAAAGATTTATTATAGTAGATTATACAGAGGGGCTAAATTATGGAATAAATTCATTTCTTTAAAACGGACGATTTTGGAGCAAAATCCCGAAAGAGGTCGATTTTATTTTTAAATTACAATTTTTTGGCATATATTTTATACTAGTGACGTCATCCATCTGAGCGTGATGACGTAATCGATAATTTTGTTAATGGGAATAGGGGTCGTGTGGTAGGTCATTTGAAAGGGCGTTCAATTCTCTATTCAGTAATATAAACATTAATATCATTAGGTATTTATACAGGGTTGCCAAAAATTTTTTTGAATTAAATTAATTGGCGCAAAAAGAAGAATGTATGTAATTTATTTAACTCAAAATACATTGCACTGCTGTCAGAAAATAGAAAAAAAGGTTTATTTCACGAATAAACATTTCTTTTCGCTTAAATTAAATCACAAACAGCCTCCCTCCTACCTATTGGCAGTTTGAACATTTAATTTAAACTAAAAGCAATGTTTATTTGCAAAATAAACTTTTTTTTCTATTTTCTGACAGCAATAGAATGTATTTTGAGTTAAATAAATTACATGCATTCTTCTTCTTGCGTCAATTAATTTAATTCAAAAATTTTTTTGGCCTCCCTGTATAAATAATGATATTAATGTTTATAATACTGAATAGAGAATTGAACGCCTTTGTAAATGAGCTACAACATGAACCCCTATTCCTATTTAAAAAAATAATCAATTACGTCATCACGCTCGGATGGATGACGTCACTAGTTTGAAATATATGCCAAATATATGTCAAGAAATTTAATTTAAAAATAAAAATCGACCTGTTTCGGGATTTTTCTCTAAAATCGTCCATTTTAGAGAAAATGAATTTATTCCATAATTTAGCCCCTCTCTGTATATCAGGAGACCGGCGACAATCTAACCAATAGTTTAGAAATAATAACCAGAAAGATTATGATACACCAGAATAACTATGATTTTCGTATAAAAAAGGATATACCTATTCAACGTACCATACAGGATTGAAATTGGACCATTTGAGCGGTATCAGGAATGTTATAAAGAAACAATTTTTTGGCTTATAAACAAATAGAACCCCTCAGAAAATATTAGATTAAATTAAATTAAGTTAACGCTGTTGAAAAGGGCACGGCTTCTGTGTCCTTTTCGAAGAAAAACAAATTGAATTGCGAGGAGTGATTCCAGGTATAACCGGTCAAATTTGACCGGCATTTGCGACAGAGTTATAAACAACAGGATTTTAATCTTTGAACCATTAGATAAATACCTTTTAATTCCGGTCCTCTTTGTACATACAAATATTCATATCTTCAAGACACTCATAACAAAAAAGATTTATGTCACTGTCGCCAAATTATTTAATTATTGATAAATAATTACTTCCCTCAAATTTTAGTTGAAAATTAAAGATTTTGTTTGGAAAACCCGAATTTTCCGAGGAAAATTTCCGTCGAAGAAATTGGAATAAATTATCAATGTGCAGAATTAAATTACTGTCAATTTTTATGTGAGTGTTTTGGTTTAAAGTTAAAATTTTCGGAGTTATAGAGCAATAATAAAAAAAGAAGATTTCGGAGCGCTAATTTGTTTATAAACAAAATAGCACACTTTCTGTGGACTTTGCACAGCTATATTACTAATATAGGAAATCTTAAGATTTGATTTCAGCATGTCCAGCAATAAAATAACTGGTAATTAATTTTCCTTGTTTTTTACTAATTTTCCCAGAGATTATTACCTTACATCTTTCATTGAGTTGATGATTCATGTTGTGGACATTCTCAATTATTATATTTCTAATTTAATACTATTCTATCTAATTCCTTAAAACAAGCAAATTTCAATTAAACCCAGCTATATTATAATACCTTTTGCTTTACTTTTCCTTGCAAGAAATAAACAAAACACATCTAAACTAAACCTAACCTCGCTTTTGGCCATTCATTCATCTCCGTGTCAAATAATTTCGACAGTCGAAATTATAATATCAACACCCTTTTTAAAGTCGCTATTAATTTCGATAGTCGCTATTTCATGACGTCACATCGTTAGTTCAACTAAAATCCACAAGGCTCGCACAATCGCATTTCAACCGTCGCCATATTGAAAGCGACTTGTTTTTGGTCGAAATTTGATTTAGAATCAGGGCCCAGTCCTCACCAATGTCGGCAATGTTCTCATGACTAATACTCACTCGCATTCGCGCTGCCTCTCCTTTGACGTCCGACCCAAAAACCGACTTTTTGGGGAACGCCGTGCAATGGCAGTGGCATGAACAGCGGCAGCGCGGCGCGAGTGAGCTATTTACACATTCACGCTGCTTAATTCCCTGTCCCACAGGACTGAGTGTAAATCCGGTATATATTGAGAGTTTGGGCAGCCTACGGAGCGCTGAGACACATATTTGGGAGCAGTATACCGATTAGTTTAAAAAGACAAGTGTTTGATCAATGTGTGCTACCGGTATTGACATATGGAGCAGAGACACGGACTCTAACCAAGGCAACAGCGTCGAAAATGAGGGTTGCTTAAAGGCGTATGAAAAGATCCATGCTGGGCGTAACCCTACAGGATAAATTAAGAAATGAAGATCTCAGACAAAGAACTGGTATCACAGATGTTATAGAACGTATCACCAAGCTCAAATGGAACTGGGCCGGACACGTGGCCAGGCTGAAGGATTCAAGATGGATACGAAAGCTAATGAAATGGAGACTAAGAGAAGATAAACGCGGTAGAGGAAGGCCGCCTACACGATGGACATATGATATCAGGCGGATTAGTAAAAACTGGCAACAATCAGCATAAAATCGTAAAGTGTGGAAACAATTGGGGGAGACCTATGTCCAGCAGTGAACGTAAACTGGTTGGATGATGATGATGACCTTTTTGGTGTAAAATTGTATGATGTTTAAGTTCACTTGTAATTTTCATTAATAATTCAAACCTTAAGAAAGTTATGTTGAATAACACTTGGTAAGAACCTTGTACCTAGCGCCCTCTATGAGAGTCAGATGTAAAAACAAATTCATGGGGTGTATCAGCTTTGAAAATAATATAATATTCGTATAAAATTTCATTACAATGTTGCCAGTAGTTCGGGCAACATCGCAAAAATGTGTAAATTTTTATTTCTTCAACGCCCTTTATCTTGAAAACGGATGGCGGTACAAAAATTTTTACTAAGCAAACCCCAATTAATTTTTAGTTTTTTCTATCCTAGAGACGGTGTTACTTGAAACACCCTGTATTTTTAAAACGTTTTTATATACTTCACTTGTTCTTTGTCCATTTGTCCAGGAAAATATTGTAATCTTTTTCAAACGTACTTCCTGACTAGCTAGATATCTGAAATTTTCAGAATAGCTCACAACTCGATGACAATGCAATATTCAACAGCTTTTACATGACTGCATTGAGTTTTATTATTCCAAAAAATCACAGATATTTTAATACTGTTGTACTAGAACTCAAATGCGAAGTATTTATCTCCATACCTAACATCCAATATGGTCTAGTGGCTAGGATACCTGGCTTTCACGCAGAAGGATCGGGTTCTACTCCCGATATCGGAAATCTTTTTTGTTTTTAAAATTGACACTTTGATTTGAAAAACAATTGTATTTATAGTACTGTTTTATGTTATGTTCTATAAATAATAGTAAATAAATAATAAATTATTATTAAATATTTTAATTTGAAATAAATTGTTAATATCGGCATCTCCTTAAAAATAAACAACTAAAAATAAATAAATAAAAATAAAATAAAATACCTTGAGGGTAGCTCCAGGGATCAAAGGGATCTGACAGTTGCTGATGTTGGTAATTTGGTTGTTTGATGGGGATGGTTTTTGGGGCGGGCTTCCTATAAATATAGCCACTGCCATAACTATTGTGATGGTTACTACTGTGATTAAATAAATTAGTGTGATTATTTGTACCATTTAATCCGTCCTGTACTGTTTCTATGTGTAGATCTTGGAGAGTTTTGGGAACAAATTCAACCTTTGGACGATTTGCAGCCTCATCTTTCCTGTAACAAAAAGTAAATTAGTACAGGTTTTGGAAACCATGTATAAGAATATACTTTCCATGCAATATAGTGTGCAAGGAAAGAAGATATTTTCATACATGGTGGTCAATATTTAAGCCATGTTAGTAAATGTAAGTTCAATAGAAGAAAAAGTAAAAATACTTGATGGTTCTTAAAAAAAAAAAAAAAACAAAACAAAACAAAAGAAAAGATCTACTACTACTCCAACTATCTCTCGAGGGTGCACTGATGCCGCATAAGATGCTAAGCGAACTGAGTCTACCAGAAGTGTTCCCTATGAGAAAATTTAAAACATTTCACTCATTTCATCATTCCCCGTTAGAGGACAGTCTAACCATACTCCGGTGCAAATATTTTAATATTTACCTCGAGAAAAGATTATGGCTGTGAAAATTACAAACCTGTTCTAATGGACATTTAGACAGCAGTATCCACAAGAACGAGACGGCCCAAATGGTGTCCCAGAACAAAATAGGTCCCACAAATGATCTCGAAATAAAACTTAAGGGAGAAAATGGTGAAAGAGCTGCTGACGTGAGCCAATATTAACTATGTTAGCAAAGTGGGGACGTCACGATCATTTATTTCATTGATTGGGATTAAGGATATCAGTACAAGAATTCGGAAAATTCGAGTGGAACACTACGTCTTCTGGAATTGGCTCTAACCAAGGAAATTGGTTATATCGCTAGAAGGAAAGAGGTCATAGAAAGACTGGTCATCAAACGAAGAGTCGAGCGCAGAAGATCAAGAGGCAGATCTCTTTCACGCTGATCTGACCAAAATAATTTAGACCACTATATAATGATTCGTAGTAAGTACAAACATTCTCGTAAAATAGTAGTGCACAGAGAATAGAAGACATTAACGACAAAATTGTTGGGATAAAAGTAGAGTCTCTCTGGGAAAGAATAAAGCAAGGAGTAAAATGCAGACGTTAGAGGAACGAGAGAAGATTGGTATGACGAAGAATGTGCACAAATAGTTAACAGGAAGAATCAAGCCTGGAAACCGATACAGACCAGATGCACTAGAACAACAACTGAAGAATACAGAAGATATCTTAGAGCAGCAACAAAATGTATAAAAACAGAGCTTTTAAAAAGAAAAAGACTGAAGAGTTAGACGAACTAAAAGAAGCAAATCAAGCAAGAGACTTCTATAAGTAGGTAAAGAACGAAAGGAGAGAAAAGAACATCATTGGAGATAAAAAGTTATCCTTGAAATATGGACAGAGTTTTGCAGTGACCTACTGAACTATACGAGAGAGAGGTTACAGAGGCCATCAAAGCCTTGAAAACCCTCAAAGCCTCAAAAGCAGATGACTTATAATACCCTCGGAAATTGGTGGGAAAATTTACACCGAAAATAACAAAATTCACATTGGCAACACTGTGTGAATGTTGATATTAATTTCCTTTTAATATAATCCTTTCAAGATAAACAGAAGTGTAATTTAGTCCAGACAAATTAATATATGTATTTTTTTGCCAACAGAAATGAGATGTTTCAACCAAATAATGTTTCAAATACACTAAGCGTCAAAATTAACGCATCACCTTAAAAATGTGACATTTTTAATGTCTCATATTTCCTAAACCTGTTGTCCGATTTTAGTGATTTTTTAATATGTTATAGCTTTATTCTTCAAGAATATTGATGTAATAATATTGTTGCTAAACAGGTAATTGTCATTGTATACCGGGTGTAACAATGATAGTGTGTTTTTCGTCAAAGTTTGGAACACCCTGTGGAATATTCTAGCGTATATAAAATATTGAAATTACAACTCAACTGTAACCTTAGGCTATCTTAACATTTTGCTTTTTAATTAATTCGCTGATGTTGGATAATGAAAAAGTTAGGTACTTTAACAACTAGCAACGTTCTTCATCAATACAGGGTGTTTCTAAATAAGTACGACAAACTTTAAGGGGTAATTCTGCATGAAAAAATAATGACCGTTTGCTTTATTAACATATGTCCGCAAATGCTTCGTTTCCGAGATACGGGATGTTGAATTTTTTTTTACAAATTGACGATTTATTTATTGCTCTAAAACCGTTTGAGTTATGAAATGGAATTTGGTAGGTTTTAAGAGGTAGTTATTGCGCATTTTTTGGCATACAATTAAGAATTTTATATTCACCATTGGAGTACATACGAGTAATATGACCCATATGCACGCCAATGGTGAATATAAAATTCTTAATTGTACGTCAAAAAATGCGCAATAACTACCTTTTAAAACCTACTAAGTTTCATTTGCATATCTCAACCGGTTTTAGAGCAATAAATAAATCGTCAGTTTGAAAGAAAAAATTCAACATCCCGTATCTCGGAAACGAAGCATTTGCGGAAACATGTTTATAAAGTAAACGGTCATTATTTTTTCATGCAGAATTACCCCTTAAAGTTTGTCGCACTTATTTGGAAACACCCTGTGTTGATGAAGAACGTTGCTAGTTGTTAAAGTATCTAACTTTTTTATTATCCAACATAATCAAATAAATCAAAAAGCGAAATGTTAAGAAAGCCTAAGGCTACAGTTGAGTTTTAATTTCAATATTTTATATACGCTAGAATATTCCACAGGGTGTTCCAAACTTTGAGGAAAAAACACACTATCATTGTTACACCCGGTATACAATGACACTTATCTGTTTAGCAACAATATTATTACATAGATATTCTTGAAGAATAAAGCTATAACATATGCGACATTAAAAATGTCTCATTTTAAAGGTGGTGCGTTAATTTTGATGCTTAGTGTATGATGTGCAAAATAATTTTGAATTGGGTTCTGCTAATGAGCTTGCTATTTTTGTCATTAAAATAGAAAAAACTTTAAATTTATCCTTTATATTCATTATCGTCCAGTTCTCGTCTAATTATTTTCACTGTACTAATATCCGTCGACTAATTTACAATGATTAATGCGATGTTAAAACATCTTATCGTTAGCGGCTTCTGGAATGTCTTAGACATATCTAATTTCATTGATAAAATGCGCATTCCCACCGATTTCCACTTCGACTATACCAGCTAAGCTCTTAAACAAAAAGAGGAAGCACTAGACATAATGCATGAGCTGATTAAAGAGTAAATAAGTTAGGGTAGAATTGAAGGGTGGAATTACAGAGACTTAAATTTATGACGGATATTTCATGATTTGCTCATATGAAAAGTTGTTAACTAGCATTTTTTTTAAGAAAAACAGAAGACTTTTTAAGTTAGCTATGATTGTAATTATAATTCCACATTTGAGTCTATATTCCACACATAAAAACACTATATTAATCCACTTTTTATACATAACTTTTGAATTCTCCAAATACAGATTTGTTTTTTGCTGCTGTTTTAATGATCAAACAGTAATAAATCTGATGACATTCACAAACGGTTCATAACTGTACATAAGTTATTTTTGTTAATTTACTTTTCCATATAGAAATTGGAAAGTTCAGAAAGTTATATAAGGCTACCCACACAAACTAATTTATCTTCTCTAATACTTAACCTCATTATAATTTCCAGACCCAAAAAGCTCCAACCTTAATTACTTCTTTACGGTCTGTTTGAAAATACTCAGGAATAGTCGGAAACAGATTTGTTTCAAATATAACTCTATAATACAGAATATAATACAGAATACAACTATAATACAGAATAAGCCAAATAAAAACGGGGCATATGCAGTTAATACAGTGTATCGGAACTATATTTGAAATAGTCAACCAATAGTACTTTTCAACGCATCTCATTTGTTTCGAGCTTCTACAGTATATCCCTGTAAGTTGTATCCATATGGAAAACATTTTTATTATTAATTTTACGAAAAAAAGTTATTCTTCATAAAAAGCTCTGCATGGTCAAAAACCTAAGATTTAACCATCAAATATCAAATTTTTTGAATATTATACGAGGTATGTCAAAAAGTTTGAATTTCACTCAAGAGTAAAGTAGCTTTATTTTTCACAATATTGAAAATTGCTATTATGAAAAGTTGTTTGGAATTAAAAACTATATTCTACTATGCAATTACATCCTTCTAATTTGAAAAAAAATTTTCAGATAACTCTTTTATTATTAATTTTACGAAAAAAAGTGATTCGTAATAAAAAGTTCTGCATGGTCTAAAACATAAAATACAACCATCTTATTTCAAATTTTATCAATTTTATATGAGGTATGCCAAAAAATATGAATTTCGCTCAAGAGTAAAATACGTTTATTTTTCACAATAACGAAAATTGTTATTATCAAAAGTTATTTAGAATTAAAAACTATGTTTCAGTATGTAATTACATCCGTCTAATTGAAATATTCTGAACTATAAAGGTACTTTACTTTTGATCTAAATTTATCTTTTTTGACATACCTCGTATAAAATTGATAAAATTTGATATAAGATGGTTGTATTTTAGGTTTTAGACCATCCAGAACCTTTTAGTAAGAATCACTTTTTTTCGTAATAATAATAATTAATAAAAATCATTAATAATAAAAGAGTTATCAGAATTGAAATAACTGAAAATATTGTTACATTCCACAATTTTTCAAAAAAAAAATGTTTTTCAATTAGAAGGATGTAATTGCATATTAGAATATAGTTTTTAATTTCAAACAACTTTTCATAATAGCAATTTTCAATATTGTGAAAAATAGTATTAAATAAATAAAATAAATACTCTTGAGCGAAATTCAAACTTTTTGACATACCTCGTATAACATTCATAAAATTTGATATCTGATGGTTGAATCTTGGGTTTTGGACCATGCAGAATTTTTTATAAAGAAAAACTTTTTTTCGTAAAATTAATAATAAAAAAGTTTTCCATATGGATACAACTTACAGGGACATACTGTATAATATGTCGTATAATGCGTGTATAATATTAATATACGACATATGACACAAGCTCGAAACAAATGAGAAACGTTGAAAAGTACTATAGAAAAGTTAGACACACATAAATCATAGCCACATTAAGATCGGCATGTCTAAAATATCGTTCAACTACCTGTCTCCTTTTACGAGCAAGCTGCGGTATGCGACACGCAACGTAGTTGAACGATATTTTATACATGCCAATCTTAACATTGCTATGATTTATGTGTGTCGAACTTTTATATTCGTCGACTATTTCAAATGTACCTCCGATATACTGTATAACTGCGTATGTCGTATGTTCCGTTTTTATTTGGCATATTCTATATACATCTCGTAATTCACAGAATCAAAATTAGTATAAATAATTATTTCCACGTATTGATAATTTCTGTCAACATTATTTGTATGGTATAGCTTTGCTTTAAATCACATATCTAAACTTTAATACTAACTAGGGCTCTCTACAAAATTACCACTCATAATGCATACAATAACATATCCTTCATTTGCTATTTATCAAAGGATAAATTGGTGATTAACTATCCAAGGGTTATACATACAGAGAGGATTTAAATTATGGAATAAATTCATTTTCTCTAAAATGGACGACTTTGGAGAAAAATCCTGAAACAGGTCGATTTTTATTTTTAAATTACAATTGTTTGGCATATATTTCATACTAGTGACGTCATCCATCTGAGCATGACGACGTAGATTTTTTTAAATGGGAATAGAGGTCGTGTGGCACCTCATTTGAAAGAGTGTTCAATTCTCTATTCAGTAATATAAACGATAATATCATTATTTATACAGGGTGACCAAAAAAATTATTTTTGAATTAAATTAATTGACGTAAAAAGAAGAATGTATGTAATTTATTTAACTCAAAGTATATTGTACGGCTGTCAGTAAATAGAAAAAATGTTTATTTCACAAATAAACATTTCTTTTCGCTTAAATTAAATCACAAACAGCCTCCCACCTACCTCTTGGCAGTTTGAACATTTAATTTAAGCGAAAAGCAATGTTTATTTGCCAACATTTTTTTCTATTGTTTAACGGCGATAGAATGTATTTTGAGTTAAATAAATTGCATACATTCTTCTTTTTTCGTCAATTAATTTAATTCAAAAATTATTATTTTGGCCACCCTGTATACATAATGATATTATTGTTTATATTGCTGTATAGAGAATTGAACACCCTTTCAAATGAGGTGCCACACGACCCCTATTCCCATTTAAAAAAATTATCGATTAAGTCACCACGCTCAGATGGATGACGTCACTAGTATGAAATATATGCCAAAAATTGTAATTTAAAAATAACAATCGACCTGTTTCGGGATTTTTCTCTAAAGTCGTCCATTTTAGAGAAAATGAATTTATTCCATAATTTAGATCCTCCCTGTATACAGGGTGTTTCATTGGGAAACGGAAATACTTTAATGGTGAATAGAGGTCACCGAGCCGGTTCTAGATATAATTCATTTTTTGCCCTACCGACTTTTATAACCGAGTTACAGGGTGTTTTATCGATTTTGCCCATTTCTTTCCTAAGCCATAACGTTAAAACCACCCTGTATATTTTTTTTGATATTTGGTACACATATGTCTCATTCAAAACCCAAACGACCGACATACCAACCATAAGAAAAATCCAGGTCCGGATTTACAAAAAATTATAAAGTAATTGTGACCTTAAAACAACACCCTGTATATTGAAATTTTGAAAATCTGTTTGCATAGTTGAAAAGAGCACAAAAAAGTAAGTTTAATGGTTCGCTTCAATTTTTCGGCCAGACAATTTTATGACTTTAATTTTGAAATTATATTGAATCTTTTAAGAACTTTGACATTAAAAATCAGATATTATTAACTTTTAGTAATAAATTATTAAAGTTAATGAATAAATACTCATTTTAAAAATAATTAATACTTATTTACCACATTGGAACGACCCAATTACTAATGACAAGAAAAATCCAGGTCTGGATTAAGAAAAAAATACAAAGTAATTGTGACCTTGAACATACACCCTGTATATTGAAATTTTAAAAATTTATCTGCGCATTTTAAAAGAGCATGAAAAATTGTGATTAAAGGCTTATTTTAATTTTTTCGCCGTTGATTTAATTACATCAACTTTGAAATTATATTGAAATTTTAAAGAACTCTGAGATTAAAAACCAGGTGTTGTTAACTTTTAATAATAATTTAATGTTAATGAATCAATACTTATTATAAAAATACTTATACTTATTTACTACGCTGGCTTCATAGATTCTCTGGATTTGTAGCTATATGCACATCATTAAAAATTAGAATTGCGGAAATTGGGATATTTTAATGATTTAGTAAAGAATTAAAAAAACTGCTATATCTAATAAAACAAAAATTCGTTACAATTCAACAATTTAACATAAATTAAAAATATTTGAACTATAACAGTTGCTCAAAATGTCCGCCATTTTGTTCGATGCATTTCCTTGCTCGTTTTAAAATATTTCGAATCGATTTTCTAAGTACATTGGGATTGTTCTTAATTTTTCTGGTAACTTCTTGTCACCTTAACAGAATTAATCAATATGGTTTCAAAATTGCCGTAATTAAATTATCTGCGCAAAAATTTGACATGCACCTTTTAACGTAGTTGTTTATGCTCTTTTAAAATACACAAACTAATTTTCAAAATTTCAATATACAGGGTGTTGTTTCAAGGTCACAATTACTTTATATTTTTTTCTTAATCCGGACCTGGATTTTTCTTGTCATTAGTAATTGGGTCGTTCCAATGTGGTAAATAAGTATTGATTATTTTTAAAATTAGTATTTATTCATTAACTTTAATAATTTATAACTAAAAGTTAATAATATCTGCTTTTTAATGTCAAAGTTCTTAAAAAATTCAATATACATAATTTCAAAATGAAAGTCATAAAATTGTCTGGCCGAAAAATTGAAGCAAACCATTAATTAAACTAACTTTTTTGTGATCTTTTCAAATATGCAAACAGATTTTCAAAATTTCATTCTACAGGGTGTTGTTAAGGTCACAATTTTATAATTTTTTGTTAATCCGGACCTGGATTTTTCTTATGGTTAGTATGTCGGTCGTTTGGGTTTTGAATGAGACATATGTGTACCAAATATCAAAAAAATATACAGGGTGGTTCTAAAGTTATGGCTTAGGAAAGAAATGGGCAAAATCGATAAAACACCCTGTAACCCGGTTATAAAAGTCGGTAGGGCAAAAAATGTACTATATCTAGAACCGGCTCGGTGACCTCTATTCACCATTAAACTATTTCCGTTTCCCAATGAAACACCGTGTATACACTCACCGGCACAAAATTCCGCCACCCAAAATTTTTTATTAGGTTTGACAATTTATAAAATTATTATTTATACTCCGATTTTAAAGATTCTTGCGTCAGTTTGTAGGTACAGGTTTTCATGTCGTCTTTTATTATTCCGGTAACAAAAACATTTTGCTTAGATGGCATTATACGGGGGTGAATGGAAGCGTGGTATTTTTTCCTAACTTTAAAAAATTATGTGGAAAAATTGGAGGGCTGACTTTGTTACATACTCCTTTTGTATTATTCTGGAGGTATCCCGAAGATTTTGGTCTTTGCATTATCTGAATATCCCTTTCCTTTTAAAAGCTGTAAATAAAAAGACTGCTTTGAAGGATTACTTGATTAAAAATATAAAACGCACTAAATTTAACAGCGCAAAACAAAATTAACAACAAAACAAAACAATTCAATAGCGGGTATGTCCATTTCTCGCAGCAACGACTGCTCGAAACCTATTTGGCTTCAAAGAAAGATGTGTTATCCTTGCCTGGGGAATAGCCCGATATTCCTCTACCAGGGTCATAACTGTACCAAATTTTCTGAAGGTCTAGGAGACGGCGAATAGCTATTTTTAATTTATCCCATAAATGCTTAATAGGATTGAGATCTAGGCTGCATGAGGGCCATTCTAATCCCCGCCTTATCAATCAAACTTCCATTTAATATATTTATGTTTATGAGCCAATCAGCGTTTTTTTTTACAAAAAATTGTACAGCTCTTACAAGAAAAGAGATATTCGGATAATTCAAAAAGCAAAATCTTGGGAATATCTCCAGGATAATACAAAATGAGTATGTATCAAAATCAGCCCTCCAATGTTTTCAAGTTAGTGGAAAATACAACGTTCCATTCACTCTCGTATAATGCCATCTAAGCAAAAATTTTTTGTTACCGAAATAATAACAAACGACAACAAAACATGTACCTATAAACTGATGCAAGAATCTTGAAAATCGAAGTACAAAATAATAAAGTTATAAATTGTCAAACTAAATCAAAAATTTTGGGTGGCGAAATTTTGTGCCGGTGAGTGTATAATACATAGATATGTAGTATCTTGTATGACATCTTGTATCTACTATTTTGCCGCAAAAAGATCCCATTTCCTATCTCCCTAATTTAAGAGTTTTCTCGAATTCATTCTTTATAAGACCAATCGATAAATCTGAACTGATCCAAACGATCAATAATAGTATCAAAAGCAAATCATCCTGTAGTACTGATGGACTATCCATCAAAATCTTCTCAAATCTCACAGAAAATGTGTTGGATCTACTCGTCTCACTAATTAATGATTCCTTTGAAAGAGGCAAATTCCCAGAGTGTCTAAAGATAGCCATTATTATTCCTCTTCATAAGGGTGGTGAAAAATCTAATGCTTGCAACTATAGACCTATTGCCTTACTACCGGTACTCTCCAAAATTATTGAGAGACTCATAAAAACTCGACTTATGTCCTTTCTCATTGATAACAACATCTTATCCCAAAATCAGTTCGGCTTTTTAACTAATAAATGTACCACTGATGCCATGTTTTCTGTGTTTCATGAGGTTTACCAAGCACTAAACAATAATCTTTATACAGCCACTGTTTTCTGTGACTATGCCAAAGCTTTTGATTTTGTAAATCACGACATTTTGATTAAAAAACTAAATTTCTATGGAGTTCGAGGTATTTCTTCGAATTGGTTCCAATTTTACTTAAATAATAGGAAACAACTAATTAGAGCAAATGATACTGACTCTAGTCTCAAAAACATTGTACGTGGAGTACCACAAGGTTTAGTATTGGGTCCTCTACTGTTCCTTATCTTTATAAATGACATCACTAATTTAAAAATCGATGGAAAATTTTTTCTTTTTGCTGATGATACCAGTATCACTTGGAGCAACTCAACTATTGCATATCTTCATGCAACTATAACTTCTGATTTGCTTACGATAAAAACCGGGTCTGACTCTAATTTACTCTCTATTAACGTGGATAAGACAGTAGCATTATCCTATAAAAATGCTCTTCAACCCCTGCTAATTAATAACAGCCAGATCTCTACCGTTGATTCCGTAAAATTTCTTGGTATTTTTTTGGACAGCCACCTCAAATGGTCCCTTCATATCGATTTGTTAAGTAAGAAACTCGCCTCAGCCTGCTATGCTATAAGATCTGATTCGAAAGAACTCAATTTAGCATCTTCTAAACTAACATATTTTTCCTTGTTAGAGTCTCATCTTCGATATGGTCTTCCTTTTTGGGGTTCTAGCACAGCTGCCCAATTAGATGTTATTTTTAAATTCCAAAAAAAGCAATAAGGTATCTGTTTGGCCTCAGAAGAACAACACATTGCAGAGGTTACTTCAAAGATCACGGAATTTTAACCCTTCCATCTTTATATATTTTAGAAACTGTTTGCTTAATTCGTAAACACATGCATGTCTTTTCAGCAAGGCCTCATCATGACTACTCCACCAGAAATTTAACTTTTGATGTCTATTTACCGATCCCGTCCTCTGAGTTAGTAAAGAAATCTATATTATATTCCGCAAAAAAACTATACAACCATCTCCCTTTACAACTCAAATCTGCAACATCTTTCCCCAAATTCCGTAAAATGACAAAAGCTCATCTATCTAAAAGACCATATTATTCAGTAGAAGAGTTTCTTAATGACTAAATAAGAAATTAAAGTAATGTACATTGTACAAGTAACCAAACTTATCTATATTTGGGTGTCACATGCAGCAGCTTAAATTTATTAGTTCCTATGTCTGTAGTTTACTTTGTTGTATATTCACTTTGCAATTTCTATTAATTGTTGCAATATATCGATTTTGTTTTTTTTTACTTTATTAACTTGTATTTTTTTTATATTGACGATTTATCAAATTTTAGAAAATTGTATTTGTTATTGTTATTGTTATTATTTATTTATCTTTTCTGACTTTATATTAAGCTTTGTCCATAAAATTTGTATAATTTTCAGCGACAATAAAGCATATTTCTATTCTATTCTATTGACACTACGGAATAATATTGAAATATCGGGATTGCGGTGTGTGGCTTAGATTGAACTAAATTTATTTCTGTTGAATTAGATATTTGGCTGAATATTTAGTTTTTTAACTTAATCAGTTTCACAAACTACAAAATTAACTAATAATTAAATACAAACATAATATTACAATAATATGACTTACGAAATGACGTCCATCAAGTTAGCAGAACAAAGTCAGCAGAACACAGTTTTTTTATACCATATTTAAGTGTAAATAAAATGCAAATTTAATGTTCCAAGAAAAAATTTATTGCTCTTCTTTCTTTAAAGTTATCGCATGTTCTGCTAACTTGATAATCAAGCTAGCAGAACAGTAGTTCAAAAATTTGATAAATCATCTATAATTGACTGCCAAAGTATTCTCTGAATTAAATGCAATTTTAATGTTCCAAGAAAAATTGCTCTTTTTTTTAAAGTTATCGCATGTTCTACTACTAAAATCTACTATATTTTCTACCAGATTCTAAAATATACTAGATTTAAAATTTTCCCACTAAATCACAAGAAATTCTACTAGATCTAATAGAAAGTCTACTAAATTGGCAACCCTGAATATGGTACAAAAACTTCTAGTGTGAAGTGAAGGAGAATGGCTCTAGAGTTTCTAATCGCATCTGCTCTTGGTACTAATTATAGGTAAAAGTCCTACGGTTTATTATCTTCTTAATAAAATTTAATGTTCCAAGAAAAAATTTATTGCTCTTTTTTTTTTAATTTATCGCATGTTCTGCTAACTTCATAATCAAACGGGCAGAACAGTAGTTCAAAAATTGATAAATCATTTATAATTGAATACCAGAGTATTCTCTGAATTAAATGTAAATTTAATGTTCAAAGAAAAACTTCATTGTCGTTTTTTTAAGTTATCGCATGTTCTGCTAACTTGATTTCAAGCTATAATAATAATATAATAATTACTACCAAAAGCAGATGCTATTAGAAACTCTAGAGCCATTCTCCTTCACTGCACAATAGAAGTTTTTGTACCATATTCAGGGTTGCCAATTTAGTAGATTTTCTACAAGATCTAGTAGAATTTCTTGTGATTTAGTAGGAAAATTTTAAATCTAGTAGATTTTAGAATCTGGTAGAAAATATAGTAGATTTTAGTAGCAGAACTGCGATAACTTAAAAAAAGAGCAATCAATTTTTTCTTGGAACATTAAATTTGCATTTAATTCAGAGAATACTTTCGCATTCAATTATATATGATTTATCAAATTTTTGAACTACTGTTCTGCTAGCTTGAATATCAAGTTAGCAGAAAATGCGATAACTAAAAAAAAAAGAGCAATACATTTTTTCTTGGAACATTAAATTTGTATTTAATTCAGAGAATACTTTCGCATTAAATTATAGATGATTTATCAAATGTTTGAACTACTGTTCTGCTAGCTTGATTATCAAGTTAGCAGAATATGCGAAAACTTAAAAAAAAGAGCAATACATTTTTTCTTTGAACATTAAATTTGCATTTTATTTACACTTAATTATGGTATAAGAATAACTGTGTTCTGCTAACTTGATGGACGTTACGAAATGCTGTATTCTATATTATGAAACTATTTAGCTTAAAACCACACCTGTTGTTTTTCACGACCGCCCCAGACGACAACTGATTTCGGTATATTTCTCAGATGTGTTAAGGGCCAATGAGTTCCATTATCGAACCAGTTGTTAAATATTTTGCTTTTTCAGAATTTTAAAATATTGCAATAAATTTCGCTCAACCTGCTGGTATATGTCTTATAATTAATTGACTTTTTATTTTTGTTTATTTAGATTTCGAGAAATAATATTTATTATAATAATTATTTTCTGATCTTGATATCGGATAAATTAAATGTATGGCCTGTTGTGTTGGAATGATGTGTTACAAGAATTTTTCTGTGTACAACGGAAGACAGGAAACAGAAATTAATAATATAATTAAAAAACTATAAACCTATACTATGTAATGAGCACTAAATTCATAAATAAACAAGAAATAACAAGAAAAACAAAAAATAATTTGTTCAAGTCAATATACAGGCCAGTATTAACCTTTGGTTGCGAGTCGTGGGTACTAACAGAACGACAAAAGAGTAAAATACAGGCAGTAGCAATGAAATACCTAAACAGTAAAATAAGAGAAGATTTGGAAATAGAGTCAACCTTAGAATTTATAGAGAGAACGTAACTCAGTTGGTGGGGTCATCTTCAGAGAATGGATCATAGAAAATCGGTGAAAGAACTCTGGCAGGCAAACACGCATAGAAAAAACAAGGAAGGAAAACCACGAAAACATGGGATAGAACCCTAGGACAAAATATTCGAAAAAAGGGAAACAACATGGATAGAAGCAAGGACGCTGGCCAGAAATAAGAAGCAATGGGTCAAATTTGTACATAATGTTAATATATAGCAGAATATTCGTTTAGTTTACGATTAAGTTTGATATTAATATTCAGTTGTTTTTGTAATGTATTATAATTTATTGTCGCCCTACATCACTATGTGGTAACAGGGTTTTTTTTTGAAAATATATACAGTAACCACCAAGCTATTACACACACGGGAACATTGAGCTAATACAGTCCTGGAGCGTTCACTTGCTTCACTGTTTACTTTTATGTCTAGTGACGTTTAGAACGTCAGAAAATGTATAGAAACCGAATATTAACAGAAAGCTGACAGTTAATAGAACAGCTGTATTTGACGTTTATAGTTGTCATTGTGTTAAATATGTAAAAATTTTAAAGTATTGTAATATTTTTGGTGTTCGAATAAAGTTATTTTAAAGCAGAGTAACAATACTATTAATTAATGTATTTTTTGTATGGAAAAACAATCATTTTGAATGGTTTCTTGACAGTAACATGACAGACATTAAAGTCACATCTGAGAACGGACCGGATTAGCCCATAAGCACAGCAATTAAGTACCTACGTACCTACCCATGTGTCTAGTAGCGTAGCCCTTACTGTATAATACTACTCCTGAGTATTTTAAACACACCGTAGTAGTAATTAGACGAAATCTATTGTTGAAATGGTATGCTACTTACTTTTCCAATAAAGTTTCAGTAAGGTGCTTCAAAACTTCTGTACACTGGCTATGGTAATCTAATAATCCCTCGGCGAATGTTGCTAATTGTGAGATCTGCTCGACCTGAAAATTCTTTAATCATTAATTTGTATCTCAAATTAATAATCTGCTTGTATTTGAAACGGGTACTGGCAATTCCTTGCAGTACTTTCGATTGGCTTCGTTCGTGTGTCCACACACCAAAATAAAAATGAAAGAAAAACGAAACTGAAGCTTCGTGAAGATAAGTAAAAAATAAAATAAAATCAAAATTAATAGAAAATAAATAACTGAATTATATAAATGAATAAAATCCTATTCACGTCTAGTTAAGGGAAATAAGTAATAGACGACCATGTAATAATCCAGGGTTTCAGGTAAAATTTAAATATGTTTCCTAGTAAAATGTGTCAATCTTCATTTCTTAATGTTGATTTAATTGCGTACAATCCAAACTCATTATCATTTCATTAATACAGTCAGTGTTAAATGTTAAAAGACCAACTCTGTCTACCTCGTTTGCTTATCGCTCTGGACCGGTCTTAACAATTGGCCAAGTCAGATAAATTTAGTAATCTTTACGACCGCACTAACTGAAGTCAATTACTATGGAATATTACAGACTATGGAATAATCCAGGTATCTAGAAAGTTTTTAGGTAAAGTTTGTTTAGCAGTAAATGGTTGACTTCAATTAGTACCGACTATAAACATCCTGGGTTAACCGATAATAGTATACAAGGCCCGGTTTCAGGTAAAATTTAAATATGTTTCCTGGTAAAATTTGTCAATCTTTATTTCTTAATGTTGATTTAATTGCGTACAATCCAAACTCATTATAATTTCATTAATACAGTCAGTATTAAATGTCAAAAGACCAACTCTGTCTACCATGTTTGCTTATCGCTCCGGACCGGTCTTAACAATGGGCCAAGTCAGATAAATTTAATAATATTTACGACCGCCAGGGCCGTAACTACCATTGGGGCAACCGGGGCAGTGCCCCGGGGCCCCCGACCAAGGGGACCCCGTGCATAGATTTTAACGAGGAAAATAAAAATATGTATTTTAAAAGCCGATCCCATCGAAATATTTTCAAATGACACAATTTTAAAAAGACCACAATATAGTTTTAATTTTTCACTGGGGAAATTAATCTTTTAGACTAAAATGCAATTGGAACAGAACAAGGCCCCTGAGGCCTGAGCTAAGCTGGGGCCCCCGAGACCTTAACATAAAAATTTAAATTATTACTTAAGAAATTAGTTATTTCGGCGTAATAAAACCTAAAATGCCATTGGAAGAGGGGGTACCGGGCTAAGTTGAGGAAATTAGTTATTTTGGCGAAATAAAAACTAAAATGCAACTGGAATAGGGACCCCAGGTCCCAGCTCCGTTGTCTTAATCAATTTACTCCAGACCACATCTTGGTACGTGAAAGGAACCACATATTGAAAAGAAAGGTATACTTAAGATAAAATGAGCACATTAGGATCAGTCCCACCAGTACACTGACCAGCTTCACTGAGTGTGCTTGGCTCACACTGCAGTAGCTTAAGGCACCTTAAGGTGCTTTTAAATCAAAGTGAACACGAACGAAGAAACTAATTCGTAGGTGTTCGCTTGGTTATTCGTTCGGTATAAAGTAAGACCATTTACATTGTAGCGAACGAACGCATTCGTTGATAATCCTTCCGCAATGTCAGATACAGATGAAGCTGTAATTTTATAGTTATTGCAGGACATGCTAAAAAAAAAGAAAGAAGAAAGTGTGGTGATCACATTAGTGATGTAACGAATATTCGTATTCGCATTCGCATTCGCGAATATTCGCATGTTTTTGCATATTCGCATTCGCATTCGCGAAATTTGTGCGAATGTTTTGCGAATATGAAAACCAGAAAAAAAATAATTTTAAGATAATATTAGGTTAATAAAATCAAAATCTATTCACTTTTCATCTTTTTTTATTAAGAAAAGGTAACTACCTCAAACATGTAGCTACTCTCAAATGGAAATATGCAGGACACAACAGCAGACAAAGAGACGGAAGATGGAATGAAGCGATAACTCACTGGAGACCTTGGGACTACAAAAGAGGAAGGGGCAGACCACAGACGAGATGGTCGAATGACCTAAAGAGATACGCAGCGACCAGATCGACAGCATTAGCACTGAACCGAGAAGAGTGGAAAAGTAAGGGGGAGGCCTACGTTCAACTTTGGACAAATGAAGGGCAATATATAGATAGAACTTAACCTTGTATAATCACATTATTAGCCTTCACTTTTTTTATTATTTGGTATTATGTAATAAAGCTTAAGATTCAGATTGATTTACACTAAATATCAATTAACTTTTCATTAAAAATTTAGGAAATATTACAAAAATAGAAACAAATTAAAAAAAACTGGACATTCGCATCCGCATTCGCGAATGTCAGTAGCAGATATTCGCATTTGCATTCGTATTCGCGAATGTTAAAAAAATGACATTCGTTACATCACTATCACATAGGAGGGAAAATGCGCTTTTAAGGGGTTAAATATCAAGCATTTTTCTGGACCCCCTTGCGCTGGGGGTACATTCCCCAGACCTCCCGGTAGGGGGCCCCCAGATCACATTTGCCCCGGGGCCCCCAACATCGTAGTTACGGCCCTGTGCTCCGGACCGGTCTTAACAATGGGCCAAGTCAGATAAATTTAATAATATTTACGACCGCACTAATTGAAGTCAATCATTTTCTGCTAAACAAGCTTTAATAAACATATTAATGTGGACCTGATGATGGGCTGAATTTGTAGAGTCCGAAACCTTTTTTTCTCTTTTAGTTTTTAAAAATTACCTAATTTGCTTTTTTGGATATAAAATAAGCTTATGGTGCAGTAAACTTTATAAGGTATATTACTACCGGTTTACATAAACAAGGGGGATATACAACAATGCATAAACTGCAGGGCCATAAACCTACTTACTCACACCATGAAAATATGGAAAAGACGAATTGATAGAATATGTGAAGAAACCGAAATATCCGATAATCACGGCAGATCAACCACAGATGCAATTTTCGTTGTAAGGCGGTTGATGGAAAAATACAGAAATAAAGAAACAAACGCTCATATGATATTCATTGATCTTGACAAAGCATATGACAGAGTTCCTCTAGAGATTATATCATCATCAACCCGTACACGTCCACTGCTGGACATAGGTCTCACTCAGCTCTTTCCATCTTCCATCCTCTGCTCCGTAGTGCTTCTTCTCGTGGCTTCCACTCGACAATACGTTTTGTCCATCGGTTGTCTGACAATCTGGCGACGTGACTGCCCAATTCCACTTTAGCGACGCGATTTTTTCGACATTGTCTGTTGTTTTTGTTCTACGGCGTATTTCTTCGTTTGGGATTCGGTCTCTCAGGGAGACACCCAACATCTGGCGCTCCATAGCCGTCTGAGTTACGCGAATCTTGTTAACTACCTTTTTTTGTTAGTGTTAATGTTTCGGCTCCATAAGTGAGTACAGGCAACACACACTGGTCAAAGATTTTCCTTTTGAGGCATATGGGCAAGTCCGATTTAAATACATAGTGCAGCTTACCAAACGCTGCTCAGGCTAATCCTAAGCGACGTGGGAGCTCGCACGTCTTGTTATCTCTTCCCAACCGAATTTCATGTCCCAAGTACTTATAAGATGCAGTTTGCTCAATATCCATTCCATCAACAACAATAGTACGATTTAGCACCAGATTAGTCATTATTTGCGTCTTGTTGATGTTAATCTTCAGTCCGACCTCTAAGGAAGCGTGATATAATTTGTTTAACATTATTATTGCATCATCCATATTGAGCTTTTCTCCATTTATGTTGATACCGTAATCGTTTAGATCTGCCTTCTTAAAAGTGTGTTTTAAAAGGGTTGTGAATAGCTTTGGTGAGATGGTGTCTCTCTGCCGTACTCCTCGCTGTATATACTATATGTATTTGTTTGTTGTTCAGACAGTCTTACGCTAGCCATTGCCTTTTGGTAAATATATTTGATCATGTTAGTGTCTCTCTTCAATCCTGACCCCCCGGAGGGAGTGTGTAGTGGTCGACGTGATGTCGTGTATTGTCCGTCTCCAAAGATCTCTGTCTCTGGTCATTTCTTTTAACTCATGCATAGGTCTTTTGAATATTCCTGTAATTTGATCGATCCATCTTGTTGGGGATCTTCCTCGTGATCTTCGGCCTTCCACCTTTCCTTGTATAATGAGTCTATCCATGTTTTCTGTGTTGGCTCTCATAACATGTCCAAAGTATTTTAATTGTTGGAGATGGACTTTACTGGAGAGCCGTTGGCTAACTTTTAGTTCTCTTAAAATCGAATTATTTGTCCTATGGTCGGTCCAAGGAATTCGTAGCATTCGTCTCCAACAGAACATTTCAGTGGCGCCTATCTTTCTTCTTTCCGAATTTCTCAGGGTCCAAGATTTACATCCGTAAGTCAGTATTGGGAATATTAAGCAGTTGATCAACCTCATCTTTAACGCTCTTGAAATTTGACAGTCCTTCCATATTGTGGTCATTTTTGCTGAGGCGACTTTTGCTAGATCACATCTACGTTTTATTTCTTCCTGTAGTGACCCTGTGTTTGTGATTAATGATCCCAGATATAAGTATGAGCTCACAACCTCAAACCGATCAATTGTGGTTATATGTGGATGATTGTTATGTAGTCTATCCACTATCATGATCTTTGTCTTTGATATGTTTAGTTGCAGACCAAATATTTGACTTTCGTTTTCAACCAGTCGTATAAGATCAATCAGCTTTGCTTGACTATTTGCAAGAAGAGCTGTGTCATCTGCGAAACGTAGGTTGTTTATTTTATGGCCATTTATTGAGATGCCTTTTTCCCATCCTTCAAGTGCTCTTGTCATAATATGCTCTCCATATATATTGAATAATTGTGGAGATAGTATACATCCCTGTCTGACACCCCGTTCTGGATGAAATTCGTTTGAAAGTGTGTCAAGCACTTTAACTGATCCAGTAGTGTGTTCGTATAGTTCAGTTCATATAAGCGAAATAAGGTGTTGGGGTACGCCCACTTCTTTCAGTATTTGCCATAAGTGTCTCCACTTGACCCTGTCGAACGCGTTACGATAATCCATAAAGCATATGTACAGTGGAATATTGAATTCCCTAGATTTTTCGATTATCTGTCTGGAGTGTTCTCAAGTACCTCTACCTTTGGTAAACCCAGTTTGCTCTTGTGGAATTTCTCTTTGAAGGAATGTTTTTAGTCTCTCATTGATTATAATATAATGTAGCATAGCTCTCATAATTACATATTATGTAGCATTATTTTGCTGGCATGTGATATAAGAGAAATAGTTCTATAATTGTCGCATTTATGAAAGCTGCCTTTTTTATGGATTGTCGTTATTGTAGATTTTGTCCAGTCTTCAGGCCATTGTTTTGAATGCCATATTTGGCTACAGAGTAGATGAAGTAATTTTACGCCAGTTTCTTCTGTGGCTTTGAGCATTTCTGCTGTTATCATATCTGGACCTGGTGCTTTATTATATTTGAGCTTACTGATCGCAAGTCTTACTTCATTTTCAAGTTTATCAGGTTCTTCTTCCACCTCGTCAGAGATTTGGTTAACAGGTTCTTGGCGTTGATCATCTTTATATAGGTCCCTGCAATACGATCTCCATGTCTCTGCTATATCTTCTCTGTTTGTTCTCAGAGTTCCAGTATTGTCTTCAATGGCCCAAGTTCTGGCTTTAAAGTCTCTTGTTAAGTAGCGTATTTTTCTAAATAGATCTCTCGGCTGATTATTCTGATCATGTCTCTCAATTTCTTTGCAATTTTCAAATGTTGTCGACTAATTTTTCGTCGACGAAGTGTTCTCGACCAACTTTCCTAGACCCGTATAAAGTAGGATAGATTTTGGACGAAAAGTCTGTGGTAGAGGTGGTTTTATTTCCTAGCCTCTACTGCCCGTCCCCAATGTTTTAGGGGGCCGAAAATTTAAAAATTTATTCGAATTTTATTCGTATTTATTTGTTAATCACTACAGTATTATATGCAGGATATAAGTTCTCTTCCTCCAGGTATATATTAACTAAAAAACTTGCTAGATATCTGGTTTATTCTAAAATTCAGAGAATAACTTACATCCCTAGAGTACTTAAACGATTTTGGAAATTTGTAGATACGAGTGCACCGAATTATGATTATTATTAAAGGGCTTAGTAGTTAATTGCGGACTAATTAACAATTGATTAATTAAGATTTATCTATGTATTCAAGTCTATTTGTTTGCAACTGGTAACTCATTATAAATGTAAATCTTCAAATGGAGGTTAAGGGTTACTATCAAGGCCATAAACCGTTGCCGTACGGATGTAATTGAGACCAACAAGGTTTTTTTTGAAAAATTACGAGTTATGCATTAATTTGTATAGTTACATTACTTTAATCAGCGAAAAGATGTGTTTCTCTGTTTTTATCGACAACGAAAAAGCGTTTGATAGATTAAACCACACAGAACTCATAGAAACCCTAACGCAACGTGGTATAGACTATACCGGGTGGTAAATTGGAAAACGGGCTATAGGAAACTCAATGTAATATTTTAAATTGTTGAATTCCTGCTTCCCTAATTATTTTAAATCAAAAGTCATGAGAAACTTACATATTTTATAGAGGATTAAAATCTGTATTAAAAACAAAAGTTAAAATTGTTCTACGATTTAAACACATTCCAAAATTTTGAAAAGTATAATACATTTGCCATATTAAGTAAGTGCGCAAAACTAAGACCACACGTTACTATTTCTGACAGTACGCATACTATTGAGTGAATAAAACATCTTTATTGTTACTACTTTCTCCTCAACTGAGGACATATTTTCAACTTTATTGTTTTTTTAAACAATAAATGATAAAATAAAAATAATGACAGTTCAAAATATTGTTAATATAATAATTTCATTGTGACCGAACGCAACCTTATACACATTTTTGCACTGTGTGCGGCCTAAATTGGGCAAATACTTTGATAAAATTTATTATATTTTACAAAATTTTGGAATGTGTTTAATTCGTAGAACAATTTTAACAATTGTTTTCAATAAAGGTTTCAATCCCCTACAAATAGATTCTCATGTCTTTTGATGTAGAATAATTAGGGAAGCAGGAATTCAACAGTTTAGAATTTTACATTGAATTTCCTATGGCTCGTTTTCCAATTCACCACCCGGTATAGACCATAACAATGTGGTCCTTATTAAAAACCTATATTGGGATAAAATGTGGTCAATCAAAATAGACAATCGTCTGACAGCAGAAATGTAAAAAAAGAGCAATTCGTCAGGGCTGTGTACTTTCCCCACTATTATTTAATATATTATTGTGTATCATTTTATCAATCAAAGATAGAATAAAATTTTTATTTTTTTTAATATAACGCAGGCACATAAATTTGATACACCCTGTATATTGATTTGTAACTATTTATTAGAAGTTAGCTTTTAAGCAGTGGGTTTATCCTTAATGAGTTTTTCCCTGAAGAATTAAACACATTAGTAAATAAAGTGATGTGAATAGACAATTTGTTTCGGGATTATAATTTTTAAAACGGTTGCTTTGTTACGGGAGAGGACAAAAGCCACAGGTAATTATTATACTTAGAAAAGTAATGTAGAGAAAGTTGGAATTTTAAGTCTCTTCGTTTAAGCCCCAAGTAAATTTGTAGAATTCCCGAAAAGTAATCATCATGAGTAGAAGTATTTGTTTGGAAGGATGCATGGGTTTTTCGAATGAAAAAAGAGGAATGGGGAGAGAGAAATGTTTCTGATTGGTTTAGCAATTCGGAATGGGGATGAGAGAAGGTTGAATGTTCAGATAGTTTGAAAAAGGAGATTATTATGTGACCGGCATCGGAGAAGAGCAGTCAAAGTTTTCGTGAACAGTTCAGAAGCAAGTACTAGTGGTTGTTAGATAGTGAAGAGTGTAGCTGAAAAGTGGAACGAGAGACAGATCAAATTGAGAAGAAATACCTCTTTGATTCTGTAAAGTCCAAGGGAGAGAATATTATTGTGAGAAAGAGAGGGGAGAATTTTGGAGTTTTTTTAACGAGTACTGGTTAAAAGAGGCCTGGCTCGTGTTTTGGAGAATTAGTTGCTGGTATGCTGCTGGATTGATGCTGAGAACGGAGAGGGCTTTGATGGGTAGCTTAACATAATCAACAAGGAAGAGCTGTTTGAGTCAAGAGGAGACATCATTGTGTGTGAATCAAAAGGTCAGTCAATAATTTATGTGATAGATTTTCTTTATGTTCAGAAGTTAATTTTTTTTTGAGTAAAAGCATATGAGCTAAGATTCCAATATCTCAAAAATTTAATAGGAAGTATAAGTAGTTTTGCGAATACCTAAATGTGTTTGTTTAGTTTGTTTTATCAATGTTATCAAGAACAAACCGATAAATATTTGTTGAATTAAAATTAATTTATGTGGTAAGAGTTTCATTGGGACAGTTATGCCCACAGGATTTAATTGATACATTTTCAGAGTATTGCTTTTGTTAATAAAAGATATTTGTATGTGCTTATTTATGGTATTTCTATGTATTTGCTTTTCCTATTTTATCCCGATAAGGATCAACTAAGAGATACTGAAGCCACGAGAAAGGATAAGTATAACCTAAGATAATTTAGTTATTTTTTTGTATGATAAAAAGGCACCCTGAGATTTTTCTTAATTTTAATGTATGATTTGCGACAATTGACTAATTAATTAAATAAATACTAACTATTATAAAAGTAAGAGAAAGCAGATCATAACAATATATTCCGCAAATATCTTTCAAAATGTCCTCGAAAATATCGAAGAAGGAATAAAAATCAACGGAGAATACGTAAACAGCTTACGATACGCAGACGACACCGTTATTCTTGCGGACAGTTCTGAGGGTTTGCAACGACTTATTAATGTCATAACCAGAGAGGAAGATAGCTTGGGGCTGAATATAAACACAAATAAAACAAAAGTAATGGCTGTTACACGTGCACCAAATTCCGACATTAATATTCGTATATATAACAAACAGATAGAACCCGTACAAATATTCCAGTATCTTGGTTGCTGGATAACAAACGATATTGACCACAAGGTCGAAATACGTGCTCGTATAAAGTATGTTAGGTCCGCTTTTCAAAGAATGAAAAAATTCCTAATAAACTCTACCTTATCGTTGGATATCCCATATCAATTTGTAAAAACATTCATTTATTCCATATTGCTATACGGAGTGGAAACATGGACTCTCGGAATAATTACAAGTATGAGACGTATAGAAGCCAGTGAGATGTGGGTTTAATATTTTAATCAGGTGGAAGATAAATTAAATTAAAGTTGGTAGGTAGTGTTTTCTCTGAACCGTCGACGTGGACTGCTTGATGCCAACTTTAAATAAAATAAGGTTACGGGTATAATCCCACTCGAATGAAGAATAAAAGGAGCAAACCGGAGTATGATAATTCGTTTGACGAAGAGGAAGCATTTAAGAAAAGTAAGTCCACAACAAGAACATCACCCCAAAAAGACGACAAGAAAAACAAGAAATGGATGAAATAAAGAAAATATTAGCAGAACTGAAGCAGGAGATTAAAACAGAAATAAATAACTTAAAAACAGAAATGAAGGCAGAAAATAAGGAGACCAGGATATAAAAGAACTAAAAGAAGAGATAAAACAAAATAATGAAGAAATAAATAATATAAAACACGAAAAGCCCCAGATACAAAGTTTACTACTTTTTAAACAATTAGAATAATTGAAATAAAAATATAATAAACAATATTTTAAATCTAAGACTTTTCGTTAATAAACTGCTTTCTGGCTGCATCCCATATCTCCGGATTCTACAATATATAATCACGTAGAGACGACGAAAATAGGAGAAAGCAAATAGAGGACACTTAGGCCACGCATTTACCTTCTCTTCGTCTAGGAAAAGGACCGAAAGACAGTTTCTAAATACTTAAAAACTGAGTAAAATGAAAAAGATAAAAAAGGGTTCAAGGCAGGTTTTGTTTATATTCGATTCAGAGTTGGACTACCATCTCCATATAGCAACTATTTCAGCATCCTTATGCATCATCAGTGAAGTTTATGCAGTCACAACTCTGAAGGGAATATAAAGATTCTGCCTCTTTTAAGGCAAACCATCGCGATGCAATGAACCCACCTTTTGAGACGCAATCTAGCGACATCTCTCGTATTACGAGGAAAACAACGAAAAGCCCCAGATACAAAGTTTACTACTTTTTAAACAATTAGAATAATTGAAATAAAAATATAATAAACAATATTTTAAATCTAAGACTTTTCGTTAATAAACTGCTTTCTGGCTGCATCCCATATCTCCGGATTTTACAATATATAATCACGTAAAGACGACGAAAATAGGAGAAAGCAAATAGAGGACACTTAGGCCACGCATTTACCTTCTCTTCGTCTAGGAAAAGGACCGAAAGACAGTTTCTAAATACTCAAAAACTGAGTAAAATGAAAAAGATAAAAAAGGGTTCAAGGCAGGTTTTGTTTATATTCGATTCAGAGTTGGACTACCATCTCCATATAGCAACTATTTCAGCATCCTTATGCATCATCAGTGAAGTTTATGCAGTCACAACTCTGAAGGGAATATAAACATTCTGCCTCTTTTAAGGCAAACCATCGCGATGCAATGAACCCACCTTATGAGACGCAATCTAACGACATCTCTCGTATTACGAGGAAAACAACGAAAAGCCCCAGATACAAAGTTTACTACTTTTTAAACAATTAGAATAATTGAGATAAAAATATAATAAACAATATTTTAAATCTAAGACTTTTCGTTAATAAACTGCTTTCTGGCTGCATCCCATATCTCCGGATTTTACAATATATAATCACGTAGAGACGACGAAAATAGGAGAAAGCAAATAGAGGACACTTAGGCCACGCATTTACCTTCTCTTCGTCTAGGAAAAGGACCGAAAGGCGTGGCCTAAGTGTCCTCTATTTGCTTTCTCCTATTTTTGTCGTCTCTACGTGATTATATATTGTAAAATCCGGAGATATGGGATGCAGCCAGAAAGCAGTTTATTAACGAAAAGTCTTAGATTTAAAATATTGTTTATTATATTTTTATTTCAATTATTCTAATTGTTTAAAAAGTAGTAAATTTTGTATCTTGGGCTTTTCATTGTTTTCCTCGTAATACGAGAGATGTCGCTAGATTGCGTCTCAAAAGGTGGGTTCATTGCATCGCGATGGTTTGCCTTAAAAGAGGCAGAATGTTTATATTCCCTTCAGAGTTGTGACTGCATAAACTTCACTGATGATGCATAAGGATGCTGAAATAGTTGCTATATGGAGATGGTAGTCCAACTCTGAATCGAATATAAACAAAACCTGCCTTGAACCCTTTTTTATCTTTTTCATTTTACTCAGTTTTTGAGTATTTAGAAACTGTCTTTCGGTCCTTTTCCTAGACGAAGAGAAGGTAAATGCGTGGCCTAAGTGTCCTCTATTTGCTTTCTCCTATTTTCGTCGTCTCTACGTGATTATATATTGTAAAATCCGGAGATATTGGATGCAGCCAGAAAGCAGTTTATTAACGAAAAGTCTTAGATTTAAAATATTGTTTATTATATTTTTATTTCAATTATTCTAATTGTTTTAAAAGTAGTAAACTTTGTATCTGGGGCTTTTCGTTGTTTTCCTCGTAATACGAGAGATGTCGCTAGATTGCGTCTCAAAAGGTGGGTTCATTGCATCGCGATGGTTTGCCTTAAAAGAGGCAGAATGTTTATATTCCCTTCAGAGTTGTGACTGCATAAACTTCACTGATGATGCATAAGAATGCTGAAATAGTTGCTATATGGAGATGGTAGTCCAACTCTGAATCGAATATAAACAAAACCTGCCTTGAACCATTTTTTATAAAACAAGAAGTCCAAAAAATGAAAAATGAATGGACTAAGGAAAGACAAGACTTGATAGAAGAAAATGAATTGATTAAAAAAGAAAATAAAAAGATAACAGATGATATAAAAGAACTCCAACGAGCAATAGAAATAACGGATAAAGACAAAAGGAAAAATAATTTAATTATTATCATCATCAGTGGCGTTACAGCTCTTTATGAGCCAAAGCCTTCTTCAGAACAATCCTCCATTCGCCCCTGTCTCTGGCAACTCTTCTCCATGCTCTAATTCCAATAGATTTCAAATCATTTTCTATGTTGTCTTCGTAACTAAGTCTCGGTCTTCCTCTTGCTCGTTGTCCTATCGGCCCTCTTCGGTCAAAAACTTTTCTGACTATGGCATCTTCCTCTCGCCTGATTACATGACCTATCCATCTAAGGCGTGCTACCTTAATGAATTGTACAACGTCACGTTCTCCAAAATTTCTATACAACTCAAAGTTGTAACGCCTGCGCCACAAACCTTGTTCTTTTATGCCACCATATATTCGTCTTAGAATTTTTCGCTCAAAACGTTTGAGAAGTTCTTGGTCATTCTGAGTAAGTGACCAAGTTTCTGAGCCATATGTTAGCACTGGTCTTATTAGTGTTTTGTAGACAGTCAATTTAATTTTTCTAGGTATTTTTGAGGCCATCTGTCTTCTTAAGTCATAGTAGCACTTATTGGCGAGCACTATTCTTCTTTTAATATCTTCACTGACATTGTTATCTTTAGTTAGCAGCGAGCCTAAGTATATGAAGGTGTCGACAACTTCCAGTCCTAGGTCGTCAATTATTATTCTTGTAGGTATCGGGTTGCTTGACCTAGTGCAACACATATATTTGGTCTTTTGAACATTTATATTTAGCCCCATTCTCTGTGCAGATGCTCTTAACGACCGAAATGCTTCAGTCAGAGATTCTTTAGATCTTCCTATGATGTCTATGTCATCTGCGTATCCGACAATTTGTACTGATTTGTTAAAGATAGTACCATTCGTATTAATTTGGGACTCTCGAATTATTTTTTCTAATGCCAGGTTAAATAAGAGACACGATAATCCATCACCCTGTCTTAGTCCATTTTTGCAATGGAAGGGTCTTGAGAAATCGTTCTGGATTTTTACCACGCTCTCTGCTCCTGTGAGCGTAAGTTCAGTTAATTGGACAAGATGAAGCGGTATTTTAAATTCTACCATAGCAAGTAGAAGTTTGCCTCTATTAACTGAGTCGTATGCGGCTTTGAAGTCCACGAATATGTGGTGGGTGTCGACGCCGAACTCTAGGGTTTTTTCAAGGATCTGCCTCACTGTAAATATCTGGTCCGTTGTTGATTTATTAGGACGGAAACCGCACTGATATCCTCCTACTATTTCTTCAGCGTAGGGGAGAAGTCTTTTGTACAGAACGTTGGACAACACTTTATATGCCATATTGAGTAGAGTGATGTCTCTATAATTATCACACACCATCATGTCTCCCTTTTTGTGTAGAGGACATAGTTCACCCAACTTCCAGTCTGTGGGTGTTTCTTTCTGTTGCCAAATTGCAGTTATCAGTTTATGCATGTGTTTCAAGAGGGTGTCGCATGTCGCCGCCGTTTTTGAAGAGTTCAGCAGGGAGATTATCCGAACCGGGGGCTTTGTTATTTTTAAGTGTTAAGATGGCTTCTCTAATTCTTCTTCGGTGGGGAGTGGCTGCCGATCATCTTCAATAATTTGAAGCATGGGATCCTCCATCTCGCCATCTTCATAATTGCCACTAAGCAGTTCTTCAAAATGTTGCGCCCATCTGTTTAGTATCTGTTCCTTGTTACTAATTATAGAGCCTTCCCTATCTTTACAGGCTATTATTCTGGGTTTGAAGTCGTTTCTGCAGCTATTTATCTGTTGGTAGAATTTTCGTATGTCTTTTCCATTGTGGTAGTTAACAATTTCGTTTAGAGCGTTTCGTATTGTTCTTTCTTTTTTCTTCTGAACATTCTCTTTTCTTCCCTTCTAAAATTTTCATAATCTTCGAGAGTTGATCTCGTTCTGCGCTGCTGGAGTCTCTTATATGCTTCATTTTTTTGTTGGTTAATATGTCCACACTCTTCGTCGAACCAATCCACGTTTTTTCTGGTCTTGATAGGTTTTAATACAGTGTCAGCCGCTGTGTGCATGGCTTCTTTACATTTAGTCCAATGCTCTTCTATACTTAAATTTTCACCGATGTTTGGTAATGTTTCGTCTAAGATTTTCATGTAATTAGCTCTAGCAGTTTCAGATTTTAGCACCTCAGTATTATACAGGGTGCGCCAAACCTCTGGTCTTCTTTGATTACGGCTAAACTACGAGATATACAAAAAAATGTTTATAACAAAACTAATGTGTATCAAAGAGGTCTATAATTTAAAATTATTTTCAATTATACAGGGTGAGTCAGAATGACGGTATGAACCAAAGTTGTATTTTTTTAAATGGAACACCCTGTATATTAAATCATTTTTGAATATATTATTTAAAAATATGAAAAATTTGTATAAGGTCTTATAGGCCTAAAGTTAATAATTTTCGAAATATTTACATTTTTATTGAGAAAAATGGTAATATTTATAGGGTTGTGGATTATGTTTCCAAGGAAATAAAAATTTAGGTGATAGGTCAAAGTTTTTAAAATATAGTGTTATTTTTAAATAATTTAATATTTTTTACTTTTAGCCATAAAATATACAGTGTGATCACTATTTGCAAATACAAAATTTTCTCATTTTTTTTAAATGGGACACCCTGTATATTAGTTTTGCGTTTGGTAGTAAATATCACAACCTTTCTTTTGGTATAAGGTTGTATGTACCTAGCATGTTTCGTTTTGTAGATATTTTAAAAAAACTATAGATTTTACGTTTTAGCGGATTTTTTATTTAAAAATTTTTTTGCAAAAAAAAAATTATAATCTGGTTTTAGAAACATACACTAAAATATAAAATATGAAAATAAAAACGTAATTAAAGATTAAAATAAATCGTATGCTAGTACAATTCAATTGAATTTAATAACTTTAAATTATTTTACAAAAAATATTTTACCATATTAATGAATACATAAATTAGTTACTAAATTAAATAAACAACCAAATTTTAAATCAATCGTAGTAATTCTTCTACCGCAGCAACTTTCCTATACCAAATTAATTGTTAGTTATATTGTATTTACGAGTAAGATCAGTTAATAACTTTTTAATTTACCTACATCTTGAGAACGTATAAAGTATGCTTTGAAACAAATGAACGTTATGGAAGTATATTAAGAAGTAAATAGTATCTATGTACCTACTCGTGTCACAAAATCTGGTAATAATTTCTAATGGTTTCGCCCAAAACAAATGTCATATCCAAAAATGTTTCGGTTAAAAAATTAAAATTTAAAATAAAAAAAATTGTTACAAAAATTTCAACTACAAAAGTATTCCCAGTTTTTGTGACACCAGTAAATACTAATTATATTAATAAATAATTTGGATGATACATTTAACATTCATTTGTTTCAAAGCATACTTTATAATAATTTTTATATTTTCAAGATGTATGTAAGTAAATTTAAAAGGTAAATTAAAAGTTTAACTAAATACAATTTAACTAACAATTAATTTGGTACAGGAAAGTTGCTGTAGTAGAAAAATTACTACGGTTGATTTAAAATTTGGTTGTTTATTTAATTTATTAACTAATTTATGCATTCATTAATATGGTAAAATATTTTTTGTAAAATAATTTAAAGTTATTAAATTCAATTGAATTGTACTAGCATACGATTTATTTTAATCTTTAATTACGTTTTTATCTTCATATTTTATATTTTAGTGTATGTTTCTAAAACCAGATTATAATTATTTTTTTTGCAAAAAAATTTTTAAATAAAAATCCGCAAACACGTAAAATCTATAGCTTTTTTTAAATATCTACAAAACGAAACATGCTAGGTACATACAACCTTATACCAAAAGAAAGGTTGTAATATTTACTACAAAACGCAAAAGTAATATACAGGGTGTCCCATTTAAAAAAAATGAGAAAATTTTGTATTTGCAAATAGTGATCACACTGTATATTTTATGGCTAAAAGTAAAAAGTATTAAATTATTTAAAAATAACACTATATTTTAAAAACTTTGACCTATCACCCAAATTTTTATTTCCTTGGAAACATAATCCACAACCCTATAAATATTACCATTTTTCTCAATAAAAATGTAAATATTTCGAAAATTATTAACTTTAGACCTATAAGACCTTATACAAATTTTTCATATTTTTAAATAATATATTCAAAAATGATTTAATATACAGGGTGTTCCATTTAAAAAAATACAACTTTGGTTCATACCGTCGTTCTGACTCACCCTGTATAATTGAAAATAATTTTAAATTATAGACCTCTTTGATACACATTAGTTTTGTTATAAACATTTTTGTGTATATCTCAGCCGTAATCAAAGAAGACCAGAGGTTTGGCGCACCCTGTATTTTGTGGATTTTGTGCTGCGACCTTTTTTTGCGTTAGATATGCGTGCTCTGTGGTAGTGGTCGGAGTCTATATTAGCACCTCTACATGCTCTTATGTCCAGTACATCAGAGAAATGTCGACTATCTATAAGATTCTTGGTCTGGCCGTCTGGTGATTGCCACGTGGCTTTGTGGATGTTTTTGTGTGGAAAGCACGTACTTACTACCACCATTCCTAACGATGCCGCGAGTTCAATCAGCCGTAAACCATTTTGGTTACTGACCGTATGGAGACTATGTTCGCCAATAGTTGGTCTGTAGATTGTTTCTTGGTCAACTTTAGCATTAAGATCGCCGATAATAATTTTTATGTCATTGTCCTGACATTTCCTATAAGTGCTTTCCACTTTCTCATAAAACAGGTCTTTCTCCTCGTCTTCTTTGTCTTCAGTTGGAGCATGAACATTGATAATGCTGTAGTTAAAGAACCTGCCCCTAATTTAATTACCCATTAATTTAATTATTAGTGGGTTAGAAATACTTACTGACGATTCAGCAGCACTGAAAGAAAGAGCAACAAATATGATTGGAAAGCATTTAGGAGTAAATATTAATATTAAAAGAGCATGTAAGATTGGAATTAGAACATGCTTAATAGAACTAGGAAACGGAGAAGAAAAAAACAGCCATTCTACGAAATAGGAACAAACTAAAGAATGTTGAACCCAAAAAAATATGGATAACATATTTTGGACCTTACCAAAAAAGAGAGAGAAAAAAATGAAATCTCTAGACAAAGCAAGGGAGATGAGAGATAAAGGAAAAACAGTGCAAATTGGGTACAACAAAATTACAGTGGATGGTAAGGAATGGAGATGGAACTACAATGAGGAAAAAGTAGTGGAGGTAGCGAGTCCAAAAACTAGCAGAGCGACAGAGAAAAGGCTAAGTAGAGGCCAGACAAGGATCAGAAAACAAGGAAATTACGAATACACTGGACAATGAAAATAAAAGTATAGACTTGATTACGTGATAAAATTAGGTTTAGGAATTCAAATGTTAAACATAATAATATAAATAGGATGGGTGATGGAAATATTGGTAGTATAGGTAGTAGTAGTAATAATAACAATAATGAAAATTCAAATACTAATTTTGTAAATGACGAATTAGAACAAATAGGAATAGCGACATGTAACGTGACCTCTCTAAATGGAAAGGAAATAGATAAAATGTAGCTAAACTAAACCCAAATCCGACACCTGAAAGGGTATAAGGAAGGGGAGAAAGAAAGAAAGAGTGGTGGGATTTTCGAAGGATGCTCAGGATCTCTTGGATAGAGAACGTTACCAACAACACGGTTCTGAGAACAATAGGGACTGAGAGAGAACTCCTAAATATTGTAAAAAACAGAAAAACGAGTCTATCTAGGCCATATTTACAGAGGAGAAAGATACAACTTTTTACGACTCATAATGGAAGGGAAAGTGGAAGGAAGAAGAGATCCAGGAAGAAGAAAATGCTCCTGGCTGAAGAATGTAAGAGACCGGACATGCATGGACACACATTCGATAAGAACAGCTCAAGATAGAGAGTAATTTGCTGTAGTTGTAGCCAACCTCCAGTAATGGAGAAGGCACCTTAAGAAGAAGAAGAAGAACCTGTTGTTCGCAAATTAGTGAAGATTTTCATTTGTAATGAGCTGCCAGTTGCAAAAAAATACAGTACATATATTTATTTGAAAAGTTTGTCCATTCACTTTCGCAGTGAAAATATGTATTTTTCATTTCAGTTGACTATTTCTTTGTTGTTTTTTAATTTCCACCAGAATACCAAACTAAGAAATAACATTTATTAAAATATTCTAAATTCAACAATAATAGAAAGACCGTAACGTATAAAAGTAAGAAATTTCCATGTTGCAATTAAGTTAATAAAGTACCAAAAGCATACTTTTCTGATAATCTTATTTAAAGATATGAAATAACTTTAAAGTCTTTCAAGAGTATTTGTATAACAAGTAGGAAACTACACAGAACTTATTACAATATTGGCTTCGTACTTAAAGTGCCTGGAGTATGTAATAAAAAGTATCCCGATAAGAAACACAAAAGAGTGAATTATGAGAAACAAAGGAAAATATAGTCCAAGCAGACAACCGCAACTGTACTTGAATCTTTATGAAGCTTTCTTTTAAAAAGAAACAACTGAATGAGAAACTGCAACATGCAGCTTTAAACTTGTTATATTCACATGCATTAACATACACTGCCCATAAAGTATTATTTTAGTACATAATAATAAACAGATATAGAGAGTGGTACAGCGAAATGGAATGAATTCGATAATAAATAAATGGGGGTATATTAAAAAAACTTCTAGATGACGACAATGTCTCAGAACTAACAAACAATTCTGTGGCTTGGTTCTAAAAGGGCCAATGTCAAATTTTTGTTTTTTTGTACAGCTTTCTTTTGAATTTAATATTGACCAAACAAAATGCAAAAAAATGACTCTGGCCCTTTTAGCATTAAGCCACATTATGTGACTTGGTGTTAAAATGGCCAATTTAAATTTTTTTGCATTCTGTTTGGTCAATATTAAATTCAAAAGAAAGCTGCACAAAAAAACAAAAATTTCACATTGGCCCTTTTAGAACCAAGCCACAGAATTAAAACTACATATACGAAACTATGCAGATGATACAGTAATAATAGTCGATAGTTAACAAGACCTGGAAAGACTCCTGGGTAAAAGAGTAAGGTGTAGTAGGGAGTACGGACTCTCTCTCTCTCAATATCAAAAAGACGAAGTTTATGAAAATTAGTAAAAAACAACCATAATACTAACGAAATCTTGATAGCAGAGGGCCAGCAGTTCGGAAGAGTAAAAAAGAACACTTACCTAGGAATACTTATAACAGAAAATAATGACTATACTGCAGAAATCAAAGTCAGAATCGAAAAAGCACGTTCTAATTTTATGAAAATGGAAAAGGTTCTATGTAGCAAAGATTTAACCTTAACTCTTAAAGTACGCCTAACAAAATGTTACATATAGAGTGTACTATACTATCAAGTGGAATCATGGACATTGATCTAGAGACAATGAGACAACTAAACGACTTTAAAATGTGGACCTATAGAAGAATTATGAGGGTTTCCTGGGTAGATAGAGTTACGAACAATGAATACTGAGAAGAATAGGTAAAGAGAAGGAAGTTGAACTTACAATTAAAGAAAGAAAGCTACAGTATCTCGGACATGTGATGCGGGGCGAGAAGTATGGCATCCTGCGACTCATTATGCAAGGAAAGATAGATGGTAGAAGAAGCATCGGAAGAAGACGAATTTCATGGCTGAAGAACCTAAGAGAATGATTTTGATGCAGCTCAAAATAACTATTTAGAGCTACTGATTCAAAAATTAAAATAGCTATGATGATTGCCCACCTCCGTAGCAGAGATGGCATCTGAAGAAGAAAAATATTCGAAACTGGACTAATGCCACAAATATGGTTCGAGTCTAAAATCCCACTCCCAAAAAAGTAATGAATTTAGACTAATTATTAGTCTCATAAGTCAATCTCTTCCAAACTGCTTCTCAAGATAATTCTTTATAAATTTAAGCAAAATGAAGAAACAATGGGAAACAAACAACTCCGTTTCAGAGAAATATTGGGAACAATGGAAGCTTTGTTCTCAATGCTAACATTACTTCAAAGATTATGGGAAGTACAGAATCCAATTTACGTCTGGTTTATAGATTTTAAAAAGGCGTTTGATAGTGCCCAACATCATAGGTTGTTTGAGTATCTAGAAATGATTGGAATATATGATAAAGCTCTGAGACGTTTACAACATCTACATTAGAATCAATAAGCTTCTATTATGAAAAGACGGCAAAAAAATAAACAATATTTTCATTCAAAGAGGTGCCAGACAAGGTTGTGTGTTATCCCCAACTTTGTTTACATGTACTCGGAAGTAATATTTTTAACAAAGCCTTGGAAGGGCAATGTGGAGTTCGAATTGGGGGAGAAATTATTAACTAACAACATGAGATATTCAGATGATACCGCGATCATGGCTGAAAGTATCGAAGATCTTCAATTCCTTATAGATCGAGTCACTAGATAATTCGCTTCAATAACGAACTTGGCATAGATACATCAAAGACAACGTTACTTGCGGTTAGTAAACAAGACGTTGGCCCTATGGAACTAATTATCAAAATTGAGCCGATTACAAAAGTTAACCATTTTAAAAACCTAGGTTTGGACAAACTAGACACTAAATCCTGATGAAGTAAATAAATCGCGTAAAAATAAATAAAATAAACTAAACAAAATTTTGTCCAGTAGATCGGATGTTTCAATTCCAACATACAAGCAGATTAGGAACCTTTTTCCTTAATAAAAGTTAGTAAACAGGTCAGAATTGAACACAAAGTTTTGAACATTTTGAAAGTTTATTTAGAGACATTTTTAATGATTGCGAAAAATAACAGGAATAAACACTTAAAATTACATCTTATACTTACTTGCTTTTCTCCAGGTTTGCTTTATACTACCTAACCCTTAGCTGACCGATTTATTGTTAAAGAATGCAAAAAAAAAATGTTATAAAGACATCAAGAGGTTTTATTAGCATTAAAGATCGCACTAAATCCACATTTCCTCATAAATTCCGGTCCATACGTTTCTATCAGAAAATATTTAAAAGCAATTAGTCCTTGGGCTCCCACCATTAAAAAAAATTACCTCCCTTATGAGACTTTTCTACCATTCTCATATATACCATCCTTCCATCTGGGTTTTGTCCTACCCTATTTTTACTTCCCACAGGTTGTGGCATAAGAATTCTTCTAGAAGGGTTGTTCTGCTGTGATCTTGCTAGATGTCCTGCTCATCTTAGTCTTCCTAGTTTTATAAGGGTTTTGTATATGGTTATTTTTGTTTTTTGGCTTAAGTTTGTGCTTTTCATGTATGTCTACTCAGTCCAAAATAGCATTTGTTTGCTAGAATTATCCTTCGCTTGATTTCAACCGTTATGACGTCCTCCTTGGTGATCAGGGAGCCTAAGTATGTGCATTTGTCCATCACTTCAACCGTGAATTGGTGACCGACGTTTCTGGCTCTATTGTTGGGTATTGATATCAGCATCTTAGTTTTCTCCTGACTTACTTGCAGGCCCATATTTTTTTAGGCATTTGAGAAAATGGTATACATTTCTTCTAGCTTGCGTGTTGTGCGGGCAACTAGGTTCACGTCGTCTGCATATGCCAAAATTTGGGATGATTTATTTATAGGTGATAAAACTACATCCTTAGATTTTAAAAGGGAGGTAAGACTGAAGTAGCAACGAACAAAAAAATTGCCAAAAATTATAATTTTTGTTGACACAAAAAAATTCTAATTACAAAATATAAAGTAACACATCAAAAATACCAGACACATATACATAATATATTACATTTGCCACAGTTTACAGTAATTTATAACGTCGGGGTACATACTCAACTATTCACTTTGTGTTCAACCCTTTTATTTTACAAACGATTGTATTGGATTGTATGATAACATTTCTACCAGTATATTGCCAATACTGGTCATTATCGTCACAATCACAATGCAAAGTTTGTTATGTTAAAACGCACAGGTCGATAAAATATAGGCGTATCCAGTGGTAATCAATTTTTCTGCTATACATAATTTATTGTTTATTTAAATTATATATTTATTATTTTCTTTTTATTTTAGAAGGTTAAGTTTGTATTAGGTACTTCTATAGTAACAAATATCTTTGAGAAGTGCAAGAAAAAGGAAAATATATGAGTGTCGATCCCTTTGGTTCACCTCCACTCATGAAAAATAAAAACAATGGCAAAAAGTTCTTATTTTTCACCATAGTCTTCATTCAGGTTAGGTTACACACATTTTTTCACCTATGTTGTAATACAAGGTGATTCGAGGTGCGATAGTGTGTAAAAACTTTATTAAAATTCAGCTAAGTACTTTCAGCATATCAAAATGCCATCATCAGAGCTATCGTCTCGCGATGATGGCATTTTGATATGCTGAAAGTACTTAGCTGAATTTTAATAAAGTTTTTACACACTATCAGTTTTTTGAAAACATACACCAGTTGCCGTTTTGATTTTTAAGGTTTTTTGTTCATAAAACATTCGGATTTTTTATTAAACTTTTTACATACAGTTTCATTACCGAACTGTAAATTTAAAAGGAGAGACGATACTTTTACATGAACAGCTGCTAAGTTGGCAAAGTTATCAACGGGCCCATAAAGTTCCTAAGTAAAAATAAAAACTGATATAAAAGAAATTTTCTATAGATTAAATATTTTCTTTCGCTGCTCCAAGCTTTATATTATATAAGGTTTGTAATATTCGGCCCACAACATAAAAGTGTTGCTTAGAAACAAAAAGTATTCAGTCATATATGAAAATAGGGAGTGTGGCAAAAGTTGCTAGAAACTCTAAATTCACGCTTTCGAATAAACTTTACAAAAATGAGTTTAACTCATGTAGTATATTGGTTGGTCCTAAAATTTGAAAAAAAACAACGATTTAAAAAAAGTTTTTTTGATCTGTGGCAAATTTTTAATTTTGATTTTAAGCTTTTAAGAACTTTTGAACAATAAACAAAGAAAAGAAAGTTTTACCAGAAACTGAATAAAAGCAGAAAATAATTCAAACCGAAAACAACGGTGTATAAGGATGATTAGAAGGGTAATATATTGACAACAGCAAGTAATACTAAGAACGTGGACAGAACATTTTAAGGAAAACTTGAGGGATATAGGAGAGGTGAACCATGATATCCATTAGACCAGGGGTCACCAGTTAGCGGACCGCATCCGGACCGTGAGCTAGTTTTGTGCGGACCGTCAATAAATTACCAGCGGAATATGCGTGCTCAGTTTGGGGCAGATCTGCTGACACCAAAGCAGTTGATACTGCGCTAAACGAGACATGCAGGATAGTAATGGGGTGCATGAAACCAACGCCACTCTGAAATCTATATAAAGCAGCATGTTTTGCAGGAACCTCAACACGCAGAGGTGTTGCAGGGCACATAGGGAAAATTAAACAGATCGCGGACGAGCGGCATGCCCTATACAAAGCTCGAATACCACGGAAGCGACTAAAATCCAGGAAAAGCTTCCTTGGAACAGCGGCTTTCCCAGGTTCAATGCAGCGACCAATCTCTAGACTTTAAAACGTGGAAAAGAATGAATAGGATAAGAACGGGGTAGCTCTAGTAAAATCAAATATGGTAAAATGAGGGAAACAGACTAAGATGATGTGAACTGTGATTGTGGAGGAACACAGAATATGGAATATCTTCTTAAATGCAGAAACTGTCCTTATCGGTGTATCCTCGAAGATGTGTGGCTAGCCAACAAAGATGGAACCGACTTAGCCCTATTCTATAAATGCTAATGATCCGGTGTCCGGTGATGATGTCCGGCAAGGCCGTGCCGTGCTATGATGCGGTGAGGCAGCCGCATCAGGCGGCATCAGAAGGGGGCGGCATAATCAGTAAAATCTAATATAATAATGGATAAAATTCAACATAATTGGAGAGAAGTTTTGAAAAGAATTAGACTTTTGGCCTCACAATATTTAGATGTTCGTGGAACACCTGATCATTTGTTTCAACTTAATATTGGAAACTTTTTTAAGTTAGTACAATTGCTCTCCGAGTTTGATTCAGTAATGGATGAACATATCACATATCAGGATAGTTCAAAGAGAGTCTGATACGTGGTTTTTGACTTATTTAAGCAACAATAGGCAAGATGAATAATTGATAAGTTTAATGGGTAATATTATTTTAAACAAAATTGTCGAAATAGCAAATATCGCTAAATATTTTTCGATAATCGCCGATTGTATACCAGAAGTAAGTCATATTGAACAGCTCGCATTGCCGAAAAGAGTTACCGCTTTTAAATCTTGTTAGAACAAGTGAAGGTTTAACAGAACTTATTTTGACAAATTGGGAAAAGTTAGATCTTGAGTTATAATGGCTTAGAGGACAAGGCTATTGTAACGAAAGAGTTTCGAATCGGCGCAATAAACAGTCCCCGGCTTGGGAGAATTCCAACCGTCGGAATAACAGTAGCCGTGACGTCACAGAAGCGACGGCGCTGTGAGTGAAGATCTCCAGAATATTCATTAGGCCGAGGGATATGTAGACATTTCGAGAACAGGACCTATTGGCTATTTAAGCGGAGCGCGCTGTTATTAGAGTTTAGTCTTAAGCTAAAGTTTGTAAAGTAAACTTGTATAAATATAAATAAAGTCGTATATAAATTACGAACCGCTAGTTTTATTGTAATTAGAAGTAATTACACTAATCACGCTACACTATGATAACGGGACCGATATGAAAGGAATAAAAAAGGGTGTGCAAAATAAAATAACTACTTGAAAGAGCGAGAACTACTACGAGAGCGCTTTACGTGCCCTACGCATGCCACTCTTTAAAATTAGTTATAAATGACGCAGCGTCTTCTTCTACAGAAATAAAAACCTTTTTTTGTATTATACAAGAACTATACACTTTTTTTCTGGTTCTACAAAGCGTTGGGAATTTCTGAAAAAACGTGTTTCACAACAAACTAACTCTAAAACCGTTAAGTGCTACTAGATGGTCAAGTCGAATAGATGCATTGAAATCTTTAAGATTTCAATTTTGTGAAATATATGATGCCTTATTCGAAACAATAGAAGATATCAATAAAGATCCAGAAACTAAAGTCAAAGCACAAGCACGAGTATTAGCAAAAAGTATTAAAAATTATAAATTTATATGCGGTGTAGTTCTTTGGCATGATATTGTATTTCATATAAATTCAGTCTCGAAGATGTAAAATTTAATGTAACTATCAATTTGTCAGATTGTATAAAAATGTTAACAGAAACTAGTGGTAGGGGAGCAAAGTATGTTAAATTTGCAGTCACTCGGTCGCGTTATGGGGACCTATTGGGTTGTGATTATTAGGTCCTAAAACCAAAAAAAGTTAAGTTAAATTTTCCATTTTAGTGGGGACTTTCCATTTTTTAATTTAATTTTCCATTTCCAACAATCTTTTTTTCCGATTATAGCGATTATAGCGCTATCTATCCATAATTCAAAAAAAAGGTCTCGAATAAAAGTTGCTTATTTTTACGTAAAGAATCCAAATCTGCAATAAAAATTTGGGGGTCCCATTTAAGATTTTAAAGTAAACGACCCCCACCCCCCCCCCACCTCCGTGGGGGTCGTGTTTGGTACCATTCGATCGATTTTTCAAAAAACATTTTGAAAGTGTATTTTGCAGTTTTTCGATCTGATGTTCATTTTGCGAAATATCGCGGGGTTTGTATTTAAAATTTTAAATTTACCCCCACCCCTATTCGTGGGGGTCATGTTTAGTATCATTCGATAGATTTTTGAAAAATATTGAAGATGTATTTTTTATTTTTTTGATCTGATGTTCATTTCGCGAAATATTCGCGTTTTTGTGAAACTTTTTGGCTCACCCATTTCCTTACGCCCCGCTCAAATCGTCAGATTTTTGAAATATACACTCTTTTGAATGTACTTAACTTACCTTATCTTAATCTGACAATTTCGAGTATTTTTAAGGATAGATTTTTTTTCGGGCCCTCCTTAACGAACTTCCCTGTGTTAAAGCCAATATGGTAGAGGTACATCTGCAGGATACCAGGTTCCTCCTCATATGATAATCTGACGCACTCGACTAACTGCAAAAATTCCCGCTTGGGCTCCCCTACCATAGGGAAAAAAAATGAAAAGTGACAGACAATCTGGCTAAGACCAAATGAAAATTATAGTTAATGAAATTGCAGAAAATCTTGATATAAGTTCCGAATTTCCAGCTGAAAATGAAATTCGAGCCAGGAGAAAAAACCGCCAACTTGATTACGAAAAATCTGTGGATGAGTTCTTAAAAGAGGAAGATAAATTTAAAATAAATAATGTTTCATCTATACTTTAGACATTACCATTAATTCTTTAATTGGCCGATTTTCTTTTCTTGATATTCATAACACAAATTTTAAATTTTATTTTTAATGGAGGAAAATAGATGATAAAACACTAAAAAAATATTGTATAAATCTTCATTCAATACTTTCAATAGAAAAAGAATAAGAATAGCATATAGAGTCAAATGATCTAGAAAAACTGCGTGATATATCTCAAATTATACCATAACCATATCAATGAAACCTTTTTTTAAGGTTTTGAGATTTTGAACTATTTGTGCCAAGCTAACCTAATTTCTTTATACCTACCAAATATAGTTGTACCACTAAGAATTTTATTAACACTCTCTGTCTCAGTGTCTCGGTAGCTAGTGGGTAAAGTTTTGCAAAATTAAAAATTATAAAAACTATTTACTAAACTCCATAAGACAAACAAAACTAAAATATATAGTACTTATTTCAATAGGGCTTTTCATCGATTGTCATTTGTTTCGAGCTTCTGTCATATGTTGTATAATCTGTGTATAATATTAATATACAGAGGAATTAAACGACATATGACAGAAGCTCGAAACAAATGACTGTGAATGAAAAGCCGTATACAGTCCTCACTACCTTAACCAATCTGATTGACGAGTTTGCCAAAATTAAAGTCAGTAAAGAAGGGCAAAATTGTAATTTTTGTAAATGTTATTTAATGTTAATATTATACATATTTCATTTAATGTAAAGTATGTTTTGCTTTTAAAATAAAAGTTGGCCTTCATTTTGTGTAGGTTCGTTTAATAAAAATAAAAGTTAAGTTTCTATAATACTTAAGGGGCGGCATTTCGAAGACTTGCATCATATTGAAAATATGTACCGCACAGCTCTGATGTCCGGTCACGAAAAAGTAAAAGTAACCAGCGAAATGGAACAGCGATATTAATGTACCATTATATAAAAAAAGCAAATACGCAAATACCAATGTGGCTTCTCCAGGAAGAAGTCAACGATAGACTAAATATTGATCGACACACATCATCTCTTCATAGACTTCGAAAGCGCATATTTATGTTCTCTACCTTTTGTATTGGTTAGTCTTGAACCCAAACAGTGATGCTCCAATGACGAATTTTTCCCAAAGTAAAGTTTTCTCCTTTCACACAAAGTTTTGGTGGAAAACTGCCTGTAGCTTTAGTCTCTATATGTTACCTTTACTTACTATTACTTCAACTAAACAAATGGCTGTATTCCTGCTTGATATATCTGATATCTTCTCTGTTTGAGGATAATACGAGAATTTAAAGTGAAAGAAAATAATTAGGAACATACAATAAATTATTCTTAACTCATTTGGCTGTACAGGAAGACTGAAATAAAACAGCCAATTATGGTTGAGATCAAACAGACAGGAAAAACAAGGCAAATATGGATATGTCAGTCTCAATAACAAATTACAAGAAATAAAAAGGCAACTGAAAACACATTAACAACATGTGAAAACTGTTAATATGATTAAAATAAAATAAACGGACAAGAAATGGTAAATAATGTGTGCATCGGTAACAACGAGAAAAAATAATATTTCCACGCCAATGCATTCGAATAAAAGTACATTTTAGTTGCAAGTGTCGTAAAGAAGGTTAATCTCATATTCGTAATCTCCTATGATGTATTATATAACGGTTTTATTAATTTTTGAAGACTCACGGTAAAATTTCGCAAGGTTATTGCAGTTCTCAGTGGCGTGTTTATGTATGTAGAAGAAAACTTTATTGGTTAAACATTTGTCAATTTTACCACTATATATGGGGAATTTATTAATGACTTTAAAAATTTTATTTAGTTTTATTTTAATTTATTTATACTAAATTATTTACACTAACAAAACTAAAGACGGTAAACTGTAGTGCCTGACAGAATTTCTGAAACTTATGGATGAACAGGGAATAAACTGGATAACAACTATACTTAACAAAAGATATGTATCTGGAAAAATCCTTAAAACTGGTTAAAGTCAACCTTTGTAAGTAGAGCAAAACAAAATGCAAAGACATCAGAAGACTGTAGAATAATTAGCGCAATGAACCACTTAAAACGTTTTTAAAAGTTATTCACAGCAGAATATAATAATTATTATAAATGCGATGAGTAAGTGTCATGGACAGAATTTGGATTCCGCGATGCCTTAAGCATCCGAGAGGTTCTATTCGCTGTGCACGGCACAGGTGCGCGGATGTGACGTATATGTGTGATTTGTCGACTAGAAAAAGGCATTTGATTGAGCCGACTAGCGACTGTGAAATATGATAAGCACAAGAATATTATCATAATTATTATAATTTATATTACGACCCAGCCAACATTAAAGTGGATGATCAGTTGACAGAGACAATCCCCTTATATAGAGGACTTAGACAAGGATGCATTCTGTCCCCGGTGTTTTTTAAGATGTACTCTGAACATGTCTCGAGCAAGCACTGGGAAAACTACAGGAAGACGTCTTAGTAGACGATATTAGATATGTCGACGACACAGTAGTTTTTGTAGATAGCTTAAATGGTTTACAAACAATAATGAAGCACATATCAGATACCTATAAGAAGAGAACATAGAGTGGATCTCAATACGAAAAAAAAAAAACAAGCTACATGGTAGTCAGTAAGTGCGAAATATTAAATATGCGGCTTTTAGTTAACCAACAGCGAATTGACAGGGTAAACGACTAGACATACCTTGGTACCAATATGAACAGACAATGAAACCACTCTATTGAAATAAAACAACGCATAGGAAAAGCAAGATCAGCGTTCGGAATGAAGTCTCTTTTCAGAAGTCACGATTTACAGCTTGGTACCAAAATCTCTACCATCAAATGCTATGTATTTTCTACGATATTATACGGAGTACAGGATTTGAAACTTTCTGCAGCTTCTTTATGAAAGCTCAAAAGGATAGATGGTGTGACTAATGTCGAAGTCCTACGTAGAATGGACAAGGAAATCGAAATTGTTAACACAATCTTCTTCTTCTTAAGGTGCCGAGACCGCTTGTCGATCGTTGGCTCTCATGTTGCGCAGCATATTAACAATCATTGTCTTATTTACAGCCGCACGAAATAGTTCAGTTCTAGTTTTCCCAAACCATTGGCGTAGGTTTTTAAGCCAAGAAGTTGTACGGCGGCCCACACTTCTTTTTCCCATTATTTTACCTTGCATGACAAGGTGAAGTATGTCATATTTTTCTGGGTGACGCATTATATGACCAAAATATTCCAATTTGCGCCTTTTAACCGTGTTCACTACTTCGCAACTTTTATTCAAACGTTGCAAAACCCTTTCGTTTGTGACTCTTTCTACCCAACTGATCTTCAGAATACGGCGGTAGACCCACATTTCAAATGCTTCTAGGTTTTTTAAAAGCGATTCTGTCAGTGTCCATGCTTCAACCCCGTAAAGTAGTACTGGGAATATATAACATCGGACCATTCTTATGCGAAGTTCCAAATTTAGATCATGACTGCACAGGATTTTCTTAAATTTCATAAAACTTGTTCTTGCTTTGGCAATTCTACTTTTTATTTCTGTACTAGGGTTCCAGCTTTCATTAATATGAGTACCCAGATATACAAGATTACTTACTCGTTCAATTGAGTCATTACCGATTGTTACGTTATAGTTATTATTATTTACGGCTGCCTGTTTACTAATAACCATAAACTTTGTTTTTCTTGCGTTGAGTTTGAGTCCATATATCGCGCAGAATGCCACCATTCGATTCAATAACGCTTGAAGATGTTCAATTGATCCAGTCAGCAACAAGGTGTCATCTGCGTATCTGATATTGTTCATAAGCATACCATTAATGAGTATTCCCTCTTTTGCGTTTTCCAAGACTTCATTTAAGATTGTTTCAGCGTAAAGATTAAACAACATTGGTGACAATATACAGCCTTGTTAACACAATCAAAGAGTGCAAATTAGAATATCTTAGCCAGGCACGTAGCCAGGAAATGTGCTTGAGGGGGGGGGGGTCCAAACACAACTCAAATTTTTCGTTCGATTGGGCGGTAAGGTATTGAAAAAATATTCAGAATACATTTTAGATCCATATGCAAAATTTGAAAAAACTATTTTAACCCTAGAATACCAATACTCTTAAAATATACGACGCCGCATTATTTTCTGCGAAATTTTTGAGCAACGGAAAATCCCAATAACTAGGGTTCCAGAGGTCTTTAGTACTAGAGTAAAGTTGGTGTAAAAATGTCAGTTAAATTTTGTGCAGAAGTGTGTGAATTAGGTATCCTGTCGTAAATATTACGACGCTAACGATAGATACATAAGCCGTCTATGTACAAGCATAAAGATTGCTATGCTTTGCGATTCATTCTCCAAATATATGATTGATGCCAGTCCCTATCTTGGCAAAAACTTCGATACCGGAGGATTACCTCTTACTAATTTTTAAGTGAAGGTATTGACAAAATCGGTCCATGGTAGCAACCGTATCATTACCATGGATACTGTGTGTTTTTTAAGGGATAATAAACATAAGTATGTTCTATCAATCATATGTGATATATTTCCATAATTCGCGCAAAGCAAATAGGAAGCCAGTTTTCCACTATCAGTCTATGTTTGATTTGGGCAAAAGCCTTGCTGAGTCATAGATGCGCAAAAGATTAAACATATTAAATTTACGGCGCAATATTCGACAGGACATAAACGAAATCCTAAATAAACAATCAGTTTCTCAACCGAATAATCCTATCGAAAGAAAACGGACAGTATGCTAGTTATGCCCTACTAGCCGTCTAAGAAGAATGACAACAAACTTTTGTGTACAGTGTAAACGAGAAATCTGCGGACAAATATTTCTAAATTTAAAATATTTTAACCATGTAAAACTTACATTTTTAAAATTTTTCAAATTATTTTTACTAAGTGCAAGATAGAATGTACGGAATCGGAATGTAGAACGGAATCCTATATTTTGTTAGTAGCCAATAACATCATCAGGGACGCTAAAATGATATTAAAGCTATAATGGTGAAATTAGGTATTAAAAACAACTTACTAGGGTAAGATATAACATCTACATATGTATATGACGACAATGTCACCCTAGTAAGTTGTTTTTAATACCTACAGATACATTGTATCTTTAATATCATTTTAGCGTCCCTGGTGATGTTAGTGACTACTAACGAAATATAGGATTCCATAGAAAAGAGTAGATACACTTGGTCTTCTATAAAAAGTAAACGGTAAAAAAAATTGAAATGCTGATAGAATACTTTCGTTTTTGGTAAATCTGATGTTTAAATTGGATATAAATTGATACGTATACTGAATAAAAATAGAAATAATCCTAGTAAAAAATAATAATAATTTCGTAAATAATTGATGGATTCGACCGTTACTTGATGGAAGTTCATTTTATCTAACAATAAAAAACTGAAAACGTTTGTTTTCTATACTTCCACAAAATTTATTATATCTAAGTGACTACAGCTGTTTCGGCGGAGTGCCTTTCTCAAGTAATATAGTTTACAATGTGTTTGCCTTTTTAATCTTCAACTGAAGCCGAAACAGCTGTAGTCACTTAGATATAATAAATTTTGTGGAAGTATAGAAAACAAACGTTTTCAGTTTTTTATTGTTAAATAATAATTTCGTTCACTTTTCCAAAAAAAAAATAATAATGACTTGGGATAAACTTGCTGCCTTGGTACCAAAGCCGAGACAGTTTTGGGAGGGGTCCGGACCCCATGAACCCCTCCCTTGGCTACGTGCCTGATCTTAGCCATGTTATCACAAATGAACAGATGTATGGCTTGTTGCAACTCATTCTTCCGAAAAATATACTTGGAAAAAGAGCACCAGCGAGTAGAAGAATATCTTGGTGTGAAAACCTGAGAAAGTGGTTCAATACGTCTACAACCGGATTATTCCGAATAGTTCCAAGCCAAGTTAGGATAGCCATGCTGATTGCCAACATTCGGAACGGATAGACACCTTAAGAAAAAGAAGAGCCATATCTTGTATGGAAGTATTCAGCAATATACTAGAGGGAGAAAAGTGGATAAAAGAGGGTAGAACAAGGAGAAAAAGAAGGAAACTGAAATAAATACAATTCAAATTCAGACCTAGTCTTCAAAATACCCTGTATAAAATTGATTACATTAAGTTTTCTACCTTTTCAACCCAACCTTCCTGGTTTATCTGAATTGTACGTAAAATAAAGATAAATGCAAAACTAACACAGTTTATACCAGTACACAGCTGAGTCAGACAAGGCGACTCGTTAAGACCACTTCTCTTTAATATAATAATGGACGAAATAATAGAAGCAGTACGTAAAGGTCATGGTTACAGAATGAGGAACAAAGAAATCCAAATATTATGTTATGCAGACGACGCCGCATTAATCGCCGAGACAGAAGACGATCTCCAAAGATCACACATATTCAATACAACAACTAAGAAATACAATATGATAATATCAGCAGAAAAAACCAAATGTATGACAACATTTAACTACCCACTACGATGTAAAATCGAAATTGATGGGAAAATAATAAAGCAGGAAGCAAGGTTTAGATATCTGGGAATAGATATAACCAGTTGCGGAGATGTTGAAGAGGAAGTACGACAACAAAGCTTAAAAGCAAGTAAAGCGGGGATCTCTTAATGACACAATCTGGAAGAACAAACACCTAAGACAAGACACAAAAGCAAGAATCTATAAAGCAGCAATTAGACCTATGTATATTGACATACACGGCGGAGACAAGAACTGACACATCTAAAACGAGACGACTACTAGAAACAACAGAGATGAAAATACTTCGACGAATATCAGGGAAAATCTGTTGGATAGGGAGAGAAGCGAAAACATAAGAAGATCACGCAATGTAGAAGACATAAAGGGATGGGTGACAAAACGGAAACAGGAGTAGAACGAACACATTAGTAGAATGGTAGATATGTAGGATAGTACGAATAGCACGAGATAAGTCACCAAATGGACGAAGAAGTATTGGCAGACCAAGAAAAAAATGGTGCGATAATTTAAACAATTTAGGAGGCTAATATTGCAGAAGAAACGGGCTTTAAAGCCTACATACAAGAACGAAGAAAAAGAAGAAGTACAGTGGAACCCCGATAAGTCGGCCCCCGATAACCCGGAAGTCCGGCTAACCCGGACCGATTTTTATCAGACAAACATTTCAACAATAAAAATGTATGTAATATAATATTTGAGAGATAATGGGTATTTGTGTAATTTGAACTACATATACGATAGTAAAAATGACTCATGGCACACGACGTTCATTCTCTGGGGTTATCGGAAACAACAGGCACCTGTAGTATCCTTTATTTATTTCAAACTGTCAGCATTGGTTAAAAAAGACTAAACGACTATTAAAAAATTCTTTTTTAAACAATGGTCTAGTCTTCACTGTTATTAAAAAACATAACATCGTTGCGATTGAGACCGTATTGTGTGTAGTACAGTCGTATTGTTTGCTTTCGTTCTGTAATCGTTCGTAAATCTATTCAGATTTTGTGTTTGCGTGTTTTTTTGTCTACGTAATGGCAACAAAACGTAAAAATATTGTAGTGACGATGGAAAGAAAACTAGAAGCATTAGGTAGAATTGATAAAGGCGAATCTTTAAAAACAATTGCAGCAGCATATGGTGTCGGTACATCTACAGTATCGGATTGGAAGAAAAATAGAACTAAAATTGAAGAATTTTATTTCAAAATGATAACAAAAGACAGTTTGGATAATCCGTGCAAAGTTAATAAAGCTAAAAATGAGACTCTCGATGACGCTTTGTATGTGTGGTTTTGTGCGGAACGCGAACGTGGTTTACCAGTGCCTGGACCAATTATTCAAGAATCAGCACGTCATGGAATACGCCAACTATCTATCACTGGATCACTGCACTTTTATGCATATATATTTCATGTTATTTCAATTATATAACGGAGTTTATCTGTAAGTATACCGTATTTTATTAATTTTTACCATTTTCTCCGGCTAACCCGGATTTTCGATAACCCGGATCGGCCGAGGTCCCGATTAATCCAAGTTATCGGGGTTCCACTGTACGTAAAATATATACCGTTTCATAACAAAAGCTATTACTACCACCTAGTAAAGTTTTTACCACAAATATTAATGATTACATCTGGATACGCCCCTGGCCCCTGGAAACAGATATTAAATATATGACAAAGCAGATATACTTACGTCATTTTCTAGTAAATTGAACATTCCCATTTGAGCAAGTTGTAGGGATTCAGCGAACTTCTCCTCCGCCATTCTAATCTCGTCATCTGGAATATTTGATCCTGTTATGTAGAGTAACAGGCCAAACATGCGGAATTAATTCATGCTCTAAACAAATGCCTTAAAATCTAAAATTCTAATGACAATAACAAGTAATATAAGGGCACAGGATTGGTTTCTACGGCGAAATAAATAGTCCCTGTTGTGAGGCAGATCCCGTATGAAAAATTTCTGATTCGGTTTCTTTGCGGATTCCTGTTCAAACATGTCTTCTTTATACGAATCAGAAGGATGTCGGGCGAAATTTTTTTGCAGAGATTGTTTAAACAATTTTTTTAAACAAATTCAATCGATCACCTTTTTTGCTCCAGAAAATATGTTTTTTAGGTTTGTTGAGTCATTTAGCACAAAGAGGTAAAAGGAAAAGTACAAATAACAGGGGGAAAATCGGAAGAATTTAATTGGAAGAGAGGTAATAAACAAGGAGATAGTCTCAACCCTTTGCTATTCATACTAGGAATGAACGAATTGCTAAGAAATACTAGAGTAAAGAACCAACCAACTACAGGCAATAATAGGATACCATAGATGACAACCGGTAACAATAGAGTCCTTAATGTATGCGGACGACATTGTAGTAACAGCAGATTCCGAGAATAAAATGCAGAAACTAATGGATAATGGATATATGGGTAGAACAAATAGAAGAACTAAAAATAGAAATACACGAGGAAAACAGTAACATAATGATAATCAACGGTAAAGAAGATAATAAGGAAGATCATGAAATAAAGATAAAATGTAAAAACTCAGAATTACTAATGACGGAAAAATAGACTGGGAAATAAACAATAAAGCGCAGAGAAATCAAACAAGTTATACTATGCGTTAGCCCCAAAACTGGGAACAAGATAACTTACAAAAGAGACAAGGATAAAAATATGTAACACAATAGTTGGTAATATTTACTGTGCTAATTGATGTATTCGACCGTTACTTGATGGAAGTTCATCTTATCTAACAATAAAACACTGAAAACCTTTGTTTTCTATACTTCCACAAAATTTATTACAACCATGTGACTACAGCTGTTTCGGCAGAGTGCCTTTCTCAAGTGATTTAGATTACTATGGGTTTGCCTTTTTAAAGTCTTTAACTGATGAGGTTGAGGAGTAGGGAGCTGTTTGTCTCGAGTTGGTCATTCAGAATTATATCTGTATTTTTCAATTTATTAATTTCCATAAATTCTAATAAAGATAACTTAAGACCTTTATTTTGAATATGCAGAATTTGGAACTGTTCATTAAACAGACACTTCTACATATGAACTTCACCTTCTAGATCATAATCATTCTTTTAATGAACAGTTTCAAATTCTGCATATTCAAAATAAAGGCCTTAAGCTATCTTTATTAGAATCTATATAGAAATGAATAAACTGAAAAATACAGATATAATTCTGAATGACCAACTCGAGACAAACAGCTCCCCACTCCTCAACCTCTTCAGTTAAAGACTTAAAAAATGCAAACCCATAGTCACGTATCCATTCTTGTCAATACCGACATACTAATTCCGAAACAACCCAACCCTCCAAAATCTATAAGAGACTATCGTCACGCTAACTGGACTGAATTCCAAAACTTCATCACACAAAATCTTCCTGTGTTAGGCGAACTCGACACTAATGATAGTATCGATACAAGTGCATCTCAAATTGAGAGCCTCATCACCGAGGCTATCACGCACGCAATCCCACTCAAACAAATAACTTATACATCTCCGGTACTTCCACAATACATCATAGCCAAAATCCAACAAAAAAGGCGTCTTCTACGCCAATACAAGGCCAACAGAAATCCGTTAATCAAAACAGAATACAACCGAATCTGTGCCAGGATAAAGAGAGAGATATCCGACCTAACGGCTCGCCGGTGGGAGGATACTACCTCAAAACTGGACTACAGGGACGGAAGTAAATTCTGGAACAAATTCAAAGTCCTAACGAAACAAAAACAATCTCAACCATCCCATCTGTTGGTCAACAATCACATTGTCAATTCCCCAGACGGGAAAGCCGAAGCATTCAGAAACTCGCTTCAAAACAATTTTCAAACTCCTGACAACCCAAACTTTGATCTCTTAGTTAAACTCCACACAGAATACATAGTAAATATTACTCTCAACTACCACATTCCAGTCTATGATCCAATCATGGACCCCCTCAGAAACAGGGAAACGGAGAGCTTTTGCCAACAAGGTAAAAACAGCGCTCCCGAACCTGATGGCATCAACCGAAGGTGCCTCAAGAAACTTCCTGAGAGTATTATCCCTCTTCTCACTAAAATATTCAATGCATGTGTCAAAAACAGCCACTTCCCTACTCCTTGGAAAGTGGCTAACACTATCATGTTTTTGAAAAAAGGCAAACCCCGAACCGACGTGGAATCCTACAGACCTATCTCTCTAATAAACACACTGGGAAAAGTTCTTGAGCTAATCCTAAAAGAAAGGCTCAATAACTTTCTCGAAGCCCACAACATCATTCCAAAATATCAATATGGATTCCAGACCGGTAAATCTACTAAACATGCATTAATCGATTTCACAACTAAAGTTTCTCGAACCATCGACGATGGTTAATTCGCCATAGCCACCTTCCTAGATGTGCAGAAAGCTTTCGACCAGGTCTGGCACGACGGACTTGTTCGGAAGCTTATGGACATCGGGCTACCATTACAATTTACCAAAATTGTACACTCATACCTTCACAACCGAACTGTCAGAGTAAAAGTAAGCGATCACAAGTCTACCCCCTTTACTCCACAAGCTGGAGTCCCCCAGGGTTCAGTCCTAGCACCACTGTTGTACATCATCTACAACAGTGACCTCTCAAATAAAAATATCCCAGGTACTCGTCTGTTCCTGTACGCTGACGACACCGCTCTGCTCACAACAACCTCGCGATATAACCCACCACTTATTCATAGAAGAGCACAGACTCTGTTGAACGTGGTCGAAGAATGGTGCAATAAGTGGAGAGTCACACTAAACGCGAATAAAACAACAACCATTGTGTTTCGCGCTCCCTCTGTGTCACACAAAATCATCAGAAATGATCACGACCAATACCCACTGAGTTTGATGGGAGAAAGGCTCTTGCTCAGCCCGACTGCTAACTACTTGGGAGTCCTGTTCACCAAGACTCTCAACTGGGACGCAGACCTAAAGGCAACTTTAGATAGGGTAAGAAATAGAGCCAGACTCCTTAATCCTCTCGCTGGGGCAATTGGCAAGACACACAGAAAGACTCTCATACACACTTATAAAACCTATATTCGACCCGTCATCGAATACAAATCAGGCCTTTACTGCCTATTCAATCGTATTCAAAATCGCGCGTTGTTGCGAGCGGAACGTAGAATCCTGCGTGCAGTGAACTACAAGCCCTGGAGATATCCCAGCAACGAAATCCATAACATTTCAAACGTCCCCAAAATCACTGAGAGGATACTCTCACTGAACAGGAACTTCACAACAAAAGTTATCAACGGTCCCCAATCCTGACACCCAAAACACTCTAAAATGTTCCTGTTCTTCTTCTGGCCACGTACGCAGCCGAAAGCCCAAACGGAAAAAACTACATCCACCGTCCATTCTAATGCAATCATGCATTGACGATCTCCCGGCTGAGTACGAAGATATCCTCGAGGCTACCCCGCTAGCCTTCCGCACCCTCCACATCTAATTCTCATCCTTCCCCGAACAGGGAGAAGTTGGTTTTTTGCAGTTTCCCAACTTCATTGCATAATTATACCTGTTCGTCCCAAGAAAATAGCCGCAACTATTTTCTACATTCGAACTCACACTGTCCACGCCGCGCTCAAAAGCCACCTCCTGACCGCCGACGAGGGCTGCTGGCTTTGCCAGTTGGCGTACAATGGTTTCTAGGGAGATTGGTCTAGAGCAAAGCACGGACAGTACACACATATGTCAATGGAACCAACACCAACTCCATAATTCTTTCTTCTCTGTTGTCTGATAGTCTCTGGACCACCACCGTCCGGCATAACCCAGGAACACCAGGACCACCACACTTGCCCCAGTGTGTTTTCGGACTGTTTGCTTTTGCGGCCATTGTCTCATGTTTGACTACATATCACATTCACTACAAACCCTGAAGAGGACAAAATCCTAAACGGGGACACTCAATGTAAGCATTTCAACAAAGGATACCAAATCTTTACACGCAAATCTATACATTGATGATGAAACCCATAGTAATCTAAATCACTTGAGAAAGGCAATCTGCCGAAACAACGGTAGTCACATAGTTGTAATAAATTTTGTGCAAGTATAGAAAACAAACGTTTTCAGTGTTTTATTGTTAGACTTACTGTGCTGTATGCAAGTGAAAATCCGACAATTCTGGAGAAACACAAGAGCAGGATAAATGCAATGGAGATGAAACATAATTACAAGAAAAGTCCACGAAGCAAAAAACATCGTAAAAAGAAAAAGAGGCAGACCAAGAACAAAATGGATTCAGCAAGTAGTAGAGGCGGGAAAAGTTAATCAAAAATCGTTCGAGGAATTGAAAATAATGGCCGGAAATAAAAAAGAATAGAAGATATGGGTGAATGGAAATTTAAATAGCTAGCCCAAATCCGACATACTGATAGGGTAAAAAGAAGGGAAGAAAGAAAGGTCATTTTAAACAAAAAAGGTCTGTTGTCATTTTTCTCAAAAGTTGATAGTTTTCGAGTTGTAAGCAATTTAAAATCTGAAAAATGCGCATTCTCGAGGCTTGAAATCTCATATGTAAATTATTATTTTTGAAGTTCAATATTCTGACGAGTAATCGGGGCTTATTTTAATTCAGATCGTTGTTTTTTAATTGTTAATTATGCGCCTCCACCCGACTTAAGCCGCCGCGCGTCGTACTGTATGATGGGTCTCTGTCGCACTATATGATAGGCGTATTTGATTAGCACATTGGCGATAATTAATTGAATAAATAAATACATTATTAACAAACAACTATGTTAATAATAACTAGTAAAATTTTAATAAATGCCAAGTATTTTGTTGGGAATTTGTATAAGTGCGACAAAGATGCGCCAAATAGTGCGACGCACTAACAATTAAAAAACAACGGTCTCTATTAAAATAAGACGATTACTCGTCAAAATCTTGAAATTGAATGTTTAAACTTCAATTTAGGCACTTGTCTACCTCAAAAATAATAATTTACATGAGTTTTCAAGCTTCAAAAAGAGAATACATGCGTATTCTCGCATTTTTCTTCAGACTTTTATATGCGCTTAGAACTCGAAAACTATCAACTTTTGAAAAAAATGAGAAGATACAGTTTTTGTTTACAATGACCCTAAAAAACCTAAAAAAATATTTTTCGGTGCAAAAAGGTGATCCATTGAATTTGTTTAAAAATATTGTTTAAACAATTTCTGTCCAAAAATTTCGTTTGGAACCGAATCAAAATTTTTTATACTGTAGCGCCCTCACAACATCGACTAAAATGTTTTTGATGGTTTGTTTTCAGGCAAAAAACTGATAACATTTCAGGGATTAAAACAACACTGGAAACAAAATCTTCTGGTTCAATTAATATTTTATTATACAAAACCATGTTTTCATATTTACTTTAAAGCAAAAACTAAGCCAAGCTCAAAATGAGGAATAGAGGTTAGAAAGAAGAAAGGATAGAAATTTTTTCAGGTAGTGATAGATTCTATATTTTTTGATCCTCTTCAAGTTTACTATCAGGTTAAATGAAAAAAACTTAATTTTTTATTTAACACTCAACTCTGAATCACTAGAATTTTTGTCTGTCTTGTCTTGTATTTGTCACATGCATGTTGTGTCTTAGTTGACCGTTTTCCTGATCATTTTTATTTCACTTCTGTGCAGAACCATACAGTGCCCTAGGTGGACCTTTTGACACGAAAACCATATTGGCGGTCATTCTTCTTTCTTCTCTTCCAGCTCTCGCTCAAGGCAGCCCTTCAGCAGCAGTTCGTATAGTTTGGATACTGAACTGGGAATACATATCGACCAAAAGCCACATCTCTTCCACATCTTCTCTCCACCTTTCACGACAGACAGCCTTTGCCTCTTTCAACCGAGTTGGAAACTGCTGATGTCCTGCTGATGTTCCAGTAGTTCATTCAATAATTTCAGAAAGACCTGCGGATATCTTGATGCAGCAAGCCTCACCGTCTCAGGCATGACACCGTTTTAACTCAGTAAAGGGTTCTCGTCTAACGTAACCGGTAACCCTTTCACCTCTATCGTCCAACTGAGGAAAGACCTCCCGTATTAAACGAAGTCTCTCCTCCTCAGGCAGAAGGTAGCGTGTTTCTTTTCCCCTTTAATTCGCTACACGCAATCTTGAAGCCCAGTTCCCAGATAATCCCTTTCGAGATTCTGTAGCAGATTACACCTTTTTCTCTTTGATCTTCTGATAGAGGAATATATTTATTCTGCCTCCGTTTTGGCTCATTCACATTATCTTCCAAATATCCTGCTTGTACTCTTCAAAGCCTCTTATACTCCCGACTTATACAATTCATCCTCAGTTGATCAAACCTCTCATTCCATCAATACGGTTGTTTCCTCTCATACCTCTCGTTTTACGCCACCCCTTGCGTTGTGTATTTCCTCTGCCCCATTCTTCTTTTTCATTTACCATGTCTTTTCACAACGTTGGTTACCATCGGAATTATCTTCAATTTTATTCACTGCCACTCTAAATAGCATGTTTGTATCAACAACATCCCAATCTCGCAAGCTCTTCAACCACGAAGTTCTTCTTCCTCCTGGACTGCCTTTGCCTGTTATTTTCCCTTGCATAATATTTTGTAGCAACCTATATTTAGGACCTCTCATTACGTGTCCGAAATACTACAGCTTTCTCTTGATTTTATTGATTTTTATAATCTCAGCAATCTTGCTGAGACGTTCTAGTATTGTGGAGTTTTGAATTTTCTCCACCCAAGAAACTTTTAAAATTCTTCTATAGCACTATCGATTTAGATTGATTTTATTCACAGTCCAAGACTCGATACCATAGCTCTCTGTTAAGCTGGGCATTCATGGTCAATCCATTTGGAGATACGCCAAATGGCGTAAGTCAAATGGATTGACGCCAAAATCATAGCTCATTCTCGATCACTCCAAATTGGTTATGATTTCGTATTTGAAGTGGTTAAGTGAAGAGGCACAATGTCGGATTCCGAGGATTGCCGAAGAAGAACTCAGCGTAGAATGAAGGAAAAATGGACGTGGGTTTGGATATTGACGGGATGGTGGCGCGATGGCATGACGCGGTGTATCGCCACTCACGAGCAGACGGCATTATGGCTTGGTGTCAAGCAACGGCATGACGCGATGGATTACGAGGCGAATGGAAATCCTGATTTTCGCATCAAGCCAAAAAAGCGATCATGATTCAACACTCACGATCAATATTTGGCTGTATATCACCCCATTTGACACGATGGCATGACCGTGAATGTCCACCTTTACATAATACTTTGGACATCCTTCTAAAAGCGGCTCTGACCTGCTCTATCCTGGATCTAATTTCACCGTGACTCCGCCCCATTATTAATTGTAAATAATATAAGAAATACGATTTAATCTAAAGTAAATACAGTAAACAAAATATGTGATGGCTTAGTTACTGCTTTTATATAAATTATTTATAGTTAATTGCCTGATACATTTTTCGAATATTTCGAATATCGTCAATGTAGATGAAAAACAAAAATAAATAAAAATAAATAATGTACGGCAGAGACTAATTATGACAGTGTAAAACGCTAATGACAGGACGGTCGAGAACTGATAAAAATTGACATAAAACAGTTTGGCTCATAAAACACTGCTTGCGTCATATATTTTCTATGAAGCAATTAACTTAGTTGAAAAAGCAATAACCTGAACGCTTTGATGTTAAAATACAAAATGGATTTTTGATTCTTCAAAAAGGAGGTTAAAAGGTAATATAGTGAATCGATTTTTAATAAGTTATCATCATAAACTATATTAACTTGTTATGATACATTTTAGTAACCGTGACAATACTTAATAATTTTTTTATTATTTAACAAAAACTCTTAAAGGATATTTTTTATATTACAATCTGGGTAGGTAGGTTCTATTCTAGGGTAGTCTATACGTCTATTCCCAATCCATCTATAAATCCAAAATTCGTTTCACCTTGATCTTTTTCACACTTATTCGTTATTCTACGGTGAATGATACGTAAGATTCATAAGACTTATAATCTATAGTCGTTACAGTATTTCGGACGTTGTTTTCTTAGTTAAGAATTCAAACTTCGATCTGCCCTGTGAAATTTCACCAGTTGAGTACACGTGACTGAAAAGCTTAACGGACGTTTTAATGTTTTTTTCGTTAATTAGTTTTCGAACCAACAGCTTTCTTGTTCTTTGCCAACTTTACAGCATGCAGTATTTCTACGATTGTCAATTTCGTTTTTTGTCTTATATCAACGCATAATTATATTTATCTTATATACGCAATCTATCGTACCTTGGTAGATATTTATGACTTATGGGATAGTGACGAAAAAAGATAGAAAAAGAATAGAAGTAGTAGAAATGTATTATCTACGGAGAGCGTGCGGTATATCCAAAAATATCACATCAGGAATGAACAATTAGAAGGAGGACAAATACTGTATATTCAACTGTAGATAGAATTGAAACGAGACAACTAGTGTAGTATGGTCACGTGAAACGAATGAATGAAAATAGATGTCCAAAGAAAACTTTAAATTACACACCACAACAAAGAAGAAGAGGAGAACCTTCAGTTGCCTGGGAAGAAAATGTACGGCACATCATGAGAGATAGAGTCATCAAAGAAGACGAATGGATGGACAGAAAACGATGGCGGTCAAAACGCGAGAAGCGGCAGGGGCTGTAGGAACCTCGTTTATGGCCGGGATACACGAGGCTAGTTTTTCAAGCTAGGATAGCAAGCTAGCACTTTTAAACTAGCAAGCTAGTATTACTAGCTTCATGTATACAGAACTAGCTTAGCTTTTAGGCTAGTAAGCTAGTGAGAAAGACAGTAAGCCAGTGTCTTAAGCTAGGATAGTTTAATAGCATGGAGTTCTATTTTGTTAAGCTACTTGCTTCCCCCTCTACTAGTTTTACTATTGTGACATTATTTATAATGCTGCTCACAACCCGGCCTATTTATTTCCGAAGCTTCTCGGCGTTACGAGAAAAGGCCAGTCCTTACCAGGGCGTTCGAGGCGAGCGCTGCCGAAGTATATATAAAGAACCGAAATTCGTCCGCAGGCCAGTCAGTTAATATATTCGACGCGATATATTGTTACGTTGTTGTGAGCGGGTTTGAAATGTATTATGTGTTATTTTTAAAGTAGATAAATAAATATTTGCAAATGAATTAAATAAGTTAGTAAGTGTAAAATAAATTAGATATATTGTTGTTAAATAAGTGTTAATTGTAAGTGTTATAAATAAACAATTTCAAGTAAGTCTTTTATTTATTTAATAATAATTAAAAGTCAATTCGCGTAACACTATCCTGGCTTGTGCACCACCCTCGTCTGGCCGGCGAAGCTAGTGTTTTCGAACTGCAAGTGCGTATTGTCAACCTGTTTTAGTTGTTCAAACAGATAACCCCGTGTCGCTAAAACTAATATGCCAAAATTAAGAGCCGAGATTAATTTAAATTTTGTACAAATGTATTGCAAGGATAAGTGTATTCGTGATTCAGCGTTGTCAAAACGCATTTTTTCGATAAATCTTCTGTTAATTCATCCAATGCAATTTGACACAGTTTCCAAAGTATCTGTTCACTCGAACATTGTTTTTTTAGAAATATTTACCATTTTTAGTGGATTTGTTGCTCTATTGACCTCGCAATAGTACTAGCTACTGGCTGAAACTTTCCTAGCCACATGTAAACCGTTCTAGCATGCGCCAAGCCAGGACAGTAACTCAGGCTAGGATACCGGGATATCTAGCTTGCTATCCTAGCTTGAAAAACTAGCCTCGTGTATCCCGGCCATTATAGATAGATAGACTTTCTGGTCCTTTGGCTTCACCTTCTGGTCTGACGCCGTTAAATAGTTCACTTATGTATGTATATTAAGTTATCATCATTTTCCCTCTCGAGTCTACAATAATTATTATATGATGAGCTTTCTTATAATAAATGCTGTTTCTTTGCTTTTTTGAGCATATTGAGTGAGTCGTCTTAGTATTCTAACTATTTCATTTCTATGCATTTCTCCATTAATATGCCATATAAGAAGAGATTTTTTACATGAATACGGGTTAAACATATTTACAATACTTCCTGCATGGTTCGTCAACTTCAAATCAGTCCTATTCCGAGGCATTTTCCGGAACTGTGAGTATGCCTTCTTTTTACCCCGGGTAACAGGTACAGGAACGATCCTGTAACGATGCAGTTTTTGTCGTCAGGCAAGTCTTGAAAAAATCACTAGAATACAAAGTCCCGGCTTACTGTTGCTTCATAGATCTACAAAAGGCATTCGACCGTGTAGAGCTGAATGACGTAATTCACCTGTTATACAGGGTGTCCAGAAACTCTACCGACAAACGAAGATAGGAGATTCCTTATATAATTTTAAGACAATTTAACCCAATTCGTCTAGTCCGAAAATGCTTCCTAAAGGAGCTAGAGCTATTTTAAGATGGCGTCTGGTAATTAGCTTTTCTTAAATATCTCCACAACGATTTTATTTAGAAAAACGAAAATTGGTACACATATTTATCTTCCAGAGATAAATCGACTCCATCCATTGCACATTTCTAGTACCGGTCGTAGGCGTCCGGTTTGGGTAGGGCAACAGTTATATTATCGCATAACTTTGTTGTTTTTAATTTTTAAGCATTTTTGAGTCTCGATTATTAAAATGTAAGGTATTATAGTACTAAAAGCTACTCTTACTTTAAGTCGATTGGATACACCGTTCTCTAGAAAAATCAATTTGAAAATTTTTCGTTTTTTGAATATCAAAAAAAAAAAATAAAAAAAACTATTTAGGAAAACGAAAACTGGTACGTTATTTATACTCCAGAGATGAACCGATTTCATTAATTGCGAATTTCTAGTACCGGGCATATGCGTCTGTTCTGGGTAGGTGAACAGTTATTTTATCGCATAACTTTTTTGTCTTTAATTTTTAAGAATTTTTGACACTAGAATATTAAATTATGAGGTATTCCAGTACTAAAAGTTACTTTTGCTTTAAGTTGGTAAAATACACCGTTTCTTTTTGAAATTTTTTTTCATTTTTTTTTAAATTCAAGAAACGAAAAATTTTCAAATTGATTTTTCTAGAAAACGGTGTATCCTACCGACTTAAAGCCAGAGTACCTTTTATTACTAGAATACCTCACAATTAAATAATTCAGTATCAAAAATCCTTAAAAGTTAAAGACAAAAAAGATATGCGATAAAATAACCGTTGCCCCACTCAAAACGGACGCCTATGACTGGTACTAGAAATTCACAACGGATGGAATCGATTTATCTCTAGAAGATAAATACGTGTACCAATTTTCGTTTTTCTAACTAGAAGCGTTCTGGAGGTATTTAAGAAAAACTAATTAAAAGACGCCATCTTCAAAGAGCTCTAGCTTCCCTAGTAAGCACTTTCGGACTAGGTGAATTGGGTTAAATTGTCTTAAAATTATCTGAGGAATCTCCTGTCTTCGTTTGTCGGTAGAGTTTCTGGAAACTCCTGTATAAACGAAATATACCATCAGATATTATCAAGAGTATTGAAAACATCTACAGTAGAAACAACATACAGGCCAGAATTAATAACAAACTACACAGCCGATACCAGTGGAAAGAGGCATACGTCAAGGAGACTCGTTGAGCCCGCTGCTGTTTATCCTCATCATGGATGAAATTATTCATAAAGTTAAAAACCTGAGTAAACTGTACAGAATGGGCGAAGAAATCATCTCTATAGTATGCTATGCAGATGATGCCATACTTATTGCAGAGAGTGAAGATAAACTTCAGAGACTTTTATATCAATTTAATATATGTAACAGCAATAAAGTTCAACATGATAACACCAAATAAAACAAAAAGTATGGTAATCTCTAAAGATCCAATAAAGTGCAAGCTGGAAGTGGACAGCAAAATAACCCAGCAATAAAGAAGTATCAGCTACTTGGGAGTACTAATGCACAGTTACGGAGATACAGAAGCGGAAGTTGCCCAACAAATAAATAAAGCCAACAGAATAGCAGGATGTCTTAAACACACTATCTAAACAAAGGCCAAGATTTATAGGACAGTAGTTAGGCCAATTATGACTTACACTGCCGAAACAAGACCTGCCACAAGGACAAAAAGACTGATAGAAACGTGTGAAATGAAAATAGTCCCGAGATATCACAGGAAAATCATTATGGGACAGACAACGTAGCACGGACCTCAGGCAAAGCTATAATGTAGAGAAGATAAATGACTGGACACTGAAAAGAAAAAAAGGGAGAAGGAAGATTGGTAAAGATATCACGAGACAGATCACCAAACGGCCGAATGAGTATAGGAAGGCCAAGGAAGAGATGGAGTGACAACATGGATATCTGATGAGGAGGCATCCGCATCCGAAGATGGAACAGGCGCGAGCCTATTAAGGAAGCAGGAAGAAGAAGAAGAAGACAATACTTCTTAACATTCCAAACATCCGGAATAGAATAAATTCGCATATTAGTTTGTTCTTCTTCGTCTTCTTTTTCTTTTATACAGGGTGAGTCATGAGGAACTGTACATACTCCTACCTCGTATAGAGGCTCCTATGGGGAATAACAAATGACCATTAAAAAGTGTCTGCTCCCATTGTTTAATAATATACAGGGCGAGTTACGCATTTTGACAGAAATTTGTATTCGTCATAATTATTGAACGGTCAGATCGATGTGTCTCTTATTTTGGTCAATCGTTACACTATTACCACCTAATCAACTGATTTATTCAAACTAGAAAAAAATCAGGTCCAGCTTTAAAAAATTAGTTCGTTTGTGTCTTAGAAAAAATTTCACCCTGTATACGCTTTTTGAAAACTCTAATATTAATTTTACAAATTAGACAAATAGACAATTAAAATGACATACTAATTTTTTCCCCGACACGATTACTTAATTTTTTATAAAAAAATCAAATTTGACTATGAATTAAAAATTTGGTAAAGTGAACCATAGATTTAAAAAAAATTAACTTTTATTACAAAAATTAATTTTTTTAAACAAATATTTGATTTATGTTACCACCCTATCAACTGATTTATTCAAACTAGAAAAAAATCAGGTCCGGCTTTAAAAAATTAGTTCGTTTGGGTCTTAGAAAAAAATTCACCCTGTATACGCGTTTTGAAAACTCTAATATGAATTTTACAAATTAGACAAATAGGCAATTAAAATGGCATATTTATTTTTTCCCACACGATTACTTAATTTTTTGTTAAAAAATCAAATTTGTCAAAATCGCAATTTTACCATAAAAATTAAAAAAATTAAACAACGTTTTTCTTAAAATTAAAAGTTTCACCATTTTTTTTTCTATAACACGTCTAGATCTAAAACTCCCCATAACACTTCTCCTTGGACTCTATAGTTTAACATAGACGTGATCAAATAGATAAATTTTAAATTTTTTCACTTAATTTTTGCGATTTTGCAATTCACGAATCTGCACCTGTTATTTTTAAAAATTCATAACTTTTACGAGAAGAAGACTGAAAGTCTACAACAATTGTCATAGTCTTCACAATGGTAAAAGATATGTGCTGTAATAATTTCAGAAAAAAAAATTAAAATGGAACGTTGTAGCGAGTTAAACCGTGATTTCATCTTTTTTTTTTCATTTTTAGGTTAAAATTCCGATTTTGACAAATTTGTTTTTTTAATAAAAAATTAAGTAATCGTGTGGGGACAAAAATAAATATGCCATTTTAATTGTCAATTTGTCTAATTTGTAAAATTCATATTAGAGTTTTCAAAAAGCGTATACAGGGTGAAATTTTTTCTAAGACCCAAACGAAATAATTTTTTAAATCCGGTCCTGATTTTTTTCTAGTTTGAATAAAGCGGTTGATTGGGTGGTAACATAAATTAAATATTTGTTAAAAAAAAATTAATTTTTGTAATAAAAGTAAATTTTTTTAAATCTATGGTTCACTTTACCAAACTTTTAATTATTATTCATAATCAAATTTGAGTTTTTTATAAAAAATTAAGTAATCATGTGGGGAGAAAAATAAGTATGCCATTTTAATTGCCTATTTGTCTAATTTGTAAAATTCATATTAGAGTTTTCAAAAAGCTTATACAGGGTGAAATTTTTTCTAAGACCCAAACGAACTAATTTTTTAAAGCCGGACCTGATTTTTTCTAGTTTGAATAAATCAGTTTATTGGGTGGTAACATAAATCAAATATCTGTTAAAAAAATTAATTTTTGTAATAAAAGTTAATTTTTTAAAATTTATGGTTTCCTTTACCAAACTTTTAATTCAGAGTAAAATTTGATTTTTTTATAAAAAATTAAGTAATCGTGTGGGGAAAAAAATAAATATGCCATTTTAATTGCCTATTTGTCTAATTTGTAAAATTCATATTAGAGTTTTCAAAAAGCGTATACAGGGTGAAATTTTTTCTAAGACCCAAACGAACTAATTTTTTAAAGCCGGACCTGATTTTTTTCTAGTTTGAAAAAATCAGTTGATTAGGTGGTAATAGTGTAACGATTGAGCAAAATAAGAGGCACATCGATCTGACCGTGATATTATGACGAATATAAATTTCTGTCAAAATCCGAAACTCGCCCTGTATATTATTAAACAAGGGGAGCAGACACTTTTTAATTTAATGGTCATTTGTTATTCCCCATAGGGGCCTCTATACGAGGTAGGAGTATGTACAGTTCCTTATGACTCACCCTGTATAGGCAATACTGCCTGTTTTTCTTCAACGGTGCCTTTCATTCTGTCCCTAAGTTGTCAATCCATCTTTTCCTTAGATGTCCTATACTTCTTCTGCCTAACGGTGACTTGTCATTGTATATTAGTTCATTAAAAACTTATTTATCGTATATAGTCACTCTTACTAATGGTTCTTATTTATTAAATTTATTGACAAACTTACAAAAAAAGTTATAAATAACGTGTAAAGGAAAAAATAATAAGAAACGACGAAACAAATAAATATTTAAAAATAAAATCTTTGGATTTCTTAATTCGGAAACAGATTATCTCTTATACCTATTCCCCATCCTTCTAAAACTTGCAAGGAACAAAGGGTGATGAATGCAGAGACATGGGAAGTCTATATAGTTGCACTCCACAACACATCAATTCAACGAGGCAAAGATCAACAAATCTTAAACGACGAAAATCTTAAATCTTAACAAACGAAATAATAATAATTTAATTATATAAAAATTAATTTTCGTTGATTAAAATGAAAAGCGACTTCACTAATTAACTCGTTCTTCCGCTTTCAATTTATACGTTATTAAAAAAAAAAGAGACAAAAATAAATTGAGTTAGGCTCCCTTCGGAAATTACCCTTATTTTTAATTCTCAATGCTGACAACTTTTACGTATTTTACCGTGAAAACTTGTAACATTATTAACGCCAATGTTTTTAATTTTATTTAAATAACTATTTTATTCCAATTTCTATTGATTTTAATTAATTTGTTAACTTTCTGTTTTTTACTATTTTTCTTCTAAAATTAGTTGGCGCTCAACTGCAATTATCAAGTACATAGTCTGTAGTCTGTGTAATCTTTCACTGGAGGTATCCGAATTGCGTCCAAAATTTTGAGGGATTTTCAGGTAATATCGCTAATGTGTTTTGTATGGTCAATTGCGTTCCGTTTCTAACAATAAAATTTAATCCTACACAGTATTACCTGGGTTTACAGGGTTTACCTAATTAGATTCTTAGTAAAAATAAGAGAAAGTGGAGGTTAACTTGATAGGGTGGAATTTTTAAAATTGCAGTTTATTTCCAAACAGTAAAGAGTGAACTTAGACAATCGCACCGCGCAATGGATTTTGAAATGATGTTAAGTGAACGGGGAAAACCACTTACAGTTTTTCAAAAATTCAAATTTAGAAAGTTTCGTGAATTAAAAAAGTTTGGTGAAACTGTGTGGTATTGTACAAATAAGAAGTGTAAAGCAAAACTATACATTAAATAATGTGTTTTCAAAAGTTAGTGGTGAACACAATCATGAGCTTGCTGAAAAGTATTAATTCGCCAGAAAGTTAACAATTCTCTTAAAAGAAAAGCAACAGAAGATATTGCGGAACGACCTGCGAAGTTGTTACACAAGGAAATCGAAAAGCAAAGCGAAGTACTTACCTCTCTGTCAACAAAAGATGTCCAATACATAAAAAAGAACAATAATCGCACGCGATTGAAAACGGTTCCAAAATTGCCAAAATCAGCCAAGGATGTTCCAAGAATTTTTGAAACAAATTGAAATATTTACTATCAAAAATGAACAGTTTTTGTTGATTAATGATGAACAGTTTAATATTGTTGTTTTTTCATGTCGTCTAATCTTTCATTTATGTGTAACAATTCCACTTTATGGATGGAACATTCGATTATTGCACAAAATTTTTTTTTCAAATGTTTACATTACATACATTGATTAATGACACTTATGTTCCGGTTGCATTTTGTTTGTTACATAATAAGCAAAAATTCACTTACAAATCATTATTCGAATTATTAAAGAAAAAATGTCAAGATTTGGGATGCAATTTAAATCCAATGAAAATAGTGATTGGTTACGAATTAGGTATCCACTCCAGCGTGCGAGAAGTTTTTCCGGAAGCAAATGTTGTTGGTTGTCGATTTCATCTTGCTCAAGCTTGGTAAGTAATACGTATAGCAATGTAACTGGCAAATAGTAGATTGTTAAGAAAAACTTGAGTTATGAAGTCATCATATTTTTTTTGCTGTAAAACTAAACATTTCAATATGTTTTTATTTCAAACTTCACTGTAATTTCTTTTTTCAAATATTTATTTTTTCAATTTTTTTTTTACAAAAAACAGCATTTGATATAAGTTAAAACAAGAATTGTAGGTAAAATATCTTCAAAAAAATTTATTTTTTGACATAAAAAAAGATGTCGTCATAACCTCTGTCAAAAAATTGGCTCCTAAATATTCTCATTATTTTTTAAAGATGTATTTTTTTTATAAAATTTGACCTGTTTCAAACTTTTTCTTGAATGCAAGTACTTTCTGAAATAAAGAACTTATTCTATAATTTGTTACAGGTGGCGTAAAGTACAAAATGTGTGGTTGAGTTCTGAGTATAAGAACGAGAACTCAGAAATAGGTAAATGGCTGAAACATATTTTTGGCCTAATGTATCTTCCTCCGAGCCAAGTTGGAGATTGTTTTGTGGAAGATTTGATGCCTGAAAAACCAGATGATCATCGAGTTGACGCATTTGCAAACTATCTAGTTGAAACGTATATCGAAGATGACTCCACATTTCCTCCACAAATTTGGGCAAAGAATAGCGCATCTATATATAGAACAACTAATTCTTGTGAGGGATTTCATTCAAAATTTAAAAATTATTGTTTGCCTCCACATCCTAATATTTTTTTGTTGAAACATTAAAGCGCATTCAAACCGATTCTTATATAAAAATAAATTCTGTTAAACAAAATATTTTTAGAAATGTAGATAAAGCTACACCTCCAGCAAATATATTTTTCTTGAACAGAAAATTAACCAGTATAACAGGGGTGAAATAGACCGTGATAGTCGTGACGTCAAAACGTCAAAAAAAGTTTTCCAAACACGTTGTGTCTAGGTACACGCTAAAATGTACGCAAATAAAAAAAGTTAAACTTCATCAAGCTAGTGACTATTTAGCGTGGGCAGTGACTGTATATTTTGATATACGCTATTTTGATATGTTTAGTGTTTGTTTAATAGAAAAATATTTGTTATGACGTTTAATTCTACCTAACTTTTTTATTTGCGTACACGTTAGCGTACATCTAGACACAACGTGTTTGGAAAAAATTTGACGTTTTGACGTCACACTATCACGGTCCATTTCAAGATACAATTTCGTTAAATGTGTTAGTTATAAATTCGGTGCTTTTTAATATAATATATTATATAAAAATAAACTGTTATTTGATATTACGTTTATTATATTTCCCTGCTTACCTAATATTTATTAAGCTATCCTCTGACCGCAATTGGGTTGGCTAATTAAGAAATGAAACGCAATTCGGACTAGACGTTATCGGTGACCAGGTAAGCAAAATATTTGGGATGCAATTCGACAAGGCCCAAGAAACGGAACGCAATTCGGACTAGACGCTTTCACTTATTTTCTATCCTTATCTTTTAACCGTATTCAAAAGCAATAAAGCTTAATTATAGGCACATTTAAAATGATTGTGGTGTCTACCTAACTCCAAGCAACAAAATATATTTGTCAGCTGACAAATTTTGATTACATAATATATAAGATATAAGCCTTAAAATGTAATTACCTGTTGAATAAAGAATATGTGTTGAAAACTTGTTCCACTAATAATTCCTGATTTCTTCAATTAATGAGTTTGTACCGAACACCCCTGAGGGGTTTCCATTTGCAAGAAGGTGAGCTAGCCGTTACACAATTGGCGCCCAACGTGGCTTAAGGAGTTTTATTATTATACTTACGTTAACTCCCGACTTTCTGTGGAAGTTCGAATGTTACAAACTGAAAAATGTTTTAAGAGCCAAACTGTTAATGTTCCACAAATTGACACTATAGGAAATACCAGGGACAAATAAAATTTACTAAACATACCATGAGATGTTCCTTGCGTTTTTATAGGGCTGGAATAAGGACTTAAAGCCCCTTTAGTTGCTACAAACCATGCTTATTATTGTAACATGCTTTGTGTGTCATATGAATAGTGTTTTTTGTGACGCGATAAAAGAAAAATAATTCTTTGTCTGTAAATAATTCTTTGCCAATTACATCATGTACATGTCTGTGACAATGGAATGTATGAAGAAGAATTGTTATAGACTAATTATATACACCAATCACAAAAAAAAGTTTAAAAATAATTTTTAATTTTTAGCAGAATGTTATAACACTCGTCTATCGTCTTCTTTAGGTGTCTATCAACCCATAACATTTCAAGTTGAAGCGTGTTTTTGCAGAAAAAAACAGTTAACAAAACGTTGTTAAAGGAGAACATTAATTTTGGACATTTGTGTTCGAGAATTTGATCTGTGGACTATGTCTGCTTGAGTTTTCAATGACGAGGTGCGTTCTTACAATAAATGAGTGGAAAAAATTGGAAATCGACGATAGCAGCAATATCTTGCTGATGTTATGAGAATCCACCAATCCAGCGTTTCAACAGCTTTAAGAAGGTATAGAGAAAGTGAAGGGTACACAAGAAGACCAGTTCCAGGACGTTCCAGGTGCACGAACCCCACAGATGGTTATTTACACCTACATACTTTGCGTACACATCATGTTACAGCTATATAACTGCGAAATAATCTTTCCACAGCACGTACTGCTCCACTGTTAACGCCATTCATCGGAATTTCTTCCGATTGCCATATTTCATTTATAAGTTGATGTATTTGTACATGAAGTGGTTCTCCCCCTTTCTTAATCAGTTCCTCATGGATGCAATCAGGGCCCGAGCTTTGTTATTTCTTAGTGCCAATAGTACTGCATTTACATTCTCAAGATTTTGTTGTTTTTTCGATTTTTGTTGTTGTTGACTCATCAGTATTTAACAATTGTTTGAAATTCTCTCTCCACTGTCGGTTTATGTCTGTATTCTCCATAAGAAATTATCCTATTCATCCTATTTACTTTATTGCCCTTTAGTGTTTTTATTTTTTTATAAAGTCCTTTCCGGTCTAGACTGACCGGTTTTGTGGTTACTCTCAACTTGCTTTATCCAATTTTCTAGGTACTGTTTTTCCTTCTTTCTACTTCTTAACTCTTTTATCGTTTCTGTTCGGATTCTATGGTATATTGTCTATGACTTATGTGTATTTAGTATGCATGGTACTTTTTATTAGTTTCAACTGTTTGTTGAATTTTCCGATTGAAGTCATCAATGAAAATTTCAAATACTGCCGAAAATCTTCAGGATGCTGTTTATCAAATGAAGAAGTTATGGGAATTTCAAATGAATGAGTTTCCTATGACATATTTATAGAAAGCAAAAGAGAAACCGATAGCAGTAAGAGTTACTGACCACACAAAAAACAAAAATTGACCGATATTAGCATGTTATTTCCAATCACCAATGAGAAAAAAATCACCAACATTGTTGCTCATGTCTCAATCATAGAAGGAGACAAGACAAGAGCAAAATATTTTTAACAGGTAAAGGCACGTATCCATTACGTTGGTGTTCCGTGTAACTGCTCCAATGGATACAGCATGCGCTCCTCTACATATAAACCGCCACCGATTGGAGCACCGAGGCGGATCGCACACTGTTGCACCAAGGAAGAGCGCCAACGTATCCACTATTAAAGCAGTTAGGCCAGGCGCAAATTGAACCTAAGCGAGATACAACCTGCGCCGACGGGACAGGTGACCCGTGCATTTATTTTTCTAGCGCACCGCATATTGAACACAACCCAACCGTTGGCCATCGACGTGGAGAATAGAGACGGGCAAAATCAGTGCGGACATGTAACGGTTACTTTTGATACCGGTTCTAAGTGGTACTGAGTACAAATACTGATTACAAAATACTGATGTATCTGATCCTTGTACTGAATTGAGTAGACAACTTAAAATCGATATTTCCGTACTTGTAACTAGTAACGTTTTAAAAATATCTTACACGTCCCTAGTAGTCGTAGCGGTATGACTTTCGAAAACATCCAATTTGATCATAAGATGGTGCATAAAAAGATATCTTAGACTGAGTATTTTATTTCTACACATAATACCTACATATTTAAAATACTCTCTCCCCTACTGCTTGGTCATAACTCATATTCCTCAATTTACTGCTCGGATCACAATCATTGACAATTACTGCAGGATCGCAATTATTTACAATTACTGCAGGTCATAATTCATATCCCTCCGCTACTGATCGGTCATAAAAAGTAACACTATATCATATCTCGTTTTTAATTGTTAAACAAAAATGATGTAGATAATAAACAATAATGTAATATGCCGACAAGTTGAATTTGAGGGTAATACGATATTTTTATCGATCACGGGTAACATGAATCATTTTTCAACTTATTTTTCTAATAATGTGATTTTGTAAAGGCATAACTTTGATTATTAATTTCGTATCGTCGCTTATTTAGTCTACCAAAAGTTATCAGAATTTAATGACAAAGACAACGCAGTTTTCACTTGGGGTGTTGACTATGCTAATATTTTTATTTATCATAATAAATAATTGTACTTAGGTATTTACCATCCATATTCATTTCAGATACTTCCATCTCGCAAAGAAAAAAAACACGTAAAAATAAACATCTGGCGGTGAGTCATGCGTCCAACGGCCCAAGAAAACTGTACGCTGATGACAAACGTTCCCAAGCCAGACCTGCGAACGCATGAACTGATAGTAGGATGCGCAATACGGTCTACGCGGTTCGCCGGCACAGGTTGTGTCTCACTTAGGTTCAATTTGCGCCGGACCTTACACGGAGCACCAACTCAATGGATAGTGTCTTAAGATATTTTTCCATTGTCACCAAAATCAGGTTAATTTTGCAAAGAGAATTTGACTTTTGAAAGGATTTTTTATGCATTAACTGTATTTCTTATTTTAATTTTTTTATGCAATTACCAGGAACAGAATAACTGTTAATGGAAAAAATCCAAACGAAAACAAAATACATAATATGCTTATTGATATACATATAATTGATTATTGTTTATCTTGTTATAAATCAATTAGTTGAAAAATAGGATTATTTTTGCTGCATGATATATATACAGTATGTCCCTGTAAGTTGTATTGTTGTAAGTTGTAAGAAAACTTTTTTATTATTAAATTTACGAAAAAAAGTTATTCTTTATAAAAAGCTCTGCATGGTCCAAAACCCAAGATTTAACCATCAAATATCAATTTTTTTTTAATATTATACGAGGTATGTCAAAAAGTTTGAATTTCACTCAAGAGTAAAGTAGCTGTATTTTTCACAATGTTGAAAATTGCTATTATAAAAAGTTGTTTGGAATTAAAAACTATATTCTAGTATGTAATTACTTCCTTCCAATTACAATTTTTTTTTTGAAAAATTATGGAAAACTATCATTATTTTCAGTTATTTTAATTCAAATAGCTCTTTTATTATTAATTTTACGAAAAAAAGTAATTCCTAAAATACAACCATCTTAGGTCAAATTTTATCAATTTTATACGAGGTATGTCAAAAAATATGAATTTCGCTCAAGAGTAAAATACGTTTATTTTTCACAATATCGAAAATTGTTATTATGAAAAGTTATTTAGAATTAAAAAGTATGTTTCAATGTGTAATTACATCCTTCTAATTGAAATATTCTGAACTATAAAGGTACTTTACTTTTGATCTAAATTTATCTTTCTTAACATACCTCGTATAAAATTGATAAAATTTGACATAAGATGGTTGTATTTTAGGTTTTAGATCATGCAGAATTTTTTATTAAGAATCACTTTTTTCGTAAAATTAATAATAAAGAGTTATCTGAATTGAAATAACTAAAAATAATGCTAGTTTTCCACAATTTTTCAAAAAAAAAAAATTTCATTTGGAAGGATGTAATTGCATACTAGAATATAGTTTTTAATTCCAAACAACTTTTCATAATAGCAATTTTCAATATTGTGAAAAATAAAGCTACTTTACTCTTGAGTGAAATACAAACTTTTTGACATACCTCGTATAATATTCAAAAAATTTAATATTTGATGGTTAAATCTTAGGTTTTGGACCATGCAGAGCTTTCTATGAGGAATAATTTTTTTTCGTAAAATTAATAATAAAAAAGTTTTCCATATGGATACAACTTACAGGGACATACTGTATATACTGAAAATATTATTTTCTCTATGCGTTCGCAGGAATTAACTATTTATTTACCAATTTTGATTTTATCTCGCAATATAAAAGCTAAAAACGTATTGTGTGCAAAAAGGGTATCAACAATGTGTATGTATGTACGTATGTTATGTAATTATGCATTATTCGATAATTATGCCTTTGAATGATACATTGCATTTAAATTAAAATATTTGAATTAATTATTAGAAAATAATATCATATATCAACTAGGGAAATTATTTGTCAAAATTTATTTGGAACTAGTTTTAAAAACGTAAAAAAAATAAAATTAGTTATATACAGGGTGATTTATAAGCATTGGAATAGACCAGTATTAGGTTATTTAGACCAATTTATCAAATATGTCTTGACTGAAATGTTACTGTGAAAAAAATACAGTGTGTTTAAGTTTTTATTTCATTTTTGCTAATAATTTCGCTGCATATTTTTATATGGTTGCCAAAATTGACAAAAAGACACAAATTTAGACAAGGAATAATATTTTATGTTTTATTTTACATTTTGTTATATGGGAAGCGTGTTTTATTGACTATAATAAAGCATTCGACAAAGTACGATATGAAGTCACAAAATCAAAGAAGATAGACTACAAACACAGCTCAGCATTATATCGAATTTTTACTATAACAGCGACAAAAAGTACCCGTTAACGAACAGCTGTCGGAGGAAAGTAAAATCAGACGTGGGGTGAGACAGGGATGCGTGTTGTAGCCAATTCTTTTCAATGCCTACTCGAAAGAGATCTCGAAAAAAGCTCTTGAGAGTGAAACAGCTAGAATAAAGATAAATTGAGTTCTCACTAACAACAATCGATATGCGGGTAACACTGTCATCTTAGCTGGAAATATTGAGGATCTTCAGAGGCTGGTGACCAGAATAGCAGAGTATGGACAATAATACGGTCTAACAATGAACGTCACGAAGACAAAATTCATGAGAATATCGAAAACTCACAAGAAATAACAAGAATCATTTCATAAACGGAACCAATGTCGAATGACTAGACCAATATGCATATCTTAGAACAATTATCTTCTTCTTCCTGTTTCCTTAATAGGCTCGCAAGAAACATTAATCTTACACAATCTGTTTAAGGGATAACATTCCGTTTCTCGAAATCAACGGCATATGGTTTGTATATCACATGTGGATTTTAAATGACCAATGCCGTTTCGTTTTGAGAAAAGTTATCAAAAATTAAGAAAATAAAATTAGCAAAAATAGTAATTAAAGCGTACCGCTATACACCCCCGTTCGAGAGAATAAGACGATAGATAATACATATGATGAAAATTGAAAATAACAGGAAATAAAACCACGTAATGTTTATACGAGGAGAAAGAAAAATCACTGAATTCACTGTTAACCGACACTTTCTTGATAACTTCCGGTAAATCTTGCTTTTCGCTTTGGTCTACTGTTTGTTTTGCTGAATACTGTCATGTTTTCTGGTTCGTGATGGCTACTTTCGTGAAGCTCGTACGCCGGCTTCAATATGTCTATGATAATTGTTGTTTCTTTTCCATTTACACGGACGACAAAAGTCTTGTCACCTCGCTTAATAACTGGAAAAGGACCGTGCTATGGGTTTTCTAAGCTGCTTTTGATTGTACCACGTCGGGGTCACCAATATTCCGACCGGGTGAGTTGACGGAATTAATTAAAAATAATAAAAATAAGTGTAACGACGAACAGTAATATATTTAAAAATGTATAAACATTCTCAATTTCTTTGCAACACGAAAATGCAGCAGCTGCATAATACTATGGTCAAATCTGAGAGTGCAGGAAGAGTCTATACCGGTTTCGGGGGTTGTTTCCCCCTCATCAGTAGTCCCATATCCTCTTCTCTCAGATTCTTCCACGTACCACACTTTGGGCCTTTCGGAATTGCAAAGAAAGAAATGTCATGGATGAACTAGGGCCATCTACCGAACAACAAAGTAAGTTATCAATCGAAGTAGCACAGAAAACGACAATAAATATCGTGATTGACAACAGGTGGAATACTTTCTTTGGTTACACCTCCTGAGATTTTCAAAATTTATAAATCATACAGGATGCCGAGGAAATTAAGATGAGAGAATTGTAAATAATTCACAACTCATCTGCTCAGCGTGGTAAAAGCTCCAACAAGAAAGATTCCTTAATACTCAAACAAAAGAGTAAATGAATTAAAAATGTATATACATTCTCAATTTCTTTGCAACACGAAAATTCAGCAGCTGCATAATACTATGGTCAAATCTGAGAGTGCAGGAAGAGTCTATACCGGTTTCGGGGGTTGTTTCCCCCTCATCAGTAGTCCCATATCCACCTGTTGTCAATCTGGTGGTATGGAGACGATATTTATTGTCGTTTTCTGTGCTACTTCGATTGATAACTTACTTTGTTTTTCGGTAGATGACCCTTGTTCATCCGTGAAATTTCTTTCTTTGCAATTCGGAAAGGCCCAAAGTGTGGTACATGGAAGAATCTGAGAGAAGAGGATATGGGACTACTGATGAGGGGGAAACAACCCCCGAAACCGGTATAGACTTTTCCTGCACTCTCAGATTTGAATATAGTATTATGCAGCTGCTGTATTTTCGTGTTGCAAAGAAATTGAGAATGTTTATATATTTTTAATTCATTTACTCTTTTGTTTGAGTATTAAGGAATCTTTCTTGTTGGAGCTTTTACCACGCTGATCAGATGAGTTGTGAATTATTTAAAATTCTCTCATCTTAATTTCCTCGGCATCCTGTATTATTTATAAATTTTGAAAATCTCAGTAGGTGTAACCAAAGAAAGTATTCCACCTGTTGTCAATCTGGTGGTATGGAGACGATATTTATTGTCATTTTCTGTGCTACTTCGATTGACAACTTACTTTGTTAGTAATATATTTATTTATTTTGGGCGAACAAGCGGTGTGTTTGCTTATATCTCGAACGAGGGTTGATTGTCAGCGAGCCGAGGGTTTGTCTGCATCGTTTGCATTCGGTGTAGAGACTGGCCTCCGGACCACCACTTTTATGTCAACTGGTTTTGCGGTTTTGAGATAATGACCAGAAAGGGCCATAAATTCTGCATCTGCCTTATAAGAACCTTTTTGTATTTCAAGAAGTTGACATAACGAGTGTGGCACTCTGGGTGCGTCGCAATCTATTAGGGTTTCCTTGAAAGAAACATTAATCTTACACAATCTGTTTAAGGGCTAACATTCCGTTTCTCGAAATCAACGGCATATGGTTTGTATATCACATGTGGATTTTAAATGACCAATGCCGTTTCGTTTTGAGAAAAGTTATCAAAAATTAAGAAAATACAATTAGCAAAAATAGTAATTAAAGCGTACTGCAATAGGCTAGCGTCTGTTCCATCTTCGGATGCCTCCTCATCAGATATCCAGGTTGTCACTCCATCTCTTCTTTGGCCTTCCTTTACTCCTTCGGCCGTTTAGTGATCTGTCTCGTGCTATCTCTGCCAGGCTTCCTTCTCCCATTCTGCTTATATGGCTATACCTTTTTTTTTCTTTTCAGTGTTCGATCATTTATGTTCTCTATATTACAGCTTTGCCTGAGGTCAGTGCTACGTTGTTTGTCCCATAACGATTTTGCTGTGATATCTCGGACTATTTTCATTTCACACGTTTCCATCAGTCTTTTTGTCCTTGTCTTTAACTCCACAATGATCAACTCCACAAATGATTATTTCCAGGAAATCAAAATCAGAATAGAAAAGGCTAGAGCAACTTTTAACAAAATGAGAAGAGTGCTGTGCACAAGAGATTTGAAGTTGGAGCTAAGAGTTAGGTTGGCTATATGCTTCGTTTTCTGGACTTTGTTTTATTATATAACAGAAGCTTGGACCTTAAATGCGGCATCAATGAAAAAACTGGAATCATTCGAGCCGTTTGTGTACAGAAGAATACTGAAAATATCGTGGACATAAGACATAACACGTCACAAAGAGATTCTGAAAAAGATGAATAAAAAAATGGAAATCTTAAATACCATTAAAACAAGAAAATTGTAATATCTCGTACATATTACACGTAGAGAGAGATATAACTTACTCCAATTGATTATGCAGGGAAATATTCAAGGAAAAAGAAGCATAGGGAGACGCAGAATATCGTGGCTGCGCAACGTGAGAGAATGGTACAGATGTATATCAAATGAAATTTTCAGAGCAGCCGTCTCCAAAGTTCGAATAGCTATGATGATTGCCGACTCCCGTCGCGGAGATGGCACTTGAAGAAGAACGTCACATGTCGAGACTTTTTAGTAATTTTGATTAGAAAATATGACGTAAACATTACTTATATGTAAAATTGGTTCTCTTGTTTAAACACGATAATTTTATCTGTTTTCCAGAAAAACGCATTTGAACAGTGTAAGAGTCTGAGAAGAAGATTTCAAATATTAAGTATTTCTGTTATGGAAAGTGTGCGTTGAATTAGAGATAATCTTGTTAGTATATTCATTTCTTGTAAGAGACTTTTAAGCAATTGAATAGATAGTAGCAGAATGACATTTCCAATAACAAATAATAAACAAATCTTTACCGCAAGGCGTCTATTTTGACGATAACTTAACGTTAGCCAATGTTTCAGTAGTTATAACTCACCCTGTACAACGACAGCGTTCTTTATTCTCATCAACACCTATTTGATATGTAGATACCCCTATTTGATGTATCAGATATCATCATCATTAGTAGCTCGACAACCCTTTTTGGGTCCTGGCTTGTTCTAGGATTTCCCCCATTCTGTTCTGTTCCTTGCTTTGTTCTTCCAGTGGGTAATCCCAAGTGTTTTCAGATCTTGTTCCACTTGTTCCATGTATCTAAGTTTGGGTCTTCCCTTTGACCTTCTCCCTACTGGTGCTTGCCTCATTATATATTTTGGTGTTTCGGTCTCCAACATGCGTTCAACATGGCCCATCCAGCGGAGACGTCCGATTTTTATGGATGTTATGACGTCGGGTTCGTTGTATGCTGCCTATAGTTCAAAATTATATCTTCTGCGCCATACGTCATTTTCTTTCACCCCCTTATATATGTGTCTCGAGGATTTTTCGTTCAAACGTACCTAATAAGTTCTCATCGCTTTTCGACAGTGTCCATGTCTCTGATCCATATATAAGGACCGGTTTTATCAGGGTTTTGTATATTTTGCATTTGGTTTTTCTCGTGATGTTGTTAGATCTTAGATGTTTAATTAGTCCATTATATGTTTTATTAGCAATATGTATTCTTCTCTTCACTTCTTCGCTGACATTGTTATCTGCATTGTTATCTTAGTGAACCTAGATATGTAAAATTGTTTACGCTTTCGATGTTATAGTCTCCTATTGTCAGATTCTGTAGGTTTCTTGGTCTGTCGATTTGCTGGCCTTCATGTATTTGGTTTTTATTTCATTAATATTTAGGCCACTGTTTTGCGCCGCTCTTTCTATCGCATTAAATGCTTCTATCATTTCCCTTTTGCTTGTAGCTATGATATGAACATCATCTGCAAATGCCAATATTTGTGTACTGATGTATCAGATACGTAGATCATCAATATTGATGTATCAGATATACTTATTTGATTTCTACAGAGAACCTATCAGTGTGCAGGATCTGACCACAAATGATTTTGATCAGGAGTTGCCTTAATTTCTCCAACCGGTTCCTCCACTCAACTCTATTCTGCCATTCTTCTTCTCTATGGTTCCGTCAACTTCGTCCATCTAGAGTCTAGAGGATTTACCTTTTTTTTTTTTTTTTAATTAATTTGATGGCTTTGGTAGGGACCAATTAGCCAGACAATTTTTTCTTTAACTATAACAATTCTTTTTGTTTTTTATTTTTTTTTTAATTTAAAACTCATCCTTCCTCACGATTACAATGCTCAAAATATTAGTAAGGTAAGATTAATGTGTGCAAATTTTTCTTTTGTTTTCTTTATAATTTAATTTTTTACTTATCTTTTTATATGTATAATTTATTTTGCTTTTTTTTTTCTTTATATTCTTTTTTACTATTGTTTTTTTTGTTTTTTTTTTATTATTATTTTTTTTTAATTTTTTTTAAATTTTTTTTTTTTTAATTTTTTTTTTATATTTTTTTTTTATATTTTTTCGGTGCACACGTACAAAATATAATTAGTTGCAGAATTGCTAACAAAGATGTGGTTAGTAATTTACAATTTCATTTTGCACCTCTTGGTGTGATTATATAAGAAATACAATATATTATTATTCGTATTGAAAATTATACAATTTAAATTTATGGGTAAAAAAATGTTGTTATTAACTATTTCATTATAGAATTTATCAGTGCTTGCACTATTTAATGAACACCCGAGTATAATATGAGTTAAGTCTCCCAGTTCACCACATAAACATGAAGAATCATCAATTAAACCAATTTTAAATTTATAAGTTGGTGACATTGCATGATTTGCTCTTATTCGGTTAATGGTAATAATAAAGTTTCTGTTGTTTTGGTTGTGGAACCATCTTAGCCTCGGGATCTGGACTTGACATGATTTGTAATTTAGTCCTGTTTGTTTGCTGTTATACAATTCTTGCCATTTGGTTTTGAGCTGAATTTTAAGTATGGAATTCAAATCGGTATAAGGAATACGCTGATTAATACACTCTCTGTCTAAGTCTGACGCAGCCTTTGCAAACTTATCGGCAATTTCATTTCCTTGAATACCCGAATGTCCTTTTATCCAAACTATTATCACCTTTCGTTGTGAGCTACGTATTTCGTAATTGGTCTGTAATATTTCTACTTCTAGATGATTTAAGTTCTTCGACGCACCTATATTCTTTAGTCTCTCCACGACACTTTTGCTATCTGTAAATATAATACTTTTCGATCTATCAGTCCTAAGTATATACTTTAGAGCTTCACTTATTGCAAACATTTCTGCTGTATATATCGTTGCCTCATCTGGTAATCTGATCTCTTCGTGATATTTTGTGGTGTGATCGTAAAAAGTGGCGCCTGTACGAATTTGTTTTGATCCATCGGTGTAAATCTGGTTGTAGTCGGGCCATCGTTGATTAACCGTTTCGAGAAAGTGGTGTTTGTCGATCTGAAATGTCTTGATTTGTTTAGAAAACAGAATATGTGGACGTTCTGAAAATATTGGTTGGATTTTTGATGTGTATAGTGACAACCTGTATTGAGAAAGAGTGGTGTAACTTTCACAGATAAGTGGAGTTTTCTTTTTTAGCCAATACGACTGAGTGAGTACTGAAACTGAAAGTTCATGGATAAGTGTTATATAACTTGCGGATTTGGAAAATGCTTTCGTGATGAACTTGTTACTAATTAGTTGCCTTCTCAGTTGTAATGGTGGTTCTACGGCTTCTGCTTCCATAATATTTATTGGAGTTGACTTGAGATATCCAAGACATATTCTCAAGCTTTTGTTTTTTTGGTTTTCTATTTTATCTAAATGCGTTTGTGCCGCTGATCCATACAAATGGCTACCATAATCCAGGATTGATCTTATCATAGTTCTATAAAACAACAAGGCAATATTTGGGTCAGCTCCCCATTTGGTATAACAGAAAGCTCTCAGTATGTTAATAGCATTCTCAGACTTTTTAGTTATTTGATGTATACAGTCTTTCCATAGCAGTTTCCGATCTAGATATAATCCTAAGTATTTCACTACATTTTTTATTTGGAAATTATAAGGTCCCAGTTTTACATGATCCTGCTCAATGTTTCGTTTTCGGCTAAATACACACACCTCTGTTTTTTGTTCAGAGAGTGTAAAATTATTTTCATTCAGCCACTCATTAAAGATGTCATAGGTTTTGTTCAGTTCATATTCACATGTTTCAAAGTTTTTCCTGGTACAATAAAAAACAATATCATCTACAAATTGTATTGTTCGTATATTTTTGAGTTTAACACTGGCATCCATTGTATATAATATAAACAAAAGTGGACTTAAAATGCTGCCTTGGGGGAGTCCAAGGTTCGTGATTCTAGGTTTGGTGATTTCTTGATTTATTTTTAAATGAATTTTTCTGTTGGTGTACAGGGAAGTTATAAAGTTCGCTAATTGTTTATGAAATCCAATTGAAATCAGTTTGTTCGTTAGAACATTTAGGTTAACGTTATCAAATGCTCCTGTAATATCGTTGAAACCTGCCATAGTCATAAAGTTACTAGAAAATCCAGCTAAAGTGTCTGTTACTATTACTGTTAATGCCTCCAATGCTGACCTAGATTTTCTGAAACCATATTGTGTGTCAGGCAGAATATGTTCTTTCTCTAACCATTGCTCAAGACGATTTTTGATAAGCCTCTCAAAGGTTTTCATTACACATGAAGCTAATGATATGGGTCTATAAGAAGTTGGAATGGAATCCGGTTTATCATATTTTTTTATTGGGATGATAATATACTCCTTCCAGCTTTCAGGGATTGTTGTTTGTCCTGTCCATATTGCATTATATATACTTAAAAGATATTTTTTCTGATTCATTGGCAAATTATAAAGCATGGAATATGAAATATTGTCTATACCAGGAGAGCTATTGTTGGTATGTTTCATACATCGTTCCAGTTCCCACATAAAAAAACTATCGCTTAGATTGGTCATGTTCCTTGGTACTGACGAAATTTGGGGATCATATGCAACTTGGTTGGTTGGTACCCATGGCGGTGAAATTTTGATGTGAAATTCTTCTATCCAATTCACATTTGGGTCTATTGGTAGTCTATTTTGGACTTTCCGATTTTTATATGAGTTTACCTTTTTCCAAATTTGTGAAATTGGTGTATGATGGTTTAAACTTTCACAGTACTCAATCCATTTTTGCCTTTTTGTGAGTTTGAAAGTGCGTTTGGCAAAAGCGTCCATTTTTTTGAATTCTATTAAATTTTCACGATTTGGAGTTCTCTTATATTTGATGAAAGCTATTTTTCTTTGATGAGCAGCGTTGTTACAAGTTTCGTTCCACCAAGGCTTCGGACAGTGATTACGGTGCTTAGTCTGACTAGAGACTTTTCTTGGGATGGAGATTTCTGCAGCTTCATTAATCATAGAAAGGAATTCATCATAATTTTGAGCTATATCTCTGGATTCAAGAATAGCTACATATAGATTCCAGCTTGCATTTTTTAACTGCCATCTGTTGTGCTCCGAGGATACAGCTACTTGATGATCATCTTCCACATCGAGTGTAATTAATATGGGTAGGTGATTTGATCCATGTGGGTCCTCAATTGTGGTCCATGTAAAAAATTGTACAATATCGTGAGAGCATAGAGTTAAGTCGATTGCGCTTTTACAACTTAAAGGAACTAATGTTGGAGATCCGCTGTTTAGATAAACAAGGTTACATTGATTTATTGCATCAGATAAAATATTCCCATATGTGTCATTAAAATCGCAACCCCAAGAAACATGGTGGGCATTAAAATCACCTGCTATTACAAAAGGTTTTGGTACATTATCAAAAAATTCAGTCCACTCTTGCAGCGCTATCTTCTTTCTTGGCTCAATATATAATGAAACTATATGAATTGTTTTTTTATTAGGTAAAAGCTTAAGAGCAATGCATTTATGAGAAAAATTGACTTTAGTATTTATTATTATTTCTTTATATAAAATGTTTGCTTTAATTAATATTGCTACCCCTCCAAATCCGTCTGGGCGATCCTGACGACTAACATTGTAATTTTTAAAGTTATAATACTTTCCTTGTTTGAACCAAGTTTCAGATAACACTGCAAGAGCAGCATCATACTCGTGAAGAAGGAATTCCAAGTTCTCTTTATTTGAAACTGCTGATCGGCAGTTCCATTGAATTATATTTATTTTTTGTATTGTATCTGCGAATTTAATGTGTTTTCTGATGAGTCTATATTTAATTGTTTACTAATTATATATTCTAGTTCCGTTTTTGAAATATCATAATTATTGGTTCTCCTAATTGTTGAGATAATGTTTGCCACTAATTCTAAAATAATTTTGACATTTTCTGAGCCTAACCCTGAATGATGAGTTGAAAAATCTGAGGTGTTTAAATTCTTAACGTAACTGTTATTGGTTAAAATATTAGAATCTGGCCCTAGAGTCCTAGGTTGGGAAACAATATCTCGATGTGCTATTTCTATGGGGTCTGGGCTATTTGGCCTCAGCCTTTTAACTGGTTTGTGAAACGTACCAGTTGATTGTTTATGATGAACTTTACTGTATGTTTGTGTGTGGTGTGAAGGGCTTTCTCCGAAGATGTTATAGTTTGGAGGAGGTCGAGTTGAACATGAGGGTAGAAGCTCAAAACGGGTTGGAGGTGGGATGGACATATTTTGAAAGGTCATGTTTTTATTTGGGATGTTGCTAGTGTTATTTGAACGATTTGCAGTAATAGAAGCGTAGGTGTTTCTAGGGATTTGTTTATTAGCATCATGATAATTTAAATTTGTTGATGACATAGTTTCTTTGATTAATTTTTGTCGGTGAAACTCCGGGCAATCTTTCAAATTAATAGTGAAATGATCTCCCATGCAACTGAAACATTTTGGTGATATTTCTTCTTCCGTACACTCTTTTGAATTATGATCCTTATTGCATTTGAAACAGCGGGGATGAGACTTACAGTGCCCCCCCAGGTGCCCGTAACGCAAACAATTGAAGCAAAGCAATACTTTTTGTTTGTATGTCTCTACCTCTTTAATAACTTTATTGATAATTACATATTTGGGTAATATTTGTGTTTTGAAACTGACAACACACGATTTGGTTGGCACAAATTCTGTCATTTCATCTTTTGTAACCTTACGATTTATTCTCTTAACATTTAAAACCTCGAAAGGCAGATGATTATCATAAGATTTAATTTTATTTTTGAGATACTCTTCAGAAAATTCCGTCGCAATATCTCTTATTACTCCTTGCCTGACAATAATAAATTTAGGAACATAAATATCTAAATTGTTGTCGATAAATACTTTAGCGTTTTTGTTACTGACAAGATAATTAGCATTTTTTGGGTCCTTCATTTTTATTCGAATTCTATTGCGACCTATTGTATCTATACTTAAAATTTTATTGTCAAGTTCAGGAAAATTTGATAAAATTAAATCCCCGACTTTTAATGAATTTAGCCTACCCGAAAAGTTCGTTTGATTATTTTCAACATATAAATGGTAAGGTCCTTGATCGTTTGATTCATACTTAAATACCTGTTTCTCCCTTTGGGGTTGTAATTGGGAGGTGTTTCCGTCTTTCAAAGGATTAGTTTGCTCGATATTTGAAGAAATTGGTGTACTTACGTTTTGATTTCCCTGTGTATTAAATATACCTGAATCCGTAACTTGCATATTAATATCTTGCGGTTCTGTAGAATCGATTGGAGGATGAGTGGGGGGGTCTTTCCCCCCCAAATTGACACTCATTGTGTGTCCCTACACTACCACTATTTCAGTTTGTTTTTTATAGAAATAATTTAACAAGTTTTAATACAAATCTGTTGACTATTAAGCACTCGATATCACCGGCCGATGTAAATAGATACGTGTGGTTCTCTCGAAGATCCGTACGAAACTGGAGGATTTACCTAACAAAAAGTTTCTAAATATACTAAACTTCCTGGTAGGAGTGAGCTGATCTAATATCCTGAGGAAGTATTACAGAAGGTACGAAACGGGGAGCGGCATATAGCGAATTTTTAATAAAGGTATATGCCAGTTAATATAATAAATGTCAACTCAGAAGTACTCCCTAATAAAGAATCCTTCGAAATAAAACAAGTTATGGCACAACTAAAGAGCAATAAGGCTCCGGGCCGCATAATTACAGATGCTCCTATACTACGGCACCAGAGTGCTGAAATCGTTTAGCCTTTGAAATATACTATTACGCTACAAACCCTCATTGATTTAGGCACCTATTAAATTATAAGACATCTATTAAATTATGGTGCCCAAGTTTTTATTGGAATTCATATTATTGTAAGTATTGTATATTTCAATTTATTGTATTCAAATAAAAATGTCGAAACTGCAATAAACCTAGCATACTTAAGAATGTGTTTTTGACCCTAACCCGAGAAACAAATAAAACAAAAATTAAAAAAAAAACGCTAATGTTTATTTCAAATATAAACATTACTTTTTGCTTAAATTCAATGTTTAAGCTGCCACCCACCTGCCTCTTGACAGTTTGAACATTTAATTTAAGAGGAAAGGAACATTTTGACGCCTGTCAAAATTTTCAAAAAAAATCATTGTTTTCGAATTCTGAGAAAACTAATAAGTATTTTTGAAAAATTTAGACGCAGAATGCAAGATTACTTTATTACCGAGGGCCGAAAGTCCCTTAGAATGAATAAAAAGTTTCTTTTGAATGAGATATTTGAATTAAAACTCACACTAAATTTTCTCTTAGTTTTTCACCCCTGTAATTTATTAAAATAAACATAGAAGTTTTCAGGGACTTTCGGCCCTCGGTAATAACGTAATCTTTCATTCTGCGTTTAAATTTTTCAAAAATACTTATTAGTTTTCTCAGGATTCGAAAAAAGATGAATCCCATTTAAATAGCATTGAAGCCGAAAGTTCGTACCCATCCCCTTAAGCGAAATGCAATTTTTATTTATCAAATAAAAATTTTATTTCTGTTTTATGACAGCAGTAAAATTTATTTTAAACTATATAAATTACGCACATTCGTCTTTTTGTGTCAATTAGTTTAATGTAAAAAAAATTGGACACCAAAAGTCGACATTTCGGTAATTTCTAATACTGGGTGCGTTCGGACGACCATAGAGGCTGGCTGGCAGCAGAAATCGGCTGAGTGGTTGCATCCAGCCGTGATAGGGAAAGCTTAGTAAATCTCTCAGCGGCTGGCTTCCAGCGGTGACGTCTGACAGCTAGTGCTGGCTCAGCTGTCCAGCCGCTGTGGTCGTCCGAACGTACCCAATGTTGTTTATTTAGCTAATAATGAATTTATGCGATGCTTTATGGACGCACTGTATACTAGTAATTATATCTGTACTTATAAATAAATAAAAATAAAAAATATTTATTTCTTTTTTATTCAATGGCGTTTTTTTTATAATTTTTGTTTTATTTGTTTCTCGGGTTAGGGTCAAAAAACACATTCTAAGTATGCTAGGTTTATTGCTGTTTAGACATTTCTATTAAAAATTTCGACATTTCTATAAAAAAAAATGAAAGTAAAGCAATAATATGTACTTATGTATCTATAAAAATAATATTGTAGTACGTATGTTATGAAATAAGAAATTTATGACTATGAATCTGCAATCAATCACAAACAGGTCTGGCTAATTGGCTCTGGCTAATTGGCTCTGGCTAATTGGCTCTGGCTAATTGTCTCTGCCAAAGACATTTTTCAGAAAAGAAAAGACATTTCTATTCCTGTTTTTCAAGCAATAAATTGAAATGTAAATATACAATACTTATAATAATACTAATTGCAATAAAAACTTCGACATCATAATTTAATAGATGTCTTATAATTTAATAGGTGGTGCCGAAATCAATGAGGGTTTGTAGCGTAATAGTGTATATCAAAGGTTAATGGATTTCAGCACTCTGGTGCCGTAGTATAGGAGCATTTGTAAATATGCCTCCGGGCCCAGATGCCGAAATTTTGAAGGAGGGAAGTGAAATTATTCTCGAAGAATTGAAAAATCTTTTCAACGAATGCCTTCACAGAGGAGAAGTCCCAGATGATTGGAAAGAAAGTTTGACAATAATTCTCTTCAAAAAAGGAGACAGGGGAGATCTGAAGAACTATAGGCCAATCTCCCTGCTGTCCCAAATGTACAAACTGTTTATGAGAGTAATAACTAAAGTCCGGATTATAAGCATTTTGCTTTTCTTTGCTTTTTTGCTTATTATTAGGATTTTTAGTAAAAATGCTTGTTTTAAAGATATGTTGCTTATCTTTGTTTATTTTGCTTATGATAAACTATAGTTAAATTTCATGTATTACTTCCTGTCTTAAGCAAAATTCTATAAGTATACAGAGCTATAAAACTCTAATAATTCAATAAACCCTAAGAATTTTAATTCCTTAGGCTTAGGATATAAACGGGAAAACCCATCGTTATACCTATCCATGTAATAAACTAATATTTGTCTGCAGAAAGCCCAAATTTATTATATTGTTCTAAAATACTTTTCGGTAGTATCGGTACATTTGTCTAAATTTAAATACCTACGCACCAATCACATTTGCAGATGTTGAAAGAACTTTTTCTACGTATTAATAATATGTCTACAGATAGAAGACACAGCTTTTTATAGGAAAATTTTGAAAAACATATTTTGTTAATTGTTTTTATGCTAATGGCCATGAATAAAAAATATATTAATATGTTAATCATTTTTTGATTTTTTTATTATATTATAGTTTAACACTTTTGTAATTTTTTATTTATTGTTAATAATACGATATATATATACATATATAATGTTCTTGAACTCCTAAGTGGAGCATAGAGCTTCAGTGAAAACGCGCCATCGGGTTCTATTTTGCGCTACGGCCTTCACCTCATTCCAAGACATTCCTTGACTTCTTATCTCGTCCATGATGGATCTTCTACAAGTTTGTGCTGGGCGACCTCTTTTTAATAATAGGATAATTAAAAATAAATGTAATTTAATGTTAATGTCCTTTATTCATATTTATATCATATCCACGTTTACTTACAGGTTTTTTATTTCTTGAACCTTACTTATTTCATAAAAACTTTGCTTATTTTTGCGTCATTTTTTGCTTATATTAGTGCTTATTTTGACCTTTCTTTCATGCTTATAATCCGGGATTTAGTAATAATTAATACATTAACGTCGAAGCTTGATAGCTATCAACCGGTAGAGCAGGCAGGATTCCGAAAGGGTTAGAGCAGCGGTTCTCAACCTTTTTTACTCAGCGACGCACTAACGTACTCCTTACAGATTCGCGACACCCTTATAATATGTACAAATTTTTGCTAGTGGTAGGTAAGTACAGTAAACAAGATCTCCCGCTTTGCGCAACTATTCATAACGCAAGTTATGTCGGTTAAATTTCAAAACCAGTTAGAGAGGAAACAATTACAGATTGGCACTTTATTGATTGGTATAACGTGGTATATACCTAATAGTTACAAAATGGTTGAATGCATGATTGGTATATTATAATAAGTAAAAAAATATAAATAAAAATATCGTATTCGTAAATCTCGCGACACACCTGATAGGTTCTTCCGGCACACCAGTGTGTCGCGACACGGTGGTTGAGAACCGCTGGGTTAGAGTACAGTCAGAACGATAATAGATAAAGCCTATGAATATCACTTGAACTTATACGTTCGCTTCGTTGATTATGAAAAGGACGACTCCATCGTCCTTTGACTTCGACTCCATAGAACTTTGGGCAATAGAAAGAGAGCTATGAACAACTGCAGGATACATTCACGATACAGAATGCTCATACATAAAATTTACAAGAAAGTTACAATGAAAATACAAATAGTAATGACGAATACATTAAACATTAGAAAAATAATATTGAACGACATAAATTTAGAAATAGTAAGCGACAAGGGCGTCGCCAGAGAGGGGCAGGGGGGGGCAGCTGCCCCCCCCTAGAGGTTAACGTGCTCTCCGGTCACCCTGATATTTAAAACGATAACTCTATCGTGCTGTACTACTTATCTATGACTTTGAGCGAAGAACTTCCGAAAGCAGCGGCAACACTGGTTCGCGAATGAAATCCTCTCCACTTCTCGACCTTCAGCGGATGAACGGAACGGGAACGGACCTGTTTTAGTTTTGTTACAGCCGCTTTCGCGTAGATATAAGTGAAGTGTGATTGATTTAAACGTGGTATTTGTGCCTTGTGGGATTTGTCTTACGTTACATTTTTTCAGTTGCAGTTTAACTTAAATACATGGATATCAGGAAGTTTTTTGGTAAGTATGGTATATATGTATATATATGTATTATATATGTATTTGCCGTATTCGGTGTATATGTATGTTGAATATATAGGAGGCAAAAAAATATCCTTCGGTCGGGAGGGAGATAAAAACAGGGGGATGGGTAGGTTTGTGAGAGCCCAAGGTATAAATTCAATTTATTTTTTCTTTGCAGAAACTTTGAAAAGAAAAAAACCTGAAGAAAGAAGTGAGAGTGACAGTAGTGGTAGTGACAGCGATGGACAAACTAGTCATAAAAAAGGGACGACAACAGCAGATTCTAATCTTCAGAATTTTGATAAAATCACCAGCAGTGTGATCAGTGCTAGTGCACGTTCTTGCAATAGTTCTGTGACTTCGCCTAAGCCAAGTTGCTCCAAAGGTATGGTTTTATTGGTCGGAGTTAAAGGATTAACGGTCGCATGAATTTTCACTCTCGGCAAAAAAAGGGGGTTTGGTTTATATGTCTGTCTGTGCATCTGTCCGTATCTAAAGGTACGTTTTTACAGCGTTCATCGCCGAAAGATCGTCGCTGAAGCTAAGCGGTGATTGCGGTGTACTGCTTGTGTGGTACTTGTACTGGCGTGTTTCGTTGTTTCAGAGTTTTTTATTTGAGAGATTTTTAGCAGTTTGTGAAGTGAAGCTTGTTTTTATAAGTATGTCTCATTTAATAATTTCCTAATAAATGGTTGTTTATCACAATATTGTGATATAAGAAGTATCCTTCTTTTTGTTTTCTTTTAAATATTGCATGTTTTTCTAATCTTGGAGCACTTTACATTTCTAACATTTCTTCGTCCTCTATTTCCTCTGCTAGCAGCTATTTTACAAATAATCCAGTAAATTACGCTCCAGTAAAAACGTACCTTAAGCAAGCACAAGACGCAGCTACGTTCTATTCTTATTTCTCTCAGTAAGAAATAAGAAATAATATATGTATTTATTACAGATTTGGATGATGAGGTAGATGTGGATTCAACAATAGATGATAGCAATGAAAATGACGTCGGTCGATTTGTAGGTCGAGTTGCGACTTTATCAACCGAGCGGAAAAAAGAATTACTTGAAAACTGTTGGATACCACCTAAACAGTACGACTTTGCCCAAGATGCCCAGCATCAGCATCTAAAAAGAAAATTCAATCATTCCTGGTTGCAAATGTACTCACCATGGTTAGCATACTCCCGCCAACAAAAAGGAGCTTTTTGTAAATTCTGTACACTATTTCCACCCAATCTGAGCTCCGTTAGAGGTGTTTTAGGTTCATTCATTATAAGGCCGTTTTGTAAATTCAAAGATATTCATGAATATTGCAGAAAACACGCAGATACTCACTTTCATAAGACTGCATTGGAAGCAGCTAGGTTATTTCTTGCGAATATGCCGGTGGATGTGCAAATTAACAAATACTCTCAGGAAAGTCTTGAAAAAAATCGGAAAATTATAAGATCGATTATTTCCTGCATTGCTTTTTGCGGATCCCAAGACCTAGCATTAAGAGGGGCAAACTATGGTGATGGAATTCTGGAAGGTTTGTATAAGATGCGGATTGACGCAGGAGACACGACTTTAAAAAACCATCTTGAGTGTGGAAAAAAGAATGCAAGTTACCGATCAGTGGATATCCAGAATCAGATTATCAGTATTTGTGGAGATGTTATTAAGGCGGCTATAATCAAGAATGTGAAGAAATCGGAAGCATATAGTATCTTAGCAGATGAAACAGCGGATATATCTGGTAAGGAACAGCTCTCAGTTGGCATAAGATATTTTGATGAGGAAACCAGAAACATTGAAGAAGTATTCCTCGGATTTGCTGAGCTTACAGCTTTGGACGCAAAATCGATCGCCACGGCAATAGACGAATTTCTGACAAAAGAGGATCTCGATCCAGATAAATGCGTTGGTTTGGGATTCGACGGTTGTTCTACGATGTCTGGAAAAGAAGGTGGCGTTCAGGCTATTTTGCGTAAAAAATACAATAAAGCACTATTTTTTCATTGCTCGTCACATAAGCTCAACCTGGTTATCAATGACCTGAACGCTCTGCCTGACATCCGGAATACAGTTGGGACCATCAAAGATATAATTACATTTTTTCGTGAATCGGTTCTAAGAAGAAAATTAGTAGCCAATATTGCCAAGTTGTGCGAAACAAGATGGAGCGAGAAATACAAGAGCATCAGAGTTTTTAAAGAGAATTTTTGTGCTATAATGGAGGCACTAGAAACCCTGTCTCGAGATGGCAATAATGCGACAAGGAAACGTGCATATCAGCTCCATGCTGCAGCTTCCAAAGTTTCGTTTGTTTTTAGCCTTGTGTTGATAGCCAAATATTCCGCTCTTTTAGAACCCACTGTAAACGTGCTCCAATCAGTCTCTTTGGATGCGGTTCAGGCATCCCAGCATATTGGTCGTATTTTAAACCTAATCAAAAATCACCGTGAACAACCCGAAAAAGTTACAGAAGAAATTTTCAGAGATGCCACTACTATTGCGGAAAAAATTGGATTGGCGGAAGATATGAATTCAATACCCCGTACTGCTGAAAGACAACAACACCGTAGCAACCACACGGCAAAAAGCCCCTCAGAATTTTGGCGTAGGTCCATAACAATTCCTTATTTGGACTCAATTATAAATTCCCTTCAAATAAGGTTTTCTGAAGAAAATAGACCATCATTTACTTTAACAAAACTACATCCTGCGCAAATGAAAAACATTTCTTTGGAAGAACTTGAAGAAGGTTGCGAGGAATTCAAAAATTTTTACGGTCTTACAAATATTAAAAATGAGATAGAGCTTTGGAAAAAAATATGGGAGGAAAAACCAGAATCTATCAAACTGAGTATGAGTGTTGTGGAAATCCTTAAGGAAACGGAAGATTTTTTTCCTGAAATTAAGAAGGCTTTGAAAATCCTTGTTGCTTTACCTTGTACGACTTGTACAGTTGAAAGGTCATTTAGTAGCCTTAGGAGAATCAAAACCTGGTTGAGGAGCACCATGTCTGAAGCTCGACTCAATGGCCTCGCTATGATGAGTGTACACAGGCAACATATTTTCAAAAACTTAAACGATTTCGTCAACAAAGTGACCAACGAATTCGCAAAGAACCCTAGAAGATTATGTTTTAATTGATTTTATATATAGATATTTTGTTAGTTTTCTATTTTTTTTATTAAAACATTTCTTTTTTGATATTTCTCTTTTATGGTGCCCCCCCTAGCTTACCGGCTGGCGACGCCCTTGGTAAGCGAATACATCTACCTGGGACAGATAATCAAAATTAACAAAGAACATCAAACTGCCGAAATTACCAGAAGAATAAGGTTAGCGTGGGCAGGATTTGGAAAACTAAGTTAGATCTTGAAAAACACTAAAATAGAACAATATTAAAAAAAAACAGTTTAAGATCACTGTATCCTCCCTATACTAACGTATGGTTCACAGACATGGACTCTCACCAAGGCCAATATGGATAAAATTGTAAAAGCACAAAGAGCGATGGAAAGATCAATGCTCGAGGTGAGACTCATAGAGAAAAAAAAACAAATGGATAAGAAGCAAAACCAACGTAAAAGACGCAGGAGAACATGCTGCCAAATTAAAGTGGAGCTTCGCAGGATACAATGCCCGACTGAAGGATAAAAAATGGAACCAAGAAATACAACAATGGACACCATGGTTACGAAGGAGAAGCAGAGGAAGGTCACAAATGAGATTTGCTGATGACATTAAGAAGATTGGAGGACACAAATGGAAGCAAGTTTCGCAACATAGAAAACACGGGATTGAATTGGGGAGGCCTATGTCCAAAGTTGGATGACTTAAGGCTGAAGAAAAAGAAGGTATGCCAGTAAGAACTATTTTTATTTATCTCTTCATCATTTTTTAATTATTTAAAAAAATTATCCTTATATAAACAGTAGCATAATTATCGAAAAATGTTTAAAAACTGTATAAAGAAGATATAAATTAAAAAAGAAATGTTGAAATTTACCTTTTGCTTGTCGTCGTCGTTTGCAGTCAAAGTCTAGCCTTCTTCCCTGTAATTTTTTCCGATGATGCTAAAAAGAAAAAATAAATAAATAAATAAATAAATAAATAATAAAAAATAAGAAAATATATAAATTGTATTTCTGGAATAAATTCTTTAATTTTGAGAGAGAAAGAAAAAACCCTAGAGCATAAAAATAAGTTGTTCCTCTGTTTTATGGACGTGGAAAAAGCCTTTGATCGTGTACCACGAAACAAGATCTGGGAACTATTAAACCGCAGAAATGTGAAACCGAAGCTAGTCCAACCAATGAAGAGTACATATACCGTAAAATGGGGTGAATATGAACGGTTTTCAACTTTCAACTGAAAAAAAATCGCACTAACACATGTTGCCAAACATAAAACTTAGGCATTGTTATTTGGGTCTTACCTTCCTCTTTTGATATTTAGATGTTAAAGTTAATACTTTAATCACAAAAAAATAAAAGCCTGGTGTTCCTATTCACCCCACCAAGCGGGGTGAATGGGAACACCTGTATTAAAAACTATTGTGTTCTTATTCGTACATTTGTAGGGTCAATAGAAACAGGTAAAAAGTGTCTAAGGTATTAAGTAAGATACACATATAAATATGAAGTTTGTATTGTGGAAAAATACATTGTTGAAATGAAAAATATTTTTTAAACTCTGATTTGGCATTTTTCTCTGAAAGACTATTAACCAGTTTCTTTAATAGTCTAAGAAACTTGTTTTTAGCTATTGTGGATTCATTCCTGCCCGGCCCTGTTTTCCATTCCTCAACTATTTTGCGCCACATAATCTTCATGGGTCTTGTTGCGTCTTGACATACATTTAAACTTTTTGGACAGCAGTTCTGATGATTGCAGAAAACCGTATCAATATTTATTTCAAATTTACGGAATCCACATTTGGTCCTTCGAGCCGGATGCTGATAATTAGTGTCCATAATAATTGTAAAAATTGTGTTCATTAATACCACGCGTAGTTGAGAAGTTTGTTTCGGATTGGAGAGGATAGCTAACCGCTAGAAACACGTTTTGCAAGGTATGGTTCTTTCTATTCTCTTTGTGTGGATCAATATAATATGTATAATTTGTCGTTAGATGAGATATTGTTTCGTTTGGTCCTAGTCTATGGAGATATTAGATAAAAAATAATTTCTAATGTGTGGGGTTAATGGCAACACGGTAAATATTATGTTCCTATTCACCCACATATCTCAAATTCATGATGTGAACAGTAATACTTATACAGTGAACAAAATACAATAATGTTATATTGTTGTAAAGGTTAGAATAAACAAAAAAAAAGAGTACTCTTCAATCTATTTTGACAGAGATTTTGTACTTGCTGAGAAAGTTTTATAGGATGAGAAATTTCCTTAAAATTAACGACTTTGTTTTCACGTCGAGAAGATAGGAACCAGTGACGCCAACAACACAAACCTAAATTTCCTAAAGCCATATCACGTTAGCCAACTTGAAAAAAATTAAATAGCCCAACGAAAGTAATATATATGTTTAGGAAGATTATTGTTATTGGTTAGCGAAGTTTTGTTCCTATTCACCCCATTTTACGGTACATGAATCATTTACGTACATGAAAAATCGACTTAACGCGTTTGAAATATGGACATCTAGAAGAGTGGATTTCATGGGTAGATAGAGTCACGAATATAGAAGTGTTACGGAGAATAGGCAGAGAGAGGGAAATTGAAAACACGATAAAAGAAAAGAAATTGCAATATCTCGGTCACGTGATGAGAGGCGAAAGATATAACATCTTGAGACTCATAATTCAAGGAAAAATAGAGGGTAGGAGAAACATAGGAAGGAGACGCGTCTCCTGGTTGAAGAACCTGAGAGAATGATTTGGTTGCAGCTCAAGGCACCTGTTCAGGGCAGCTGCCTCGAAGGTAAAAATAGCCATGATGATTGCCAACCTTCGTCGCGGAGATGCCATTTAAAGATGGCACGAAATGACGATGACGGAAATGTAAGAACGAACAACCGCACATCTCTAGAATTCTAAACAAGGACAGGTGTAAGATAAGGTGGTGTCCTAAGTCCTTTGTTATTCATCACTCTAATGGACAAAACTGCAAAAGAATATAGGGGTAAGGTAAAGAGAACTAGGGTTGGGGTGTATAAACTTCAACAAATATACGCGTCAGAGTTGATGACCTGGTAATTATGGTAAAATCAGAAAAAGACTTGCAAGTGAACGTGAATATTTGGAATGAAGCTTTTAGCAAAAACGGGATGAAAATAAATATTGAAAAAACCTTAGTAAAAAAGAAGCTTTAGTAATATCGAAAATTCAAGAAAATATAAATGTAAAGCTAAATAAACAAACCGTTATAGTCCAGGGCGATTCTGTTTTGAGATGGACGTTGAGAGGTAACTCATATTTTTTTGCAGAAATTGCTTGGAATTAACTCATATAATAATAATTGAGTTATCCCCCCACTCAAAAAGGTCCGAAACATTGTTTAAATACTCAAAATGTCAAAAAATGAAGGAAAAATTCGATATTTTTCTTCGTTTTTTGATTATAACTTTAAAAGTATTCACTTCCGAGAAAAGTTGCACTGACATAAAAGTTGCGCAATTAAATTTCCTACAATATAGGATTGGTTAAAAATTTTAAAAATTCTCTAAAAAACAAGTATTAGCATTTTACGTTTTTCAACCATTTATGCTACACTTAGGACCTTCATATTTTACCCAGAAAAACTTTATGATATAATAAAACAATATTGTAAATTTCATTAAGATCAGATCAATAGATTTTACAAAATAAATTTTGCAATCCAGCTTTCGCAAAAAAAATTCAAAATGTTGCAGGACTGAAAATAAAGCAGATAGAAAGTTGAAAGCAGTTTACATATACAAGAATACTGTACCTTTTATTTGCAATTTGCAAAATTAAAATCGATTAACTATCACGGCGTCAGGAATATTTTTAAATAAACATTAATTTTTGGTGCTACGCGCAGGACAGCGGTGTTCGATTCACACAAGTTGATTTCCACCAAAATTTCTTCCAATATTTATCTAATATAATATTTTCTTACTCTATATTTTGTTGTATTTTAATATTTTAATTCCACAAAAATCAAACTACTCGTAATTTGATTATTGTTTGTGAAATATTGTTTAAACAATTGCATATGTTTAAAAATAATAAATTTTTATTCTCTAAGTTAAAATATACAGCGTGTGTCAGCCAAATGAAATAAATTCAATAGTTCAAATACTAAGAGTTTTTTTGAAAAATGCTCAGATCTGTCAATTAGTATTTTAAATCTAAATTTTTTACATACAATAAAAATGTATACAGAGTGTCCCAATATAGAGATATGACGTCATCGTTAATTTTCTTAAATGGCAACACTGTTATTTTAATGGCTATTTAGATAGAGCGTGTCAAGCTATACATAACTGCAAAATATGAAATTTTTACTTTCTAACATTTCTAACATTACTAAAAAAAGTTATGTCTGTAATGTGGAATAAACTTAATAGATCAAATAATAATTGTTTTTTTTTGAAAAATGCTCAGACCTGTCAATTAGTATTTCAAATCGAAATTTTTTACATACATTAATAATGTATACAGGGTGTCCCAATTTAGAGATTTAATATTATTTTTTATTATCTTGTAAATGGTAAGGAATAAAAATTTGATATTTTGTAGATATGTATATTTTTACACACCCTATCAAAATAACTATCAAAATGACAGTGTTGCCATTTAAGAAAATCCAATGATGACGTTATATCTCTAAATTGGAATACCCTATATACATTATTATTGTATGAAAAAAATTTCCATTTGAAATACTAATCGAAAGATCTAATCATTTTTCAAAAAAAAATTAGTAATTTGAGCTATTGAATTTATTTCAAATTATAGACATGACTTTGTTATTTTTTATTATCTTGTAAATGGTAAGGAATAACAATTTGATATTTTGCAGTTATGTATAACGTTACACACCTATCAAAATTGCTATCAAAATGATAGTGTTGCCATTTAAGAAAATCAATGATGACGTCTTATCTCTAAATTGGGACACCCTGTATGCATTATTATTCTATGAAAAAAATTTCCATTTAAAATACTAATCGACAGGCTTTTTCAAAAAAAAAAAACAATTAGTATTTGAACTATTGAATTTATTCCATTTGGCTGACACACAGTGTATGAACAAAGAAAGTTTTTGCTAAAAAAAGTGTTATTTAAAAGGACAGAGTATGTGTTTTTATTTTGCAATAAACAAATTTATTTATTTATATCGAAATTTACTAAAAATTAAAATTTATCAATCATTATCAAAGGTCATTGAAATGCCCAATCAGAGCAAACGTATCCGCTGCGCTGCGCGTAGCTCCTAAAATTAATGTTTATTTAAAAAAATCCTTACGCCGTGGTAGTAAACCGATTTTAATTTTGCAAATTGCAAATGAAAGGTACAGTATTCTTCTATATGTAAAAAAATTCAACTTGCTTCTTCTTCTTCTTCTTCTTTAAGTACCGTGCCCAAATTTTTAGGCGTGGGTAGCTTCCATAACAATTTGCCGATATCGTTCTCGATCTTGTGCGGTATCAACTTGCTGCCTGCTTTATTTTCAGTCCTGAAACATTTTGACAAAATGAATTTTTTGCGGAAGCTGGATTGCAAAATTTATTTTGCAAAATCTATTGAACCGATCTGAATGAAATTTACAATATTGTTTTACTATATTATAAAGTTTTTCTGGGTAAAATATGAAGGTTCTAAGTGTAGTAAAATGCGAATATTTGTTTTTTTATGGTTTTTTCGCAATCATTGCTATTTTGCAACAAGGGTGACAATTTTTAAAAATTGTATCGAATTTTATATTGTACAAAATTTAATTACGCAACTTTTATGTCAGTGCAACTTTTGTGCAACAGTGCAACAGTTAGTGAGAGTGTTAGTGAACAAATAAACCATCGAATAAGGACGAAAAGTTAAGAAATTTTGTGAATATAAGGTGTTGTGACGTCGATTGGTAGAAATTACTCATCCGCAAGGTTGAATTGTGGGTAATTTTTGGCGCTGGTCGATAGGCACCACATTTTACACTAGACCTGTATAGTAATTGCCTACACATTCCAAAGGCCTCATTTGCGAGTATATTTAGCACCAATTAATAGGCAACATATTATACATTAGACACTAGGAATCCTGGCGCTGCGCGCTGGGTGACGGATAATCCACAAAAACACCAAAAACAACTAATCGATACCCAACAAAATAAAAAGTAAACAATTAGATTTTTAACTACATAATTATTGATAAATAAATTCACAAATTAATATAATCCTTAAAAATGGCCAGTGGTGGAGGTGGAGCAATTAAGAAGACGGGACCGGCAAGAGTGGAGTATGAAAGCAGCAGCGAAGAGAACGGGAATAAGAGAAGTAGGGATGGGTACGATGCGGAAGATTTATTCAGAAAAAGCAAGGTAACGAGGAGAACACCGACTAAGAGTGATAACCAAAATGAACAGATGATACAAATGATGCAGACAATTATGTCAAGAAATGAAGATATGATGATGGAAATAAAAAACTTGCGCAGAGAGCAACAAGAAACATTGGATTGTGTCAGACAGCTGGAGAAAAAGAATAAGGAGTTAGAAAAACGACTCAATGAAGCAAATGACAGAATAGAAAGAATTGAGAAGGATAAAAGAAAAAAGAACATAATAATTAAAGGATTAACTTTCGATAGCAATGATAACAGGTCCACTAAACAAAAACTAGAACAGTTTATTGAAGCAAATCTGCAACTAAAGGTTAAACTGAGGGAAGGAAATAAAATTGGTGATAAATCATTTCTGGCAGAAATGGAAAATATGACGGATAAAATCTCGGTATTAAGGAACAAAAGTAAACTTAGAAACATAACAGGGCAAGGAGTATATATAGAGTCTGACATGACAAAAATGGAAAGAGAGATACAGGCTATAATTAGGAAAATAGCGAAGGAGGAAAAGATAAGGGTAATACAGTAAAAATAGGGTATATGAAGCTAAATATTAATGGAAAAGATATGAAATGGGATAAGGATAATGGTAAACTGACAGAAAGCACACATAACAGCCAGAGAGGACTCCCAAAAAACTAAAAAGGAATGCAGAAAAGACTCCAATAATTATAACGACTAAAGCAACGGACAAGTACATGAGATTGGAAAATGATAATACGAAGTATAAACAAGATAACGAGGCAAAACAAAACCATAAGACAGAAAAGCCAAGAGATCAAAAGTCTGACTCCGTAGAGAATGATGAAAAAGGTAAAGAAATGGGTAAAGAAAAAAGAAGATTTTTTATTTTTTATTATCTTGTAAATGGTAAGGAATAAAAATTTGATATTTTGTAGTTATGTATATTTTTACACACCCTATCAAAATAACTATCAAAATGACAGTGTTGCCATTTAAGAAAATCCAATGATGACGTTATATCTCTAAATTGGAATACCCTGTATACATTATTATTGTATGAAAAAAATTTCCATTTGAAATACTAATCGACAGATCTAATCATTTTTCAAAAAAAAAATTAGTAATTTGAGCTATTGAATTTATTTCAAATTATAGACATGACTTTGTTATTTTTTATTATCTTGTAAATGGTAAGGAATAACAATTTGATATTTTGCAGTTATGTATAACGTTACACACCTATCAAAATAGCTATCAAAATGATAGTGTTGCCATTTAAGAAAATCAATGATGACGTCTTATCTCTAAATTGGGACACCCTGTATGCATTATTATTCTATGAAAAAAATTTCCATTTAAAATACTAATCGACAGGCTTTTTCAAAAAAAAAAACAATTAGTATTTGAACTATTGAATTTATTCCATTTGGCTGACACACAGTGTATGAACAAAGAAAGTTTTTGCTAAAAAAAGTGTTATTTAAAAGGACAGAGTATGTGTTTTTATTTTGCAATAAACAAATTTATTTATTTATATCGAAATTTACTAAAAATTAAAATTTGTCAATCATTATCAAAGGTCATTGAAATGCCCAATCAGAGCAAACGCATCCGCTGCGCTGCGCGTAGCTCCTAAAATTAATGTTTATTTAAAAAAATCCTTACGCCGTGGTAGTAAACCGATTTTAATTTTGCAAATTGCAAATGAAAGGTACAGTATTCTTCTATATGTAAAAAAATTCAACTTGCTTCTTCTTCTTCTTCTTTAAGTACCGTGCCCAAATTTTTAGGCGTGGGTAGCTTCCATAACAATTTGCCGATATCGTTCTCGATCTTGTGCGGTATCAACTTGCTGCCTGCTTTATTTTCAGTCCTGCAACATTTTGACAAAATTAATTTTTTGCGGAAGCTGGATTGCAAAATTTATTTTGCAAAATCTATTGAACCGATCTGAATGAAATTTACAATATTGTTTTACTATATTATAAAGTTTTTCTGGGTAAAATATGAAGGTTCTAAGTGTAGTAAAATGCGAATATTTGTTTTTTTATGGTTTTTTCGCAATCATTGCTATTTTGCAACAAGGGTGACAATTTTTAAAAATTGTATCGAATTTTATATTGTACAAAATTTAATTACGCAACTTTTATGTCAGTGCAACTTTTCTCGTAAATGAAAACTTTTAAAGTTATAATCAAAAAACTAAGAAAAAAATCGAATTTTTCCTTAATTTTTTGACATTTTGATTATTTAAACAATATTCCGGACCTTTTGAGTGGGAGGATAACTCAAATATTATTATATGAATTATTTTCAAGCAATTTCTGCAAAAAAATATGAGTCACCTCTTAACATCCAAATGTACTAATATTTTTACAGATGCGCCCTGGTCTATTACACAAGTGGATGACTTCAAGTATCTAGGATTAACAATGAATGGACAAGTAAATATAGAACCACAAATAAATAGCAGGGTAACAAGTGCAACAAAATTATCCATTAACTATCCATTAAACAAGAGTTTTATTAGAAAAAAGGAAGTAATCCTGAAAACAAAAATGAAAGTATGTATTTAAAACTATATACGAGCCCCTGCTCGTATGGTAATGAAACTTAGACAGTGAATGACAAAATTCGTAGTAAATTCAAGCATATGAAATTCGATATTTGCGAGCGGTAACTGGGGTGAGCAGACGTGATCGTATAAGAAACGAAGAAATACGTGAGAGGTGCGGTATCGGAATAACCTTATGATTTAGTTGAAACGAAACAGTTATCGTGGTTTGGTCATATGGAAGGAGTGAAGGTAAATCTATCAAGAGGGTATGGAAAGCTGCCTCAGATAAAAAACGACGAAGGGACAGCCAGCAAGTACACGGAACGCAGATATTGGAAAGGGTTTCGCAAAAAGAAATATTGGGTGGAGAAAGGCAAAGAGACTAGCTGCAGACCGAAAGGCATGGATATAACTCGATACCTAAGATATAAGAGAACAGCTTAAGTAAGTAAGAAAAAACTTTGAATATTGACCACTTACCATTACTTCTTTTAAGTCTTTAGTCTGGAGGTGATGCAGAGGTTCCAAAAAGTTTTGTTTAATATTATCATCTAATGAGTATTTAACATCGGCCATTTGCTTTAACGACTCTCCCATTTCGATTAAAGCCAATCCAAAAGGGCTATCGTCTCCTAATTTCTTACCATAGGTCAGCATACAGTCTCCTAGTACACCTTCTGGCTGGGGGTAAGTATTCGATTTCGCTTGACCGCTAAGTTTACTGATACCTTTGACGGCAGCCATCTTGGCTCGTGCCGTAGGGTTTGGCTGTAGGAACTCTTTTGTTTTTACTTGTAACTCCTCCACCAGTTCTACCGTCACGTCCGTTTTCTAAAACAAAACATTTTTGCTCAGAAATTTCACTCTACAGGGTGATTGATTCGTGGGGTAAAGCTCAATAGATCCGCTATAGTAATAGATAGCAGTAAAAGTTAATAACAAAAATTGTAGCCAACTTTGAGCTTCACATTTCAAAATTAATTAGAATGTTACAGGATGTTCGATAACATCGTGGCAGACCAAACTTATGTTTTTTTAAAAGGAACACCCTATATTTTATCTTATATTCGAAATCTTCTTAACTTCCCCATTACAAAAATATAAAATTCTGTTATGTTATACGGTGTATTTACAGAGTTATAGCCAATTTTCTATGAAAATTCTTCAATCGTAACAAGTTCAGCTCCCTGTATAAATAAAAATAAGCACAACAGCGATGGTTTATTGATGCCATATTTTTTTATTTATTGTCAAAATTTTTAAAAATTACTGACATTGCTAATTTTCTTTATATCGAATACAGGGTGAGTCCAAACGCAAGAACATTATTTTCTCAGTGATTTTAAATGGAACACGCTGTATTTTATATCACTATTGAAAAGTACCATTATCGTAATTTAATTTATATACAACATTCCCTATGTCTAAGATTATTACATAGTTTTCGAGATATTTTCATTTTTCAATGGACCAGTAGCGTGGCCAGGTGGCCACCCAGATTACCAAAATTTAATAAACTGGACTATTTTTTTGGGGTTACGTTAAGAATGAAGGTTATAAAATGCCTCCAACAACATGGGATGAGATGAAAAATAGAATACAAAGTGTATTTCGAAGTATTAATTTACAAATGCTTCGCAGTGTAAGTAATTCATTCACTCAACTCATTTTGAACACCTTCTGTAATTAAATATATAAAACATTTTACTAAAAGTAGCTTTTAATTTTTTCAAAAATGTTGTATTTTGTGCTCATGTTTTTTTTGGTAAAATTTTTTACTGATAAATTATTTTTCGTTCTTTAATTGTAACATTGATACATTTACATACAAAAGTAGTTTTTAATTGTTTTCACAAAATGTTATATTTTGTGTTTGTGTTTTTTTGTAACATTTATAACTAATAAATTATTTTTCTTTCTTTATTTGTTACATTTACATACAAAAGTAGTTTTTAATTGTTTCAAAAATGTTGTACGTTGTGGTTGTGTTTTTTTTGTAAAATTTATTACTAATAAATTATTTTTCTTTCTTTATTTGCTACATTGTTACATTGATTACCGGATTGATAATCAGTAATCTTAAAGTATCAGTTTTAAAAAATTCAGTCATGGCTTACTTAAAATTTGGAAAGATTTAGATCCCTAATTAATAATTTGCTCTGAAAAATGAAAATATCTCGAAAACTAACAAATTCAGACATAGGGAATACTATACAAAAATTAAAGTACGGTAACGGTACTTTTCGATACTGACATAAAATACGGGGTGTTCCATTTAAAATTACTGAGAAAATAATGTACTTGCGTTTTGACTCATCCTGTATAAAGAAAATTAGCAACATCGACCATTTTTAAAAATTTTCACAATCAACAAAAAAATATGGCACCAATAAACCATTGCTGTTGTGCTTATTTTTATTTATATAGGGAGCTGAACTTGTTACGATTTTCATATAAAATTGGTATTAACTTTGTAAATACCCTGTATAACATAACATACCTTGGAAGCTAAGAAGAATTCGAATATAAGATTAAATATAGGGTGTTCCATTTTAAAAAACATAAGTTTGGTCTGCCACGATGTTATCAAACACCCTGTAACATTCTAATTAATTTTAAAATATGAAGCTCAAAGTTGGCTACAATTTTTGTTATTAACTTTTATTGCTACCTATTACTATAGCGGATCTATTGAGCTTTACCCCACTAATCAATCACCCTGTATTTAAATACTAACATCAAAAAAGGAATAATTTTTTACAACAAAAATAACTTTTTTATTCTGTAAACAAAGATCAGATGACTATTATTCTGAAACGTAATATTTTCAAATCTTTTCCATACGTTCCATAATCCAATTTTTTAGAACTGACAAGGGTTTAAGTATTAATCTCTTAAAAAATATAAAATATATATTTGACTTACCCTTTCCATATCCATAAAATCGAGATCCAGTTTGGTGCCTTCCGCACCTCCCATTTTTTCTGTGACATACTGCAACAAAAAATACTAAATGAACTATCTGCAGTTAATAAATAATAAAAATTAAAAACAAGATAATTAAATGTGTGGCAAGTAATAAAAAAACAATAATATATACGAGTCTATGAAACAAAAAACAGAAAAATGCTGTAAATATTTTTGGAACCAACATTACAATACTCTCAATGTCTGTAGTAAATGATGATGAATCTATACCTACGAAAAATACGTTTTATTAACAACTAAATAATAAGATAATTAACTTCAATAGAACAACAAGAAAAACATAAAATAAACAGACAGCCCTATGGTGGGATGAAGATATTGAAGATAAAAAAAATAAGAAATACGAAAATTTTCAAGGTTAGCACTAAAAAAAATTAAGGGAGGACAGTCGACAGTTAATAGAAATATCGCCTAGAAAAAGATAAAGCATGGCCACGTACAAAGATTTTCCGATACAAGACTTCTCAAACAAATTAAAAAACGGAAACCAAATGGAAGAAGAAAAGCCGCCGATCCGGACGAAACAAATCTTATGGAATATGCTGGGCTTGCGTGGATCACCCTGTACATTAAAATTTATTAACCACGAAATTAAAAAGTAAGTTTCGCAGGGTAGTGTCCTGGGGCCGATTCTCTATTTACAATTCATAAGTGACATATCAGAGTTAGATAACAACACTATAGCCACTTTCGCTAACGACACTGCCATTCTGGTAGTTAGTAAAGATAATAAAGAACTTAACCATTAGTCTACAAAATGCAGTCAATAAATTCCATAACTGGATCAGGAGTGGAAAATCTCCCTAAATGAAGGTAAATCGGTTCGTATGGAATTAACTAACTAACGTGAGGACACTGAAACGGTTCCAAAGAACTCAATCAATTTGCCTTATCCAGAAACCAAAAATCGTAAATGTCATTGTTACATATTTTTGTCTCACCCTGTAGACATAAGAATATCGCTTCATATGCTAAGTAAATTCATTGAATTTATCTCTGTTCCGAATTTGTAGTTTATCTGTCTTGTTAAAGATATACGTTATTATATTTTACGGTCATAGGTATCTATATTCGATTTCCTGTGTTCCGTTTGTGATGTAGAAAAGAGTTACAATGTAGCTAATGATCGTTTTGGCTCCACTAATCCTGGTAGTTAGATACATAAACGTGCTGCTTTGAGTATTAAAAAGCGCAGGTGTAGGAGTGTGCACTCAGCAATATCTTTACTTAGAACTGTAGAACGAAGTGAGTTTTGCTGACTTTTCAAACTAATTTTGGATGATTCCCTACTATGTAGGTTGGGCTTAAAACATGTTTTGTTTTTTTCTATTGGTCGATAAAAAGTGTAGGAAGCTTAGTTATTTTTTTTCATTAGTCAATGATGAAAGAGGGAAGGATTAAACTTTTTTCTTATTGGTTGATTGGATGAGTAGAGTAGAATTAGAGAAATGGAGTGGGTTTTTGGAAGGAAGCGTTTTGGTTTAAGGAAAAAGATTCAAGTGGTGAGATTGAGGATTCAAGTTTGAGGTTTGTCTCAAGAGAGAGGTTTGTTGAGCCTCGGCGGGAACCGCCACGGCGCGGTTTCTGAAGGGTTTAGTTTTCTGAGAAAGTCAAGTTCGAATATTAAGTTCCGGCATAGTTCTTAATCAAGTTTTTTAAGTTCCTGAAAATGGAGTGTGAGAAGCTGTTCTCCTTTCGTGACTTCCTATTCACAAGCCAAATGACGCTGTTAGGAAAAGAGCCAGTTTATTTTAGTGTATACTACACTACCTAAGAAAGCAGTCATGGATAAAGTCATGCATTAGGTGTCAATATTCATAATAAATACTTCAAGAAGTTAATTAAAAGTTATTTAAATATTTTAAAAAGTCAATATGAGCAGATTTGGAAGTTTATTTATTTTTTTTGGCTGAAACTTTTCATAAAAATAAACATTTTTGTACTATTCTTTATCTAAATTCAGTGAAAAGTGCGTGCTTTGGACATCCACAACGTGAAGATAAGGACAGGACTATATGACAAGGTATTGTTTGTAAACCTTTTTATTGTTTTTGTAAACAGAATCTCTTTTATTGTCTACAAGAGATCCATCATTTCATTTTTTATTTTTAAATTTTAATAAAATTTATTTAATTTTGCAATAATGTTTTTTGCTTGATAATATTATTATCTGATCCCTTTCTCTTGTTCATAAGTGAGAAATCAACATGAGAACACTAAGGTAGGTCATGATATATTTATATTTATGTAAATGTGTTTGTATCTTATGATGACTATATATTTTTATTAACTTGTTTTAAGTTTTAAGTATGTTTCGTCTTTTATTTTCTTTTAATTATGGCGCCCCCCGAGCAATTGAGTTTCTATTATATTTCAAATCTATTAAGAATCCACACCCCTAGATCTCTGAAGACTTAGAGCTACCGAGGTACTCCGTAAGGTTACGTAGCACCAAGTATATTTTTATTTTTGTTTAATTTGTCCATTTGTCGAGTTACATATTATTTTTTTTTGCCTTTGTTATCCACGCTGAGGCTGTTACACAAAAATGGCTTCAATTCGTGACGCAGGTGTTACAACACAAACCTGTAAATATAAACGGACATGAGATGACATATGATAATTGTAATCTAATGGCATATTTGGATGTTGAGATTCCAACAGCCAAATAGCTCTCTTTTACCGTAGATAAGACAGTAGCATTATCCTATAAAGGAGCTCTTTAACCTTTGACTCTTAATGACAGCCAGATAAGTACCGTTGATTCTGTAAAATTTCTTGGTATTTTTTTAGACAGCAACCTCGCCTTCAAATTGATTCGTTAAGTAAGAAACTCGCCTCAGCTTGCTATGCAATAAGATCTGTTTCAAGGGAAATCAATTTAGCTTCTCATAAAATAACATATTTTTCGTTGTTCGAGTCTCATCTTCGATATGGTCTTTCTTTTTGGGGCTCTAGTACAGCTGCTCAATCTGATGTTATTTTTAAATTGCAAAAAAGAGCAATAAGATATCTGTTTGGTCTCAGAAGAACTACACATTGCAGAAGTTATTTCAGAGATCACGGAATTTTAACAGTTCCATCTTTATACAGGGTGAGCCACGCTCAACGGGACGGAGCCTACCGAGGAAACGGCTAAATATATTAAAAATTCCTTCCGTAGGAATACGTTGTGAAATATATACAGGGTATCCCAATTTAGCGTAACGATATAAAGTTATATATTTTTAAATATAACAACCTATATTTCACTTTGATTTTGCATTCTACTGAACAAAATAAAGTTATTTTATTCAACATTCCCTATACCTATTTTTGAGAGGTTTCGATTTATTTGGGTTTTTCTGAAAATGTACTATTCGCGAAATTAATTAATTACACATTATCGCATGAATTTTAATTAACGTCTATTTGTCAGTTAATTCTCAACTGTCCATGCTTTACATCATAATAATTACCAATTGAAACTAAGCTACAGAGTGTTCGCAATCTGAAGTGTCAGTGCTGTACAATATTTTGTATAATTACTTTTTTAACTTAAATGGGACACCCTGTATTTTACTTTAATTTTGAAAAAAAATTATATTACTTTATTAAGCAATCCCTATACCTATCTTTAGTGTAGTGCATAGTGCAAGCTAAGTGAAAAAGCTATTGAGATTGGCGCACAAGAAAAAAGTGCTTTAAGAATCAGAACAAGCTAAGAATACACCACTGGATGTGTTAAAAAGTTACTACAGTCGACTTTCGTTAATTCGAAACTCTAGGGACTCTTAAAATATTACGAATTATTGAAAGTTTGAAATATCAAATGGTTCGAAATTTGTTAGAGAAAATAAATAAAACTTCGGATTATTAAGTGTTAATTATGTATTTATTAACTGCTACATATTCTATAACAATGACAAAAGTTTAGAGGTACATTCGTGTACATACATACATGTATGTATTCCTAATGTGAATTAATCAATCTTTCGAAAGAACTGTATTATACTGGTTTGCTTCAAAGCACATTGCTGCTGTTCAGACTGCTCAATAATTTTTTTAAGAGAAAAAGTGCCCGAAATGCTTTTTCATCACTTTCGTTTTGTAGACAGAAGGTTTGTAAGGTATCGAATGAGGATCTTGCTTCCTTAACTGACACCTCTGCCAAAAGTTCTGATGTATCGTATTTATCTTCATCGTTACTCTTTTCATTCGTATCTGTCGCAGATAAAATTTCGCCATCGGTTAGTGAACCTGAGACAGCAACATCTTCATCTACTTGAACAAAGTCAGAAAAACTCACACCGCTGATGTCAACTAATAGTTCTATTGCTGGTTCTTCATCATCCATAAGTACAGGAAGATTTTCCTGATCTTCTTTTAAGAAACAGGATTTTTTGAAGCAGTTGAGAATAGTTATGGGTGTTACACCTCTCCATGCCTTGTCAATCAGTAAAATAGCTGTCAGAACCGTGATAATTGGTCTTTGACTATATTGTAGCATTAACTTTTTCTTCTTCTTAAAGTCCCCTCTCCTCAATAGAGGTTGGCTACTCCAATTGCAAACTCTTAGTTGCAAATGTTCAAAATTTAGCCCTGTCCATTATTGGATGTTTCTTAGCCACGATCGTATTTTCCTTCCTAGCCCTGTCTTTTCCTCGATCTTTCCTTTCAATATTAGTTAAGCATATTGGTACATATTATTTCTCAGTATGTGGCCTAGATATGATGTTTTTCTAACTTTCACTGTGTTGAAAAGTTCTCGTTCCTTGTCTATTCAATGCAGCATTTCTTCGTTTGATGTATTAGTCCAGAGAAATAAGGTTTTTGTCGAGACACTTGAGCAGACAGGCTGCAAATGGATTTTTTGGGTACTATATAATACATTATAAATACAAAAATGCCCGTCACAGTTCGGACGAGACACTTAGTTATTAACAAATAAGGGTCAAAATGGCAGTTTTTTCGTTTAAATCGCTACAGGTAAAAATAGGGTAATTAAATATCTTATTTATAATATTTTTCTTTTAGTAGATGAGCCCAGGTTTAAAATGGCACTTTTTTAATTTTGGTCTGATCATTTTTTGCTTCGGAAATTGCAAAATAAGACTAAAGTTTCAAAAATAAACAATGTGCTATAACTTTTGCGAAAATGGCCTTAAGACTTTATTATTGCATGAAAAGTTGAGTCAAACATTCCGTATAATGCACAAAAAAATTTAAGACGATTCGTCAATTAGTTGAAATTATATTCAATTTGTTTATCGCAAAGAGCTTTTTTTTCGCAATGTTATTGTTCAGAAAATAATAATGATATAGCAATTCTGTGGAAATCAGGTGCAAGAAGAATAGTTATATTTTCAAATTATTGAAAAAAATCATTAAAAAGTCGTTTTTATCACTCCGAAAACAGTTTAGTAAAATAGTCATTTTTGGCTTATAAACAATTTGAATAGCTTTGTTAATATTGACTATAGAGTAAATCTACTTTAGGATTTCAAAAGCTGGTATTTTTACACGAATTTTCAGAAAAAACTTTTTGCCTAGGTTAATTAGGGTCAAAGTTAGCCACTTTTATTATTTAATTCACAGTTACTTCTATACAGGGTGTAACAAAAATACAGGTCATAAATTAAATCACATATTCTGCGACCAAAAATAGTTCGATTGAACCTAACTTACCTTAGTACAAATATGCACACAAAAAAAGTTACAGCCCTTTGAATATGGCTTTGATATATCGAAAACTATTAGAGATTTTTTAATGAAAATGGACATGTGGCATTCTTATGGCATGAACATCCTAAAAAGAAATTATATTGAAATTTGTGCAGCCCATAAAAATTTAATGGGGGTTTTGTACCCTTAAACCCCCCCAAACTTTTATGTGCGTCCCAATTAAATTATTTTTTGTAGTACCATTAGTTAAACACAATGTTTTTAAAACGTTTTTGCCTCTTAGTACTTTATCGATAAACCAGTTTTAATCGAGATGCGGCTTCTTTTTTAATACGTTTACATAAAAAATTTATGGGGGTTTTGTGCCTTTAAACCCTCCAAATATTTGTGTACGTTCCAATTAAACTATTATTGCTGTACCATTAGTTAAACACAGTGTTTTTAAAACTTTTTTGCCTCTTAGTATTTTTCAGATAAGGCACCTTTTATCGAGATGTGGCTTCTTTTTTAATATGGTTCAAAGTATACCTCAAACTGTAATTAATTTATAAATAAATTTTCATATTATGTATTACCAAGTCTCTAAAATCGTACTTAACAGTACACAAATATATGGTGGATTTGACAAAATATTCAAAATATCTCAAAAAAAAACTAACTTTTCGAAAAAGTACTAAGAGGCAAAAAAGTTTTAAAAGCATTGTGTTTAACTAATTGTGCCACAATGATAATTTAATTGGAACGTACACAAAAGTTTGGGGGGGTTTAAGGGAACAAAACCCCCATAAAATTTTTATGGGGTACACAAATTTCACTATAATTGTTTTTTCAGATGCTCCTATCATAAGAATGTCACATGTCCGTTTTCAATAAGAAATCTCAAACAGTGTTCGATCTATTGAAAAAAATCGATTTTTATTTTGTAACTTCAAAGGGCTGTAACTTTTTTTAGGTGCACATTTGTACTAAGGTAAGTTAGGTTCAATCGAACTATTTTTGGTCCCAGAATATGTGATTTACTTTATGACCTTATTTTTGTTACACCCTGTATACATCAAATTCTCCCGTAACAGTGTTAGTTACTACTCCGAAACGGCTTGGCCGATTTTTATGAAATTTTACACGTATATCCTAGAGGACGGAGAATAGGTTTTAATCTATTTTTTATACCCATAAGTTATAAGGGGGGTTGCCGCCCTGACATTTTTTTTATATTTTTTTGGATAAAATTATCTACCTTAATTTTATATGATGTAGAGTTAAAAAATACATACAACCCTTAATTTTCACTCTTCTATCACCAACCCCTATTTGTTAATAGTCATCTACATATTTACATCTATAAAATTCTCCTGTCACAGTGCAGTGTTAGTTTCCATACTCCTCCGAGACCGTTGGACCGATTTTTATGAAATTATATATGTATATTCGGTAGGTCTTAGAATCGGTCGTAATCTATTTTTCATATCCCTGAGTGATAAGCAGAGTTCCCCCTAACATTTTGTAATGTTAGGTGGAGATGTACGTACATAACGTACTCTATAAGATTATCAGTACATACAAATTAAAAAAATTATGATCAAAATCCAAAAACAAGCTCCGGCGACATTAATCGTAGCATATGTTTGAAGAATTAGTTTCATTTTTTGAGTGCACGGATTTTAATTATTCCCCTCCACCGACCACGAATCCGTTCCGTTAGGACGCCATTTTTAAAACTTTATTAACCACTCTATCGAGGTTCAAAGTTTACTCAAACTTTTACACATAAACTATATACATATATATATATATATATATATATATATATATATATATATATATATATATTATATATATAATATATATAAACATTTTCGAAAGCTTGGAACTATTATAAAGAGTTTTCTTTGAGATTGCTGCTACCCCAATATTTCAACCTTGTTTCCTAACTGTTCAGCAAATATTATATACCTGTTATATATATATATATATATATATATATATATATATATATATATATATATATATATATATATATATATATATATATACCTTCAACTTCAAAATGGCTCTAGTTAAGTTGCTTAATTGTTATAAACAAAGTAGCCGTCAATTAAATAAAAAAAAAGTGGCTAACTTTGACCGTAATTAACCTAGGCAAAAAGTTTTATTTTGAAAATTCGTATAAAAATACCAGTTTTTCAAATCCCATTGTAGTTTTAGCCTACAGTCAATATTAACAAAGTTATTCAAATTGTCTATAAGCCAAAAATTACTCTACTTTAGTAAAATGTTTTCGGAGTGATAAAAATGACTTTTTAATGATTTTTTTAAATGCGTTGAAAATATTCTTCTTTCATGTTGTTTCCACAGAATTATATATATATATATATATATATATATATATATATATATATTTATAATCATTATTATTTTCTTAACAATAACATTGCGAAAAAAAAGCTCTTTGGGATAAACAAATTGAATAAAATTTAAACTAATTGACGAATCGTCTTAAAATTTTTTGTGCATTGTGTGAACTGTTTAACTCAAGTTTTCTTGCAATATGAAATTCTTAAATTCATTTTCGCAAAGGTTATAGCAAATTTTTTATTTTCGAAATTTTAGTTTTATTTTGCAATATCCGAAGCAACAAATGATCGGACCAAAATTCAAAAAGTCCCATTTTAAACCTTGGCTCATCTACTAAAAGAAAAATATTATAAATAAGATATTTAATTACCTTATTTTTACCTGTAGCGATTTAAACGAAAAAACTCCCATTTTTGACCTTTATTTGTTAATAACTAAATTTCTCGTCCAAACTGTGATGGGCATTTTTGTATTTATAATGTATTATGTATACAGGGCGAGGCAGATAAAGGGCCTATTAGAAATATCTTGAGAACTAAAGGTAAGAGAATCATGAAAATTGGAATGCAGGGGTTTTGAGTAAAATTTAATGAAAATATTTTAGCCTGTTTGCTACTTCCGGTTATACCGGAAGTTGATTGTAACTTCGTTTTTTAAATGGGACACCCTGTATATTTTTAAATTTTTGGATTCTGCTCGATGTCTTCTTTCTTAAAATATGAGGTTTTGTAATATTATACATGGTAGTTTAAAAGAAAATTACGGTTTTTTATTCTTTTTCTTAAATGGCAACACTGTCATTTTGATAGCTATTTTGATAGGGTGTGTAAAGGTGTACATCACTGCAAAATATCAAATTTTTATTCTCTACCATTTACAAGATAATAAAAAATAAGAAAGTTATGTCTGTAATTTGGAATAAACTCAATAATTCAAATAATAATTGTTTTTTTGAAAAATGCTCAGACCCGTCGATTAGTATTTCAAATTGTCATTTTTGAGATAAAATAATAATGTATACAGGGTGTCCCAATTTAGAGATATGACGGCAACGTTGATTTTTTTTAATGGCAACACTATCATTTTGATAGCTATTTTGACAGGGTGTGTAAAGTTATACATAACTGTAAAATTTCAAAATTTTTATTCCCTACCATTTATAAGATAATAAAAAATAACAGTTATGAAAAACAAGTAATCAAATAATAATGAAATTTAATTATTTCAATTAAGCAAATACTCATAATATTGCCCATTGACCATTTGACAATAATTGAGGGCAACATTATGAGCATTTGCTTAATTGAAATAATTAAATTCAATTATTATTTGATTACTTATTTTTTATTACTTTGTTATTTTTTATTATCTTGTATATGGTAGGGAATAAAAATTTGAAATTTTGCAGTTATGTATCACTTTACACACCCTATCAAAATAGCTATCAAAATAACAGTGTTGCCATTTAAGAAAATAAAAAATGACATCAAATCTCTAAATTGGGACATCCTGTATACATTATTATTATATGTCAAAAATGACAATTTGAAATACTAATCGACGGGTCTGAGCCTGAGCACTTTTCAAAAAAACAAATAGTATTTGAATTATTGAATTTATTCCAAATTACAGACATAACTTTGTTATTTTTTATTATCTTGAATATGGTAGGGAATAAAAATTTGAAATTTTGCAGTTATGTATAACTTTACACACCCAATCAAAATAGCTATCAAAATGAGAGTGTTGCCATTTAAGAAAATCAACGATGACGTCATATCTCTAAATTGGGACACCCTGTATACATTATTATTGTATGTCAGAAAGGACAATTTGAAATACTAATCGACTGGTCTGAGCAATTTTCAAAAAAACAATTAATATTTGAGATATTTAATTTATTCCAAATTACAGACTCTCTCTCTGTATATAAACGTCGACGGATCTCAGCGTTTTTGATAATTTTTTAAAAGAAGGACAGAAATAATTTTACTCCATAAGTACAATAGACGGAATCCAAATAAACGAGGCGTTTTTAAACGAAACTTCTCCTAGCTATCCAGGAGTTTAATTTAAAAATAACTAGCGAGTTATTCAATCTCCTCTATATCCTTTGTGTACTTTTATATCGGGTCAAAGGTGAGCTTTAAATCCATATAATGAAAAAATTTGTGACTTTGACTTGCTTTTTAGCCGTCCACGCAATTTTAGTACGTACTAAAATTTCGTGGTTTGATAGAATTACCATCATTAAGTAACAAAGGGAATAAACAAGAAAAAAGATCTTTCAATCACCATAAAAAAGTGAGGCTAAGAAATTGTATCTGGTATTGGTTTTTATGAAATCTCACAGTACTTTTTCAATATGGCATCGATTATATTTTTAACCGTGATAAATTGGATATACAAAAAAATATACAGGTTGAATAATAAAGTAGAGAAATAATATATAAGAAGGGGTGTTCGACAGGGATGTGTGCTTTCCCCTCATTTATTTAACATTTCTTCGGAAGCCATATTTCAACAGTATTTGGAAGATGCAGAGATGGGAATCAAAGTGAATGGAGTATTAATTGATCAACAACATACGATATGCTCATGATGCTGTCTTAATTTGTGACAACATATCAGATCTTCAACAACTTGTCACTATAATCGGAGAATACAGTAAGCCAATGGGATTAGAGATTAATACAAAAAAGACCAAATTCATGATCATCTCCAGAAACTTGGATGCACTTGAAAACTCCACCGTAACACTGAATACCAAGTCCATTGAAAGAGTGAGCAAACTTAAATACCTGGGAACGTGGCTTTTTGAAGACTGAGCATCGTACAGGGAAGTAAAATGTCGCATTGAGCAAGCTCGACAAGCTTTCGTCAAATTCAGAAGGTACTGACCTGTCCAGAGTTCGATCTTCAACTGAGACTAAGGTTTACTAAGTGCTACGTATGGTCGGTGCTGCTATATGACGTAGAAGACTGGACACTCAAAACGAGGGATATAAACAGATTGGAAGCCTTCGAAATGTGGCTTTAACGCCGTATCCTAAAGATACAAGATATAATCGAGGGCAAAATTAAAAAAAAGAGAGGAATAGCACGCAAGAAAATGTCCTGGTTCCGAAACATAATGCAATGGACAGGGGTTAACGACATACAATATCTTATACACTGTAACGTTGTCGTTGTATTTGATGCTCCAGGTAACACAATTGAGCAGAAGACAAAGGTTCGCTTTTTGAGACATTTATTTAGAATCAAAACATACAAATGATAAGATAATTAGCCTTAATTACTACTCGTTAATTTCGTTAATAAAATATATTTATAACCTACGTATCGAACATTAGGTACGGGTCGATGTGACGATATCTGGTACATGAATCAATACTACCGACGATCGCGTGGATTAGGAATTACATTTATTAATATGAAACGGACATATAAGGATAGGATATCTCGCTCAGCTCGTCAAAGGAAAAGACATGTAGGGAAATACGATCACCGCCCGTATCTTCTTCTTCTTAAGGTGCCGAGACCGCTTGTCGATCGTTGGCTCTCATGTTGCCCAGCATATTAACAATCATTTTCTTATTTACAGCCGCACGAAATAGTTCAGTGCTAGTTTTCCCAAACCATTGGCGTAGGTTTTTAAGCCAAGAAGTTGTACGGCGGCCCACACTTCTTTTTCCCATTATTTTACCTTGCATGACAAGGTGAAGTATGTCATATTTTTCTGGGTGACGCATTATATGACCAAAGTATTCCAATTTGCGCCTTTTAACCGTGTTCACTACTTCGCAACTTTTATTCAAACGTTGCAAAACCCTCTCGTTTGTGACTCTTTCTACCCAACTGATCTTCAGAATACGGCGGTAGACCCACATTTCAAATGCTTCTAGGTTTTTTAAAAGCGATTCTGCCAGTGTCCATGCTTCAAGCCCGTAAAGTAGTACTGGGAATATATAACATCGGACCATTCTTATGCGAAGTTCCAAATTTAGATCATGACTGCACAGGATTTTCTTAAATTTCATAAAACTTGTTTTTGCTTTGGCAAATCTACTTTTTATTTCTGTACTAGGGTTCCAGCTTTCATTAATATGAGTACCCAGATATACAAGATTACTTACTCGTTCAATTGAGTCATTACCGATTGTTACGTTATAGTTATTATTATTTACGGCCGCCTGTTTACTAATAACCATAAACTTTGTTTTTCTTGCGTTGAGTTTGAGTCCATATATCGCGCAGAATGCCACCATTCGATTCAATAACGCTTGAAGATGTTCAATTGATCCAGTCAGCAACAAGGTGTCATCTGCGTATCTGATATTGTTCATAAGCATACCATTAATGATGGTATGGATTATACCGCCCGTATAAGGATAGGTAAAAGGAAATACCGTCGGATTCCTTCAGTGCACCAAAACGACGGCGGAAAATGGTCGGGATAACTTACCTCTTATATCTCGTTGTTGTTTATTATTCTTCGATCAACGCTCCAAGAATAATAATCAACTAGGCTTTTCGTTCCGACTTTTATATCGTCCGAGACGGTACAAAAACACGTTTTACTTAATTCATTGGCGTACTCTAGACTAGACGATAAAATTATATTATCGTCACAACACATTGCAAGAAACAGAGAGTTAATGGAAAATGTGATCGCTAACATCCATTATTGGATTCGCATCTGAAGAAGAAGAAGAATAATAACAATAAGATTTGTTTGGAAAAGTGTACATACTTCTTGTTTTATTTTCTCGAAACTAAAGTTTATATTTTTTAACAAAACTTTCTTGGGAATAAGTTCATTTAAAATTAAATATTATTAAAGCTCTTTATTTTAGTTGACGTTTCGACAGGTATACCATGTCTTTATGAAACCGATGTTGTAAAACGATATTCTATTTTAAATAAAACTGTTTCCAAGAAAGTTTTCTCACAATATATACAGGGTGTTTCATTAATTATTGTCCATATGTAACTTTACAAACGTCACATCTTTGCTATTTTATTTTGAAATAATTATTTTACTTTATTTTCTTTAATATTTCATTAGTAATAATCTTCTTCTATTTGTTTTACCTGTTTTTCTTCGTTAAAAACTCGTTGGCGCCCTCTTTTATTGTCCTCTATTTCATATCTCTCTTTTCATCTAAAATCTAAATCATCATGCGGAACGTACTCTATATATTCTTACTCTGTAAGTATCTGTCTTTTAATATGGAACATGGTTGTCCATCTCCTCATACTTTGCGCTGTCATGTCAATGAGAGTGACAATTAGTAATGGAGGGGAAAAATTTATTTATTTAAAGACATGAAATTTCAATATTAGATTTATTTATCCATCAACACTTATTCTCTTGGGGTGAGTTTTTATTCTTATCATATTAATTACAATCATTATATTCCTACATGTATTTCTATTCCTACCTAGCTTTCTCCCATCTTCTAAAAGCATGTGTTCTGATATTTTAGTTTTAAATATATATTTTTAACTTACATATATCCATGTGAGTAATCAAATTATTTAACTATTCCCCTCATCCTAATTCCATTTAATTTACCCTTGCCATCTACCAGTTTTTGAATACTATTTGGCAAAGGTACAATTTGGTTATTAACTTCTTAATTGTCACTTATACGCATTATATTTTCTAGTTTTTGGGATAAAGATCACCGTCCTCCCTCCGGGAGCTTCAACAATCCTCAATCGCCGGCGATACAAGAACGAGGAACATGTCATCTAGACTGCAACCAAATCATCTGGACTGCAACAACCAACACCTGTAGGCTTGGTGGCCCAGAACATCCACGTCGCCAGCGCCAGTTGCAGAACCAACAGCAGTACCATTCGACATCAAGAAGTTACCATTGAACCAACACCACAAGCCATGCATAAGTATTGGCTGAAAACTGATTTGTTTCCAACCCTGTAAATTTCAACGTGTTCGTGCAATAAAATCTTTCTTCACGTTTTATATATTTTATTGTGTGACGTGAAATTATTAACGTCACAGATCGAGTTCTGCGTTGCTAATGAGTTTATTTATTAACAAAAAATCATATATAAGAAAAAAGTCTGTCATTAGAAAAGACTGAAAAATAGAAAATAGGGTGTAGTGATAGATCGCCTCCACGTGGTGCACCCTGGGTAACGCTAAATGGTCTATCAATTTTTGGACGCCAAACTAGCCGCTAAGCTCTCCTGGCAACCAGTACGATAAAGAAAAGCAAGGAAAGGAATCTCCATATAGGAATATGGAAAACTACAAAGGTGTTTATCAACACCATTTGACGAGACGTATCGGACCAACCCTCCGTATATGTCAAATAAACATAGAGGGAATTAGTAGATCAAAATATGAATTTCTTTCAAAAATACTAATCGAAAATAACGTCGACGTCATAGCCATTCAAGAAACTCACGCATCATCAGAAACCGAGCTTATTAAGAGGGGTAAAATTCCGGGATATAGCATGATTGGAGCCACTTACAGCAATGTTTACGGAACTGCAACTTACGTGAATAACAGTATACAAAATTCCAAGGTGAAGGACTGCAGCTGCGAAAATAGTGTATCCATAATCTCTACAGAAGTGAATGACATAACCATAAAGAACATCTACAAACCACCATTAACTAAATGGCCAATAAATGTAATCAAAACTGAGGGCAACCAACCTACAGTTTACATAGGGGACTTTAACAGTCACCACAACAAATGGGGGTATGAAAACAATGATGAAAATGGGGAAAAACTCCTGGAGTGGGCCGAAGAAAACAATATCCACCTTATCCATAGTCTGAAAGATAAACCTACTTTCTTTTCTAGAAGATGGCGCAAAGGCTACAACCCTGATCTATGCTGGGTTTCGAGTAACTCACAGTTGCAACCACTCCCAAGCTCCCGAACTGTACTGCCTAGTTTCCCTCGCAGCCAACATCGACCTGTCATAATCGAAATAGGCATACAAATTTCTATCGTTGAATCCACGCCGAGACCCCGTTGGACCCAGCGTGGACCCACGCTGAGAAAACTCATACATCGATGGTAAAAAAAAAGCTCTTAAACAACTTAAAGCAAATACCCCCGCATCATCAGAATACTCACGTGCCTTCTCATTGGATGAAATAAACGAAGCGCTTAACCAAACCAAAACGGGAAAAGCAGCTGGATTCGATGGAGTATATCCTGAGTTTATAGTCCACACTGGTACAAAAACAAGACAATGGCTCAAAGAATTCTTTAGCGACATTGTGACTACAGCTATGCTACCCCCAGAATTCAAAAGAACAAAAATTATCGCAATCCAGAAGCCTGGCAAAGACAACAAGCTGCCTGAAAGTTACCGGCCTATCGCCTTACTCAGTTGCTGTTATAAATTACTAGAACGACTCTTATATAATAGAATATGTAACACCATTGAGGACGCTGTACCAATTGAGCAAGCTGGATTTAGAAAAGGACGAAGCTGTTGTGACCAAGTGCTGTCCTTAACTACATTCATCGAAGCTGGCTTTGAAAGACGTGAAAAATCTGCCATAACATTTATAGACCTTACGGCTGCCTATGACACTGTGTGGAGAGAGGGTCTTATTTATAAGTTGATGAAAATCATACCCTGTCTCAAAACTTGCCAGCTGATAAACAATCTACTAACTAACAGACTGTTTCAGGTATATATAAATGATGCACGAAGTAGCGTTAGAAAACTTAACAACGGCTTACCTCAAGGCTCAGTGCTAGCTCCTTTATTATTTAACCTTTATACGGCGGATATACCTGAAACAAAATCGAGAAAATTCGCTTATGCAGACGACCTGGCCATTGGCTTCCAAGATAATAGTAAGGAAGCTGGAGAACGAGCTCTAAACGAGGACCTAACTACACTTAGTAACTACTTTAAGAACTGGCGCTTACGTCCTAACACAAGCAAAACTGAAACCTGTCTCTTTCACCTGTCGAATCAACTTGCGGGCGATACCCTCAATGTAACTCTAAATGATGCAGCTATCAAACATAACAACAACCCCAAATATCTAGGCATCACACTTGATAGAACACTCACCTTCAAAAGCCATCTTACAAACGCAGCCGGTAAACTGAGAACAAGAAACAATATAATAACAAAACTTGCTGGAACAACTTGGGGTGCTTCTGCAGATACTCTTCGGACCTCTGCTCTAGCTTTGGTTTTTTCAGTGGCAGAATATTGTGCACCAGTATGGTTAAATAGTGCACATACAAACAAAATCGATGTCCAACTTAATCAAACCATGAGAATAATCACTGGAACAATAAAATCAACCCGTGAGATGGCTGCCTACTTTGAGCAATATTGCTCCACCAGATCTACGCCGTACAGCAGCATTAGTGAGAGAGTATCAGAAAATTGTAGCCAACATACAATTACCAATCCATCAAGACATCCCAGACATCTCAAAAGAGCACCAGCGACTGAGGTCTAGAAATCCTCCAATCAGAACTGCCCGAACAATTGGTGATTCCTATGATATACAAAGGCAATGGTCCACAAGATGGATGCCAACAATAGCAGCAGACTATATTCAGATATCCATCCCAACCCAGGGTTTCATCGGATCGGGTCTGCCCCGGCCCACCTGGGCGAGGCTTAATCGCATACGTACCGGACATGGTAAATGTGCTGATTCTCTGTTCAAATGGGGTCGTGCAGAAAGTCCACAGTGTGATTGTGGATCGCCTAGACAGACCATAAGTCATTGTGTTTCAGATTGCCTAAATCGTGCCTACCGTGGAAACCTCCAGGACTTTGTGGAATGCTCCCCAGATGCAATTGAATGGCTATGTAAATTGGACATTAATATTTAGATTCATTCATTATGTTTTGGTGTTTGAATAATATATTGTGTACTTATCGTACTGAAAAAGTCCATACGCTAAATAAATAACTGAAAAATATCCTCTCCCTATGAATCTCAAATACTAACTTACAAGAACCAGAATTTGTCACAGCGATTGCGAAAATAATTCAAAATTAGTGTATCAACATATTCGATATTGTCACCCATACCTGTTCCTGTTACCCATAGTGCGTAAAGAAAAAAAAGTTTATATTGTGTTACTCTTATCTTTACGTACTAAGAGAAACTCCCAATAATACAGTCCATTCAATAACCCCAGACAAGACAAGGTGGTTGAAGATTCTCAAGAACGAACTAAACAACTCAATCTCAAGCCGCCTGCCTTTTCTCCAAGTATAATCCAAGAATTATTAGTTTTTGGCAATAATTTGAATATATTTGTTAATGCATTTAATAAGTCACATTTTTATTATATCATTATCGAACAATAAACATGATTGTTTAAAATATTGTTTTGTTTGCTTCCATTCTGAATTTTCATAGTTCATATTTAAGATTAGGACAAGGCGAACACACACTTTAAGAGACTGAGCTAAGGTAGGGTGAACGATAACTATCTTAGTTGGTTGAAATATTATCTTCGGATGGTATTTCGATTAGCTGGGGTAGTCTATCGTTCTTTTCGTTTCACAAAATACGAATATTCAATCTGAAAAATTTAAATAAAATATTCCTCCTTACCGAGATACAGAGTGTTTTATTACAAAAATATTCTAAAACGATTTTAGCCCATTAGGATACTTTAGGATACTTTAACTAGTGATGTAACGAATCTCATTTTTTGAACATTCGCGAATATGAATGCGAATATCTGCTACCGATATTCTTGAGTGCGGATACGAATGCGAATATTGAGTTTTTTTTTTTTAAATTTGTTTCTATTTTTGTAATATTTTCTAAATTTATAATGAGAACTTAATTGATATTTAGTGTAAATCAATTTGAATGTTAAGCTTTATTCTTCTTCCTCTTGATGTGCCTATCTCTTGACGAATGTTGGCGATCATCATGGTAATCGTTATCTTATCTGCAGCATCGCGGAAAAGCTGCACAGATGTTGTGTCGAACCCGGTTATTTAACCAGGACGTTCTTCTTCTTCCTGGACCTTGGTTTCCAAATATTTTTTTGCAGAATGCCTTGTAGGAGGGCATATATGGATTCATTTCGAATAACGTGTCCAAAGTACTCTTACTTTTAAGATTTGATGATGGTGAGTACCCCTCGGTTCTTCTTCTTTCTTCTGAGGACTTCCTCATTTAAGACTCGATCAATCTACGGGATTTTAAGAATTCTACGGTATAGTCTAATCTCAAATGTTTCCAATTTTCTGCACATATCTTCGCTAAAGGTCCACGATTTAACACGATAAAAAAGGACAAAGAAGACGTAGCATTGCAGCATTCTTACCTTATACTTTTAAGCTTTAATACATGATACCAAATAATATAATAAAGTGAAGGCAGATAATGTGATTATAGGAGGTTAAGTTATCTTTTATTAACCTAATATTATCTTTAAAATATTTTTTTATGATATACATATTCGCAAAACATTCGCACACATTTCGCGAATGCGAATATGCAAAAACGTGCGAATATTCGCGAATGCGAATACGAATATTCGTTACATCACTGCCTTTAACTACTGTTCAAAGATAGTTGTTCGCTGTTACCAGAGGCGTGCTGTGGGGATAGATACTTCCTTTTCCCCCCTCACAACCTACGCCACTGTCGTAACCATCATTACAGCATGTTTTTTTATTAGATACCTTTTTCTTAAATATCATCCTTTTGTCTCAATGCGATAGATAAAGTAGTTTTCAAGTTATAAGATTATGTATTTTAAACATTACCTTTACACGCAAATAACTTGAAAACTGCTTACAAATTATCAAACTTCACGAGAATCATATTACGAAGTCGAGTATCCTCCGCTAGATGGCTTTGGACAAAACTTTTAGTGTGCGCCTCGTATTTAAGAGAGCGGATGAACCAGCACTGAAAGTAACTGGCTCTTCTAGTCCCGTAAGACAACCAATATAAGGGAAAAAAACTTACGACACAAAAATAACTTGAGTCTCTAGGTTGGAGGTGAAATCAACGGATCTGCCTTATGTCACTTAGAAAGGACAAATCACAAATTTGAATGAGAAAAGATAAGAATGTTTATAGCTGATTCCAAAGGCGGGAAAATCTATGTTAAACAACGACCTTGGTGAAAACAGTCGAAAACAGTCTCAAACGCTCTACATACTCTACAACAACGCTCGAAACAAAAAATAATTAATCAACTAATTACCAATCAATTATTGTTTACTTTTTATAAAGAATGCACCTTAAAAAGAAGATACTACTTCATATAATCTGTTAACGTTTTATTACACCTTTTTATAGTTGCGTGTATCACATTCATGTAGAGGTATAAAGACAAATGGTATTTTATAATTATTTTAATGTTGGTCATTCAACAATATAGGTCAAACCGGCAAACAGGTGTATGTTCTCAAAGAAATTGAAAGTGTGTAAAAAATTTTTTTAATAATCAGCTAAGTACTTTCAACACATAACGTGCCATCATCAGAGCTTCCTAAAAGGACATTTAAGATAAGAGATTTTTTATAAATAAAAGATTGAAAAAACTTACGTCCTCTTATAAATCCTTTATAGAAGAGCAATTGTTAAAATTCACATGATAAATCATGGATACTGGGCAAAAGCCACAGATATCGGGTATAAAACCCTTAAATTAAAAGTTTATCACATCTAAATTCTTTTTTAGTTTAAAATTACAACATGGCTGCGTCAAACCATTGTGAGTTCACGTGAACAGCTGAGCGCTGTCATTCATTAAAATGATAAAGAAGGAACCACTAATTTATGCGCCCTCTATATTGGTATGTAAATAATAATTAAAATTAATTAAATTGAAAATGGCTAAAAAGCCATGTGTTGGTTAAATGAATTCTAAGTGAAGATACTAAATTTTTAAAGTTACATTTTCAAAATTACAATTATTAATATTGAAGTGAAATGCTAACGTGTATGTAAGTTATCAAAATTCTTTTAAAAAACAAACCGTTATGGGTTGACCAAGTGTGGAAGAAGTTAGATGAAAACAAACCAAGGAGAAGTCTCATTTGTCAAGTTCAGAGTTCGAAAGCTGTTATTTTATAAAATTAACAATTTTACCAATAGATTAAGTCAAATCTCAAATATTCTACTTATATGTAATCAATGAAAGAAAACTCAAGAATACCGAAAAAGTAATGTTCAAAAAACCTACAGCAATTGTTGGGTATACTGTATACTAAACCAAAATTATTAAAGAAATTTCTTAAAGATAGGATCAAATTTACAATTTAATTGAATCTGAGTGTTAACACAGTTTTGAGGATTTCTTTTCATTTCTCTACTTATTTCTAGATCTTCTAGTAGATTCATTTTAGTATAGTTATTATTAGGTATGCTATGTAGGATCCTACTATCTCTTTGGGGACTAAAGCTGTGTTTCGATGCATGCAAATGATGACCAAAGCTAGATTTATCGATCTTTGAAAGATGTTCTTTAATACGTGTATCCAACGGTCGCATCGTTCTACCCACGTAGGTCACAGGGCAGTCACCACATGACAATTTATATATGCCACTTTTAGAAGTTTTTTTAATTCCGTCTTTAGTATGAGAAAAAATAGACCTGATGTTTTCTTTACATTTCAATGAGAGTTTTAAGTTAGGAATGTTATTTAAGATTTTGGCTATATTGTCTGAAGGATAACCTATGTATGATATAGATCTATACATAACTGCTGAATTGGAATTGTCAGGAGCAGCATTATAAGCTAGAGATCTGTTCTTTTTATTCCTTAATTTGTTGAGTATGTTGTCAACCAAAGTAGGGGAGTAACCATTACTATATGCAAGTTGTTTAATAATATCTAATTCAGAAGTAAAATTTGTGTCTGATAATGGTAAGCTAAGTAAACGGTGGATATAGCAATAAAAAGATGCCATCTTCTGTTGAAAAGGATGATTAGAAGATCTAGGGATAGTGTGGTCAGTCTGAGTTGGTTTTCTAAAGACTGAAAAACTTAATTTGTTCTCTATTCTAGTCAATGTTAGGTCTAGAAAATTAATAGAATTGTTAGACTCTGTTTCTAAAGTGAATGTTATGGCTGGATGTAAATTATTGAGTGAAACTAGAATATTTTCTGCATCAGAGGAATTTCCATCAGATGGAAATTCCTCTGATGGTGACTGCCCTGTGACCTACGTGGGTAGAACGATGCGACCGTTGGATACACGTATTAAAGAACATCTTTCAAAGATCGATAAATCTAGCTTTGGTCATCATTTGCATGCGTTGAAACACAGCTTTAGTCCCCAAAGAGATAGTAGGATCCTACATAGCATACCTAATAATAACTATACTAAAATGAATCTACTAGAAGATCTAGAAATAAGTAGAGAAATGAAAAGAAATCCTCAAAACTGTGTTAACACTCAGATTCAATTAAATTGTAAATTTGATCCTATCTTTAAGAAATTTCTTTAATAATTTTGGTTTAGTATACAGTATACCCAACAATTGCTGTAGGTTTTTTGAACATTACTTTTTCGGTATTCTTGAGTTTTCTTTCATTGATTACATATAAGTAGAATATTTGAGATTTGACTTAATCTATTGGTAAAATTGTTAATTTTATAAAATAACAGCTTTCGAACTCTGAACTTGACAAATGAGACTTCTCCTTGGTTTGTTTTCATCTAACTTCTTCCACACTTGGTCAACCCATAACGGTCTGTTTTTTAAAAGAATTTTGATAACTTACATACACGTTAACATTTCACTTCAATATTAATAATTGTAATTTTGAAAATTTAACTTTAAAAATTTAGTATCTTCACTTAGAATTCACTTAACTAACACATGGCTTTTTAGCCAATTTCAATTTAATTAATTTTAATTATTATTTACATACCAATATAGAGGGCGCATAAATTAGTGGCTCCTTCTTTATCATTTTAATGAATGACAGCGCTCAGCTGTTCATGTGAACTCACAATGGTTTGACGCAGCCATGTTGTAATTTTAAACTAAAAAATAATTTAGATGTGATAAACTTTTAATTTTAAGGGTTTTATACCCGATATCTGTGGCTTTTGCCCAGTATCCATGATTTATCATGTGAATTGTAACAATTGCTCTTCTATGAAGGATTTATATGAGGACGTAAGTTTTTTCAATCTTTTGTTTATAAAAAATCTCTTATCTTAAATGTCCTTTTAGGAAGCTCTGATGATGACACGTTACGTGTTGAAAGTACTTAGCTGATTATTAAAAAAAATTTTACACACTTTCAATTTCTTTGAGAATATAAACCTGTTTGCCAGTTTGACCTATTTAGAAGTGTGTACAAGTCACACAGTCTGTTTCAATTCAACAATATGGTTAAATATTTATTGAATATAATTTATGACGATCCGATTTTAGTCCAGGGATATAAAGTTTTTGTCGGGATACTGACCTAGCCAGGTTGCAAATAGGTTTTTGGGTACTATGTACTTAATACATTTAAAATACAAAAATGCCCGTCACAGGTCGGAGGCATACAAAGGTTATTAACAAATAAGGGGCAAAAACGGCAGTTTTTTGTTTAAATCGCTACAGATAAATATAGAGTAAATAAATATATTATTTGGAGAATACATCTTTTAGTAGATGGACAAAGGTTTAAAATGGCAATTTTTGAATTTTGATCCCATAATTTGTTGCTTCAGAAATTGCAAAATAAAGCTAAAATTTCGAAAATCAAAAATTTGCTATAACTTTTACAAAAATGATCTTAAAATTTAAAACTATAGTATGTATTACATGAAAAGTTGAGATAATTACACAAAAAATTTCAAGACGAATCGTTAATTAGTTTAAATTTTATGCAATTTGTTTATCCCACAGAGGTTTTTTTGCAATGTTATTGCTCAGATAATAATAATGACACAGCGACTCTGCGGGCACCCCATGAAAAAAGAAGAGTTATGTTTTCAATATATGTAAAAACATCAATAAAAGTAATTTTTACCATTGCAAAAAAAAATTTACTAATGTAGATTCATTTATTATAAATAATTTGAATAACTTTGTTAATATTGACTGTAGCCTAAATCCACTTTGATATTTGTAAAGCTGGTAATTTTATACGAATTTTCAGAAAAAAATCGCCAAGATCAATTAGGGTCAAAGTTAGCCACTTTTTTTTTATTTAATTCATAGCTACTTTGATTATAACAAGTAAGCAACCTATCTAGCGCCATTTTGAAGTTCAAGGTTTTGTGTGTTATGTGTAAAAGTTTGAGTAAACTTTGAATTTCAACAGAGCAGTCAGTAAAGCTTTAAAAATCCTAACGAAATCTATTAGATTGGCCGATGGAGGGGAATCAAAATCCGTGCTCTCAAAAAATGAAATTCATTCTTCAAATGCATGCTGCTTTTAATATCTTAGGAACTTGTTGATGCATTTTGATCATACTTTTCTTAATTTTTATGTATTCGTAGTACATATTTTTTAGGTACATATTTATATGTCCCCGCCTAAAATTACCAAATTTACGGGAAACCCCTCCCTTATGGTCGTCGTATGAAAAATAGATGACGACCGATTCTGACCTACCGAATTTACATATAAAATTTCAGAAAGGTCGGTCAAGCCGCCTCGGAGGAGTATGGCAAATGGCAACTGACACTGTAACATGAGTTTTATATAAACAAAGTAGCTATGAATTAAATAAAAAAGTGGTTAACTTTGACCTTAACCGACCTACGAGAATATTTTTTGAAAATTCGTGTAAAAATACCAGTTTTAAAAATATCAAAGTGAATTTAGTCTGCAGTTAATAACAAAATTATTAATACGTCAAAAATGACTCTACTTTAATAAAATGTTTTTCCTTCTTTCATGTGGTTTCCGCAGAATAGCTGTATCAATATTATTTTCTGAGCAATAACATTGCAAAAAAGCTTTGTGGGATAAACAAACTGAATAAAATTTAAACAAATAGACGAATCGTAATGAAATCTTTTGTGCATTATAAGGAGTTCTTGACTCAACTTTTCTTGCAATATCAAAGTCCTAAGTTCATTTTGGCAAAAGTTATAGCTAGCTAATTTTTGATTTTAAAAATTTTAGCCTTTATTTTGCAATTTCCGAAGTAACAAATGATCGGATAAAAATTCAAAAATTGCCAGTTTAAACCTTTGCTCATCTACTAAAAGGTGAATATCCTAAATATTATATTAAATTACCCTATTTTTACCTGTTGCGATTTAAACCAAAAAACTGCCATTTTTGACCATTATTTGTTAATAACTATTATATGGCTCAGAACTGTGACGGGTATTTTTGTATTTATGATGTATTACGTCTTTAGACAAGGAGACATGATGTCACTAAAGCTTTTCATGTCTGTCTTAGAATATGCGTTTAAAAAACTGTACTGGGCCAACAAGGGAATACGCATAGACGGAAAGCAACTCAGCAATCTCAACAAAGCAGCTGAAGAGGTTGGTTTGCAAATAAATAAAGAAAAAAAGAATGTGTGTACTTTATACGCACGTAAGAAGTTATACTTCTATTATATGAATTCAACGAAATCAATGTACTTTAAACAGTTTATTTATATTTAATTTAAGTATTAAACTAATTTTAATACTTACTACTTTCCAAAAATTTTTATTAAAACAATACCAAAAATAAAAAAAAATAAAAGAATAAAACACACACAAACACATTGAAAAATGCAACAAAGAAATGATTTCTGAACAATAATGTTGCCAAAAATTTTAACTAAATACGTATTTTCTGAAATAATAATATACTTACAATTATGAAATGTATAAAAAAAATAAAAAAATAGTAACTGGCATTGGGGATCGAACAAACTTCCCGTCGATCCCGCCGATCGAAAATCAAAGTTCTTTCCCATTGCGCCACCTTCGCGTATCTGTCATGTGGGAATATACACCAACTGAACGTTTACACCATAAACTTTTGACAGTTATTTATTATTTATATGAATTTACAGTGGGTGATCATATTATTAGAGCCACCTCAGAAAATTTTACTTTTGTTTAATAATGGTATGTAAGTTTTTTCTTTATACGGTCCACGTTGTCTTTGAAACTTTAGAAATGGATGCTATGTTTCTGTTGGAGTGATTAATATTCAATGTTAAAGTTTTTATTTCTGCTATTTTCCTTGGTGAGATGTCTTTGGATTTTCCATATGTTCTGGTACCACTAATGTAACGAACTCGCAATTTTTACTAAATTCACAAAATATAGTATAGGACTGTCAGAATATCACTAGAGAGCAATGGAAACTCACAAAGTTTATTATAACTCTAAACACCAAGAATACAAAATAATAGGCACACGAGTTGCAAGCTAGGCTGGGCAGCACTGACGAACAACGGCATCTGAGTCACGCATTGCCACACATACGTGTTGCCACTATTGTCAGACTATTTATTGCACTTTCATAAAGTGTAACAAGACAGCCAAATCGAAACAAATGCATTAATATATGATACAGCTCAATTATATACCCTTCCTCTAAAACATTGAATTTTACTAGGTGGCTCTAATAATATTATGATCACCCACTGTAATCAAAATAGTTTGATTTTTGTGGAATTAAAGGAATATTTTGTGAAATAACAATATATTAGGCGAATATTGGTAGAAATTTTTATGGTAATCAAATTATGTAAATCAAAGTATTACATACTATTTTGGTAGGTTTATTTTAAATTTTCCAAATAGGTAGGTACCTATGTAATTTTTTATTAGGATACTGAAACATTTACAATTATTACGTACCTGTCGCTTTTAAAAACTATTTAAAAAGTCACTACAATTATAAACTTGCTTTTTTCTCTGCCATCACAACAATAAAATCTAATATACACAACATTTGTTTATCCATAATCTCCATATTGAACAATTATTGACATGGGTCAGTGTCCCGACAAAAACCTTATTCCCCTGGACTAATAGCCAAATGGTATTTTATAATTAAGTTTTAATGTTGGTCATTCAACAATCTGTTTAAATATTTATTCAATGTAATTTATGATGAGCCGATTTTGTATAAAAACTATTACATATACGATTTTCTTTTTTTGTAAAATAACAGACTTCGTCGAACATAATCGGCTTATTTTCATCAATAGGATACTAATAACGGTATTTAGGTACACAATCATTGATGGACTGACTATATTTAGCATATCGTTCATTATTTTTCCGTAAATACAAGATTGTTTATATGCACTGGAATTATTATGAAACCTACAATCAAATAAATGCACATTGTAAAATAAAGATAAAAATAATTCGTGACGCTATTATTAGCATAAATATAAATAAACCCAACACATGTGCACATTAATAATCTAGTTTCTTATTTTTGTTTACAAGACTTATAGTAGTCTTGTTTTAATGTTCCTCTTCTTCTTTTGGCATCATAACCCTGGATGGGTCTTTGCTTGGATGGCTATTTCCTTCCGTTCAGATCTATATTGTACCCTTTTCAATCGGAATGTAGAAACTATATGGGAATGAATAGCCCTCCTTAATACCGCCTACAAAATATTTTCGAGTATCTTATATAGTCGCCTAAGTGCAGATTCAGAGGAGCTTTTTGGAGAATATCAAAGTGGTTTTAGGCCTGGTCGATCAACAACAGACCAGATCTTTGTGCTAAGGCAAATACTGGAAAAAACCAATGAATTCAATATCGGCACATACCATCTTTTCGTGTGAGCGGCCGTGGGTAACGGCATAAACGCTGGCCTCATACGCCAGTAGACGTGGGTTCGATCCCTGCCAAAGACAAACCATTTTCATTTCCAATAATGACACGAGCCGTCTCACCGTGCCTCGGAGAGTACGTTAAGCCGTCGGTCCCCCTGGGCTAGTGTACATCGACACTAGTTACTTGAAACAGGGTTAAAGATGTAATTGGCGCTGGAACTATCCGAAAGGATCTCCCCGGCAAAAATGCCATACGATATTATTTATTATAATCTTTTCGTAGATTTTAAATCGGCCTATGATAGTGTTCTAAGAAATAAATTGTATGAAGCCATGGATGAATTCCACATCACTGATAAACTGATAAGATTGCTTAAGGCTACAATGCGTAAAGTTGTTTGCAAAGTCAAAATACAGGGCGAAAATCACAGGCGTTTGAAACGCATGTTGGGTTGCGACAAGGAGATGCGCTGGCGTGTCTCCTCTTCAACATAGCTCTGGAAAAGGCGGTCAGAGATGCCCGAATAGACAATAGAGGAAATATTTTTAATATATCATCCCAAATTTTGGCATATGCAGATGACGTGGACCTAGTTGCCCGCACAACACGCAAGCTAGAAGAAATGTATACCACCTTCTCAAATGCCTCAAAAAATATGGGCCTGCAAGTAAACGAGGAGAAAACTAAGATGATGGCATCAACACCCAACAATAGAGCCAGAAACATCGGTCACCAATTCACGGTTGATAACTCTATCTTTGAAGTGGTGGACAAATTCACATACTTAGGCTCCCTGATCACCAAGAAGAACGTCATGACGGAAGAAATCAAGCGAAGGATAATCCTAGCAAACAAATGCTATTTTGGACTGAGTAGACAGACATATGAGAAGCAGAAACCTAAGCCAAAAAACAAAAATAACCATATACAAAACCCTTATACAATCAGTGTTGACATATGGATCAGAGGCATGGACCATTTCCAAGGCAGATGAAAACCTTCTGCTTATATTTGAACGAAGGATCCTGAGAGGAATATTCGGTGGCATCTGTGAAAATGGTGTCTGGAGGAGGAGGAGGTACAACTACGAGGTATACCACAGATATAAACAAAAATTTGGTGGTAAAGACGTAGTATCTCTTATAAGAATGGGCAGACTAAGATGGGCAGAACATCTAGCAAGATCACAGCAGAACAACCCTCCTAGAAGAATCCTTATGTCACAACCTGTGGGAAGTAGAAATAGGGGTAGGCCAAAACTCAGATCGAAGAATGGTGCGGATGAGGCTGGGAGAAAAATAGGCGCAGCAAACTGGCAACGGTTGGCAATGGATAGGACTGACTGGCGTAATAGACTTGGGAAGGACGAGGCTCTTTCATAGGACTGTAGCACCATTGATGATGATCGGTTTCCAATAAAAAATTTTCTTTGCTGTTTTTGCATCTTCTTGTCTCTGGAAATGTCCCAGCCATGACAGTCTTTGACTTTTCACAAATCTCACAATATACCCTTCATTCAGTTCGTTAACCTCGTCGTTTATCCTGATTCTCCATGTGTCTCCAGTATCTTTCTCTCAAGACCAAGCCTTAGGTATGAAGACAGCTTAGAGGACAATTTAAGATCTACTGGATTAGAACAACGTTTATGCAAACATTAATACAGAATTTTTTAGATCAAAGAAAGGATGTTTTTATCTGTTTCATCGATTATGAGAAAGCATTCGATAATGTAAAACACGAACTGATGATAAAATACCTACAAGAGTTAGGATTTGATGCCAAGGACATAAAAATTATCGCCAACCTGTATTGGAACCAGATAGCAAGAGTACGTCTTCAAAATTTCAACGAAACAAAAGACTTCGCAATTAAAAAAGAAGTAAGGCAGGGTTGTATATTGGCTCCAATGTTGTTTAATTTATACGTCGAAAAAGCCTTCGCGGAAACAGTGGCAGACTCTAACAAGGGTATTAAAGATAACGGCTTATTTATTAATAACATCAAGTATGCCGATGACACAGCGATAATGTCAGATAACATCTTAGATCTTCATTACCTTTTGAATGATCTAAATCTAACTCTTTCAAATGAAGCACGGGGTTTGAAAATAAATATCAAGAAGGCAAAAAGAATGATTAGAAGTAAAAATAATTACCTTAACGCAAAGATATGTGTCTCTGGAGAAGAAATTCGAACAAGTCAGGTAATTTAAATAAAAAAAAAAAATAAAAAAAACAGTAAAATCCTGTATAAAAGGTATATTTAAAAACCCTAGTCAAAATTTCAATATCTTTGTATTATTTTATCAGATTATATTCATTTTAGGTAAGCACTGATGATGACTGGTAAACCAGTCGAAAACTAGTTATGTGATTTTGATGTGGCCCTTTTGAGGGTTTTCAAATATACCTTTTATACAAGATTTTACTGTTTTTTGTATTACATGGCATACAGCCAACCACAGGAAAAATTTTTCCTTGTGAATTTTTGTAATTTAAATACTTGGGTTGTCTGTTGAACGAGGGTTTGGACCCTGAGTATAAAATTAAGAGCAGAGTAAAACAAGCCAAAAATGCTTTTTTGAGGCTTCGTAAATCTCTGACCGATCGCAAGGTAGATTTCAACCTCTGATACAAGATGCTAAAGTGTTAACTTTGGCCTGTATTCTTGTACGGAATGGAAGCATTGACGAAAGGCCAGTTCCATTAACAAAATTGAAACCTTTGGAATGTGGTGCCTGCATCGAATGCTTAGAATATCATGGGCGGACAGAGTCAGAAATGAGGAAGTAGGTACTAAGAAGAACGGGCTTACAGGATAGGGAACTTTTTAATTGTTAAAAGTAATAAGACTGCATACTTGGGCATTAGGGTGCATCGAAAAAATAAAAGTTGGAAATGTTATATCTAATAGTGTGAAAAAGTTGCTAGTATCATTTTTCAGCATATTAGTATTTTTAATTTTTTTTTCTAAGCGAATTTTCTGCCCCCCCCCCCCCAACGACCTTGAATTTTATTAAATATCTGATTTTTATGGAAATTTCAATTTATATTATTTGGAATAAAATATGTGCTAACTCGATCTAAGATCAATTAAAGAAAACTTAAAATATTGTCAATTACAAATCTAAACGATATTTATAGTATTATTTGTTTTTTCAGTCTCTCCAACCCCTTTGAAATGTCCCGCTTCGTGAGTCCGTGCGTGTAATTTTCACTTATGTTTGGTGCGATGTCTTACTTTGTTATTATTGTTGTTTGTAAATTAAAGATTTTTAAAATAGATAAACCAGGACCATGGGGAATAAAATCAAGATGTGCTGTTGACCGCCCCATTTTTGGGCAACCACCAAATATACCTGAAAATGTTTTACCGAAATACAAACAAGCGATGAAGTTTTGCGGTTGCAAGAGGATAAAAAACTCAGCAAGAAAGAGCCAGAATTTTCTGGTATTGCCGAACAGGTTGCAATTAAATTGGAGGAAATATGGAAAAAGGCTTTAATTCCAATAATTTAACACACAGGAATTATTCAGCTTTTAAAAGCGTATCATGACAAAAATATGAAACTTATTAAACCATTTAAGAACAGGCAAAAGAGTGAATTTTACAAAAATAAAATTCAATGCTTTAAGAACAAAAGTAAAACTACACGTTTCGATCTTGCAGCATGCAAATATGACACTCTGATTAATTGCCTTTGTAGCAACTCTCAAAAAGTGCCTCTGGATGCGAGCGAATTTCTATTAAATCAAAGAGGTCCCAGAAAAATGGTGATAAGCTTAATTGATAGGGAAAACAAAAACAAATATAATCAGAGAGAACAACGGCAAAAGAAGAAAGTTACCGACGCAAAGGCAAAACTTTAGCTCAAGTAAAAAACAGTACCAAGTTTTATGGTCAATCGATCGTGGAAGAACACATAACACTTGTGCATGAGCCAGGATGCAAATATTTCGGATATGGGTATCCGCTGTCTGGTATATCAGAAAGTATCAAATCCAGCTATTGCATGTGACGAAACAGTCGTAAATACTGGCGTTAAGGGTGATGTAATACGGCTGTTAGAAGAACATCTTAAAAAACCGCTTCAGTGGTTTATATGTCTGCGACATTCAAATGATCTACCTCTTGGACATCAAAAGAAGTTTGCCAGTAACCAAATAAAAAAACGTGAGGGTCTTCCAACATTCTCCTATAAAAATTTTAATTCAAGTGACTACTTTGAGTTAATTAACTAACAAGAATATCACCTTACAGAACCTCCTATATTCTCTAGATTTTCGAGTGACAATCTGCGAGATTTTATTAAGAATCCTAACTTAGACCCTTTTAACATTGAGATTGAGAAATAGCACTGCCACAAACAATGTGTAGAACGATGTGTCAAGCTTGTGACACAAGCTTCTCTAGCAGTTTGTGGAGCGTATTCGAGGGATGGATTTATAAAAACTCGAATTGATTCCAGAAAAACTATGCCTCACTTTAATGCTAAATCAGAAGACATCTTCAAATAGAATGCTTTTAACATATTTTTTTGTAATATTTATATACCTAATTTTGTGCTTTGCTTTATATTTATTTTAGTATTAAAAAACTTGGTTGACGTCAGGGAGACGGATAAGTTATGATATTTTGTTATAAAAATAATGTTTTAGTATACTTTTCTTAAGTAAAATTTTGAATTGCCTTGTGACACCAGAAAATATTTTCCAATTTAAACCGAATTTATTTATTCAAGTTCTATAAGGATAATTTGCCTTACAAAAGAAATTCGCTAAAAAAGAAATAAAAATTTTTTTCGTCTGTTAACATTTTTTCAAAATTTTACCAAAATACTTAACAGTTGATTGGGCAACTTTTGTGAGGTATTACTTTCCATCAAAAAAAAAAATTTTTTTTCGCCTTTTTCGATGCACCCTATTGGGCATATCTTACGAGGAAAACGATACACTTTTCAGCAACTGATACTCGAAGGGCCCATTATATGTATAAAATGTGAAACCAAAAAAAATGAGAATATTAACAAATGGTGTTTAAATATAATTTTGTGGCAGTTGTGTTTTTTTGCAGAGTTTATTTATTTAGTTAATCCTCTGTTTATTTAAAACAAATGACTTTTGTAAGCATAATTAAATGTTTCCATATTTTAAATAGGACAACCATGCGGCAACAATGTTCATGGGATAAAATGTTTTTACTGATTTGAAAATTTTCGAGAATTTGGTGAACGCACTATAAGTGCATTCACCAAAAATTAGAATAAATTTTTTTCAAACAAGTTTAAAAAATATTTTTATAAATTACTATTGCAGTCGTTATTGCAAAATATTGTTAACAAAATTGCATTCGATCGTTTCTAGAATCATTAATCATCCTAAATGGTCCCTCGCTACAGGGAACATACAAGCTCGATTAATTTAATAATATGCTTAAAAAACAACAAAAATCAATATATTTGTACCCCCCTTTCCCCCTTTCGACAGAGCTAGGGCGCTGATACGATCAGTGCCGTGTTAATTTACTATGTAGTGGTATAACTACGTTGTGTTCAGATTTTTATCAATGTTGTGTTACCGGCCAAACCCGGTTTCAGGACAAACTAGTTTGTCTAAGCGCGTTAGGATAAACTAGTATGGTCTAGGCCAAACTAGTTTGTCCTATCTCGCGTAGGCCAAACTAGTTTGTCCTGATATAAATACACACACTTCAGGCCAAACTAGTTTGTCCTAGGCCAAACCAGTTTATCCTGATATAATAAAGACTCACACTTCAGGATAAACTAGTACGGCCTAGTCTAAACCAATTTAGCCAAGTCGGAAGTAATTTAGCGAACATGTAAGGACTTTTACATGCGGGGAATTCCTAAATCACGTCCCAACAGGGATGGCAAAGAAATTATACATCGATATTTTGTATCATATGATACATCGAATTTTATGTACGTAAATAGCAATAGCATTGATACATGCTATAAATCAATATATTCTTGTATAGTTAAATTAAAAAATAATAAATAAAAGGATGAGGTTTTCTCCAAAAATTAAAAGAAAAGATACACTTACGAATAAAATCGAGTACGAATTAATATTGTTTTTACCAATTTTGAAAAAATGTGGAAACGTTGAATTATGCACGTCCGTCTGTCTGTCTGTCCGTGAACTCAACTCCTCCGTCGTTATATCAGGTAGAATGACAAATGAGGTGTCAAACGAAAGCTTATAATCCAAGGATGGTACTAAAGGTGAGAAATTTTACCTAGGCTGTCTGTCCGTCTGTCCGCGAATAAAACTCAATATTATTATTTGTCTACAACATCAATGGGAAAATCTCAGTAGCTGGCTGTATACCATAATTAAAAAATCATACAGAAGTAAAAACTTCGTTTGTATAATACCATTATACAAACGAAGTTTTTACTTCTGTATGATTTATTATTTGTCTGTTACGAATAATTAAAATTTTAATAAAAATTAGTATTTTTCCTAGAACAAAGTATTTTATTTAATTTATTATTTATATTAAGCCGTACAAGTTCGCTGAATTACTTTCTTCTTCTTGGCTTTTTCTCATTATGAGTTTGCCGTTTTCGTCTTCCATAGCACTCTATTCTCCCAGTCGCCATCTCTGAGGTCTCTATCTATCATAATTTCCAATGTGAGTTTTCCATCTCACAGCAGGTCTTCCTCCCAGCGGGTCCCAGTCCAGTAATCTTTTCGGCCACCTGTGCTCCGGCATTCTTTGTACATGCCCGTACCATTTCAGGGCTCACTTTTACTACCACAACTTTTTTGTAATTGAGCATTCTACTTCTATTCTGTTTCATATTTCCTCTGTTCTTATTCTATCCTACCTGGTAATTTGTAGACACCTTCTCATATACTCCAATTCAACTGTTCGTATTTTATTTCGTATTATTGTTGTCACTGCATCATTCTTCCGCTCTTGTAGGGTAATATTCAGCACTATGCCCTGAAAAATCCTTTTTTGTTTTCTTTAGTTAGAGTGTTCTTCCATATCACTCCATGAAGTGCTTTCGTGGCTTGTTTTCCCCGTACTATTTTCATTTCTATATCTTTCCTACAAGTGCCATCTCGGTTTATCATTTACCCTAAATACTTTAAAGTCTTACAACTCTTAATAGTGTCTTCTAAACTTACGTTTAAATCAGCAACCAATCTTTAACTAGTTTATCCTGATATAAAAACATACACTTCAGGATAAACTAGTTTGGCCTGAAGTGTGTATCTTTATATCAGGATAAACTAGTTTGGCCCAGGTGAAACTAGTTTGGCCTGAAGTGTGTGTATTTATATCAGGATAAACTAGTTTGTCTTGAAATCGGGTTTGGCCGGAAACATATGAATTAACCAACTTAATTCTATCGCCCACACTGGCGCACAGTGTGTTGCTTATAACAAGCTAGGTGGACAAAATTATTTTTCATCTTATTTACATTTGTATCGACCAGTTAAGTAATTTGATAATAAAATAAATCATTTTTATTAGTCAAAGACTAAATCAGAGGCGTTCGTCAGGAGAACAAAAAAAATTAAAAGATTTTCTATATTTAATGCATATTTTATGGTAGATACTAAATAAATACAAATATAAAATAATTTTTATATCTATATATACACATATATGTGTAACCATAACAGTACAAAGTAAAAGACGCTATGAAAAAAACTAAATATTAAAATTTTTAATACAAAACTTATTCGTCTGATGACGACGATGATTCAGATGCACTTGTTTCATTTTGTAGTAGACTTGACAGAGATCGCGGCTCTATTGTAGGAGCCACAATTAACTTCAAAACCTCTGGGCACAATTGACCAGCCTTCCTTTTTGGAATTTCTCGAAGGCTATTGATCAGTGGATCAGATGTTACGATCAACATCGATAGTAAATCTGTACTCGTGGCAATACGAGAATACTTTCTGGTGTTGTGCTCCCGGAACCTGCGACAATCTTTGTTTCTTGATTCTTGAGCTTCTTCTGAAAGCTGCTCAATTGAGGCTTTCTTTGCAAAAACCCCAGTAGTCCTTTTTTTTTCCGAAAATGGACTTATGCCATCTATGGATTGTAGGACTAATTACCTACGTTCCTTGCGTAAGAAACTTCCATTAAAGTTACAGTAGTCCAAAATATAAGCGACAAAAGTATAGGCGATTCCGCATAAACCCCATATGTCAAGCGCAATTCCCTTTATTAATGACTATTGGTGTTTTTGCGGGAAACTTTATCGCTTGGCTGTCAGTAGGTTTTTATAGGTTAAAGTTCCTTCGAATAGTTGTGTTGTGTGATTTTATAAGTAAACACCATTTTTCGTTCATTTTTTATTTTGGTTTATTACTATAAATATTGTTTTTCCTATAAATTAATGAAAAATTCCTGCAAAAACCCCATATGTCAAATGAATAAATGTCCTTCATAAATAAACAAAAGGAAAAAATAATGTTATTTATATTGTAAACTGTGTGTAATCATCAAAATAATAAATCACTAATTTGAGAATTTCCGTAAACTTAATAGGGTTCAATTAAATAACTTTTTTTTAAATATCTCCGACGTTGTAAAAAGTGACATATGGGGTTTTTGCAAAGAACGCCTCAATTGGAACTATTGCTGCTTTAATTACTTCCGTGCTATGAATAAGTATTTTATGGACAGTGGCTGGCATATAGTACAATGAATATTGGCTTAGATAAAGTTCTCTGGATTCGAGACAGAAGTTTTCAAATTCTTCTGTATTTATTTCGAAACCAGAGGACAATGTTTTGAATATAACATCAAATTTTTTGATGAGCTGAACATCCAAACCTGTAATTTGTGCACTTAATTCAGGGTTGCTGAAAAAACGGCGAGCGGTATTTCCGTCATTACTTGCTGGCTTTGGTTTGTCCACGATCAGTCCCACTTCTCGTTTAAATCGTTGTTTAATTTCCTCGGAACGTTGTTTTACACTTGCCTTTTCTTGAGCGCTTCTAGCCTGCCATTTTTAATATCTAACTTGTAGCTTCTGTGTAAAAAACATTCGAAACAACGAATCCACGCATGAAGTGTGGACAAACCAAAACCAAAATGGTCTTGATTGCTGTCAAATTGCCTTAATGCATTGTTCATCATTTTTGGAGTTGCACCACAAATGAAACAAGCTTGCGAGGAATGAGTTTCCGTCAAGGCGTTACATACTTTGCCATCTGTCATAGTTAGCAGAAGATTGTGCTTTACGGAAATATGAGACTTACTTGCGTTAAACATTATTGTTGTTGGAAGTAAATTGTTTATTTCTTCCAATACCTTGTTGGTTTCTACTATCGTTAATTCAGAGCTTTCCTTTGCAAAAATGAATTTAATCGGACGACAAAACATTGTAGAGGATGGCCGAGGATTCTGCCAAATGATGGTGTCGTGGCCGGTATCGGTACTGCTACGCAAACAAATGGGAACAAAAGAAAACACAAATAGAAATTCATCATTATCTTCCCTGTTTTTGTTTGTAAGCACTGTGACCGGAACTTCCATCACAACCCCATTTACTTATTAGAGTGAACAACTAATCCGGAAGCACACTATTTACAACATCTTTTTGAGCTTCTATTAACCGCTCAACTGTTTTATCCAGTATGGCTTGTAACTTTATTTCAGCACGGGTTTCTGTAACGAAAATATGTTCCTTTGGTGGATAACAGGCTTGTTTTTGATTTCTTTAAACAGAGATATGACGGCAAGAAGTCATAACCCGCCTTCAAACCCCACTTCCTAGTCTGCTTGTATGAATGCGTTGTAGATTTGGAGTCTATGTAATAGGCTAATGCTTCATCTCCACTTAATAGCCTACCATCCTGCAAGCTATTTGATTTTTTGATAATTAGGAGATGTAGCACCTACTGAGCATTCACGTACGCTCCTAATTGAATTAGCAACGTTTCTTTTCCCTACTGCACGATCTGCTACTTCTGAAGTAGTTACCAACTCCCCCACACTGCGTGATTCAACGAGGTCCTCAACTATACGTTTTTTTGTTTTAAACGATGCCTCGTCAAAAATTTTCCGTTGTCTTCCTATATTACCGGAACCTTGAAATAATATAGACGATCGCGGCACAGTACATTGAGCTTCAAATTTGATGTGCTCATTCAACCAACTTTCATTAGTTGCCAAAAAAACGCTGTTTTGATCATCCCGCAGCAACCTATTTATCAGAAATTTTGGAGGCATAATTTGTATCATCATTCTGATTTTCCTGTCAGAGTCCTCTGTTAGGTCTCTTAAATTAAATTTTGTAGAAAGGAACTCGAATAGAAAACAATTTTTTTCTCCTTCTGTTGAGCATTTTACCCATTCTTCAAAAAATTCCCTCCTCGGAAGACAGTACTCTAAAAAAATGATGTGCTTGAGTATGCAGGTTTATAATAAGTCTTATTATTAATGGGAAAGGTGCAGCTATGACAAATTGCAAATTTAACCCGGATACAAAAGGTACAAGTCATTACCACCCTTCCACACTTTGAAAACGAAGAAAATTTCCTTCGTTCATCATACAAACTTTTTTTAATATTCTTTGATTATCAGATAGAGTTGTTAAATTAGAAAAAATTATCAGTTACTAGCATAAATATTATCCAGCTTCAACAATTAATATTTATAAATTAAGGAAAACTTAAATTTCATGTGATTTATATGATCTACGGAATTCAACTGATTTATTCTATTACAATAAAAACACGAACCTTTGGACGCTATTACTCAAAAAACAAAATGATGTGTAAGCGTGTGCAGTTTATAATAGGCCTTATTATCAATGGGATAGGTGCAGATATGACATATAAAAAATTTAGCCCGGGTACAAAAGGGTACAAGTATTTCCCACCCTTCCAAAGTTTTTTTAATAGTGTTTGGTTATCAGATAGTTTAAATTAATAAAAATTATCACTTACCAATATAAGTATTATCCATATTCAACAATTAATCTTTATAAATTAGGGGAAACGTTAATTTCGTGCGATTTAAATGATGTCAGGAATTCAACTGATTTATTCTATTACATTCAAAATACTTACTTTTGGACGTTATTACTCACACGGTGGATGTTTCACACACAAATAAATATTAGAATAGGATGTTTTGATGTATTCTTTACAATATTCAAATAATAATTCTTTTAGTTTTGAACATGACTTTGTCCAGCTAGCTAGGCTTAACGACACACTGTGATGGCGGTGTACCTTGATATTCTTGGGAACATGATGGCCCGAGAGATTGTATCATAAAAGTAAATATTTATTCATTTTACAGTACTTAGGGGGTGCCGATTGTGTTCTATTTCTTTTGCATTATCATATATATTTTCTATCTCTCTTTCCCGACGTTTAAATAGGTAAAGAGGTGAAGCGCGCTTCAACGCGTCGTTGGTTCGAACCTTAATATATTCTTTTAAAGTCATATCCTTTAACATCGACTTAGTGACATAACCTTTTTATATTATTTGTCATGTTTACATAACGGTTTTTACAACCAAAAATGTGGCTAGTTTCAATTATCTCAGATATTTCACTAATGATGGTTCGACTGGATCGAAAACGTTTTGAAGACGTTTATAATCCATTTGGATAATTTTTAAAAATTTAATAAAAATATACCATTATAAGTAAGAAGTTTTTAATTTATTGTAGGTTTAATTTGAAAATTTTATGTATATTTAATAATATAATATTTGTTACCGGCCAAACCCGATTTCAGGACAAACTAGTTTGGCCTAGGCCAAAGGAGAGACTTCCTGAAGTTGGACTTGTACGAGGACCTAGAAATAGTCAAAGAAAAACAAAAAAGCCCAAATTGTGTCAACCGCCATGTTTCGTTCAACCGGGACTTCCATCCACTTCATCGACAACTTTTTTCTTAACTTCTTTTTTAATTACAATAATAGTACTTTTCACCTCTTTATTACTTCTATCGCTTTCATACAGTCACATTTACAGTTGATTTGACACAATCAATCCATAATGATTTTCTTTCCTTATTCATCTCTATCCATCAACCACTATCATCTATCCAATTATACACACACACACCAACATCTGTTATCATCACCCACATACATACCTTTTCATCTCTAAATTTTCATCAATAATCTTTCTATGACTGTCTCCACCCCATATATTCATACTGTAACTAAATTTAATAGTCTCACTACTCTTTCTGGGTCCCGTTCATGTTACATTTTAATTATAATCTCATAAATTTCTAACACCAACCCTCTCCCCTATGTTTAACTATATCATATACTGATCTGTTTTGTCGAACCCTTAGAGTTCCAGGCGGTATGCAGGGATCTTGAGAAATGGTCGCATGTATCTTAGCTTGTATTATATATTAGGCCGGGCCGAAAAACTTTTTTTTTTTTTTTAATTTTTCTACACGGCTAGTTTCCAAAAGTTGGGACTAGTATTTATATAATCCTAGACCAAATTTGGGCCGGTTTAAAAAATATTTAACCGGGCCCCCTGGCCCTTAAAAATTTTTTTTTGGGTCGAAAATTTTCTTTTAAATTCTTGTACAAGGCTAGTTGCTAAAAGTTGTAACTAGTATTTATATAATCCTATACCAAATTTGGGAAGATTTAGAAAGTAATTAACCAGGCCCCCGGCCTTTAAAGAATTTTTATATTGTTAAAAAAATGTTTGGGGCTATTAAAAAAGCTTCTGTTGTCATATTTTATTATTAAGCAAAAGAAAGATAATACAGTAGACAGAAAAAATACTTAAGCTTTTAAATGCCGTTTTAGACGATCTTAACTAAATTTCAAAGATAATACAGTGCTAGTCATCGACAAAAATAAAATTCGGAGAGGAGTTAGGGGAAAAGTCAATATTGAAGGGCTACACTTTGATGAAAGGAAAGTTCAAACCATGGTATTCGGAAAGGCGAGACGAATTATGAAAACTAAAGACCATATAGCTTTAATTGAAGGACCCGGTAGTTTATATTTTGGGTACTTGGATCTTAGCCAGTCTCATGTCATAGATATTGTCGAAGGAATATTAGACTACTTACAAAGCCATAATATAGATCTAAGCAAATTAGGTGTTATGGGATGTGATGGTTCAAATGTAAATACGGGGCTGGAAGGTGGAATCATACGAATTATAGAAAGGCGAGTAAATAAACCATTACAGTGGAGTGTATGCCCATTGCACGCTAATGAACTTCCCTTGCGATATTTGCTGCAAAAACTAGATGACCACACAAAAGGTCTCTATTCATATTCTGAGCAGATTGGATCCCTTCTTCCCAATTACGAAAAAAAGTCTGTTATTAAATATAACACCATAGAATCTGTCTTTCCTCTTGTAAATGAAAATGATCCAAGTTTAGATCAATAGTATTTGTCCAACCTATCCTAAGCAATAATTGGAGATGGAATATGTTCTCAAAGTTTGGCAGAGAAAAGTCCGGGGAAGATGGCACAAACACGTTGGTTCACGACAGCTAACCGCATTCTTAGAGTTTATGTAGCTACAACTTATCCTTGAGAAGGCTTAAAGATTTTAGCTGAGTTTGTAATACAAGTATATTCACGTATGAGGTTTGAGATAAAAACACAGCCAAAATTGGAATACGGTGCCAGGCATCTATGGAAATCAATGCAGCCTTCGAGAGATTTTCCGAATAATGTCTCATCAATTTATCAATAAAGTTAATTAAGACAATGCTTACTTTGCGCACCCGGAAATCATTCAAATTTGTATGTTAACAGATTAACGTCAACATATTAGAGAGGATGCTCTCAGAAGGATTTTAAAATGTAGGAAGGCCGGTATAAAAATTGTGCTTTCATAGTATCCCAAATCCCTAAATCAATTTCGATGCACAAGATTACATAGATCTCATAGACTGGATGAATAGTATTGTAACAGGTCCTCCTCTAATACAGCGTTTAGCAGACGAAGAATAATTGTGCGACATGGTGAAACAAGTTCCAAAGTTTGACAATTTTCCTTGCCATACTCAAGCGGTGGAGAGGTGTGTGAAGATAATTACTGATGCATCAATAAAAGTGTGTGGTGAAGAATCTAGAGATGGTTATATTCGAGCTAAACTTGATGCCAGAAAAAATTAGGCAATATTTGAAAGTAAATGTCGACACTATGCTTCAAGGAATGAGTAAGTAAAAATGTTGAGCAAAGGAGGGTGGGCGAGTGGAACTCACCGTGCAGCAACCTTATCGTGGTGAGTTCTGGGTTAAATGAATATACGAAATAATGTTAAATATGTGCATAATAGTTCAATATAAAAACCTTTTGTGCCGAATATTCATTCAAGCAAAAAGCTGCACAGTTCACAGCGCAAAAATAGTAAATAAATATGCATTGGTTAACCCTCTTTTATATTTTTGGTCCTGGGGGCCGATTAAATATTTTTAGATCATGATGAAAATTTTCTAACAGGATAGTAGCATTGATAATAATATCTTAGACACTAGCCCGCTCCAAAAATAAAGCAAAAAAATAATTTTTTTAGGCCCCCGGGGGCCCGGTCAAAAATAATTTAATTCGGCCTATGTTTGGTACACAGTATTAGGACTACCATACACAACTTTTTTTTACTAGCCCGTTTAAAATTTCCCAAAAAAATTTTTTTTGTCCTTTTTCGGCCCGGCCTATTATATATCCCTCCCAGATCAGAAAACAGTTCTACACCTCTGTCACCCACACAGTGATCTTTTATGGTACTTCCACATACTATAACAACTTCCAATTATTCTAATATAACTGATAACTTTAAATAAACATACAATTGCTTTTCTAAGCCCTAGATATCACATATAAATAAGGCGCAGAGGAAACCTCTGTTGAACGTAGTCAGTGCCTACAAGACTACGTCTACCACGGCCCTACAAGTGATAGCGGGCGCCCCTCCTATCTACCTGCTAGCCAGGGAAAGAAAATCTCTATACGGGCAACAAAACGGTCACCTACCGGAAGTAAGAGCGGCTACTTATGGACTGGCAGGCAGAATGGGAGGCGGAAATAAGTAAAACCCAATTGGCAAAGCCCAAGCAGCTTATACCGAATGTGGGGACGTGGTACGCTTGCAAGTTTAAGCGGGTTAATTTTTATTTCACCCAATTTTTAACCGGGCACGGGTCCTTCCGGGCGTTCACTTGCAGAATCGGTAAGGCAAACGATGACCTGTGTCGGACCTGCCACGTGGGGGAAGACGCAAAACACTGCGTTTTCCGGTGTAGCGTCTTCGCTTGCGAGCAGGCCAGGCTCAGGAACAGATTCGGCGATATAGGCCCCAATAACATAATTAACGTCGCGGTCGAGAATAAGTCCAACTTTGAATTTATTATAGACGTAGTCACGGGCATTGTAAAGCGCAGAGCGGTCCTAGAACGAGCGGAACAAGATGGGTGAGATAGGCTACACGTAGTTGACAAAAAATAAAAAAAAAAAATAAAAATAATTTTAAAAAATAGAAAAAAAGAGAAAAAGAAAAAAACTCCCTCAACAGACATAAACATTCACAGGCACATTACCCTAAATTTTTTCCAAGGCCTACCTATTTATAATTGATGGATTCGACCATTACTTGATGGAAGTTCATTTTATCTAACAATAAAACACTGAAAACGTTTGTTTTCTACACTTCCACAAAATTTATTACAACTAAGTGACTACAGCTGTTTCGGCAGAGTGCCTTTTTCAAGTGATATAGTTTACAATGTGTTTACCATTTTAGGTCTTTAACTGAAGAGGTTGATGAGTGTGGAGCTGTTTGTCTCGAGTTGGTCATTCAGAATTATATCTGTATTTTTCAATTTATTAATTTCCATAGATTTTAAAAAAGATAGCTTAAGGCCTTTATTTTGGATATGCAGAATTTGATATCCGCAGATATAATTCTGAATGACCAACTCGAGACAAACAGCTCCCCACTCCTCAACCTCTTCAGTTAAAGACCTAAAAAGGCAAACACATTGTAAACTATATCACGTGAGAAAGGGACTCTGCCGAAACAGCTGTAGTCACTTAGTTGTAATAAATTTTGTGGAAGTATAGAAAACAAACGTTTTCAGTGTTTTACTACCTATTTATATTTACCCTTAAGTCTCCCTACACCTTAAGCAAGTATGTTTTTTCTACCATTTGTAGGCAGGCTCCACTGGGCCGATTATCAATTAAGTAATACCCACCTTCAGTAGTAAACTCCCCCTATCCGTGTGTCATTTTCAGGCAGGCGAGAATAGCGTAGCTAATACTATACTACTATTCAACTCACTATCCACAGACCCCCCCTGTCCGTCTGCTGATCTTAGGTAGGCGAGCCTGTCCTTTCATTTCATGAGTTTACCCTCAAAGACCTCCCCGTATCCGCCTCTCCGTTTTTAGGAAGGCGAGAATAGTATAGAAGGGCCTATGCCAATCTTCTCCTTTAGCCCTACTTACATAGACTGCGCGGGATATCCCCATGTATCGTTCACTAATGAACACGTCCAGGGATATTCCGGGTCGGAAGAGGGGGTGGTTTTAGTTGGTAGGCGGCTGGTTATGGGGGGCACGCGGGACGCATGGTCTGTGGGCCCTGGCGTGTTCTCCTCTCCTGTTTGAGTCCAACAGTACTAGGGACACCTTCCCTAGTCTGCTAAGAGCGTTCCACCTCAATCCAAAAAAAAGATATCACATATAAAGGGTTTGATAACGTTTATTAAGTTTTCCGTATTATGTGTAATGTGGTTTGCCTACTTCTTTCATTACAATATTTTAACATTTACATCAAGTCTATTTCCATTTTAATAGACTATTTACCACAGTGGGAACGACTGTTTTTATTGTTATTAATTGAACAAATTTTACAATAAATATCACAAAACAACAGGGAAATTATATCTTCCTGTGGAAATGTCATTCCTGTCATGTCACCATTCAGAATTTCCGTTATCAAAACCACTTGCTTAAATACAGCCATGATGTGAACTTGTCAGATTGAGCTTATTGGTACCTCGGGCGTAAAACATTGGATATTTTATGCATCCATGTTATAAATCACATCTTCTTCATATGTTCCTATGACGGATCAATTATAAAGGGTTTATACCCAAATATTTTTACTTTGGTGGTTAGCATGTAGATTCTAAGTGAGTATAACCTATAACTTTTTATAACCTTAGTCTACATTTTAAATACTTTGCATCATTTTATCTGGTTGTACACATTTTAGGATTACACTGATGATGATCTAGTTATGTCTTTGATGTGGCCCTGTATAGGGATTTTAACAAATATACCTTTTATAAAGGATTTTATGTTTTTGTAATGGTATACAGCAACTACAGGAAATTTTTCCTCGTGGATTTAAAAGATTCAATTTATATGAGTAAAACTGCTTGATCCAGCAAGTTGTGTTTTTGTCGAAGTAAAACTGCTAAGTTGCGTTATATGGGTGTTAATTTATGTTTCTACTCGTCAAGGAGTGTGATTTGATGTTTATTTCACTATTTTGAGTGTCGCTTTAGTTTACAACATAAAATCGATTGGATGGTATGCCAAGCGTAATTCAATCTAGTTCAAAGAAAAAAATTAGGAAGGAACAACAAAATGTAATATATTTTTGACGGAGTAAGTTCAACATTTCAGGACGGCAATAATTATTTTTTCAGTAATAACACAATATTTGATTTTTGAGATTTCTCTAGCTGTTCATGAAATAATTAAAATTGTATATAAAAAATGATTGTCTCATTTAAAATAAATATTTCTGCCCTGAGGCCCTGCGTCCGTCTGTCTGTCAGTGAACTAAACTCCTCCGTCATTATACCAGGTAGAATGACAAATGAGGTGTCAAATGAAAGCTTATAATCCAAGGATGGTACTAAAGGTGAGAAATTTGACCTAAGCTGTCTGCCCGTCCGACCGCGAATATAACTCAATATTATTGTTTGTTTGTTATGAATAATTATAATTTTAATAAAAATGATTTTTCCAAAAACAAAGTGTTTTATTAAATTTATTATTTATATTAAGCCGTACTAGTTCGCTGAATTACTTTCTTCTTCTTGGCTTTTTCCCATTATGAGTTTTCGTCTTCCATAGCACTCTATTCTCCCAGTCGCCATATCTGAGGTCTCTATCTATCATAGCATTTCCTATGTGAGTTTTCCATCTCACAGCAGGTCTTCCTCTCCGTCTTCCTCCCCGCGGGTTCCAGTCCAGTAATTTTTTCGGCCACCTGGCCTCCGGCATTCTTTGTACATGCTCGTACCATTTCAGGGCTCTACTTTTACTACCACATTTTTTTTGTAATTGAGCATTCTACTTCTATTCTGTTTCATATTTCCTCTGTTCTTATTCTATCCTACCTGGTAATTTGTAGACACCTTCTCATAAACTCCAATTCAACTATTCGTATTTTATTTCGTATTATTGTTGTGACTGGCCATTCTTCCGCTCTTGTAGGGTAATATTCAGCATTATGCGCTGAAAAATCCTTTTTTGTTTTCTTTAGTTAGTGTTCTTCTATATCACTTTATGGAGTGCTTTTGTGGCTTGTTTTCCCCGTACTATTTTCATTTCTATATCTTTCATACAAGTGCCATCTCGGTTTATCATTTCTAAATACTTAAAAGTCTTACAACTCTTAATAGTGTCTTCTAAACTTACGTTTAAATCAGCAACCAATCTGTAATCAATTACTTTCAACTAGATTTAATTGGTTTAGACTAGGCTAAACTAGTTTATCCTGATATAAAACATACACTTCAAGATAAACTAGTTTGGCCTAACGTGTGTGTCTTTATATCAGGATAAACTAGTTTGGCCTAGGACAAACTAGTTTGGCCTACGAAATGTGGACCATGCCAAGAATGTTCCGCATACCATGGACCGATAGGGTGAGAAACGAAGAAGTCTTAATAAGAGTAAATACTAGAGAGAATTGCTCAACTTGATCAAGGCACTAAAAATTGGATACCTGGGCGATATCCTGAGAGGGGAAAAATACTCAATCCCTCAACTAATCATCCAAGGAGAGCTCGAGGGCAAGAAAGGAGTAGGCCGCAAACAAACGTCGTGGCTGCGAAATATAAAGAACTGGACAGGCACAATAGGGAACTTGCACTAAAAAATTTTTTTGCATAAAATTGTTAATTTATGTTTTAAAATGTTATATTCAAAATATTACGTCTTAACAATGAATAGTGTACGTACACCATATGGTCAAAGTTCCGAGCCTAAAATTTCCGTTTCAAACAACTTCAAAAGCGAGAGCTAGGCTCTGACGTCACAGGCCACTCGTATCGTTTGCCCGTTCGGTGGGATATTGCATTTAATGCAATTTGATGCAATTTGATGCAGTTTTCACATAGATAAATAATAATATAGTTGAAATATCTTGTTTTACTCTGTGGCAAAAATGATTTTTTCTGTGACAGGCAAAATATTAACATTTTATCTCTGTTGACATGTATCAAAAAGTTCTTTTTATGAAATTACTTTTGTCGTTTCTTGTGTTGAAAAACAAAGAAGAAACAAGTAACTTAAAAATAAACAAAACTTTTAATAATAAAAGTCAGAGTAACTAAAAAGTATTGGTGCTACTATACTATGCGGTCTACAGTCGGGTTTCTACTATAGCTTGCGGTCTACCGAGGGATGCGGTGTAAGTATAAGCTGAGATGATAAAGATATTAATTTGTAAAATTACAATAATGATTATTCTTATTTATGCGGATTATTAACTTTGTAAAGAAGGATTTTGTTGGCTCTGTACACGTTCTATCGGTACGTCTGCTAATCACCATAATCTTTTCTCAGAAGGCTTTGAACACAATAATGAAAGGCTCCAGTAGGTACTAATAAACATTACAATAAAATATAATCTTTATTATAATGCAAATTACACCGTAATCTTTTCCAGGATATACGAAATCCTTCGATTAGAGGTAGGTAGATCAAACCCACGGGGCAAACCGTATACTATAATATAATATGGTACCAAACTATTGTTATAAACGGTTTAAACATGCTTATTAATAATCAAGTATATTCAAATAGGAAATAAGCCACAATTTTACCTAAAAATGATTTTATTAACGTTTCGACGCCCAAAAATCATTATTTTGTATTTTGACAACGACACCCGACTTAGGCGTCGAAACGTTAATAAAATCATTTTTAGGTAAAATTGTGGCTTATTTCCCATTTGAATATACTTGATTATAAAAATGCCACAAGAAAATAGCTTCAGAATAACATGCTTATTAATAACTCTTACTTATTTGCCTTGATACCTCGCATTTCTCCAATAGAATAGCTTTCACTACTTTTTATAAAAGTTGCTGGTTTAACCATGCGGTTTAACCAAAACGGTTTAAACATGCTTATTAATAATCAAGTATATTCAAATAGGAAATAAGCCACAATTTTACCTAAAAATGATTTTATTAACGTTTCGACGCCCAAAAATCATTATTTTGTATTTTGACAACGACACCCGACTTAGGCGTCGAAACGTTAATAAAATCATTTTTAGGTAAAATTGTGGCTTATTTCCCATTTGAATATACTTGATTATAAAAATGCCACAAGAAAATAGCTTCAGAATAACATGCTTATTAATAACTCTTACTTATTTGCCTTGATACCTCGCATTTCTCCAATAGAATAGCTTTCACTACTTTTTATAAAAGTTGCCACCATGAAGACATCAACGGTAGGTAAGTTGTCAGACTTACCCTCGTCCGTCATATTATGCGTTTTAAACTCTTTACAAAGTAGCACTCAACTTTATCAATTTCAGTTTAAAACTAAGCTGATTGGGGAACTACTTATTACAATATATAAGATGAACATAAATAATACCTAGGAATTTTCCATTATTAAAGACGATTAAAATGTAATATACCCGTGATACCTACCCTAATCGCGTTGTTTCCGACTGCTAGGCCCGTGGCCCGTGACGTCGAACCAATAGAAGGACGTTCAAGAGCCTCCTAAGATATTTGAATTTTATAGCATTTTCAAAGTGTCGTAATTAGCGTACGGGTTAAAAATATTTGTTTTTTTCGCATGCAAGCGTTTTAAGATCATGTTACCTTATGTTTTTTAATATCATTTTAATATTTAAAAATTTATGCAAGTTCCCTATTAACACTGGCGAACTTTTGCATGCCGCAAAAGACAGACGTCTGACCTAAAGATAATTCGCCATCAGAAGAAGAAGAAGCGAAAATACTCAAAAAGGCACACAGATGCCTTTATGCCTTTAGTGAAAGATTTACTTTATGCTCTCAAAAAAAAACACTGAATAAAACGTGAAGCTCACTACAAAAAATCGCAAATAAATCGAACAATAAATTATTAATGCAAATTATGAGCTTTCAATAACCAATCAATTGGAGATTTAAATCATATTTTCTTCAAATGCTCTCTCAATATCCAATTTCGCTTCTATATCATGAACCAATCAATATTAAGTTTCCAGTGAATCTAAATATAACAAATCTCCCGGATTCATCAGGTAAAAGGTATTTGATTGTATTGTTAATTTTACAAGAAACAAGAATGAAAAAATACAAAAAAAAGGAACATAAAAATTTAAGGTATACAGGGTGTTAGTAAATAAGTATGAAAAATTTTAAGGGCTTATTCTACATGAAAAATTAATACCAGTTTGCTCTATAAACATATGTCCGCAAATGCTTAGTTTCGGAGATACGGGGTGTTGAAATTTTTATTTCAAACTGCCAATTTATTTATTGCTCTAAGACCAGTTGAGCTATGAAAATGAAATTTGGTGAGTTTTAGGAGGTAGTTATTACGAATTTTTTGACATACAATTTAGAATTTTGTTTTCATCACTGGCGCGCCTACGGGCAATGGTCTGAATTTTTTAAAGAAAAAAATAGTACGCCACTGAGATATTTCGAATTAAAAATTATTTTTAAATTCCACGTCTAATTTATGATAAAATACCTTTCTTGCCTTTTTTTTCATATGTTGCACCGTTTTTATGCAGAAAAATAAAACATCTTGGCGCGTATTTTTCATTTCTTAATACATCATCAAGAACTATCCAATATAATAATACTAAACTAGAACAATAACAGGAAATATTACTAATAAGATTTCAACTAGGTGCAAAGCTGCAAGAAATGTTTAAAATGATCTCCTTTACAGATAACAGAAGAATTTTATATTCATCATTGGCGCGCGTACGGGTAATGGTCTGAATTTTTTGAAGAAAAAAATAGTACGCCACTGAGATATGTCAAACTAAAAATCATTTTTGATTTTCTCGTTCAATTTACGACAAAAAATCTTTCTTTCCTTTTTTTCATATGAGGCGCCGTTTTTATACAAAAAAATAAAACATCTTAACGCTTACCAAGTATTTGAGGTAGTTTCCATATGCATAGAAACTTAGTTCAAATACTTTGTAAACGCGAAGATGTTTAATTTTTTGCATAAAAACGGCGCCGCAGATGAAAAAAAGGCAAGAAAGATTTTTTGTCGTAAATTGAACTAGGAATTCAAAAATGATTTTTAGTTTGACATATCTTAGTGGCGTACTATTTTTTTCTTAAAAAAATTCAGACCATTACCCGTACACGCGCCAATGATGAATATAAAATTCTTCTGTTACCTGTAAAGGAGATCATTTTAAACATTTCTTGCAGCTTTGTACCTAGTTGAAATGGTATTAGTAATATTTTCTGTTATTGTTCTAGTTTAGTATTATTATATTGGATAGTTCTTGATGATGTATTAAGAAATGAAAAATATGCGCCAAGATGTTTTATTTTTCTGCATAAAAACGGTGCATCATATGAAAAAAAGGCAAGAGAGGTTTTTTATCATAAATTAGACGTGGAATTTAAAAATAATTGCTAATTCGAAATATCTCAGTGGCATACTATTTTTTTTCTTTAAAATAATTCAGACCATTGCCCGTAGGCGCGCCAATGATGAATACAAAATTCTTAATTGTATGTCAAAAAATTCGTAATAATTATCTCTTACAACTCACCAAATTTCATTTTCATAGCTCAACTGGTCTTAGAGCAATAAATAAATTGGCAGTTTGAAATTAAAATTTCAACACTCCGTATCTCCGAAACTAAGCATTTGCGGACATATGTTTATAGAGCAAACTGGCATTAGTTTTTCATGTAGAATTAGCCCTTAAAATTTTTCATACTTATTTACTAACACCCTGTATAATTAATTAATAATATATAAACGTACGTGCATAGAAATCGGCCCACTTAAAAATTTGGTCATTTTTGATGTCTCATATTTCCCAAACCTGTCGGCCGATTTAAGTGATTTTTTGAATATGTTATAGCCTGATTCTTTATCAATACCAATGTAATAATATTGTTGCTAAATAGGTAAATCTTCATTGTATACCGGGTGTACCAATCAAACTGTGTTTTTTTCTCAAAGTTCGCATCACCCTGTGGAATATTCTAGCATTTATAAAATACTGAAATTAAAACCCAACTATAGCCTCAGGTTTTCTTAACATTCTGTTTTTTGATTGATTCGGTTAAGTTGGATAATAAAAAAGTTAGGTACTTTAACAACTAAACATGTTCTTCATCAATACACGGTGTTTCTAAATAAGTACGACAAACTTTAAGAGATAATTCTGCATGAAAAAATAATAACAGTTGGCTTTATAAACGTATGTCCGCAAGCAAATGTTTCGTTGCCGAGATACGGGATGTTGAATTTTTTCTTACAAACTGACGATTTATTTTATTGCTATAAAACCGGTTGAGATATGCCAATGAAATATGGTGGGTTTTAAGACGTAGTTATTTCACATTTTTTAACATACAACTAAGAATTTAATATTTACCATTAGCGCGCATACGTGTAATATGCCCGATCATATTCGTAATTCTTTTCGTAATAATTCGTAAAATTTGGCGTAAAATTCTTAATTTTACGCCAAAAAATTCGCAATAACTATCTCTTAAAAACTACCAAATTTCATTTACATATCTCAACTGGTTTTAAAGCAATAAATAAATCGTCAGTTTGTAAGAAAAAATTCAAGACAAAATCAAATTTGCGGACATACGTTTATAAAGCCAACTGTCATTATTTTTTCATGCAGAATTACCCGTTAAAGTTTGTCGCACTTATTTAAAAACACCGTGTATTGATCAAGAACATGTCTAGTTGTTAAAGTACCTAACTTTTTTATTATCCAACATAAACGAATGAATAAAAAAAAAAGAATTTTAAGAAAACCTGAGGCTATAGTTGGGTTTTAATTTCAGTATTTTATAAATGCTAGAATATTCCACAGGGTGAAGCGAACTTTGAGAAAAAAACACAGTTTGATTCTGGTATACCTGGTATATAATGAAAATTTACCTGTGTAGTAACAATATTATTACAGGGGTATTGTTAAATAATCAGGCTCTAACATATTCAAAAAATAACTTAAATCGGCCAACAGGTTTAGGAAATATGAGACATCAAAAATGACCAAATTTTTAAGTGGGCCGATTTCTATGCACGTAAGTTTATAATAAATTAATAATAATCACTGTTGACGTACTACTAAAAAAACATGTTGTTTATTAATTATAATATTTTTACATGCTAAAGTGAATTTTTACAGCAGACAAATTAGCAAAAAAAGTTATCTAAAGTGAAATGAAGCTTAAAAAAAGCTAAAAAAAACAAAGCTAAATCAACTGTATGTCTTCATATTATGACGGATAGCTGATGACAACTATGTGAAAATGTACAGCTAATTTTGCTTTGTTTATTTATTAAATAATCGTAAAAAGTGAAAAAAAAGTTTTTGCCTATAAAACGCTTCTTATACTGACAAACGTGTGACATAAAAAATGTAAAAGTTGTCATAAATGTTTATCAGCTAAAGAGTAAGCTCTTTTTCAAACAGTTTTTTTAATAGCAAATTTAATAACATTTTAAAGATTTTTTTAATGTAGTATCTTAAAAATAAAGTCTCAAAGAATTTATTACCATTTACAAAAGACCTCTAGGACTGTTTGGGTAAGTACAATTGTTTAAATAATTACTCTCTGGTATAAACAAATTTAATTAGTATTTATAAACTATTTGGACGATCTGTTTTAAAAACATACTTTAATAACTAATTATACCTGCACAAATATTGCTGTCACAAATTTGGCAGCAAAACTGCCACATTTGGAGTGGTTATGTTACATGTCATTATATAAAAATAAGGTTATTATGAGAGCCCTGCGGTACATCTTTTCAATATGATGCCAGTCTTCGAAATGCCGCCCCTTAAATATTATTGAAACTTTTATTTTTATTAAAAGAAACTACACAAAATCAACGAAAACTTCTATTTTAAAAACAAAACATATCTACTTTAAATTAAATGAAATATGTATTATAACACTACATTAAGTGGGTAGGCGCAAAATTTGCTTGCAATGCTTTTTAAATGCATTCTTTTTTTCCAATCCTGAGAAAACTATTTAGTATTTTTTTTTAATTTAAATGCAGACTAAAAGATTACATTATTACAGAGGGCAGAATGTCCCTGAAAATCTCTATAATGTTTATTTGAATAAGTTAACTTTATTTGAATAAGTTAAAAGAAACCTTTTGTTTATTCTAAGGGACTTTCGGCCCTCGGTAAAAATGTAATCTTTCAATCTGCGTTTAAATTTTTCAAAAATAATTGTTAGTTTTTTCAGGATTCGAAAAAAAGTAAATCCATTTAAAAAGCATTACAAGCAAATTTTGCGCCTATGCTCTTAAGTAACATTTACAAAAATTATAATGTTACCCTTCTGACTTTAATTTTGGCAAATTAGTCAATCAGATTGGTGAAGTTTAGTTGGGAGAGACAGGTGTAGGAGTTAGTGAGAACTCGATTGAAATACATGTTAAATTTGTTAGTTTTGTTTGTGTTATTGAGCTTTGTAAATAGTTTTTAATTTTGAAAAACTTCTTTCCCCACTGGCTACAGAGACAGGAAGTGTTAATAAAATTGTTAGTTTACAACTACATTTGGGTATAAAGAAATTAGGTCATTTTGGCACAAATAGTTCAAAACCTCTAAAGATTTCATGGAGTATGGAGTATGGTATCATTTGAAATATATCACGCAATTCTTCTAGAAGATCATTATATCATCAGATTTTTTTTCTTTTTCTATTGAAAGTATTGAATGAAGATTTATACAATATTTTTCTAGTGTTTCATCACATATTTCTCTCAATTTAAAAATATCATATAAAAATTTAAAAATTTTATTATGAGTTTCTAGAAGCGAAAATCGATCAATCAAAGAATTAACGGCAATGTTTAAAGTATAGATGAACAAATTTATTTTAAATTTAGCTTCATCTGTTAAGAGCTCCTCCACATATTTTTCGTAGTCAAATAAACGCTTTTTCTACCTACCTCTACCGAAAGTATACTTTTCCTGACCTGATTGTAGGGAGCAAAGCCGTACTTTTCCTCCCTAGGGAGGAAAAGTAAAAGTGATGTCATGGTATGTCAATGATGAAATAACTTATGACGCCGTATACAGTTATCTATAATATCTACTACGTAACATTTTAACACTATACATTTTAACATTTATTTATAGAGCACCCTGTATTTTGCAGAATGGTAAAAACAGTAAAAAGTTATTTTGATTTAACAATGTTTACATTAATAATTTGACTTATATTTGACAGTTGACAGTTATACTGCACTTACTTGTTAGTTTTAGTGCTCTAATAAATTTTGTCAGTTAGTCACATAAATAAATTATTTAAAAATGAAAAAATTGCTTGATATTTGAGGAAGGTGGAAAAATCATATGTATAACATGGGAGTAAAATGCTTTTTCCGCCTACCTCTATCGAAAGTATACTTTTCCGGACCTGATTGTAGGGAGCAAAGTTGTACTTTTCCTCCCTAGGGAGGAAAAGTAAAAGTGACGTCATGGTATTTCATTCATGAAATATAACTTATTGACGCCCTGTACAATATCTATTTTCTATTACGTAAGTATCTATACATTTTAACGTTTATTTATCAAACGCTCTATATTTTGCAGAATGGTAAAAAACAGTAAATTATTATTTTGATTTAACAATGTTTACATTAATAATTTGACTTATATTTGACAGTTGACAGTTATATTGTACCTACTTGTTAGTTTTAGTTCTAATAAATTTTTTTGGTTAGTTACATAAATAAATTAAGTAAAAATGAAAAAATGACTTGTTATTTGAGGAAGGTGGAAAAACCATATGTATAACATGGGAGTAAAGTGCCTTTTCCTCCCTTGAATGATTACTGCCCTCCGCTACGCGTAGGGCAGTGAACTTCATTCTCGGGAGGAAAAGTAGCACTTTCCTCCCTTGTTATACAAATAGCTATTTTCTCCTGGCTCTAATTTCATTTTCAGCTGGAAATTCGGAACTTATATCAAAATTTTCTTCAATTTCATTAAATTTTTATTTGGTCATTGGCCATATTGTCTCTAACTTTTAATTTTATCTATAGTTTCTGACAACATTTTTACACAATCTGACAATTTTTTTTATTTTACTGATTATGCCGCCCCTTGTGATACCGCCTGATGCGACTGCCTCGTCGCATCATAGCACGGCATGGCCCTGGTTATTATCACTATCAACTACTTCGGTTTTTTTGGAATTATCTCGGTCAATTGTTTATGTATTTTAATTTGGAAATTTAAAATGAAAGAACTTCAGAAGCTACTTCAAAGATCACAGGATTGTAACACTTCCTTCTTTATATATATTTTAGAAACTGTTTGCTTAATTCGTTAACATCTACATGTCTTTCCAGCAAGACCTAATCATGACTACTTCACGAGAAATTCTACCTTTGACGACTATGTACCGACGACCCCGTCCTCTGAGTTAGTAAAGAAATCTATATTATATTCATTAAAAACTGTACAACCATCTCCCTCTACAACTTAAATCTGCAACATCTTTCCCCAAATTTCGTAAAATGACAAAAGCCTACCTATCTGAAAGACCGTATTATTCCGGTATACTGTGATTGCGCGCAGCGGTCAAATACCTCCTGGGGTACTCTACACACTAATATTCGAAAGTTAGGTTTGGACCGAAGGGTTAGGTCTTCCTCCTTTGAAAATTGTACTGTATAATATATAATATATATAATATATTAATTTTTTAATTAATTAATTTTTTAAAATTAGCATAATTTCCGTTCAAAACGAATAAGAAGTAAATAAAACTTAGACACCCTGTTGAGAACCCTGACCGCTGCGCGCAATTGCAATCTGCCCTATTATTCAGTAGAAGAATTTCTTAATTAATTACTAAGAATTTTGTACAGGTAGTAGTACCCTTTGTACAAGTAGTACCTATTTTTTATCTATATTTGGGTCTCCTATGCAGCAGCTTAACTTTTACACTTATTAGTTACTAAGGTAGAATAAATTTGCAATTTATTTAAACTTTGCAATTGATTGTTTCCGTTTTACTTCATTATTTTTTTTAATTATATGGACTTTTGTCCATATAATTGTTATTCTCGATTAGTCCCGATTATTTTATTTCTTGTCATACCATACTCTGTAAAGGCGGGTTGACATTACTAGTGAATAACGAACGTGGTTCACGCTTACGTAGTTTGCCCGTGGTATTGTTAGATATTTTATTATCTATTTTCAAACTTGAGCAGTACATTTGTATTTATGCATTGCATATAGTATTTTTACTACAAAAACGTTATTACGTAGGTCAAAATTTTTGACGTAAGAGAACTGTCAAAACATTAGAATGTGACTTTTCATTATTGTCATGTTTATAAAAATATGGCAATAATGAAAAGTCACATTCTAATGTTTTGACAGTTCTCTTACGTCAAAAATTTTGACCTACGTAATAACGTTTTTGTAGTAAAAATACTATATATACAAATGTACTGCACGAGTTTGAAAATAGATAATAAAATATCTAACAATAGCACGAGAAAACTACGTAAGCGTGAGCCACGTTCGTTATTCACTAGTAATGTCAACCCGCCTTAATAGAGTATAAAATGACCACGTTTCATATAAGTAATCTGCGACGCATTATTGGAGTGTTCTCCTAGCGGCGCCGCTGGGTACTATGTACCTCGGTTAACAGATTACTGGATTCGTGGTCGAAATTATTTTTTACTCATTTCATCGTTCCCCGTTAGAGGACAGTCTAACCATACTCCGGTGAAAATATTTTAATATTTGCACCATCTTCTTCGTTTCGTTATGGTCCAATTAACTATTCTTGCAAAGCCTCTTTGACAAGGAATAGATTCCGAAACATCAGGTGTCAGAGGATGGCAAGAGACTCGAATTGAATCAAAACGAAACGATTATTTTCTTTCTTACAAAGATATATGCCACTGGAAAAGAAATCGAACAAGTTAGGCAGTTTAAATACTTGGGTTGTCTGCTGAACGAGTGTTAGGACTCTAAGACTGAAATAAAGAGCAGAGAAAAACAAGCTAGACAATAATGCTTTTTTGACGCTTCGTCATCGGATACATCGCACACATCTGCGGACATCGCACACATCTTATGGAAAATATAATGTCACTCAAATTCAATAAAATTTATACGATTAGATTCGTTTTAAATTAACGATCAATTCTTATCATTGCGCCAACTCTTAATTATGATTAATTACGGCGCAAATTGCCATTAAAGTTTATCGAAATCACATTTTTGGAATCCATAAAATGTTAGTTACAATCATTATTGCTCTGAGTGCTATTCATAACAGCTTAAATCCCGCTGGACCTAAGCGGATTAGTGAAACTAATCCGCTGATTTATGGAGTACCTAAAATCTGGGAATTTTAAAATATTTTTTCTCTCTCTAACTTATGTACCTACCCATTTGATTTCAGATTTATTTATATCAATTTCTGCTCTTATTTTTGAAAATAGAGAGTTGGCGCAATGATAAGATTTTATCGTTAATTTAAAACGAATCTATTGGTATAAATTTTATTGAATTTGAGTGACATTATATTTTCCATAAGATGTGTGCGATGTCCTTTCTGACTAATCGCAAGTTGGATTTCAACCTGAGATATAAGATGTTAAAAGTATTACGTTTGCCCTGTGTTCTTGTATGGAATGGAAGATGGACGTTAAAGGACAATTCCATGAACAAACTTGAACTGCTTGAAATGTGGTGCCTGCGTCGAAAACCTTTAATTACATGTATACCATTTTTTCATGTTTTTTCCTTATTGACTGGTGTAATTTAAATCGTTTGTGCTTTGTGACAGATAGAAGTTGTCTAATGTGATCCTCACACACACAAATGCACAATAATGGCTAAAGCTCAATACCGACACTAATTTAATACTATTCAGGATATTGTTTACTATAACGTACTAGCAGATAAATTATTATTCTATATTGTCATTGCCTTCATTCGTGATCGATTTCTGATTAAGTTCATTCATAACCATCCAGCGCAGCGTATACATTCTACCGATACATCAATGTATTTTTAAACTACACGAAAGTAAAAGCTCATTTAATTCCAGGTAGTAGAGGTGAGTCGGTCCAGAACGAATGGATCACTAGGAACGATTCACTGGGACGGTCAAAGGAACCGATTATATTTCGTTGATTCGAACTCCAGCAAACACGTTCATTTAAGGCCGGGACACACATATCCGCACCGAGCCCGAGCCGACACACGACAGAGTGTGGGACGTGCTACGCCGAGAAAGAAAAAGTAAGGCATTTTATCCATGATACTACGACAACCAGAGATAAAGCCACTTCGAGAACAACTTTTAACCGGTGCGCGCATGACGTCAGCGCCCGACAAACTTGTACGGAGACTTAAGGGAAAGCATAGAGTTTTATACGGTTTTAAACATTCTTGTATTATTAAATAACTGAAATTGCCGTTCGTACATTTATACTTTGATGAACTATTATAATCATACCAGTAAAATAATACAATATATTATGTAGGTACTGTACTAAAAAACGTAATAGTTTTTTCACTGCAAAAATTTAAGAGGTTTCTTGACATGCAGAAAAACTTTAAATAAACCGCGTCAAATAAAAGATGGTTTATTAACAAATAATAAAAAAACTAAAGTTTCAAAAAAGTATTAAAACTGCAAAAACAAAATTAAGTAGATATATTTAGATGGATTTAAAGAGGTGGCCGTTTAGCCTATTCCACTGCTACCTTTTCAGATCTATTGTGGTCCTCTAATTCTAGATTACATTATTTAGTCTGGCCCTTTTTAAAAGGTCCAATAAGCCCCAATTCTCATCGCACATTCTTCTACATTTGCCCAAGGACATAGTAGCTTACTGTGTTGTTTTCAGGATGTGAGTATTCCATTTAAGCCTATGATCAGTATAAACCCCAAGGTATTTTGTTTTTTTGGCAAATGAAATCTCTGTTCCTCCCAGCACCGGTAGTTTTAAGCCTTCTAGTGCTGTACTTTGGGCGGGTGCAGTTGGCGATTTGTTATCTGAGCATTGACTATCAGTCTCTCTTATTTACACCGGTCGTCAACTATATTTGGGGCTGCTTACATTCTCCCAGACACCAGCTGGGCAAATTGCCCCTGATGACGATTGATATATCTCAGTGTATCCTAGACAAAAAAGTCTTCTGTGGAGAGATTTTTGAGATCATCTACCAAGGTTGCTCAAAGTAGAGGTGACAGAACTCCTCCTTGTGGACAGCCTCCACCTAATCTTGCTTTGATGGTTGCTTTAACTAGAGTTGATATTACTATCCTATTCTCCAGGTATAACCTTATCTATCTGCATATTACCGCAGGGATTGTTTATCGACTATCTATGTAGTCTAGATCCGCTAAGTTTAGTTTCAACAGGGTCACCACGAGAAGGGTGCAATCAAAGATTACACACCCCCAATCAACGTTGGGAGCATCCAGCGGTCTTGGGATGGTTTAAGGAGGTGCAAAGTCCTAACACTCTCCAAGCAAAACTCATCCCCTGAGATTAGTTCTTTTCGCGCTCAGCTTTACGCCGACTAGAAAAAGAGCACATCCCTCGGCCCAAAAAAAAAACAAAACAAAAAAACAACAAAAAAAAACAAAACAAAAACAAAAAAAAAAAACAATACATATTACATTTGAATTATTTTACTTAACGATTTTTGCAATTTTTTTTTTTGTATTTTAGACTTTTCTTTCAACTTTTGGTTCAAAACTCGCATTCGAAAATACATCCGATATCTAAAACATAATTTTTTCACATCACCAGATATTTTAACATGAACTGATCTTTCTAATAAAGATTTATGATAATTTTTGATGCCAACTTTAATAGTGTCCCCATTGAATTGGCAAAAAATATTTTGTAGTTCACGACAGTTCGTAAGTAATATTTCTGAAGGCTTCACCAAACCCCCTTCTGAGAGATGATTTACTCACGAGGAAGAAGTGTTACTATTTGTAGAACTGCCCAAACTGTCTTCATGTCGTAGCTTGAAAGCTATGAAACTAGCTAAATTTTCTAGTCCATCATGATACAACCCTTCCATTTCAAAATCTGTTTGATGGTTTTCATTTTCTGAAGTTACTGGAAGGTTTAATTGACTAAAGAGTAATTCGGTTATCATCACTGAATCTACTACGTCAGTGTTGTAACAATCAAGATTCAAAGAGCTTTCTGCTTTCATGTTTTGAAGCGACATGTTTGTTGTTTCTGGTAGGTTACTTACATTAGCTGAGAGTGAAATAACTTCATGGTTCCGATCCATAATAAAATTACGAAGACGGTATTTAAATTGCAAAGGAGACGGATGCTCATGTAAACCTCCAATCGCACGTATTACTGAGAATAGTCCTTCTAAGCAATCTTGATTTAAATTATATATGTTGTTATATAATTGATGTTGATTTTTTTAATCTAGAAAGAGTAGTCGCAAAGATTTAATACTAACAATATTACCATGCTGAAAGGGCAGTAATGACTATTTCTAATTATATTTAAGAATTTTATCCCGAAAATATAGCTTTATGCTTTCCGAAAACTTTCGCAAACTGCATAAAAATAACAAATTCAAGTTAAAAATCGAACATTTGGCCTGGCGTTTGTCGGTCAGTGACGTAGGCGTAGAAGAGAAAGAGAGAGACAGGCTTATTCATGCGCGTGGCTTTATCTCTGGTCGTCGTAGTATCATGATTTTATCTGTGGGGACACATAGTACCGCACCGCGTCAGCACCGTCCACCGTAGCCACGCTCGGTCACCGCATCCATGTCGCTGTCTCTGCTCAGTGCGGATATGTGTGTCCCGGCCTTTATTCTTATCTGGTCTTATGTCATCATTCACTCTTCGCTTGTCCACTGCTGGTCATAAATCTTCCTCATAACTTTCCATCTGTTTAGATCTTGTGTCTCTTGCGTCCAATTCCTATGGCATCGTTTTATATCGTAGGTCCAAGGTATTGGTGGACGACCTCTGCTTCGGTAGGCATCATCTCTTGGTTTCCATTTCAGTATCCGCCTGACATTCGAGTCACGTGACCTGTTCAGTTCCACTTTAGTGTTACTATTCTCTCTACAGCATCAGCAGTGATTGTGTCTCGCAGTGAAACGCTCTATAGCCCTTTGAGCCACACCGATCTTTTGCACTGTTCTCCTGATCATGGTCAAGGTTTCCGCTCCGTAAGCCAACACTGGCAAACATACTGATTAAAGGTTTTCTTTTAAGACATATTGGTATGTCGGACGATTTGAAAATGTGGTTAAACTTGCAGAAGGATAGCTAAGTCAGTCTTATACGATGGAGAAGCTCAACGGTTTGGTTATCTTTTCCTATGCGAATCTCATGACCTAGGTATTTATATGCCATTATCTGGTCTATGGATCTTGTTCCTACGCATATATCTTCGCTGACTACAAGATTTGTCATCACCTGGGTTTTAGATATATTTATTTTCAATCCCCCCTCTAGCGAGGAAGGGTAGAGCTGATCTAAAAGTTCTTTGGCCTCATCTATCCTATCAGCTATTAGTACAATATCATCTGCAAATCTCAGATTGCTAAGCTTTTCTCCGTACTTCACGTTGTATAGGGAATTTCTGAGTTTCACGACCATCCACTCTAACAGTAGCTGTTGCGTTTTGGTATGTGTTTAATTATCTTTATATCTTCTTCTTAAAGTTCCATCTCCTAGCGGAAGTTGGATATCATAACGGCTATGGTCACTTTGTTGGCTGCTGCTCTGAACAGTTGTAATGAACTACAGTTAAACCATTCTCTAAGGTTCCTCAGCCAGGAGATGCGTCTTCTTCCTTGGATCCTTCCTTGCATAATAACTCTCAGCAGCTCATATTTCTCTCCTCTGGTAATGTGACCCACATATTCTAGTTTTCTTGTTTTTATACTGTTCAAAATTTCTAACTCCTTATTTAAACGTCGTAGCACTTCAACATTGGTAATCCTTTGAACCCACTGAATTTTCAACATTCTTCTGTAACACCACATTTCGAACGCTTCTATTTTTCTTTACTATCTTTTCTATCTTTATATACAGATAGTCAATCCGGCATTCTGCCATGACTTTTTTGTTGATTTATGGTGTCAAAGGCCTTTTCATATTCCACAAATATTTAGGCTAGTGGTTTATTATATTCAGTACATTAGTACATTTTTCTATAAGATTTTTTATTGCCAATAGGTGATCGTTTGTTCCGTAGCCTTTTCTGACCCGGCTGTTCTATGGGCTGATAAAGTTACAATTTCTTTTCTAATTGTTTCGTAATTCTTCTTGTAAATAGTTTATAAATATGGGTAAGTAGACTTATGGGCTTGTAGTTTCTGAGATCGGTAGCTCGCCTATTTATGAAATAGGATAATTTCTGCAGATTGCGTTGGTGTTATTGCTTCCTGCAGACATCTAGTGAACAGTTTGACAAGGACCTGCCACTTTGAAGGATTCTGCCACTATCTCATCTCATCCATGGACTCATCGTTTTTCATTTCTTGCACTGACCTTTGATCTTCATTGGGTGTTATGTCTGGTAAAATTTCAAATCCCTGATTAATTATCTTTGGTAATGATCCATTACGGATATATTGCTGTTCTTTGTATAATTCGCTATAAAAACTTTCGATCTCGATTCTCAATGATTTGCCACTGTTCAGGAAAAGGATATCAGGATGTTCTTTCTTCCAATTGACAAGTTCTGTCTAAGAAGCTCTTTTTTTCTTCTATTACTCTGGAAATTTCCATTGTACTGTATCGCCTCGGATCATTTTTTACCTAATTTTTAATTTTTTTAATCAAAATTCTCAGTTTCTTTTTGCTAGGATCCTTGGTTTTCTTACTGTTCCTCTTTCCTCTAGAATAGAAGATGTTTTGCGCAAATTTTTGGCTTACTTTTTTTTTGTTTTTAACAAGAGGCAGTATTTCTTTTCAGGTTCTTTCAATGTTTGAATAATAATATTTTTCATTTCATTGATGCTAAGCCATGTATACAGTATGGTGCAAATGTCTGGAATAAATTAGATATTTCGTAAACCGACGACATTAAGGAAAAATCCCGAAACAGGTTGATTCTTATTTTTCAATTACGATATTTTGGCATATACTTCATACGAGTGACGTCATCCATATGGACACGATGACGTAATCGATGATTTTTTTTAAATGTGACTAGGGGTCGTGTGATAGCTCATTTGAAAGGGTATTCAATTCTGTATTCAGTAATATAAATATTAACATAATTGTCTGTACACAGTGTCAAAAAATTTTTTTTTAAATTAAATTAATTGACAAAAAAGGAAGAATGCATGTAATTTATTTAATTTAAAATACATTTTACTGCTGTCAGAAAACAGAAAAAATGTTTATTTGACAAATAACATTGCTTTTCGCTTAAATTAAATGTTCAAACTTCCAAGAGGCAGGTGATTGACGGGAGCTGGTTTGAACATTGAATGTAACCGAAAAGCGATGCTTATTTGTCAACTAAACATTTTTTCTGTTTTCTGGCAATATTAAAATGTATTTTGAAGTAAATAAATTACATAGGTACATTCTTCTTTTTTGTCAATTTACTTAATTTAATTTTTTTTTTGGATACTGCGTATAAACAATTATGTTAGTATTTATATTACTGAATACAGAATTGAATACCCTTTCAAATGAGCTATCACACGACTCCTACTCTCATTTAAAAAAATTATCGATTACATTATCACGTCCATATGGATGACGTCACTCATATGAAATATATGCCAAAATATCGTAAATAATATTTAAAAATAAAAATCGACCGCTTTCGGGATTTTTCCTTAAAGTCGCCGGTTTACGAAATATCGAATTTATTCCAGACATTTGCACCATACTGTATAGTTAAACTAGTCTAATGTTTTCTTCAAAAAGTGGAAGATGGAATATCCATCTTCAGAGGATCAATTTTGTTTCTTTGTCTTCATGTTAAAAGTGGTTTTTGCTTTTCTTCCAATATTAAAAGTTATTTCTTGCACCCTGAACTATATCTCTTCGATTTGATGAGATCAATCTAACTTTTTGTTCTTTCCTCTGTTCAAAGAAATTCTTCTAATGTAAGAAGTCAAGAATGCTGTAGCCTCTCTCATTTCGATGATTCTGCCTCATCTTGTTTAAATCCCATTTTGGCGTTGAAATCTAAATTGAGCGTCAATTGGGTTTTTGAAGTTTGTATAGTTTGTATAGTAACTTCCTCTTTTGAATGGCTTGTAGTTGATGCGTAAACTTGTATAATTTTAAGTTTGTAGCTTGGATTTAATTGAATAATAAGATGTTATCGAGTACCTCTTGCATAAAAACTTCCGAGTACAAGTTAAATAGTAATGAAGATAGAATACAATCTTGCCGTACACCTCTTTTTCTTGTCTATTTGCTTTTGTTTCAGAATTTTCACGGGTTGGTCGTGCCTTACTCGTGCCATACACAAAGACGAATGACTTTATTCACTAAAAGAAATATTGTGGCTCAACTCTATCGCAGCACCGCCAAGAAAATAGAAAATCAATATACAATCTACCGACATTTCAATGAAACGTAGCATGCCAATAGTACATATTTAAAGAGGTGGATTTTTCATTTTCTAGAAATATTTATAGAATTGATATAATATACATATGATTTATTAAAATGAGATTTTTTTCAAAAAAGCGTTGAATTTGTTTCACTGTTTTGTTAAAATGATTCTTCTTCTTTAAGAAAATATGTATGTACTTAACTTTAACGTATGTCTCGACTATAAAATCTAACCCTAGAAATCCAGCTTTTCACCATGCAGTAGCTAACAGATTCCAGGAAGTATATCAAAAAAGAAATAGGGGTCATGTACCTTTCTATGAACGAGCTAATAGATACTTAAGATTTTAATATTGAACTACCTCCTATTTATCCTACCTGTGAAATAAATTTATATTTTCCTTGGGTTATTTCCTCTCCGCTTTGCAAACTTAAACTTACGGCATATAACAAAAATAATATGATTCCCAATTTCTTTAAAACTCACTTTCTTCATGCCCTCAGGCAATACAAAAAATACCATCTCATATGCACGGACGCCTCTAAGACCATAAATGGAGTAGGAGCATGCTTTTTGACATCACATGAACATTCCATCTGTAAACTGTCCCCTGGACAAGTATTTTTACAGCAGAACTATTTTCAGGTTTATCCCTCTCATCCAACATTACAACAGATTAAATTAACTTTATACCATATATACCAAAACCATTTGACAGTAGAGTTTTTCCGGGTACCGTCACACGTTGGAATAGATGGTAACGAAAAGGCAGATAGTCTAGCTAGGTCTGCAGAAACCAGTACAGCCTCATCAGTGGAAAATCTAACGGTGCATTTAGATTTAAATTAAGAATACTAAGAATTTCCACAGTTTTCACTGTATTCCTTCACTCAACCGTTCTCTCCAGCTCTTTCTGTCTTGCCAGTCCCCTTCCTGTAGATTTCTTCTCTTCATTGCTTCGTCTACTTCATCTCTGAAGGATCTTCGGGGTCTGCCTCTCTTCCTTTTTCCTATCGGGCTCCACTCTGTTATTCGGTTAATCCACCGATTTTGGTCTGCCCTTCTGACATGTCCGTACCAGGTTAATCGCTTCTGTTCGATGTAGTCTATTATGTCTGAGTTCACTCCCATTCTTCTCTTAATCTCTATGTTATTTATTTTATCTCTCCTTGTTACTCTGCAGCCTCTCCTTAGGAATTCCATCTCTGTTGCTCTTATTTTATTTTTGGTTTTCTTATTTATTGTCCAATTTTCACACCCATAAGTGAGGATACTTCTTGTCATGGTATTATATATTCTTCTTTTTGTTTTTATGCTGATGTTCTTATCCCACAGTATCGGGTTAAATTTTCGTATGCAGTCTCTTGTTTGTCCTAGTCTACTTTTTATATCTTCCTCAGTTGTTCCTTTGTTTGATATTATAAAACCTAAATACTTGTACTTATCTGTTCCTCTGATTTGTTTACCTTCGTCTATTTCCAGTTGTTTTATTTCTGTATTCTCCGTTGTTAGGTATTCAGTTTTCTTTAGGTTTATTTCCATCCCATTCTTTGTATATTCCTGTTCCAGTTTCCTCATCATAAAACTGAGGTCATCTTCGTCTTGTGCGATCACTATTTGATCGTCAGCAAAACTTAGGGTATATAAATGCTCATTCCTTACTTTTATACCCATTCCTTCGCACTTTCTTTTCCATGGTTTCAGGGTCTTTTCCAGGAATATCTTGAATAGGGTAGGGGACGTGGAGCAGCCCTGTAGTAGTCCCTTTGTCGTCTTAAATGGACTGCATATTCGATTGCCCATTTTGATAGCTACTGTGTTATTTTTGTAGAGTGCTTTTACTGCTTTTATTAATCTTCGTGGGATTTCGATGTCTTTCATTGCTTCCCATAGCTTGGTTCTAGGTATCGAGTCATACGCCTTCTTAAGATCTACAAATGCCAGATGGGCCGATCTATTTTTTCTATTAGTTTTATTATTTAGATTATCTATTTAGACGGATCTATTATTCGTTTTTCTATTAGTTTTATTATTTAGATTTAAAACCATACCTAAAAGCAAAACTGCACGATATTTGGCAAAACCAATGGAATACAAGCAACACTAAATTGGTAGAAATAAAATCATTCGTCCTTCCCTGGAACTTCTGGCCGCCAAAACGACAACATCAAGCCGTAATATCACGCCTCAGATTAGGACACACGACTGCAACGCACGAACATCTATTGAAAAGAGAAAAGGAACCAGTGTGTTTTGTTTGTGACTGTAAAGTGATTGTGAAGCACATCTTAATTGACTGTCCAACATATGAAGTCGAAAGAGTACATCATCATCTTCCAAAAACATTAAAACAACTATTAGGAGAACCTAAGTACACAACGAATTTGGTAGTTTCTAAAATCAATAAGCCTTTTTAATAAACTTTAATATAATACCTACACCAATAATATTGTTTAAATGTATACTGTATAATGTAATTATTATTTTGTATCTGTTTATTATGTTATGTTTTTCTTTATCACTTTTTGTAATTTTCTTTTCTATACCTACTTTGTTATGCTATACCTTGTTATGCTAATAACCCTAGTGGTTGAAGCAAAAATAAATAAATAAAAAAAATTCTTCTTCTTTACGTGCCATATCAGAATTATCCGACGATGGCGATCACCATTACGAAGGCTTCTCGATATTTTGCAATATATAATAATTGTCATGCATTTGATATCTGTCCATTCACGAATGTTTTTTAACCAAGAAACTTGTTTTCTTCCTACACCTCTACGGCCCTCTATTTTGCCTTTTAAGGATCAGTTGTAATATTTTATATCAATTCCCCCTCAATATTGTATATCAGATAAGACAATTTCCGGTGTTTAACATCGTTAGCAGGTCTCTATCTTTGTGGACCTTTCTTAGTACTTCCTCATGCTGCCTAAGGGTAAGAACAGAACAAGTGGGTCGAGGTGGAGGTGTAGGTCGCGGTGGATGTCACTAGTTAAGTCGCGGTCGATGTCGACAGCACATAGCAAGGAGGTCACCTGCGCTGTCAGTCGAGCTAGAACTACTATCAAGTGAAGTAGTTTATATGAAATTTGAATGACAAAAATACTGTGCTTTTGCCATGTTGTGTCAGTCAAGTGATGATAGCGGTGAAATGTCAGCTGTAAATAATCAGATCCTCCTTCATATTTCAAAAATTTACTGAATTTAATTACTTTAGAAATTCAACAATAAATTGAATACAAAAAAGGGATTATATTATAAAAAGTATCAACTCAGATAGCGCAGTTAATGACAACTTGGCTTCGAACGGACCAATCACAGGGAAACATCCTTGTAGGCCGCGCAGTAGACATCCATGTAAAACAAACTTATTTTATTTTCAAAAGCATCGATGTAAACCTCCTAGATAGCATCGCGCTAAACCTCCACCGCGACTTACCTGCTCTGTTCTTTTCCATTCACTACAATGTGTTTTTTTACATGGATATCGACATCGACCACGACCTATACCTCCACCGCGACCCACTTGTTCTGTTCTTACCCTAAGGTATCTTCAGCATCCGTCTATCCACATTCCCAATGCTTCAATTATGTGCATACTTGATATTTTTAATGTCCACACTTCTGCACAATACAAAAGTACAGATCAAACACTTAACCATTCTTTGTCTTAGTTCTAAAGTGCGATGATTATTGTAAAGAAACGACTTCATTTTCATAAAAGTAGTTTTAGTTATTGCTATTTTGCGTTTTATTTCTGTCTGTATCTAGTTGGTCCATTATGACAGTCCCTAAATATGACATTTTGTGAACTTTTTCAACTTAAACTCCATTTTATTGAAGCTCTGCATCTGGATGTGGGTTATGACTAAAAACTAAAAATTTGGATTTGTTTGAGTTTATTTTAATTGGCCATTTCCTCTTCTACTTCGTGAATAAGATCAAGCAGAATTTGGAGACCTTTAATATTATCTGACAGAATTACTGTATTTTTATTCCATATGACTGCTCTCAAGTACCTTTTTAAATAACTGGTCTAAGTAAATACTGAAGAATGTTGGCGACAAAATGCAACCTTGTCTTACTCCCCGTTGTATGGAGATTTCGTCATCTTCAATTTATACGATATCAGTTTGATTCCAGTATAAATTTTTAATGACACGAATATCTTTGTCATCTATTCATATATTTTTCAGCATCTGCTTTAATTTTATATGCTGTACTTTATCAAATGCCTTTCCGAACTCCACGAAGCATACAAATACATCTTTTCTTTGGTCAGGCATTTTTGTAATAGGATGTTTAGCGCAAAAAGTGCCTCCCTGGTTACCATAGCATTTCTAAAACTAAATTGGGTATAAAGAGACTAAGTTTTCACTCTAATGGCATATAAAACAACATAATACTATTCTACATCTTACCAGAATGAAAACAATGGGAACCTTCTCTGGTTACACCTCCGAGGCTTCTACAATTTGCAAGCCATACGGATGCTGAGACTAAGGAAGATGAGGGAATTCTACAATTTACAATTCATGTCCCATCTGCTCAGCGCGGTAAAGTTCCAACGAGAATGGTTCCCTTTGTACTCCAATCAGAGTAAATGTAAATAAAAAAATGTGCCTCCTGATGAGAGACTAATAAGTTTCGAAACCGGTAGAGGTGCTTGCTGCACTCTCTGATTGGACTAGAATATGGTTCGGCTGTATTTTCGTTTTGCAACGAAATTGAAAATGGTTATTCATTTTTTAAATTGGGTATCTTTAAGATCTTCTTTGCATTTGCGTCTAATTCTGTTGTGAAGTCTTTTATAAAAATCTTAAGAGTGTGGCTCATTAGGCTAATTAATCGATATTCTGAGCATTTTCTAGCATTGTGATTTTTAGGTATTGCGACAAAGGTGGATTTGAGCCAGTCTGAGGGAATCATTCCGGTGTTATATACTGCAGATTGCCCTTCAATGTCCCTGTAAGTTGGTACCATATGGAAAACTTTTTTATTATTAATTTTACGAAAAAAAGTTATTCTTCATAAAAAGCTCTGCATGGTCAAAAACCTAAGATTCAACCATCAGATATCAAATTTTATGAATATTATACGAGGTATGTCAAAAACTATGAATTTCGCTCAAGAGTAAAGTAGATTTATTTTTTACAATATTAAAAATTGTTAAAGAAAAGTTGTTTGGAATTAAGAAATATATTCTAATATTCAATTATATTTTTCTAATTGATTTTTTAAAATTTTTCTTAAATTATGGATAACCAACATTATTTTCAGTTATTTCAATTATGATAACTCTTTTATTATTAATTTTACGAAAAAAAGGTTATTCTTTATAAAATGTTCTGTATGGTCTAAACCTTAATATACTTTATTTTTCACAATATCGAAAATGGTGATTATGAAAAGTTATTTAGAATTAAAATATATGTTCCAGTGTGTAATTACATCCTTCTAATTGAAATTGTCTGAAGTATAAAGGTACTTTCCTCTTGAAATTCATATTTTTTGACATACCTCGTATAAAATTGATAAAATTTGATATGTATATTAGGTTTTAGACCATACAGAACATTTTATAAAGAATAACTTTTTTCATAAAATTAATAATAAAAGAGTTATCATAATTGAAATAACTGAAAATAATGTTGGTTATCCATAATTTAAGAAAAATGTAATTGCATATTAGAATATAGTTCTTAATTCCAAACAACTTTTTATAATAACTATTTTCAATACTAAGAAAAATAATGCTTCTTTACTCTTGAGCGAAATTCAAATTTTTTGATATACCTCGTATAATATTCATAAAATTTGATATCTGATTATTGAATGTTAGATTTTAGACCATGCAGAGCTTTTTATGAAAGATAACTTTTTTCGTAAAATAATAATAAAAAAGTTTTTCATATGGTTCCAACTTACAGACCTAATGTATATTGCAAAATGATTACAAATCTTAAAATCTCACTACCAAGCATATAATGTTCATAATATATCCGCTATATTACTATAACGAGTCTTTCGAGAAAAACCATAATTGTGATAAGCCATCGAAAGCCTTCCTTCTTTTGGATGCTTAGTCACTCCCACACAAAAAATGCTCAATAAATATATATATATGTATAATCTAACTCCTGTAAAGAACGTTCACAAATAAGAATAATCCCCCTTATAAATCTTCTATTGAAAATCTGTAAGTTATCAGGACCGACTAAAATCCCAAATAAATTATTCTGCAAATGTATAAGGTCTAAATTCTAAGAATTTGAACTTGGTAAAATACGTAATTTACAATCTTTACTATATTGTTACTAGCCCTCAACCGTTTGATTTTTAAAATGGTTTAAAATATCTGATAATTTCTAGTTAGGATATTATGAGTGTTAGAATTAATTTCATGTTCTTTTTTTTTAAATATTTATTATAGATTAACATCCAGATAAGAAAGAAGGAAGACCGTCTCTAGACGGTCATAACGGTTTAGGTATAAAAAATTAGAAGATGTGTTATTTGAATAAACTAAAGAAATCATTTATATTGTTAAAATAAAAACAAAATGTAACAAAATATAGAAGAGCAGATGGAGAACCCAAAAACTGGCCTACCTCAAGGAAGCGTTCTGGTGCCGTCCATATTTAACATCCATACCTACCAACGACCAACCAAAGCATCCCCAGACTGAGAGTTTTGTTTACGCTGACGACCTCGGTATCATCGTAAAAGGGAAAACACTCACGCAAGTCTCACGCCAGTGAAACTACTCTAGCTAATTGAAATACTATCCGACAATAATATTTCAACCAACCAATATAGCTATCGTTCACCCTAGCTTAGCTCAGTCTCTCAAGGTGTGTGTTCGTCTTGTCCTAATCTTAGATATGAACTCTGAAAATTTAAAATGAAAGCAAACAAAACAGTATTTTTAACCAATCATGTCTATTGTTCAATAAAGATATAATAAAAATGTGACTTATTAAATGCATTAACAAATATATTCAAATTCTTGCCAAAAACTATGCAAAAAGTTCCAAAATGTTAAATATACCAATATTTGCAACTGTAAATGTAATTTAAATTAATAATATTATACTGAAATATATATTTAAATTATTGAAACTGGTAATACCTACTTCTTTAACCCCACATATGAAAATTAGAGTTTAATGTATAAAAATTAGTCCAAAAAGTACCAAAAAAGTATGCAAAATAAATACATATACAGATTTACTGCAAAAATTGAATCTAAAATGAAATATATGAAAATAGTATTTATTAATGCTTGTATATTTGCACCAAACCAAAAATTCAACGTTCAAATCTTCGAATAAGACAAGTGGCGTTGGAGCGCCAGTGAAACGAAAAGAACCTCACGCAAGTAGAGTCGACAATGGAATAGGCTTTAAACTTACTACAAACAAAACTAATCAAAGCCAAACCCTACTAAACTCTTCAAATATAAACAAAGTATATGCATTCCATCTCAACAACCATTTGGCGCAAGTACCTAAAACTTAATGTATCTTGGGAGGGGCAACGCTTGGAACATACTGATAGGCTCAAATATTTTGGAGTGATACTAGACCGGTCACTAACATATCAATTCCACTGTCAGAGTACGAAACAAAAGGTTTCTACGCGAAACGACCTTCTCCGGAAACTTGTAGGGAGCAAGTGAGGTGCACACCATCATCATAATCATCGGTGACCGCTGACAGTCCATGGAGGGCCATGGTCGCCCGTTGGGGTTTCTAGGCTCTAAAGTTTTACATGGTGTGGAGGCCAGCCACACGCACAACTCCTCAAAAGTTCTAAACGATATTTATCTAAAATATTACTTTCTGGTTTCTTTTTTGAGGAGGTCTTTTCGGCGTTATGTGTGTTTTGCTTGATGGACTATAGCTGCCCATGTTTTTCTTTCCTTTGCTTGTTTTTCCCATTCTCGTATTCCTAGGTCTTTCAAATCCTGATTAATACCATCAATCCATCTCTTTCTAGGCCTACCTCTCGGTCTCTTCCCATTTAATTCCTTTCTAAGTACTTTTTTTGTATTTCTCTTATCATCCATCCTTTCTACGTGTCCTAACCAACTCAGTCGTTTATTTCGTATTTCTTTTATGATAGTCGGTCTGTTAAACATTCTATTTATTTCGTGGTTCATTCTTATACGCCATTCTCCATTCTCCTGTATAGGTCCATATATTTTCCTTAAGATTTTTCTTTCCCATCTAAGAAGTTGTTCCTCTTGTTCACTAGTCAAGGTCCATGTTTCTGATGCATACATTACTACAGGTCTCATTACTGTTGTGTATATTTTTAGTTTTGAATTAATAGATACAGATTTTGACTTTATGATATTTTGTAGGCTGTAGAAGCATTTGTTCCCAAGTGAAATTCTTGCTGTTACCTCATCACTGTTTTTATTTCCTTCTGTTATTGTTGATCCTAAATATTTGAAACGGTCTACTTTTTCAAATATTTGCCCGCTCAGAGATATGTTGCCTTTCGTTTGTACTTTTTCCCGAGTTGTTATCATATACTTTGTCTTTGAGACATTAACTTCTAGACCCATAGTCTGTGCCGCTTCTTTAAAATATGTATAAATTTTTTCTAGGTCTTTTAATGTCCAGCTGATTATGTCTATATCATCTGCGTAGGCAACGACCTGATTGGCCTTTGTAAATATTGTACCATCCCTATCTATAGGAGTTTTCCTGATTACTTGTTATAACGCAAGGTAAGTGTTGTTGACAGTGCATCCCCTTGTGTTAGACCTTCATTAATGTTAAATTCATCGGTTGATTTTGGATCCTTACTTTTGCTTTGGTGTTGGTTAGGCATAGTTTTACTAATCTGATTAGTTTTTTGGCACATTTAACTTTTGCATTGCTCTATATAATTCCTTTCTAATTATTGAGTCATACGCTTGTTTGAAATCTACAAATAGATGATGTAGTTCGGTATTCCGCTCATAGAATTTTTCTAGCGTTTGCCTTACTGTAAATATTTGGTCTATAGTTGACCTGCCTTTCCTGAATCCTCCTTGATAATCCCCTGTTGTTTGTTTCATTATATTATTTAGTCTTCCTTCCAATATCTTGCTAAATATTTTGTATCCAACGTTTAGTAGTGATATTCCCCGGTGATTATTGCAATCTAACTTGTCTCCCTTCTTATGTATAGGGCATATCACTGCAATTTTCCATTGTTCCGGCATTATTTCTGTGGTCCATATTTCTAGTATTAACTTTGATATTTCACTCTGTATTCTATGTCCTCCGTATTTTAACATTTCTACCGTTATTGTATCGCATCCTGGGGCCATGTTATTTTTCATTTTTTTTATTACGTCTTTTATTTCTGCTTCTGTTGGTGCATATTAGTCTACTTCAGCCTCTCCTACTAATATTAGCTCTTTTATTTCGTAACGTTGATTTTGTTTATTCAACAGTTCTTTAAAATGTTCTCTCCACCGTTTTAGCACTCCTTTTTCGTCTGCTATTAAGTCCCCATTTTTGTCTTTGCATAATTTTGTTCTTGGTTGGAAACCTTTTTTTCAAGATTTATTTCCTTATAGAATAGTTCTATTTCATGTTTTTGTTCATGTTCTGCCTTTCAATCTTTTCTTTATTGTGTTTCCTCTTTTTAAATCTCAGATGTTTTTTTAATTGTCGTCTTCTTGTAGTATATTCCTCTTTGGTTTCTTCCGTACTGTTGTTCAGCATTTTAAGCCTAGCTTGGTTTTTTTGTTCCATTAGTCAATGGCAATCTTTGTCATACCATCTTTTTTGGCTAGGTTCTTTGCTTTCCCCCACTACTTCTTTTGCAGCTGTTATCACTGCTTCTTTTAAAACCCTCCATTTATCTTCGATATTTCTGACCTGATTTTCATTTACTTGATTACATTGTTCAATTATGTTCTCTATTTTCGTTTCATATCTTGCTCTCTTTTCCTCATTAGAGGCCAATATATCTGAAGCGTATTTGATCTTTTTTCACCTTTCTCTGTTTCCTTGGCGGTAATTTTTTGTTTATATTTAATTAGCACAATGTGGTAATCGGAGCTGCTGTTTGCCCCTCTATGACTTCTCACATCTGAAATGTCTGAAGCATGTCTTGCTTCTATTAAGACGTGGTCGATCTGGTTTCTTATTTTCATATCAGGGGAAACCCATGTTTCTTTGTGGATATTTTTATGTGCAAATTTTGTACTGCTTATCACCATTTTTTTGTCTGTTGCAAAATCTATGATTCTTTGTCCGTTGTCATTACTTATTTCGTGCAGGCTATGTATACCTATTGTTCTCTGATATAATTCCTCTCTTCCTATTTTTGCGCTTAAATCTCCTAAAATTATTTTAACGCTATAATTGTTTATATTTGACACTTCTTGGTCTAATTTGGCATAAAAATTTTCTTTTTGAGGTCTCTTTAGAGGTGCACACCCCTAGGTCTCAAAGTCAACAGCTGAGGCCTTATGTTTTTCAACAAAGAATATGCTTGTCTGGGGTAGATCTAGACACCCAACAAGTCAGCACGGTGTTAAATGAAACATGTAGATTAGCTACCGGTTGTATGAAGCATGCCCCTCTACTACCCCTACTGTACCGGGCAGCTGAATTCGCATCACCAGAGGACCGTAGATGCGCCTCACAATATGTGGAGAAGTTCAGGCAAACTTTCGATGAAAGGCACCAATTATACGGGTTTGACGAACCGCCTGGAACCAGCCGACTTAAATCAAGGAAAGGTTTATGACAAATGTCAACGTCGAACCACCCGAACTGTTCCCCCTACATCTAGTCTAGAACGACCTAATGGAATGAACCTGGCGGGCACTCGGCCAGATACTCACCGGTGTTGCCCCTGTAAAACAGAACCTCATAAGTGGGGCATCAAGACAGATAACGACGCACGTTGTGAATGTGGGGAACTACAGAACGTGAAGCGCATGAGAATATGCAGACTTTGCCCATCACAGTGCACCCTCCATGATTTATGGCTCGCAAATACAAAGGGTGAAGACGTAGCCCGATACTCGGCAGAAAAACTGTAATCGGATCCAGACTCGAAAAAGTAAAGTAAGTGTCGATCTTATCATTGCTACAAGAACAATTAACTAAAGTTGACTCTGGAACATTACACTTTTTAATTTTATTGACCTTCAAACAAAATCGATACTGTTCATGTGTAATTTGATTGTGATGTTGAAGTGGGAAATTTTCAACGTAATTACATATTTTCAGTTTCCTACTGAGGCGCAAGAAATATCAGATATATTTTTAAACCAATTGCTAAACCAGTAGCAATTACCGACCGATAACAGAACGATAAAATGCTTTTCTTTCTTGTGTTACCAAGAGAAAATCAGTTGTTTGAAAATAAACACCTGACAATAAGTAATCTGAGTAGACGGTTATAAGAAATAAATTAGAAAAATGAAATTAAAATACTTGTTTTATCAATACGATGGAAATAAATTTAAGTTAATATTGTTCTGAAGCTATTTCTTTGTCGCGTTTATGTAATTTAATATTCTAATTGGGAAATAAGTTAACTTGAAACATGATTTTATTGACACTTTGAAGGCCGTTATCGAAATACAAAATATTAATAAATTAAACAAATTTTGTTACTTAGTAACAAAATTCTTTTAATAATTTAATTTAGTCTGACTCATTCATATCGACAATATTACCCTAGGATAATATGACCCTGATGTGCGCCAATGGTGAATCTAAAATTCTTAATTGTATGTCACTAAATGCACAATAACTACCTCTTAACACCCACCAAACCTCAACCGGTTTTAGAGCAATAAATAAATCGTCAGTTTGTAAAAAAATATTAACACCCCCCTATCCCGGAAACGAAGCATTTGCGGACATACGTTTACAAAGCAAACTGTCATTATTTTTTTTTTCATGCAGAATTACCCCTTAAAGTTTGCCATACTTATTTAAAAACACCCTGTATTGACGAATGAGGCCAGTTTTTAAAGTACATAACTTTTTTATTATCCAACATAAGCGAATGAATCAAAAAACAGAATGCTAAGAAAACATGAGGCTATAGTTGGGTTTTAATTTCAGTATTTTATAAATGGTAGAATATTCCACAGGCTATAACATGTTAAAAATATCCCTTAAATCGGACAGCAGGTTTAGGAAATTCGAGACATTAAAAATGACTAATTTTTAAGGTGGTGCGTTAATTTCTTGGAGAAGTGTATTAGTTTAACATCTGTCATGTACTATGAACCAGTTAAATATCTTCCCTTGAACGAACTATATTATTACAATTTGATGTCTAGTAGTAAAATTGTCTGTGGTTCACTAAGTATAAAGCTCCTTAATTTTCGAGCCTCTCTTTTATTAAGTAATTCGTAAGGAAAATCCTACCCCAGAAGTGTAGACAAGATTGTGTTTTGTAGAGGATCTAGAGACACGCAGATCGTATATATGTTATAGGGGTGTATTTAGGTCGCCGCCGACAGTTTTACAAAAGCACGGCAGACGATCGCGATGTGGAGATGGAGGGGATCGATTACTTGTGGCTCATTAGTGGTAGAAGCTCTCAAATAACAGTATCTTGCCAAAACAGCTGAAGCATATGCATTGCATGTAATTTCACTGTTAAATTTAAGTGTGCTGTACACTAGATTATCCTTGATAATTTCTTGTATTATAACTAGAGACCCACATATATGTGTTACCGGCCAAACTCTATTTCAGGGCAAACTAGTTTGTCCTAAGCGCGTTAGGATAAACTAGTATGGCCTAGGCCAAACTAGTTTGTCCTATCGCGCGTAGGCCAAACTAATTTATCCTGATATAAATATACACACTTCAGGCCAAACTAGTTTATCCTGATATAAAGACGCACGCTTCAGGCTAAACTAGTTTATCCTGAAGGGTATGTTTTTATATTTAATCTAGTCGAAAATAATTGATTACAGATTGGTTGCTGATTTAAACGTAAGTTTAGAAGAAACTATTAACGGCCGGTTTCACAGAGTAAAGTTAACTTGTGGTTAAGAGATAACCAGAAGAAACGTCAAAATATGCGTTTTAGTTTCAGGTCAACGGCGAAGTATGGTTAACTCACAGAATTTTTAACCAGAGGTTGGAGTTAGTTACTCTTATGGGTATACCTAGAAGGGTATCAATTATGAAACTGAAACGCATATTTTGGGGTAATTTTGAGGTTATCTCTTAACCACAAGTTAACTTTACCTTGTGAAACTGGCCGTAAGAGTTAAAAGACTTTTAAGAATTTAGGGTAAATGATAAACCGAGATGGCACTCTTGTATAAAAGATATAGAAATGAAAATAGTACGGGGAAAACAAGCCACAAAAGCACTCCATGGAGTGATATGGAAGAACACTCTAACTAAAGAAAACAAAAAAGGATTTTTCAGGGCATAGTGCTGAATATTACCCGACAAGAGCGGAAGAATGGCCAGTGACAACGACAATACGAAATAAAATACGAACAGTTGAATTGGAGTTTATGAGAAGGTGTCTACAAATTACCAGGTAAGATAGAATAAGAACAGAGGAAATATGAAACAGAATAGAAGTAGAATGCTTAATTACAAAAAAATTGTGGTAGTAACAGTAGAGCCCTGAAATGGTACGGGCATGTACAAAGAATGCCGCAGCATAGGTGGCCGAAAAGATTACTGGGCTGGAACCCACGGGGAGGAAGACGGAGACGAAAACCTGCTGTGAGATGGAAAACTCACATAGAAAATGTTATGATAGATAAAGACCTCAGAGATGGCTAGAGTGTTATGGAAGACGAAAACGGCAAACTCATAATGAGAAAAAGCCAAGAAGAAGAAAGTAATTCAGCGAACTAGTACGGCTTAATATAAAGAATAAATTGAATAAAATACTTTGTTCTTGGAAAAATAATCATTTTTATTAAAATTATAATTATTCGTAACAAACAAACAATAATATTGGGTTGTATTCGCGGTCGGACGGACAGACAGCCTAGGTCAAATTTCTCATCTTTAGTAGCATCCTTGGCTTATAAGCTTTCATTTGACACCTCATTTGTCATTCTACCTGGTATAGTGACGGATCAGTTGAGTTCACGGACAGACAGACAGACGGTCGTACGGACGGACAGACAGACAGACGGACGTACGGACGGACAGACGGATGTGGATAACTCAACGTTTTCACATTTTCTCAACATTGGTGAAACACATATTAATTCGTACTCGATTTTATTCGTAAGTGTATCCTTTCTTTTACTTTTTGGAGAAAACCTCATCCTTTTATTTATTATTTTTTATATTATTTAATTATACAAGAATATATTGATTTATAGTATGTATAAATCTTCATTCGATGTATCATATGATACAATATATCGATGTATCATTTTTTTACCATCCCTGTTGGGACGTGATTAGGGAATTCCCCGCATGTAAAAGTCCTTACATGTTCGCTAAATTACTTTCGACTCGGCAACAAATTGTTTTAGACAAGGCCATACTAGTTTATCCTTAAGTGTGACTCTTTACTATATATCAGGATAAACTAGTTTGGCCTAGACTCTAGACCAAACGAGTTTGGCCTGAAGTGTGTGAATTTATATCAGAATAAACTAGTTTGGCCTACGCGCGATAGGACAAACTAGTTTGTCCTGAAATCGGGTTTGGCCGGTAACATATGCACTAAAATTTTTCAAAATATGTGTATATATACGCAGACATTGGGTCCCCTTGTCTAACCCCCCTTGTTTTATTTTTTTAGAGGGGGTTAGACAAGAAGGTCCTTCCCTGGCGTTCTAGACTTCAGAAGCCTAGCGTATATAAGAGAGGATTTGAATGAACCGGATTTAGTTATAATTTCGATGTTAAGTGCGCTGTTATTGATAAATGTAAAATAAATTGTACAAAGTAATTAGATATAAATTATATTTTTTAGTGTGTAAATAAATACTTATTACACAAGAAAGGAGACGATGCGCACCTAGAAAACAATAGACCAATCAGCTTATTGAATCACATCTATAAAATGTTTACCCGAATAATTACGACAAGACTAGAAAAAAGTTGGATTTCTACCAGCCCCGAGGACAAGCTGACTTCCGCTCAAAATTCGGAACAAACGATCACCTACAAACAGTAAAAACCTTGTTAGAAAAATCGATAGAATATAATAGATCACTGGTACTTATCTTCGTAGACTTTCACAATAGTAGAATAGACTATCGGTTTACAAAGTTAGTACAAACATTGTACCAAAACGTCACAATGCGTGTAAAACTACATGATACCACCAGAGAAATTCATATCAAGTGAGGTGTGAGACAGGGCGACACTCAACTAAATCATTTATAACGGTCCTCGGATGCGCCTTTAAAATGCTAAAGTGGGAGAATAGAGGAATAAAAATAGATGGGAAATGCTTAATCATCTGCGTTTTGTCGACGATATAGTCTTATTACCGAAGATCTGGGTGAAGCACAACAAATGCTACAAGAATTAGAAAACGTATCTTCAACAATAGGTCTAAAAATGAACATCCGTAAGACCAAATTTATGACAAATTTAGTTCCCAGCAAACACCTAACCATCCAAAATCAAGTGGTAGAATTGACAGAAAAGTACAGTTACGGTCATTGAATAGTTTACAGGCTTACGCATCTAGGAGCCGATTTTTTAAATTATTACCTTGTTTAAGTGTACCTTTTACGTCAAAGTGACGTTACCAGTGGTGTACCTATAATAGGTTGATTAAAATTAAAAAATAAAAATAATATAAATATGTAGGTATATTTTACAAAGTTTAACAAAATAAATGGAAAGTATAAAAATAAGATTTTTTGAATAGAATGGATTATGACCTTAATAATGAAAACAAGGAAGTCTGGTTTAAAAATACCGATTTAATTTTATATCTATCCCAAATTATCCAATCTTTGTTTGATTTTTCATATGCACATATGGCTCACGTCCAAATCTGCAGCAACTTGTCTTAAAAACCTACCTTCTTCGAGTTTGGCAATTGCTCTTGCTTTTGCGCATCATTCAAATTTATTGTAAGTAACCATTTTGGAGGAGTTTGATATCGTTATTTTATTTTTCAACACTCGCGAAATTTTTGACAAAAACTGACTTTTGAAATTTTTTGACTTTGACATTTATCAAATCCGTACGACACTGCAAATTTACAGTATTACAATATAAAAATTAAGGTGTAAACTATTCAGTGATCGCAACTGTACATATAATCTCGGTCTTTTCAACGACGAATAACACTTCCTTGGGCGGCGCATGGTTCACTAAGAGACATCTTTAAGAGGAACATCCCGATAGCTATGAAACGGAAGACATTTGACCAATGTGTTCTTCCTATTAGGACATACGGAGCAGAAGCTCTCACGCTCACAAAAACAACAGCACTAAAAATGCGAGTGGCACAAAGGCGCATGGAAAGATCGATTCTAGGCGTGACAAAAAAAGACAAAATAAGGAACCAAGACCTAAGAAAAAGAACAGGTATCACTGATGTCGTCGAACGTATAGCCAAGCTGAAATGGAATTGGGCAGGTCACATAGCAAGACTGAAAGACTCAAGATGGACCAGAAAACTAATTGATTGGAGCCCAAGAGAAGACAAACGCAGCAGAGAACGACCACCAACACGCTGGATGGACGACATTAAACGAATATCCAAGAAATGGCAACAAAACGCACATAACCGTGGAGAGTGGCGAAAAATGGGAGAGACCTATGTCCAGCAGTGGACAGAAGATGTTGCATGATGATGATAATGTGTAAATAAATTAAAAATTAAGTGTTTCCAATTAAAATAAAGCCATAATAAAAAAATATGAAAAAAATATTTTTAACAAACGCTTTTCTTTAGTAACGAGTGACTATAAACATATAAAAAATCAACTAAAAAGTAAAAAATAAAAAAAAATTGAACAAATCTAACACATTCGTCAAAGAAAAGCGTGGCGCGTCTTCATCGAGTAAACGGTTTTCGCACCACGCTTTTCTTTCATGAATGTGTTAGATTTTTTCAATTGTTTTTATTTTTTAGTTGATTTTTTATAATGTTTAATTTTAGTCACTCGTAACTAAAGAAAAGCGTTTCTTAAAAATATTTTTTTCATATTTTTTAAACGCTTTTCTTTACTTCAATAGTTTGCATCAAATCTTTAGACGTTAATTTGACTGACTTTTCTTCAATGCAAATGAATGAAAATGTGCAGACACATGCATTCGCGGGAAGAATACACGAATAGTCAATAAAAAAAATTATGTTTATTAATTATTGTTTAAATAAAAAAAACGATATTAATGGAAAATGCTTAAATTCTCTTGTTTTTTACAATGTAGAAACTTGAAACTTTTACGGATTGTAGCTAATGATATGAACTATACATAATTTCACTTTTTACGTTAATTGTTTACGTTATGCTTTATAAATAAACAATAAGTTTAAAATTTTGAACGCTCATATATTTGTTTATATATAAATCGGCGTTTATTCGTGTCAAATTTTTAAACGCTTTTCTTTACTTCAAAAGTTTGCATCAAATCTTTAGAAGTTAATTTGACTGACTTTTGTTCAATGCAAATGAATGAAAATTTTCAGACATATGCATTCGCAGGAACAATACACGAATATTCAATAAATTTTTTTTATGTTTATTAATTGTTTAAATAAAAAAAAACGATTTTAATGGAAAATGCTTAAATTCTCTTGTTTTTTACAATGTAGAAACTTGAAACTTTTACGGATTGTAGCTAATGATATGAACTACAGTGACTGATCATATTATTAGAGCCACCTCAGAAAATTTTACTTTTGTTTAATAATGGTATGTAAGTTTTTTCTTTATACGGTCCACGTTGCCTTTGAAACTTTAGAAATGGATGCTATGTTTCTGTTGGAGTGATTAGTATTGAATATTAAAGTTTTTATTTCTGCTATTTTATTTGGTGAGATGTCTTTGGATTTCCTATGATGTTCTGGTACAACTAGTGTAGCGAACGCGCAATGTTTACTAAATTCACAAAATATAGTACACTGTCAGAATATCACTAGAGAGCAATGGAAACTCACAAAGTTTATTATAACTCTAAACACCAAGAATACAAAATAATAGGCACACGAGTTGCAAGCTAGGCTGGCAGCACTGACAAACAATAGCATCTGAGTCACACATGCGTGTTGCCACTATTGTCAGACTATTTATTAAACTTTCATAAAGTGTAACAAGACAGCCAAATGGAAACAAATGCATTAATGTATAATGCAGCTCAATTATATACCCTTCCTCTAAAACATTGAATTTTACTAGGTGGCTCTAATAATATGATCACCCACTGTATACATAATTTCACTTTTTACGTTAATTGTTTACGTTATGCTTCATAAATAAACAATAAAGTTTCAAATTTTGAACACTCATATATTTGTTTATAAAACTCGAATTCAAAAAAAGTCTTAGAAAAACCACCGGTAGAGACGTTTTGTGCTTTAATTAGAATTCGTTTTGTCGTATTAATTAATTAAACGCTTTTCTTTAGTTCAATCGTATGGGTCAAATTTTTGGACGTTAATTTGACTGCCTTTTCTTCAATGCAAATGACTAAAAAATTGCAGACATATATGCATTCGCGGGAACAACACACGAAAAGTCAATAAACAATTTTTTTGTTTATTAATGTTTAAATAAAAAACGATTTTAACGGAAAATGCTTAAATTCTCTTGTTTTTTGCAATGAAGAGACTTGAAACTTTTACAGATTGTAGCTAATTATATGAACTATACATAATTTCACTTTTTACGTTAATTGTTTACGTTATGCTTCATAAATAAACAATAAAGTTTCAAATTTTTTGCTGATTCCGACTACTTTTCATGTTTGTACATCATATGTTTTATACATATTTTAATAAACATGACGATATATTTTAATGTTTGAAAAGTGTAAGACTATTAAGTAAAAAATAAAAAAAATATTTTTAAGAAACGCTTTTCTTTAGTTACGAGTGACTAAAATTAAACATATAAAAAATTAACTAAAAAGCAAAAAATAAAAAAAATTGAAAAAATCTAACACATTCGTTAAAGAAAAGCGTGGTGCGAAAACTGTTTATCCGATGAAGACGCGCCACGCTTTTCTTTGACGAATGTGTTAGATTTTTTCAATTTTTTTTTATTTTTTGCCTTTTAGTTGATTTTTTATATGTTTAATTTTAGTCACTCGTAACTAAAGAAAAGCGTTTCTTAAAAATATGTTTTTCATATTTTTTTATTTACTTTTTAGTCTTACACTTTTCAAACATTAAAATATATCATCATGTTTATTAAAATATGCAGGGTTGTTTCGTTTTAAACATTTTGTTTTAATCAACTGTTTTAAACATGTTTTAAACATTTGTTTATGTTTAAAACAGTTTTTGTTTAAAACAGTTTAAACATGTTTAAAACACTTAAATTAAACAAGTGTTTTTTTTCATTTTCTTTATTAATATGTATAATGAACATCAAAAAAAATTATTAAATACCTTATATAAACTTTTTAACATACATATTATTTATTAATTAATAATCGGAACACAGCAAAAAAATTGGAAAACTTAAAACATTTTGCATACAAGAGTTAATCAATTTCTCAAAACTGTTTCAGTCTCATAGTAATATTGTAATCTGAATCATCAATCTGATCAGTCAAATTGAAACCAACTTACAAGCTTTGATATTGCCTAGCGGGCGTAGCCGATTACGTAGTTTGGAACGGTAAACCGTATAATGAGAAGAGTCTTTCTATGTTTACTCACGATGCAATAGCTCTGTGAGGCTGTTGAGCAAGTTTCAATGCTGTAGTATTTATATTTTTCTTAGAACGCCACCATGCCAATCGTTTTACGTTCTAAATTAGATGTTTAGAAAACATATGGTTTAAAGGGTACACACTTTGCCTGGTAATAATAATAATAATAATTGAAAATGCTTCTGGATGATAATTTATAAAGGATAGATGATAAGTTTATTTCCACTAAAGCAATGATCAAGCAAATTTGACAAAAAATTAGCTGGGGCCACCACAAAATAACTGACAGTAGACGTTATTGCAATAGCTAACTTGCAATGCGAATTTATAAATAATAAATAGTCTGGGGTTCCCCAGGCAATTTCTTATTTATTATTTAGTAGAATAATAGATCAAAAACCTTCAATTGATGTTATGTTTAAGAAAATATGATTTAAACAATGTTTTCTTCTAAGTTTTATTTCTTTAAAATTTTAAATTTAAAAACAAAAAACATGTTTAAAGCAAAAAAAAGGTTTAAAACAAAAAAACATCTGTTTTAAACAAGTTTTATTTGTTTAAAACATACAATTTAAAAACAAAAAAAAACATGTTTAAAACAAAAAAAAACGTTTAAAACAAAAAAAACATGTGTTTTGTTTAAAATTAAAAAAACGTGTTTTTTTGCAACCCTGAAAATATGTATAAAACATATGATGTACAAATATGAAAAGTAGTCGGAATCGGCAAAAAACTTAAAACTTTATTGTTTATTTATGAAGCATAACGTAAACAATTAACGTAAAAAGTGAAATTATGCATAGTTCATATAATTAGCTACAATCTGTAAAAGTTTCAAGTTTCTTCATTGTAAAAAACAAGAGAATTTAAGCATTTTCCGTTAAAATCGTTTTTTATTTAAACAATTAATAAACAAAAAAATTTTTATTGACTATTCATGTATTGTTCCCGCGAATGCATTTATGTCTGCAAATTTTTAGTCATTTGCATTGAAGAAAAGGCAGTCAAATTAACGTCCAAAGATTTGACCCAAACGATTGAACTAAAGAAAGGCGTTTAAATAATTAATACGACAAAACGAATTATAATGTTAATTGTAGCACAAAACGTCTCTACCGGTGGTTTTTCTAAGACTACGATAAAAACACGAATTTTTTGAATTCGAGTTTTGGTTGAAGTTTGGTTTCGTATCGTATTGAAATTTGACACGAATAAACGCCGATTTATATATAAACAAATATATGGGCGTTCAAAATTTGAAACTTTATTGTTTATTTATGAAGCATAACGTAAACAATTAACGTAACAAGTGAAATTATGTATAGTTCATATCATTAGCTACAATCCGTAAAAGTTTCAAGTTTTTACGTCAAAGAGAATTTAAGCATTTTCCATTAAAATCGTTTTTTTTTTATTTAAACAATTAATAAACATAAACAATTTTTTTTATTGACTATTCGTGTATTCTTCCCGCGAATGCATGTGTCTGCAAATTTTCATTCATTTGCATTGAAGAAAAGTCAGTCAAATTAACGTCTAAAGATTTGATGCAAATAGACCAGGGCGCATCTGTAAAAATATTAGTACATTTGGACGTTGAGAGGTGACTCAAATTTTTTTGCAGAAATTGCTTGAAAATAACTCAAATAATAATATTTGAGTTATCCTCCCTCTCGAAAAGGTCCGGAACATTGTTTAAATAATCAAAATGACAAAAAATGAAGGGAAAATTCGATTTTTTCTTCGTTTTTTGATTATTTAAAAGTATTCATTTCCGAGAAAAGTTGTACTGACATAAAAGTTGCGTAATTAAATTTTCTACAATATAGAATTGGTTAAAAATTTAAAAAATAGTCACCCTTGTTACAAAATAGCAATAATTGCAAAAAAACCATACAAAAACAAGTATTCGCATTTTACGTTTTTTAGCCATTTATGCTACACTTAGGTCCTTCATATTTCACCCAGGAAAACTTTATGATACAGTAAAATAATACTGTAAATTTTATTAAGATCGGTTCAATAGATTTTGCAAAATAAATTTTGCAATCCAGCTTTCGCAAAAAAATTCATTTTTTCAAAATGTTACAGGACTGAAAATAAAGCAGACAGCAAGTTGAATTTTTTTTGCTTATAGAAGTGGACTGTACCTTTCATTTGCAATTTGCAAAATTAAATTCGATTAACTACTACGGCGTCAGGAATTTTTTTAAATAAACATTAACTATTGGTGCTACGCGCAGGACAGCGGATAGTTTGCTATGATTGGCCATTCCAATGACCTTTGATAATGATTGATACACTTTAATTTTTATTACATTTCGATATAAATAAATAAATTTGTTTATTGCAAAATAAAAACGCATACTCTATCCTTTGAAATAACACTTTTTTTAGCAAAAACTTTCTTTGTTCATATATTTTAACTTAAAGAATAAAAGTTTATTATTTTTAAACATATGCAATTGTTTAAACAATATTTCACAAACAATAATAAAATTAATTGAATTTTTGTGGAACTAAAATATGAAAATACAACAAAATATAGAGTAAGAAAATAATATATTAGATAAAGATTGGAAGAAATTTTGGTGGAAATCAACTTGTGTGAATCGAACACGCGCGTAGCACCAAAAATTAATGTTTATTTAAAAAATTTCCCTGACGCCGTGGTAATTAATCGATTTTAATTTTGCAAATTGCAATGAAAGGTACAGTACACTTCTATAAGCAAAAAAAAATCAACTTGCTACCTGCTTTATTTTCAGTCCTGCAACATTTTAAAAAAATGAATTTTTTTTGCGAAAGCTGGATTGCAAAATTTATTTTGCAAAATCTATTAAACCGATCTTAATAAAATTTACAGTGTTATTTAACTATATCATAAAGTTTTTCTGGGTAAAATATGAAGGTCTCAAGTTTAGCATAAATGGTTGAAAAACATAAAATGCGAATACTTGTTTTTCTATGGTTTTTTTCGTAATTATTGCTATTTTGCAACAAGGGTGACTATTTTTTAAATTATTAACCAATTCTATATTGTAGGAAATTTAATTACACAACTTTTATGTCAGTACAGCTCTTCTCAGAAATGAACAGTTTTAAAGTTATAATCAAAAAACCAATTTAAAAATCGAATTTTTCCTTCATATTTTGACATTTTGATTATTTAAACAATGTTCCGGACCATTTTGAGTGGGAGGATAACTCAAATATTATTATTTGAGTTATTTTCAAGCAATTTCTGCAAAAAAATTTGAGTCACCTCTCAACGTCCATCTCAAAACAGATGCGCTCTGGACTAAAACTATTGAAGTAAAGAAAAGCGTTTAAAAATATAATAATAATACGTAGCCCGATATAGGGCCAAAATTTTAAGAATGACATGTCCGGAAACGATAAAGTAAAGTAAATACTTTTAAATTATATTAAGAATTCTCCATCTCATAATTTCCAAGTATCTACATCAATAAGTAAAATATTGGTAATGTTTACTGAACAATAAAATATCCCGCAATTAAGGTGATCCACAAACAAATCCACAACCAAATTTCCATAGCTGACCTACTTAATCTGGAAACAGAATAACAACTGGAACGGTATAATTTTAAGCGGATTCTTCCCTTCCACGACAAGACAGCTCGCACAATAAATCTGACATAGCAATTTTGTGTAATCCATATATCCCGCGAAATAGCTGTAATCAGGACATATATTTCAACCTCGGTGAAAGATATTCTTTGAACTGTAAATAGTTACATGCTTGCCTTGTTTGTCTTAAGGAGTTAAGGGGAATTACGATTTTTAACATGTTATTCCAGTGATGTGTTTAAAGGCGCGTTTACATGTATCCAGTAACTGGCGCCAGTCGCACTGGAACGACAGTGCTGGCGTCATGTAAACGCTTTTTGGTTCCAGTCCAGTGCTGTCTGCCAGCGCTGTCTCGAATAGAAGGCTGGTCTATTTTTCGTGCCAGTGGCACTCGTCCGCGTCCCCTCTAACCCCGTGCCAGTGGTTGTAGACACGTGTAAACACAGCGTTCCAGTCGCTGGCGCTGTCGTACCTGTGGTTTCAGTGGCCGTATTAGGATTTTTAATAAGAGTGCCAGTGAGATTGGCGCCAGTTACTGGATACGTGTAAACGAACCTATCCAGCGCTGTCTTAGTCAAGCACTCGCATTCCAGTGAGACTGGCGCCAGTTACTGGATACGTGTAAACGTTACTTTAACCTATAGAAAGAAAACTGACAGAGTTCGAAGCTGTTTTTTAATTACAGTAAAACCTCCATTAACCGAAATGGCTGACAGTTTCAATAATTTTATCAACAAAAAATAAATTTCACAAGGAAAAAGTTTTCCTGGAGTTGGCTGTATACCATGTAATACAAAAAACAGTAAAATCCTGTATAAAAGGTATATTTAAAATCCCTCAAAAGGGCCACATCAAAATAACATAACTAGTTTTCGACTGGTTTACCAGTCATCATCAGTGCTTACCTAAAATGAATATAACCTGATAAAATAATGCAAAGATATTGAAATTTTGACTACGGTTAAAAAATTATAGGTTAGGTATACTCACGTGCAATGTACATGCTAACCACCAAGATATTATTTAACAAAAATATGTGGGTCAAAGCCCAGTAAAAGTAGTCCATCAAGGAAACATTGGTTTAAAATGCTACATTAAGCGTGGATGTTTAAAATATTTTGCTAATCTGCCCCAGGTAACATCTGAGCTGTGGATTTGACTTGTTCACATGTTGAAAGTATGACGGCAAGTGACAATGAAATGGATAGATACCTCCGAACGATGACAAGACAGAAATGACAGTTCCACAGGAAGTTGAAAATTAACCTGTCATATTTAAAGACTATGGTGTACAGCTTGTTAAAATTAGAAATGATGTAACAACACACTCCATTGTGAAAATTATCATTTAAAATTCGTTAAACTAGTTGTTATAGTTAAAAATGTATTCACATATACTGTAATTGGAGTTAGTTAGGCAAACCATATTACACAAAAGTTTTGTATTCGAGAACTAAATTCAGTAATCAAATCTTATTATCAAGAGATCTAAGAATTAAAAAAGCAATTTGGTGTTGATTTAAAGTTATCGAATTTATTTAACTTATTGGTAGCTGTTGGAATTTGTGTAGGTAAGTGTGTAAGAAATCACAATGGGGGTGACTGAGGTGTAAAAATGTCTTAAATAATCTGGGGGATGTATCATTAAGAAAGCACAAGCTCAAACTTAGACTTACGAGTCCAAAAACCAAAACCGTAATAGGATGATGACAGTAGGGGTTGAGGGGTAAGAGATGTCTGTGAGGAAATTAGTGAGAAAGGAACATGAACGAGACCCAGAATAAATCAAAAAATAAATTAAAAAAAGCTATAAAATTAAGGAAACTGAACATATTTAGAGTGAGTTTTTAACGTAATTTTCTATTTTCTTTTGTGTTTTCCTTTGACAACGATGTTTTGCAGCTATACATCTCCAAGACTATGTAATTTGATACAAGAAGAATTCAAAAAACAATGTTATTTTTAACCGAAATTTTTGTTATCCGAAACGGCCTTCCCCCCAATTATTTCGGTTAACGGAGGTTTTACTGTACTAACAATTTAGTGCAACAAACTGGATTTTTTCGATTATTTGTGCCCCATTAAAAAGCTAAATCGTTGACATAAATTTTCAAAATAAGCTTCAAAATGGCGATTTTTGAAAGTTAAAAAGTCAATTTGTTGCTCCGCAGACTAGAAAAAAAGGCAAAATCGTGACTTGTTAATAACCGTTATAAAAATTAGCCTAGACCTTTGGTATTTCACCCAATGTTAGGTATTGGGGTACGTAACAAACCCCTTAAATTTTGAGACCGATCCATCAATGAGTTCAAAAATTATTCTATTTATTTATCCCAGAGACCTATTTTTTGCAAAAACATACGACAGAAAATAATGAAGATAGGGCAATTCAGCGGGAGTCAAACCAAAGTAGATGACGTAAAATCGTTCTCCGACTGCTAACCGCCATTCTTCTCTGTTTAACCGTAAACCTGGAGGGATTTCTCTTTCCTCTAGTTCTTTTTTAAATCCCTCCATGCAGTTTCTTCTCGGCCTTCCTCTTTTCCTTCTCCCTTGTGGTGTCCACGCCAAATCTCTTTAGTGATCCTGGCATCTGGAATTCTCTATCCAAGACCGTACATTAGTTCATATTAGTAGATATGAAATAAATTCTAATAATAATAATATAACAATAATAATAGTCTCCCGTTTGCATGACGCAGTGGGAAAATCCTTCATCAAGAGATAGCCATCGTCTCTCGAGTGTCTTGCAATGTTCCGCATTATTTCTTCAGCTCTCCTAATGACTTTTCTACTTGGTACTCCTCGTAAATATTCTGTGACTTGGCCAATATCCCTAAACAGTAATTCAATCTTCCCTTGCAGTCTTTTTTCCCAGGGTGCAATTCTGTTACCAGTTCTTCCGTTATTAGTACCCCGTCGTGTTCTGATCTTAATGCCCATTACATTAGCAATTGCTGTTGCTGCACAGTAGATGAGCATATGCAAATATTCTAATGTGTAATGAGCTTCTACGACGTAATTGGGTAGGACTTCAGTGTTCACAATTTGTAACAGCGCACCTAGTTTCTTACAAGAGTTAATTCTTGGTAGCCGTGCTCTGCTAAGTGGGTTTGTTCTATTAAACTCTTCTACAGCGCGAGCCATTTCGTTTACTAGGCTATCACGTAACTCGTTGTTTTCCTGCGGTGTATTATCAGGTTGAGTTGTTTCTGGTATGGGAATCTCAGGAATCTGCTCATCAGGGATTTCATTAGGGACTTGATCTAAAATTAGCCCTTGATTGTTAATCTCCCGTTCGACTTCGCTTTTGATGGTATCGCGTCTAGGCTCTGGGATAAGATTATTTCTGATGATTACCCGGTATTGATCTGATACTCGTTGCCCCGATACTTGAATATCTGGGTACTCTCTGCAAAATTCGGCATACAGTTGTTGTCGGTAGCCGATCGTTTCTTGACCGAGGTTTGTCACCTTGTAGTAGAAGCGCAAAATGTTTTCATTAATGGACGCAGTCCATTTCATGCGCTGCCTCGGTCATCCCGCTTGAGTGAGCGCCGGCTGATGTTCCAGCGCAGCACCTTCAGCGGGTGGAGCTCTTGCTGTTATTTGGCTCACTTGTGGTTGTTGTTGTTGGGCTGTAGCTGATTGTATGACAGGGGCCCGCCTCCTCAACACCCTGCCACCGACGTCCCGCATGCTGTCACGTCCAGCGCCGGCTCCAGACGTGCCCTGGCGATCCCCAGGCAGCGATCCTAAACATAAATCATATTTCTCCATATTAATGGGTTTGCATTTTATACCTACTGCCAGGTGTCAGTTTTTGTTCCACGGCAAGTATCCCTGCTACTCTCTGGGTATTGGCGCTACGAATACCCAGAAAGCATCCCCCATTCGCAGGGGGCCGCGCCTGATAGAAGAACTGACAAAAAACTCCCACAGAATGGTCTCCCGTTTGCATGACGCAGTGGGAAAATCCTTCATCAAGAGATAGCCATCAAGCTGGGACTTCTCCAAACGGACCATCTTCCATATTATCAATACGTCCCTGAGAGTATGCTTGAGGATGGCAACTACAAGCTATACTGGGACCGCACTGTGCTCACACACCAAACAGTGGCACATAATAGACCAGATCTTGTACTAGTTAATAAATTAACAAGGCAAACAACACTAATTGATGTGGTGACACCTAACAACAATAATCTACGTAGTAAATTTACTGAAAAGATCGCCAAGTACAGAGATCTGGAAATTCAAATACGAAGACAATGGAGAATGCCAAATACTCAGACGATACCTATCATTATGTCTACCACTGGAGTCGTTCCGAAGAACCTCCTCGAAAGGATAAAAAAGCTGGGGCTAAATGAACATCTTTCCAAGACCATGCAGAAAGCTGTACTACTCGTAACGGCCAGATGTGTACGAAAATTTTTGGGAGATACACCTGCATACCAAGTCACCTAGAGGGCTCGATAACACGGAAAGAGTCCCACCAGAGCTCAATCCTTTTGATACCGTAGGTATCTGGGATGAGTCAATTTTCCCGTTAGAGGGAGTGTGAGCCGTATGGCTAAATCTGGATGTCTCCCGTTTTATACCGCTAACGCGGCTTTGGGATTATCGCAGGGTAGTCTGTTATCTATATGGCCTACGGTTTACAAGGAAGGCAGCAGGGCCAGTGCTAGGCTTCAACCGCGTATTATTACCTCTGGCTTTAGCCACGGTACTCATTTTTTAGTCTGAGTCGACTTGGGGCCTATAGAGATTTTTTTTAATGTCTAGATGTTCTCGCCGGCACGCGGCGCTGGGTTTCGATCCCCGACCTAGCTGCGTGGAAGTCAGACATCCTACCGCCTGAGCTATCCGGGCCCATTGAAATAAATTCTTCTGAATAATAAGTTTGCGGAAATCTCATTAATACTGTAAACGATATCGGGTTTCGTCCACATTTTCCAGACTGTTTGCACAGTATTTTTAGAGAAATTGGAAAACTTCATCTTTGTCGAAAACATAGTTATCTTGTTGGTCATTTCCAATTAAAATTAGAAAATTTTTACATAGACTGCATACATTGCATAACTCGCTACAAAGAACAGGCAGCTAAAAGGAATTGAGAAATACGGTTTAATTACGAGGTTGTGCAAACAACTTTTATTCAAAGGTATTAAATTTTAAAAGCTTCTAAAACTCGTGCATTAATTAAACTTGGCGATTCCATACCAAACTTTTAGGCCTGGATCACGCGTACCAAATAAAAGTTGATTAACAGCAAGCTGAAAATTTGTTAATAGTTTAACGGTGTCTAGTCGGACAAACTTTGATGTACGGGAACAGTGGAATAGGGGAAGTTTTAATTGTGGAACAGGTTAAAAATGTGGAACGTCAGAATACGAAAACGTCCCATGTATTTTGTCGGACAGAATTTCCAATTGATTTTTATGCTTTCATTAAACTCTAATGCAAAAGTCAGACTGCTATTTATCACCTGTCATAATTCCTGTCATTTGACATGTTCTAAGTGTCGGACTTATTAAACCACCCAGTTGGTGGTTTCTGTCTGACAAAATACACGGGACATTTTCGTAGTCTGACGTTCCAAATTTTTAACCTGTTCCACAATTAAAACTTCCCGTGTTCCAGTGTTCCCGACCATCAAAGTTTGTCCGACTAGACACCATTAAGCTATTAACAAATTTTCAGTTTGCTGTTAATCAACTTTTTTTTGGTACGCGGGATCCAGGCCTATTTGATTTTACGAATAATATTAAAACAATTTTTTTTATAATTTCTATTTATTTTGCATTGTGAAAATGAATACTAAATATGAGAGAATAAATGTTAGCCTTCTTTATGCCATAGGGCGAATTTTTTGACCCAGCTTGATAATTTCCGTTAATATTTTTTTGTTTTTATTGTGCTGACGAGGTTGTACTGGTAGCACATTGTTATTATAAGCTTAAAAACCACAACTCCAAATCTGTTTATTATTTCTAAACATTAAGAGATTACTGTAAAAAAGATAAGAGCATTGCATGTGGGGTGACAAAAAATATTTATTAATGGGGCTTAGGCTTAATACGGAAAAGAAAATGTAATGGCATGGGAATCCTTCTTAATGACGAGACAACACTATACACTTTATGTTATCATGATCACTTGAGTTACATGATGCAGAAGCTAATAGAATAGTATAACAAATGGGGTCTCGAAGTCATCATTAAGAAAACTGAAGCCATGTGTATTGGAGGAACAAAGCAGTCCATTACATTAGAGACGATGGGGTAGAAATTAAACACTGTGATGAATACAAGAACCTTGACATGAAGATAACTCAAGATGAAACACTCGATGCTGCTATAAAGACAGAAACATACAGGGTAGAAAAGCCATATCCATGATGAACGGCATTCTGTGTGACCAAACAATATCTAAAGCAAACAAACAGCTCATAAACAATACCATACTTAAACGTGTACATATTATGGCAGTGAAGTTTGGCAAATGAAACAAAGGAGAGATAAAATGTTACTACGATCAGAAATAAACTTCTGGAGAAGAACAGCACGCAAATCAAGAAGAGATCGGATACCAAATGAGAGAATACGAAAAATGATGGGAGTCACACTTACAATAATGGATGCCATAAAAACAAAACAACTAATATGGTACGCCCATGTACAGAGAATTCCAGATGACAGAATTCCTAAACAGAGAAGGAAAAGAGGAAGGCCGATAAGAAACTGGAGGCAAGGAATTGAAAAAGAACTAGAGGAAAGAGAAATCCCTCCAGGTCTATGGTTAAACCAAGAAGAATGGCGGTTAGGAGTCGGAAGGCGTCGGAGAACGTTGTAAGCCGATAGTAGTAGTAGGTTTAATATGCCCTTTACAAAAAACGGGAACAAACTAGAATGCAATAATTACCGCGGAAATAACCAGATATTGTCAAACATCCTGCATGAGAGACTGAATCGTTATACCGAGGCGTTCCTAGGAGAATAGAATAGGCAGGTTTCAGGAGTAGACGTTCAACTATTATCCAGATCTTCCCACTACAACAAATTTTCGAAAAGGCTCAAGAGTTTAATATAAATCTGAGAATCTGTTTGTCGATTTTAAAGCGGCATGTGACAGTGTCATAAAACCAAGTGTTTAGAATGATATGAATAAGTTAGGAATTACAAAAAACTCGTATGCATGATAAACATGACGATGGTCAAGACCTATCAGCAGTAAAAAGACGACAGAACGACTCGTCAACACCATAGAAAAAATCGTACGAGACGCTAATTTAGATAGCAGGGGAACTATATTTAATAGATCAGCCCAAATCCATGCCAACTAACAAACACAAAATCTGGAAATGTTAACACAGCTCTCATGCCGCACTGAAGGAAGTTTGGTAGGATGGTGGATGGTAGATAACTGCCTGGCGACCATCCAGCTACTTATACCACGAATAACAAAACGACGGTAGCCGCAGTGGCTTCCCACTACCATCTAACCATCCAGTGGTTCGCCAGGCGTCTATCCATCCAAATCAGTCGTGTTTGATATTCCATCCGGGTAGCCTGGCTATGGAGGAAAGCGTAATAAGTGCTGTGTATAAAAGATGGGCAATTTGGGACCCAGCAGACCCACTATGTGATGAACCATGGCTTAAAATATCTGATTTATTTATTCTTTGCAGTTGCATTAAAAAAATCCAATATTCAAGTCAGGTGAATTTAAAAAACAATTTGTACCTTTAAGTCGATTTTTCTCCAGTTTCTGAAAAGTGTAGTTAGTGAGTTTTACGTATAATAGGACAATATGCTAAAAAACAAAACAAATGTAGCGTAACAAATTAAACAAACGATTCCTCAGCAGTCAGTTGGATACTGATTTGTGACTTCATTTCACTCTTTCACTGCGTCCAGGATGCAGCGCCCCTCCACAATCCACCCTCCAAGCGACCATCTTAGCATCCTGCAGTGCGGCATCGGCTTAACTGAAGCAGATTGTCAATGACCAAAACTTCGAAGTGGTCAAAGAGTTCATAAAATATGAGGGTCAAAGCCCTGTATAAATAATCCGTCAAGGAAACATCGGTTAAAAATGGTAACTTAAGCATGGATGTTTAAAGTATTTTTCAATAATATCTGAGCTGTGGTTTGACTTGTTCACATGGTGAAGGTATGGCAGCAAGTGACCAGTGGCCAGCAACGCCATCAAGTCACTTGCTGCCATACCTTCACCATGTGAACAAGTCAAACCACAGCTCAGATATTATTAAAAAATACTTTAAACATCCATGCTTAAGTTAGCATTTTTAACCGATGTTTCCTTGACGGATTACTTATACAGGGCTTTGACCCTCATATTTTTGTAAAACTACATCTTGGTGGTTAGCATGTAAATTTCACGTAAGCACTAGTGATGATTGGTCAACCAATCGAAAACTAGTTCTGTGATGTAGCCCTTTTTAGGGATTTTATATACCTTTTATAAAGGATTTTATTATTTTTTGTATTACATGGTATACAGCCAACTACAGGAAAACTTTTTCCTTGTGAATTTTAATTTAAATATTAAACAATGTTAATTTTCTTTTTACACGTGTATTTATTTACTGTATCAATTTTAACTTGGGAGAACTTTTAACATTTAAATATTGGAGTATAATTACCAAAATAAGTACCTACTTTTAGAAGTGCAATATCTGGAACATACCTGAAACACAAAAAAATATAATTAATTTTGTAAATTAACTAAAAAATTTGTTAAAAAAATTACAATTAATAATTAAGTCACTATGTCTAATATTTAAGAAAGGAGAAGTAACAGACTGTAACAACTATAGAGGAATATCTCTACTGAGTACAACATACAAAATTCTAACAGCTCTCATAAGACAAAAACACACTTAATTCACAGAGAAAAAAATTGAGGACTACCAGCAAGGATTCAGAGAAGGCACATCCACTAAAAATGCGATACATATAATTACACAAACAATCGAGAAATGCCATGAACACATTATAGAACTCCACACCCTCTTCGTAGATTTCAGACAAGCCTTTGACTGTATTGGAAGAAATAAATTATTTATTGAAATGAAAAATCAAGATCAGATTAACAAAAATGACTATGGATGGATCTCGAGCTAAACTAATAACAGAAGATGGTAGCACAAAATTAATTGCAATAGAAACAGAAGTGTGACAAGGCGATTCCCTGTCAACCACACTATTCAACATAGCAGTAGAAGGAACAGTCATGGAACGACTGAATGGAAGGAAAGATGGCCTAGGCCAAACTAGGTTGTCCTATCGCCCGTAGGCCAAACTAGTTTATCCTGATATAAAGACGCACTCTTCAGGCCAAACTAGTTTATCCTAAAGTGTATGTTTTTATATCAGGATAAACTAGTTTAGCCTAGTCTAAACCAATTTAATCTAGTCGAAAGTAATTGATTACAGATTGGTTGCTGATTTAAACGTAAGTTTAGAAGACACTATTAAGAGTTGCAAGACTTTTAAGTCATCATCATCATTCTCTTTGCCTTATCCCTATGCGGGGTTGGCTTCCCTAATTGCATTTCTCCACACAATTCTATCTTAGGTCATATCAATGTTAATCCCCTTTACCAACATGTCCTGCCTTATCGTCTCCCCCCAGGTCTTCTTTGGTCTTCCTCTCCTACTCCTTCCAGGAATCTGCACTTCAGCTATTCTTCGTATTGGGTAATTAACGTCTCGACGTTGAACATGACCAAACCATCTTAACCTATGCTCTCTCATTTTGGCATCAATTGGTGCCACACCTAGACTTCCCCTAATATACTCATTTCTAATTTAATCCTTCTTTGTCACTCCACTCATCCATCTAAGCATTCTCATTTCCGCCACATGCATTCGTTGTTCCTCTTTCTTTTTCACTGCCCAACATTCAGTTCCGTGCATCATAGCCGGTCTTATGGCTGTTTTATAGAATTTTCCCTTCAGCTTCATTGGAATTTTTCTGTCACACAACACACCACTCGCTTCTTTCCACTGCATCCATCCAGCCCTAATTCTACTGCATGCATCTCCATCTATTTCTCCATTACTCTGTAATACCGATCCTAGGTACTTAAAACTATTGCTTTTCACAATCATTTCACCATCCAAAGATACCATTTTATTTGTAGTAACTCCATCTTTAAATGAACATTTAAAATACTCTGTTTTTGTCCTACTAAGTTTTAAACCTTTTTCCTCCAGAGCTTGTCTCCACTGTTCCAGTTTTTGTTCTAAGTCTCTTTCACTATTTCCTATTAACACTACATCATCAGCATACATTAGGCACCATGGAATACTACCCTGTAGTTTCGCTGTTATCTGGTCCAAAACTAATGAGAATAAATAAGGACTAAGCACGGAGCCTTGGTGCAATCCTACTTTCACCTGAAATTTATCAATTACCACACCTGTTCTAACACTAGTCGTTACTCCCTCATACATATCTCTCACAATCTTCACATATTCGCCAGGGACTCCTTTCTTATTGAGTGCCCACCACAGAATCTCTCGAGGAACTCTATCATATGCTTTTTCAAGATCAATGAATACCATATGAGCGTTGGTCTCTTTATTCCTGTATTTTTCCATCAGTTGCCTTACAATGAAAATTGCATCTGTTGTTGAGCCAACTTATTCCTCTCTCCCAATGCTCTCCATACTTCCCCAGGAATATCATCTGGTCCGACTGCTTTTCCTTTCTTTATTTTTTGAAGCGCTTGAGCCACTTCCTAGTTTGTTATTTTGGTAACCATTGCTGTTACTGTCTCCGTTAACTCCACAGGCTGTCTGTCAAATTCTTCATTTAATAAACTGTCAAAATACTTTCTCCATCTCTTTTTGACATCCTTTTCGTGAATTAGTATTTTATTATTTTCATCTCGGATACATCTAATCTGATTAAAATCTCTTGCTTTCTTTGCTCTCTGTTATTTTATATATATATTTTCTTCGCCTTCCCTGGTATCAAGTTGATCGTATAGGTTTGAATACGCTTCTGCTTTAGCTTTTGCTACTGCTACTTTCGCTTCATTTTTGGCGACCATATAGTTTTGAAGATCTATGTCCGATCTGGTTTCTTGCCACTTTTTATATAATTTTCTCTTCTCTTTTATTTTTCCTTGTACTTCATTTGACCACCACCAAGTATCTTTATCCTCAAACTTTTTTCCTGACGTTTTCCCAAGTATTTCAATAGCCGTCTCTCTAATAATATTGGCTATTTTTCTCCAAATTGTGTTAGGGCTTCCTTTCATGTTCCAACATATTTTTTCTACTATTCTTTCCCTGAATAGACCTTCCTTCTCATCTTTTAGCATCCACCACTTGATTTTTTGTGGTCCTCTCTGATATTTTTGTTTAGTTTCGCTTTTTACTTCGATGTCCAGATGTGCATTCACGTATGTCTTCTTTCCTTATCATGAAGTAGTCTATTTGGGATTGATGTTGTCCACTTTTGTAGGTAATAATTTGAGTTTCTCTCTTTTTAAAGAATGTGTTAACAATCGCCATATCCAATGCTGTTGCTAATTCTAGCATGTCATCTCCAGCTTCATTTCTAGTTCCAAAGCCTAATCCCCCATGTATTGTTTCATATCCTGTCTTGGCTTGGCCCACATGTGCATTGAAATCACCTCCTATTATAACTTTCTCCTCTGCTGGAGTATTGCTACTTGCAGTTGCAAGACTTTTAAGTATTTAGGGTAAATGATAAACCGAGATGGCACTTGTATGAAAGATATAGAAATGAAAATAGTACGAGGAAAACAAGCCACGAAAGCACTCCATGGAGTGAAATCGAAGAACACTCTAACTAAAGAAAAACAAAAAAGGTTTTTTCAGGGCATAGTGCTGAATATTACCCTACAAGAGCGGAAGCTGAATATTAACCTACAAAAGCGGAAGAATAGCAAGTGACAACAATAATACGAAATAAAATACGAACAGTTGAATTGGAGTCTATGAGAAGGTGTCTATAAATTACCAGGTAGGATAGAATAAGAACAGAGGAAATATGAAACAGAATAAAAGTAGAATGCTCAATTTCAAAAAAGTTGTGGTAGTTAAAGTAGGGGCGGGCATGTACAAAGAATGCCGGAGCACACGTGGCCGAAAAGATTACTGGACTGGGACACGCGGGGAGGAAGACGGAGAGGACGACCTGCTGTGAGATGGAAAACTCACACAGGAAATGCTATGATAAATAGAGACCTCAGAGATGGCGACTGGGAGAATAGAGTGCTATGGAAGACTAAAACGGCAAACTCATAATGGGAAAAAGCCAAGAAGAAGAAAGTAATTCAGCGAACTGGTACGGCTTAATATAAATAATAAATTGAATAAAATACTTTGTTCATGTAAAAATAATCATTTTTATTAAAATTATAATTATTCGTTACAAACAAACAATAATATTGAATTATATTCGCGGTCGGACGGACAGACAGCCTAGGTCAAATTTGTCAGAAAAAAAAGTCCAAAAAAGTCAAATTTGTCAACTTTAGTACCGTCCTTGGATTATAAGCTTTCATTTGACACCTCATTGGTCATTCTACCGGGTAAAATGCCAGAGGAGTTGAGTTCAAGGACAGACAGACAGACGGACGGAGGGACGGATAGACGGACGTGGATAATTCAACGTTTTCACATTTTTTCAAAATTGGCGAAAACAATATTAATTCGTACTCGATTTTATTCGTAAGTGTATCTTTTCTTTTAATTTTTGGAGAAAACCTCATTCTTTTATTTATTATTTTTTATATTATTTAATTATACAGGAATATATTGAATTATAACACGTATCAATATCTTCATTCGAAATATCATATGATATACAATATATAATTTTTTTGCCATCCCTGTTGGGACGTGATTTGAGAATTCCCCGCATGTAAAAGTCCTTACATGCTCGTTAAATTACTTTCTACTCGGCTAAATTGGTTTAGACTAGGCCGTACTAGTTTATCCTGAAGTGTGAGTCTTTATTATATCAGGATAGACTAGTTTGGCCTAGGCCAAACTAGTTTGGTTTGAAGTGTGTGTATTTATATCAGGATAAACTAGTTTGGCCTAGAACAAACTAGTTTGGCCTAGGCCATACTAGTTTATCCTAACGCGCTTAGGACAAACTAGTTTGGCCTAGGCCAAGCTAGTTTGTCCTGAAATCGGGATTGGCCGGTAACAGATATAATCATAAAACGGTTCAATTATAGAGAAATTAAGTTAGTTGTTTCCAGATGTTGACAGATTTTAGACATACAAAATAAGTTGTTTCCAGTTGTTGATAGATTTTAGACATACAAAATATTTTACATTAATTAAATAATATTAAACTACCCTTTCCAATTAATTCCAAAATAATAACCAAAATATTGAAATATTTAGCGTGGGTTTCAAGTTCAACCCGATACATAATATAACAAAGACATAAAGAAAGGAAACAATAAACAACGTTGTTCATTTAGAGCAACAAGTGAAGATAATTAAATCTACGGTTACATATTCGGTACTCCGGCATATAGTGTAATTACGTTAGCAGCCACAAGTGGGGCGGTTTACCCAATATTTGGAAACATACTCAACCTTTGACAACTACCAAATCATATCAAGGTCCGCTTATTTTACATGTAGGCTGATGTATAATTTAAATTTATACCTCACCATTTTGGTAGCAGATTACAGTTTGGTAACAGTTATTTAAATATACACTTCTATTAAAAATATGGACTAAAAATGGATATAAAAAAGACCAAGTACATGATAATAACAAAGAAAACAAATATACAAACAAACATACATTTGGAAAATGTATCGATAGAAAGGGGTCGATAGAAACAAACCAAAACACGTTGCATGTTACGAGGAGCACTCCCAAATCATGAATTACAAAGTTTATACATTCAGTAAATTATGATTCAGGAATGCTCCTCGTAACATTCAACGTGTCTTGGTTTACCTTCCGTAATCTGTATTTAGTGCTGTTTCTCATTATGTGTCCGAGATATTCTAACTTTCTCCTTTTAATGCAATACATCACCTCTCTTTCTGTCCCTGTATGTAGAATAGAGAAGGCTAGGAGTGCATTCAATAATATGGCCAAACTCTTTAAAGACCACAACCTCAGTCTGAAGATAAAAGTAAGGCTCCTGATGTTATATCTTCTCAATATTATACTACGGAGTTGAATCCTGGACACTCACTTAAGAGATGGAGAAAAAACTTGAAGCCTTCGAGATGTGGCTATACAGGCGAATCCTAAGAATATCATGGACGGACAAGATAACCAAGGAGACGAAATGTAATATTTAATAAGGTTTCATTTTTGCTCATTAGTTCAAACTAAATAAAAAAATATGAAAAGAATAATATTTTTAAGAAACGCTTTTCTTTAGTTACGAGTGACTAAAATTAAACATATAAAAAATCAACCAAAAAGTAAAAAATAAAAAAACTGAAAAAATTTAACACATTCGTTAAAGAAAAGCGTGGGCGGCTTCATCGAATAAACGGTTTTCGCACCATGCTTTTCTTTAACGAATGTGTTAGATTTTTTAAATTTTTTTTATTTTTTACTTTTTGGTTGATTTTTTTATAATATGTTTAATTTTAATCACTCATAACTAAAGAAAAGCGTTTCTTAAAAATATTTTTTTCATATTTTTTATTTTTTACTTTATAGTCTTACACTTTTCAAACATTAAAATATTTCGTCATGTTTATTAAAATATGTATGAAACATATGATGTACAAACATGAAAAGTAGTCGGAATCGGCAAAAAATTTGAAACTTTATTGTTTATTTATGAAGCATAACGTAAACAATTATTAACGTAAATAGTGAAATTATGTATAGTTCATATAATTAGCTAGAATCTGTAAAAGTTTCAAATTTCTTCATTGTAAAAAGCAAGAGAATTTAAGCATTTTCCGTTAAAATCGTTTTTTATTTAAACAATTAATAAACAAAAAAAATTTTTATTGACTATTCGTGTATTGTTCCCGCGAATGCATATTATACCGGGTGTCCACTTATATATTCCCCCATTTTAGCTGCCTATAACTTCTAAACGGCTCAAGATAGAAATATGCGGTTTTCGCTGAAATGTTTTATTTTAGTAAAAGTTTTGTCTGAATGGACTGAATTTTTTATATCGCTTTCAAATACGAAAAGAAAAATGGCGGATTTTTGAAAAAAACGTTGTTGACTTTTTTTAAATGGAACACCCAGTATATTTTTGTGTAAATTGAAAGAAAGGTCATTCACCTATCCAGCGATATAAGGTTTTTCAAAATCGGTTGTCAAATCATTGAGTAATTAATTTTTAAAATGAGAGCTGCAACGTGGATATCACATACCTAAATAACATAACTAAGCAAATTGATATTATTTATGTGATTTCCACATTGCATCTTTAATTTTAAAAATTAATTGCTCAGTCATGTGACCACCGATTTTAAAAAAATTTATATCGTTGGATAGGGAAATGACCGTTTTTTCAAGTTTTTAGGTAAATGACCATTTCTTATGTCGCTTTTAAATAAAAAAATAGCGGATTTTTGGAAAAAAAACGTTGTTGGATTTTTTTATTGAAACACCCAGTATTTTTTTTGTAGCTTGAAAAAACGGTCATTTACCTATCCAGCTATATTAAATTTTTTAAAATCGGTTGTCAAATGACTGAGCCAATAATGTTTAAAATGAAAGATGCAATGTGGAAATCACATAACATAATATCATTTTGCTTAGTTATGTTATTTAGGTATGTGATATCCACGTTGCACCGCTCATTTTAAAAATTAATTACTCAGTGATCTGACAACCGATTTTCAAAAACTTTATATTGCTGGATAGACGAATGACCTTTCTTTCAACTTACAAAAAAATATACTGGGTGTTCCATTAAAAAAAAGTCAACCACGTTTTTTCAAAAATCCGCATTTTTCTTTTCGTATTTGAAAGCGATATAAAAAATTCAATCCATTCAGACAAAACTTTTACTAAAATAAAACATTTCATCGAAAACCGCATATTTCTATCTTTAGCCGTTTACAAGTTATAGGCAGTTAAAATGGGAGAAAATATAAGTGGACACCCGGTATATGTCTGCAAATTTTTAGTCATTTGCATTGAAGAAAAGGCAGTCAAATTAACGTCCAAAGATTTGACCCAAACGATTGAACTAAAGAAAAGCGTTTAAATAATTATTACGACAAAACGAATTCTAATGTTAATTGTAGCACAAAACGTCTCTATCGGTGGTTTTTCTAAGACTACGATAAAAACACGAATTTTTTGAATTCGAGTTTTGGTTGAAGTTTTGTTTCGTATCGTATTGAAATTTGACACTAATAAACGCCGATTTATATAAAAACAAATATATGAGCGTTCAAAATTTGAAACTTTATTGTTTATTTATGAAGCATAACGTAAACAATTAACGTAAAAAGTGAAATTATGTATAGTTCATATCATTAGCTACAATCCGTAAAAGTTTCAAGTTTCTACATTGTAAAAAACAAGAGAATTTAAGCATTTTCCATTAAAATCGTTTTTAATTTAAACAATTAATAAACATAAAAATTTTTTTATTGACTATTCGTGTATTGTTCCCGCGAATGCATATGTCTGCAAATTTTCATTCATTTGCATTGAAGAAAAGTCAGTCAAATTAACGTCTAAAGATTTGATGCAAACTATTGAAGTAAAGAAAAGCGTTTAAAAAAGCGTTTAAAAAATGGGTAGATAATCGTTATTACAAGCATTTTATGAATATTCAATTTACGTTCGAATCACCACAAACGTGTATTTTCATTCATAATATACAAACAAATATATAAACCCAATGTTTAAATAAACAATTTATACATAAACCACTGCCTGTCAAATATGCCGCTGACCTCTTTCTGTTCCGATACAATTATTAATATTTCATACATATAATTGGGTTACCCCAATACCTATTATTTACGTGGGATACGTTATTCCACTTTTTATAACTAGTGACACCCCTAAAAGTCGTCGTGGACCCTTCCGTTTTTATAAATGCACATGTTTAATTATTATAACTAATACTTATTACATGGTGTTTCTTTTAAAATAACATTTTCAGAGTTAAAAATATTTATAGAGCAAGGAAAAATCATGACATGCACCTATTTTTCTTATTAGCAATTAAAGAAGCTGCTAGTGACTTATTAGTAGAGGATCCGATATAAGGTCGATTTGCACCGATCTGTGTAATGGATAAAAATTATTGGATATGTAATTTAACATATTAACAATTACAAAAAACAAGGGTTGCCCGATCCAATCTTGTTCTAACTATAATTAATTAATAATTACAAAATGACATTTTTTTTATGAATTAAAAAATTCGACCCGGGCAGATATTATTTCAGATTTTTTGGATCATTCTAAACAAAAAAGATCTTTTGTAATTTTTCTCTAAAGATGATCGTTTTCTAAACAATTTAAAACTGAAAAAAGAACGAAAGATGACAATTTTCAAGGCTCAAAAACACAAGTAAAAAATATCATTTTTGTAATCATCAAGTACATAAATTCAAGTTAAAAGCTTTTTCTATCAGGCCTCGATAAGAATTTTAGCCACGTTTTATTCTAAAACATATTTTTTTAATTGTTAATGAAGGTTTCTTATACGGAGACGGGCATTAACAACTAAAAAACAATGTTTCAGAATGAAATAAGTCCAAAAGACTTATCAAGAACTGATAGAATAAGGTTTGAACTTAAATTTAGGTACTTCGTAATTTCAAAAATGATATTTTATACTCATGTTTTTGAGCATTGAAAATCGTCATCTTTCGTTCTTTTTTCAGTTTTAAATTGTAACTAGAAAAGGATCAACTTTAGAGAAAAATTACGAAAGACCTTTTTTGTTTAGAATGACCTAAAAAATCTGAAATAGTATCTGCCCGGGTCGACAAATTTTTTTTTAATTTATAAAAAAATTAATTTTTTAATTATTAATTAATTATAGTTAAAACAAGATTAGATCGGGCAACCCTTGTTTTTTGTAATTGTTAACATGCTAAATTACATATCCAATAATTTTTATCCATTAAACGGATCGGTGCAAATCGACCTTATATCGTATCTTAGACTATACAGAGTCGGTATTTTCTTATCGATGGTATGCGCCTTTAATAAGAGCAACAAAGAGACATGCGTTTATTATACATTTAAAACGGGTTGGAAGATATTGGGCGGCCGAAGTAGGAAGGGTCACCAAAAAATTTCGCGTTGTAGGTATGGCTTTGTCAGATAGCGTTGCCGAATTTGGAAATTATCAAAAGAAAATATTAAAGTAGAAAAAATAATATAGTTAACTTTTTGTAAACAGATATAATAAACAAATTATTTAAAAATAACAAAATATTGTTTTCACCCATTTTAAAAAAATGTGAAAACGTTGAATTAAAATTCAACGTTTATTTTTTTACTTATATTTTTCTTTTAAATAATTTGTTTAGTAGATGTACTTATTTGTTCACAAAAAATAATATAGGTACAGTAATGAGTGCGCTATTAAGAACCGGCAAAATAACGCAAAAGATGGAAAGCATAATACGTTGTGAAATAAAAAGAGATGAAACTAATAGAGATGTAAAATTATCGATAGGAACCTATAAATTTACATAACATTACATAGTTTCGCACCTTTAGACATATCTGAGGAGTATAACAAATCTAACCGTGACAGGAGAATTTTATAAAATTCTAAATGTTTTCTGTCACAGACGTCTAAAGGAGGGAAACTATGTGCCTGATGTAATGTAAACTTATAGGTTCCTATCGATAATTTTACACATCTACTAGTTTCATCTCTTTTTATTTCACAACGTATTAAGTTTTCCATCTTTTGCGTTATTTTGCCGGTTATTAGCGCTCTCATCACTGTATTATTTTTTTTCTACTTTTGATGGATAATTACGCATGTCTGTCTCTCTCAGAGACTTTGTAAACACAACTTTTCCGTCATTAGATAAGACAGGACAAATGAGCTGTCGAATGAAAGCTCATTACCCAACGATCTTATTAAGGTGAGAAATTTGACCTTGCACTTCCAGTTTTAGAGTTGAAACTTGAAGTACTATTTTAAAGTCGCCCAATAAATATTATAAACGACTTATTATTGGACGCGCTTTAGCAAGACGAAAACCACTATATTTTTCCGGCTTTGTGCAAGTCTGTCCGTCTATCGAATATAACTCCTACGTTATTAAAACACTCAACTCCGGTAGCGAGATAATATAGCAGGAGACCTGAAAGCTACGGGCGTGGAGAACTGGACAGATATTGTCTAAGACAGAGAAGAGTGAAGGCATGCTGTCGAGTGGGCTAAAACCCACGAAGGGTTGTAACGCCACGTAGTAAGTATGAGGTGTCGAATTAAGGATGGTATTAAAGCTGAGAAATTGGACTTCACACTTCCGGTTGCAGAGTTGAAACTGGAAGTAGTGTTTTAAAGCCGCCGAAATAGTACAAGCGACATATTATTCGATGCGCTTTAGCAATACGAATACAAGGTATCAAATTAGATCTTATAACCCAAAGATGGTATCAGTTGCAACCGGAAGTACTGTTTTAAAATCACCGAAATAGTACAATACATTTGTTTTCGTCTTGCTAAAGCGTGTTAAATAATACATTGCTTGTATTAATTCGGCGTCATTAAAACCGTACTCCCGGTTGTAACTCTATAAACGGAAGTCCGAGGTCAAATTTCTTACTTCTAATGCCATCTTTGGGTTATAAGCTCTCATTCGACACATAATTTGTCATTCTATTTTTTTGTCGGACGGACCGACTTGAATAATACCGGAAGCATCTTGCTACGGCGCGTCGAATAATATGTCGCTTGTACTATTTCGGCGACTTTAAAATAGTACTTCCAATTTTAACGCTCAAACCGGAAGTGCGATCAAGTTTCTCACTTTAATAACATCCTTGGGTTAAGAGCTTTCACTCTTACACCTCATTTGTCCTTCTGTCTGATCTTATGACGGAAAAGTTGTGTTTACAAAGTCTCTGGGACAGAAAAACTTGCATAATTAAAGTAGAAAACATATTATATTAATTTTTGTTAACAAATAGTGTAGGTACTAACCAAATTATTTAAAAGAAAAAACTAATAAAAAAATAAACGTTGAAATATAATTCAACGTTTTCACATTTTTTAAAATTGGCGAAAACAATATTTTTTTACTTAAGTTTTTTTCTTTTAAATAATTTGTTTATTATATCTGTTTACAAAAAGTTAAACATATTATTTTTTCTATTTTAATATTTTCTTTTGATAATTTCCAACTTTGGCAACACTGTCTGACAAAGCCATTACCTACGACCCGAAATTTTTTGGTGACCCTTCCTAGTTCCGCCACGTTCGGCCGTCCCACATCTTCTAACCCGTTTTAAATGTATAATAAATACATGTATCTTTGTTGCTCTTATTAAAGGCCCATACCATCGGTAAGAAAATACCGACTCTGTATGCAGATTTTATTTAAAACAAAAAACTTCTACATTAAACCATTATAACTTCAGTTATAATATCGCAACCCTGAACACAACTTAGTTAATGGTTACTATGATGAAACTACGGACAACATCTTTAATATAACCTTTACCTGTATCGACCGTTCGGTCCCAGGGTTGAATCTAAAATGACGGAAGAACAATTATTCTGAAACTTTATAAAGACAAATAATGTAGTGGAGTAGAAATGACAATTTTAGGAAAAGACCGATGCTGGCCCTGGAAAATGACGCAAAATCTATTGTATACTGTATTCTACGTGATCATTTGCGATGCCAAATAGAGAAAACATCGATTTGGAAAACGTCCAATATTTAAATGAGTTGTTGGAGCCTCTATGTACTAGTTATGATATACTTTTTTAATTTTTTATGTATTTTTCAACACTGGTGCCCATTTTTCTATATTTAAAAATTGTATTTTTTTTACTTTCTGCTAGAGCTCAATTTCTTCCGGAACGAATAATAAAGTAGTATAATAGTTTCCAAAACTAAGTAGTATTATGATTTGAAAATGTATCAACGAATTTCCAGCTGCAATTTAAAACATTCATAAAGTTCATAGTGCTATTATGACTTACGTAAGTCATGTTTGCCACACCACTGATATAATTACTTAACACATAATATTTAATTTTTTAATTAATATTTTGTTTATTACAAACTAGCTACAGTTACAACAAATTAATAATCTATTCAAGGTTAACAATATCGTCATTTATTGTACCTACTCCTCCACCATAATCTAACACAGCATTCGCCATTTTTTTAAATGATCTAGAAAAAATCATTGACACAAAAAGTAAATTTTTAAAAATTTAATGAAAGATCCTTTGTAAAAGGTATACAATTTATTAAAATCCTTTTAAGGGCTACATCACACAACGTTTTCGATATTTAAAAATATCATTATCAGTGTTTAGAACTGGTTGATCGGAAGCTGAGCCACCAAAGAAATATTAGGGTATGACCCTTTAAATAAATGGTATAATAATTTGTTATATTAGCGTATTTAAGACAGACTGAAGACTACTAGAGATGTCATCTAACAGTCTTCGTGTAAAGACATATCTACCTGTTTAGCAACCCACGTAATGGAGGAGTCATTCTGTGTCTGTGTCCAAGGGCCTCATTCTTTTGAAATGTTATCCATCCTATGGAATTTTAAGCAAATATGCTAATATGTATATAGAAATTTTTATAGCAATTAAAGCGCTCATACCCTGGTATTTCTTTGGTGGCTCAGTTTGTGATCAACCAGTTCTACTAAACACTGATGATGATATTTTAAATATCGAAAACGTTGTGTGATGTAGCCCTTAAAGGGATTTTAATAGATGTTATACCTTTACAAAGGATTTTTCATTAAATTTTTGTGATTGATGGTATACAGCCAGCTACAGGAAAAATTATTTCTTTTCCTTATGGATTTTTAGACCAGGGTAATGAGACAAAAATATACCCTGTCCGTGACACTTCAGCAGCCAGGGTACTGAAGCGTTTTTTCGACAAATAATACGTATAGGAACAAATTGTAACTATTTCCTTCGTAGTATCGGGCGGCCATTTTTATTTATAAACAATTAACTGTCAAAAATGCCATATTTCCCTTTTTTTTCAAATCAATGTAAAACAGTAAAACTTATGATTTTTTTAGTACAAATATCTTTGAGATTATGGAAAAAGCTTTAAAATGACGTATTACAAAGTTTGATATACTTATATAATTGCGAAAAAAGGTCGGAATTGCAAAAAAAATATTTTCGCAATAACTGTTGTAAAAATTAGTGTACAGGTTTGAAATTCTTGTCAAATGAGGGTTCTTTGGTGCTTAATATGTTATAAAAATTTCAAAGCGATTAATTTAATTGTTTAAATTTTATTCTAATTGTTTATTTCAGAGAGCATTTTTTTGCAATAACATAAGTCAGAAAAAATGAAGTTAGAACCATTCCACAGGTGTCAAATGGAAGAGCATGAGCTATATTTTCAACTTGGTTTAGAAAAAGCGAATAAAAAATGAATTTATTAGTAATAAATAATTATGCGAAAGTATAGTAAATCATTATAAACTTTTTGACTAACTTTTTCCAAAAAAATTAACCTTTTTACCCTGTTTTAAGTGCATAACTACCAAGTAATCTACCTACATCATAATTGATAAAAAATTGTAATAAATATATATAATTTTCTTTTACATATAACAAAATAAAAAGTTTATAAGGAAAGATTTACGATACTTTTGCATAATTATTTATTACTAATTTTTTATTTAATTTAAAAGTATTTAGCAATCTGTTGAGTGTCAACAATAAACGTTTACAACAAATAAATTACAAAAGTAATGACATTGACTAAGGACAAGAAATATTTTACCCACTGGTAAAATCAAAGTACAATTTTTATAAAGTTTTGTAGAAAATAAGTACATTTTATAACTACTAACTAATTAGTTTAAAAGTTTACTCTAAATGGTAAGTCCAGTGGTTTGAACCTCTTTAACCTACGCTGTTCTTGGGAATTGTCTAGGAGGTTAAGTGCAAACTGGTTTTCATGACCTTCCAACTTGGAAATGTATGCAGCGCTACATTTTGTGATGACTTCTTGTACCATATCCATTTTAAGGTCTCGATGAATAATTCTGTTGTTGATGTACCAAGGTGCATTAGTGATGGTTCTGAGGGTTTTTGATTGGAAGGGTTGGATGACTTCGATGTTGGAGTGACTGGCTGTGCCCCATAGTTCCAACCCATATGTCCAGATTGGCATAAGTATTGCCTTATAGAGCAGCAATTTATTATCCAGAGATAGTCTTGATGAACGGCCCATTAACCAATACATATTTCTGAATTGGAGACCTAGTTGCTTTCTCTTGGTCCAGATATGTTTCCTCCATGTGAGACTTCTGTCCAAATGAACACCAAGATATTTTACCTCGTTGGCTGATGGTAATTGGTGATTGTTTAAAGTTACAGGAGGACAAGTTCCTCTTAGTGTTGTAAATGTAACATGAATAGATTTTCCTTCATTGACTTTAATTTTCCATTCCAAAAACCAATTATTACTAATACCATTTATTACTAATAAATGCATTTTTATTCGCTTTTTTTAAACCAAGTTGAAATTATAACTCATGCTCTTTCATTTGACACATGTGGAATGGTTCTAACGTCATTTTTTTCTGACTTATGTTATTGCAAAAAAAATGCTCTCTGGGATGAACAATTTGAATAAAATTTAAACAATTGAATGAATCGCTTTGAAATTTTTATCACATATTAAGCACCAAAGAACCATTATATGACAAAAATTTCAAAGCTGTACACTAATTTCTACAATAGATATTGCGAAATTAATTTTATTTTGCAATTCCGACCTTTTTTCGAAATTATATTAACAATAAATGAGTATATCAAACTTTGTAATACGCCATTTTAAAGCTTTTTCCATAATCTCAAAGATATTTGTACTAAAAAAACCATAAGTTTCACTGTTTTCCATTGATTTGAAAAAAAAGGGAAAAATGCCATTTTTTACACTTAATTGTTTATAAATAAAAATGGCCGCCAGAACCTACGCAGGAAATAGTTACAAATTGCTCTTATAGGTATTATCTGTCGAAAAAACGCTTCAGTACCCTGGCTGCTCGAGTGTCATGGAAAAAACCTTATTACCCTGGACTATTTGTAAATACATACTTATAGTTCTGCGAAACGGTATGGATGAGAAATTAATAGTATATAACCGCTCAAACGAGAAACTATGTACTGACCTGGTGGTAAACATCAATAATAGAAATGACGAATCCAGAGAAATCTAGAGCAGAATCCATAGCATCTAGAAGTGGAGAGCGCTAAACATATTAAAATCTAAAGCGGACTCAACAAAAATCAACGAAGTGTTCTCTGGGAAAACAGATTCAGAAAAGAAGATTAAAATATGAAAGAGAAAATTAGTAGGCAAGATAGAGAGGATAGAGAGAACCTTTTTTAAATAAAGAACACAACAAGCACAAAAGGCATACAACGACTATAAACGAATCCGAAATAGTCCAGGACGCATCTGTTTTGAGATGGACGTTGAGAGGTGACTCAAATTTTTTTGCAGAAATTGCTTGAAAATAAATCAAATAATAATATTTGAGTTATCCTCCGTCTCAACAAGGTCCGGAACATTGTTTAAATAATCAAAATGTAAAAAAATGAAGGAAAAATTCGACGTTTTTCTTCGTTTTTTGATTATAACTTTAAAAGTATTCATTTCCGAGCAAAGTTGTACTGACATAAAAGTTGCGTAATTGAATTTCCTACAATATAGAATTGGTTAAAAATTAAAAAAATAGTTATCCTAGTTGCAAAATAGCAATAATTGCGAAAAAACCATACAAAAACAAGTATTCGCATTTTACGTTTTTCAACCATTTATGCTAGACTTAGGTCCTTCATATTTCACCCAGGAAAACTTTATGATACAGTAAAATAATACTGTAAATTTCATTAAGATCGGTTTAATAGATTTTGCAATCCAGCTTTCGCAAAAAAAATTCATTTTTTCAAAATGTTGCAGGACTGAAAATAAAGCAGATAGCAAGTTGAATTTTTTTTTGCTTATAGAAGTGTACTGTACCTTTCATTTGCAATTTGCAAACTTAAAATCGATTAATTACCACGGCGTGAGGAAATTTTTTAAATAAACATTAATTTTTGGTGCTACGCGCAGGACAGCGGTGTTTGATTCACACAAGTTGATTTCCACCAAAATTTCTTCCAATCTTTATCTAATATATTATTTTCTTACTCTATATTTTGTTGTATTTTAATATTTTAATTTCACAAAAATCAAACTAATTTTATTATTGTTTGTGAAATATTGTTTAAACAATTGCATATGTTTAAAAATAATAAACTTTTATTATCTAAGTTAAAATATATGAACAAAGAAAGTTCTTGCTAATAAAAGTGTTATTTCAAATGACAAAGTATGTGTTTTTATTTTGCAATAAACAAACTTATTTATTTATATCGAAATGTAATAAAAATTAAAATGTATCAATCATTATCAAAGGTCATTGGAATGCCCAATCAGAGCAAACTATCCGCTGTACTGCGCGTAGCACCAATAATTAATGTTTATTTAAAAAAACTCCTGACACCGTGGTGTTAATTAATTTTAATTTTGCAAAATTTCAAATGAAAGGTACAGTAGATACACTTCTATACGTAAAAAAAATTTCAACTTGCTATCTGCTTTATTTTCAGTCCTGCAACATTTTGAAAAAATGAATTTTTTTTGCGAAAGGTGGATTGCAAAATTTATTTTGCAAAATCTATTAAACCGATCTTAATGAAATTTACAGTATTGTTGTACTGTATCATAAAGTTTTTCTGGATGAAATATGAAGGTCCTAAGTTTAGCATACAGGGTTGAAAAACGTAAAATGCGAATACTTGTTTTTGTATGGTTTTTTCGCAATTATTGCTATTTTGCAACAAGGGTGACTATTTTTTAAATTTTTAACCAATTCGATATTGTAGGAAATTTAATCACGCAACTTTTATCTCAGTGCAACTTTTAAAGTTATAATCAAAAAACGAAGAAAAAAATCGAATTTTTTCTTAATTTTTTGACATTTTGATTATTTAAACAATGTTCGGGACCTTTTTGAGAGGGAGGATAACTCAAATATTATTATTTGATTTATTTCCAAGCAATTTCTGCAAAAAAATTTGAGTCACCTCTCAACGTCCAAATGTACTAATATTTTTACAGATGCGCCCTGGTCTAAAATGAAACAAATACTTTAATCAGAAAAATAAAACTTAGAAAGCTTCTCAAAACGAACCGAGTACGACTTCTACAGAACACAAATAGAAAGAGAAAGAACTAACTAATAAAAACGAGACACATTCAGAAGGAAACATGGGCAGACCACTTTCGATCCGTATTTTCTAAAGGTGGCGATAATGAACCACCAACAGAAGTGACGACAAATGAAGAAGAGGTAACGGTAAAAATAGAAAATCACCACGAGAGGACAGAAACCAAAGGAACTCACTAAATTACGGAGGACCAATTTAGAATTAAAACTATTGAAAAAATAATTGAACAAAACAAAATACCACAAGAATGGAAATCAAGCATCCTAATACTCTCTTCAAAAAGAGAAGAAAAGACAAATCAGATCCCGAAAACTACAGAAGAATTAACCTATTAAGCACAACACTAACATAATTAACAGCCAAAGTGATAACATTATAAACTGAATGATATAACTTTCTATAAATATATAACTACTTTTATGTTTCTTGTGAAATCAATAATATAATCAAATACCGATTTATCTAAGGAAACCAGGAGAGAATGATGTTATATATTTAGAGGTAATGGAAACTTGTTATTGATTAGTTCTTGATATAGAAGTGAAATTGGGTATTGAGAGAGCACTCGAAGAAAATCTGATTTAAATCCCCAGTTGATTCGTTGTCACAAGTACATAAACTAGCGTTGGGAATATCAATTTTATGCAAGTGTGCTGGAAAATAACCATAAACGAGTCTAAATAAAAGAAATATTTTAAGGACGGTAGGGTGAATGAACTAAAAATGAACATGAGAAAACAAAAATAATGAAAAAAAAAAAAGAAAAATAATGACAAACAGAGATGACCCCAAACGAATAACTATAAATGGCAGTGAGATAGAAAAAGTCCAGGAATATATCTACCTAGTCCAAATCCTGAAACTTTTTAAAGAGAACCAAAGTGCGGAAATTACTAGGAGAGCAAGACTAGCTTGGGCAGGATTTGGACAACTTAGTTGGATACTTAAGAACCGCAAAATACCTCAATATTTGAGGAGCAAAGTGTTCAACCAGTGCATCCTTCATATCATGGCATATGGATGTTAAACCTGGACTCTAACCAAGGCAAATATGAATAAACTAACCACAACAGAAAGACCAATGGAAACAGCAATGTTAGGTATACGATTGTCAGATAAAAAGAGGAACGACTGGGTAAGATCAAAAACAAATTTCTTTCTATGACATCTGTCACTCCTTTTCTTCGTCTGATTTCCTTGTTCGTAATTCGATCCCTACGAGAAATGCCTAACATTGCGCGTTCCATGGCTCTTTGGGTAACACAAATTTTATTTCATGAACGGTTATACTTACAAAAATGAATAACCATTTTCAATGTCGTTGCAACACGAAACTACAGCCGCGCGATATTCCAGTCCAATCAGAGAGTGCCGCAAGCACCTCTACCGGTTTCGAAACTTATTAGTCTCTCATCAGGAGGCACATATGCTGCTCTCCCTGATCCAACCAAAACAAAGCCCGGCGTGCAGTCACGGATCGCAACGAACGAAATGGCATAGATGCCCTAGCGGCAACTGCTATTAAAAGTCTAAGTTTTCACTCTAATGGCATATAAAGCAACATAATGCTACTCTAAATCCCACCAGAATGAAAACAATGGGAACCTTCTCTGGTTACACCTCCGAGGCTTCTAAAATTTGCAAGCCATACGGATGCCGAGACTAAGGAAGATGAGGGAATTTTACAATATATAATTCACGTCCCATCTGCTCAGCGCGGTAAAGTTCCAACGAGAATAGTTCCCTTTGTACTCCAAACAGAGTAAAGTAAATCAAAAATGAATAGCCATTTTCAATGTCGTTGCAACACGAAACTACAGCCGCGCGATATTCCAGTCCAATCAGAGAGTGCCGCAAGCACCTCTACCGGTTTAGAAACTTATTAGTCTCTCATCAGGAGGCACATATGCTGCTCTCCCTGATCCAACCAAAACAAACCCCGGCGTGCAGTCACGGATCGCAACGAACGAAATGGCATAGATGCCCTAGCGGCAACTGCTATCAAAAGTCTAAGTTTTCACTCTAATGGCATATAAAGCAACATAATGCTACTCTACATCCCACCAGAATGAAAACAATGGGAACCTTCTCTGGTTACACCTCCGAGGCTTCTACAATTTGCAAGCCATACGGATGCCGAGACTAAGGAAGATGAGGGAATTTTACAATATATAATTCACGTCCCATCTGCTCAGCGCGGTAAAGTTCCAACGAGAATAGTTCCCTTTGTACTCCAAACAGAGTAAAGTAAATCAAAAATGAATAACCATTTTCAATGTCGTTGCAACACGAAACTACAGCCGCGCGATATTCCAGTCCAATCAGAGAGTGCCGCAAGCACCTCTACCGGTTTCGAAACTTATTAGTCTCTCATCAGGAGGCACATATGCTGCTCTTCCTGATCCTACCAAAACAAACCCCGGCGTGCAGTCACGGATCGCAACGAACGAAATGGCATAGATGCCCTAGCGGCAACTGCTATCAAAAGTATAAGTTTTCACTCTAATGGCATATAAAGCAACATAATGCTACTCTACATCCCACCAGAATGAAAACAATGGGAACCTTCTCTGGTTACACCTCCGAGGCTTCTACAATTTGCAAGCCATACGGATGCCGAGACTAAGGATGAATTGTAGAAGGCTCGGATAACTTTTGGTTATACTTACATTTACATGTATATAATAATTACTATTATTATATTATAATAATCGTGAAATTTGGACGCAGGAAATAAACGGACGTGGGCTTCTGAAATAGTCATAACAGGAGACGTAATAGTAACAGTAATAGTGACAGAAGACGTTACAGAGCCACTTCACCGATAATTTTAAACGGGACCTTATGACAAGTGATATCTCGTTTGACAGGTATTGAAAATACCTACTCAATCATACTACTATTGTTTGGGTTTATTTTTTGGGTTTGATTCATAATCTAAATAAAAATAAAATTGTAGTTTCGCATTTAATTAATAAAAATTCAAACATAGCTCTATGGTTACTTGTCAAAAAATTTGACGTTGACGTAAAAACAACTGGAATATTGAAAAACATGTAGACTTGTAGGAGAAGTGTCGAAACCAGACATAACTTATTTTTTAGGAGTATGTTACATAAAAAGTTATCCGTTTACCTGAAAAATATTCTATTAAGCGGTAGTATTTTAATGCCTTTGATAAAATGTATTCTTTTAAACGGATTAATTTATTAATGAACAAATGGAAACATTTCGGGACCTCAAATTTCTATTCCTTAAACCGGGATATTCCTAAAACCGGTATTCTAATAAGCGGGTTCGACTTATTGCCTTATTTCACCTTTTATTAAAATTTTAGGTACATATAGCACCATTTTTTTTATTTGGTTGGGCCGTGTTATCGATTATATCTGACCTGGGTAATTTCATTAATTCTACTAGTTTCTGATGATAGCGGAACTTTCTAAATATACCAAATTTCTGCATTGTCATTGTTAATATCATTGTGATAAATGAACATAACGCAATGGACGGAGTTTATGCGAATATTATAAATTAAAAACAGTTAAAATAGTAAAAAACAAAATTGTTTGCAGATGTATTAAACCATTACATAATTTGATTTTAAGTTTCTATAATTATTTGGTATTTAAAAATACCGTCTACATGATTCACTTATATATCTACTCTCGACAAGTAATGTTAGAGAAATAACTATACTAAATTTACAACTATATATCTAGTCTTATATATATATATATATATACTCTCGACAAGTAATGTTAGAGAAATAACTGTACTAAATTTACAATCAAGATGCAGTAGAAATAAACAAAGCAAGATACGGTAAATGCTACTAGGAGCACTTCCGCATCATAATTTACAATGTATAAACTTTGGAAATCATGATTTGAGATGTAATTGTACATTGTAAATATGTACAATGTACATTGTATATTGTACATATATACACGATAAATATGTACATTGTAAATTATGATTTGGGAGTGCTACTAGTAGTACTTAACGTGTCTTGGTTTGTTTATTTCTACTGCATCTTGATTTTAAATTTAGTGTAGGAGCACTCCCAAATCATAATTTACAATGTATATACATTGTAAATCCCAAATCATGATTTCCAAAGTTTATACATTGTAAATTATGATTCGGGAGTTCTCCTAGTAGCATTTAACGTGTCTTGGTTTGTTTATTTCTACTGCATCTTGATTGTAAATTTAGTATAAATTCAAATACAAATTCACATGTACGTAAACCCAACAAATTTACTGTTTAATAGGTCTAAGCAGATTGTAATGTACGCAGATGATGTAAACTTGATGGGAAAACCGCAAAAGATATCACAGAACTTTATGTTGAACTTGAAAAAAAAATAAAATGAATTAAATGAGAAGAAAAAAAGAAATAGGGCTAGCTGTCAACGTAGACAAAACTAAAGTCCTAATACAAGCAAGGAACAAACAAAATTTTGAATATAAAATTTACGTTAATGGACTCCTTACCTTATTCATGACAAGACATCTCGTAACGCGACAGTTCGTAACCCCACAAATGGTAACGGACAATTCGTAACGATGACAGTTCTTAATGGCGACAATTCGTAACTATACATATTGAAAATTGAATTATTCTGTTATTTTTGTGAAAATTAATTACAGTTAAAATTGAAATTATGTTTATTTAATTAACATTTAGTAAATACATTATTATTAAACTGTTTCTATTTGTTTTATTCATACTTAATTTTACTAATTTAAAATGATAATTCAAGATAAAAAATTTAAAAAAGAATTCTTTAGTTGTCATATTAACAAGAATATATGCAAAAATATATGTGAAATATATTTAAAATGAAGTAGTCTTAAAAAAAGTATCTATACTATTAGTAAAGAAAAAGGGGTGGTCACAAGCTCGAGCTTAGCTCGGCTTGGCTTGGCTTGAGGCTCGGCTTGTTTGACGACCCGAGCTTCGAGCTCAAGCCGGTTTGTGAGCCAATCTTCGAGCCGAATCAAATCTTTTTCGGGCAGAGCCGAGCTGAATTCTAAACGAGCCGAGCTTTCCTTAACGAGCTTGTCAATATTTTAGCTCTAATACTTTTTCTAATTCATTTATTTCTGCTACAGCTGATAATTTTGTTTGAGAATAAGTTATTTAGACTACAAATATGCATTTTCAATATACAGTGTGTCCGTAAAGTATGGAATAAATTGGATATTTCCTAAACTACAAGCCTTTTAAAAAAATCTAAAACACGTTATTATTTTTTGAAGCTCAGCTAGGCTCGAATTATTCGAGCCGAGCCAACAGGAGCCACGAGCTCAACTTGCAGCTCGAAGTTCACGCCGAGCTTCTCTCTAGAGCTCGGCTCGAGTCCATCTCTACAGGCTGATTGATTAGTGGGGTAAAGCTCAATAGATCCGCTATAGTAATATGTAGATCAATAAAAGTTAATAACAAAAATTGTGGTCAATATGTTTTTTTTTTTTAAATGGAACACCCTATATTTTATTTCATATTAGAAATTCTGTTAACATCTCCATCACAAAAATATAAAGGTTTGTTATATTATACAGGGTATTTACAAAGTTATAACCAATTTTGTATGAAAATCGTAACAAGTTCAACTCCCTGTATAAATAAAAATAAGCACAACAGCAATGGTTTATTAATACCATATTTTTTTATTTATTGTCAAAATTTTCAAAAATTATTGACATTGCTAATTTTCTTTATATCAAATACAGGGTGAGTCAAAACGCAAGAACATTATTTTCTCAGTAATTTTAAATGGAACACCCTGTATTTTATATCATTATTGAAAAGTAACATTACCGTACTTTAATTTTTATATAACATTCCCTATGTCCAAATTTATTAGTTTTCGAGATATTTTCATTTTTCAGAGCAAATTATTTTAGGTGTCTAAATTTATCTAAATTTTAAGTAAGCCATGACTGAATTGATAATTGACGATTACTGATTATCAATCCGGTAATCAATGTAACAATATAGCAAATAAAGAAATAGAAATAATTTATTAGTAATACATTTTACAAAAAAAAACCACAACGTGCAACATTTTTGAAACAATTAAAAACTACTTTTTCATGTAAATGTAACAAATAAAGAAAGAAAATTAGTAATACATTATACAAAAGAAACACACAAACTCAAAATACAACATTTTGTGAAGACAATTAAACACTATTTTTGTATGTAAATGTAACAATGTAACAAATAAAGAACGAAAAATAATTTATCAGTAATACATGTTGCAAAAAAACATGTTTGAAAAATTAGAAGCTACTTTTAATAAAATATTTTTAATATTTAATGGCATAAGGTGTTCAAAATTACTTCCTAACACATTTATGCACGCCTAAAAACGATCATTGAATGAGTTACTTACTCTACGAAGCATTTGTAAATTAACACATCGAAATACACTTTGTATTCTATTTTTCATTTCATCCCTTGTTGTTGGAGGTATTTTATAAACTTCACTATTAACGTAACCACCAAAAATAATCAGTCCAGTTTATTAAATTCTGCTGATTTGGGTGGCCACGCTACTGGTCCATTAAAAAAATGAAAATATCTCGAAAACTAATAAATTTAGACATAGGGAATGTTATCTAAAAATTACAGTACAGTAATGGTACTTTTCAATAATGATATAAAATACAGGGTGTTCCATTTAAAATTACTGAGAAAATAATGTACTTGCGTTTTGACTCACCCTGTATTTGATATAAAGAAAATTAGCAACATGAATCATTCTTGAAAATTTTGACAATACGTTTAAAAATATGGCATTAATAAACCATTGCTGTTTTGCTTATTTTTATTTATACAGGGAGTTGAACTTGTTACGATTTTCATATAAAATTGGTTATAACTTTGTAAATACCCTGTATAACATAACAAACCTTATATTTTTGTGATGAAGAAGTTAACAGGATTTCGAATTTAAAATAAAATATAGGGTGTTCCATTAAAAAAAACATAAGTTTGGTCTGCCACTGTGTTATCGAACACCCTGTAACATTCTAACTAATTTTGTAATGTGAAACTCAAAGGTGACTAAAATTTTTGTTATTAACTTTTATTGCTATCTGTTACTATAGCGGATCTATTGAGCTTTACCCCAATAATCAATCACATAGAGGAATGTATGCAGAATACATTTTTGTAGAAACTCAGTAATACTAAATTTGCTACAAAAAAATTAAATGTTAGCGTTACGAAAAGTCGCCGTTACGAACTGACGCCGTTACGAATTGTCCATCACCATTTGTCTGGTTACGAACTGTCGCGTTACGAGACCTCGTGGAACCGAACTATTATCTGTGCCATATTTCTTTTCACCATAATAATTTTCAATTATTCTATTATGAATAAGTATTAGCCGTTAAATATAGGAGTAAAAAATAAAAATGAACTCTTGAAATATATCATAGTTCAGTCATACTAAATCTTTCACCTGGCATAGCACGTATTGTACATTAACAATTACCAAACGAACAGTGTCACAAAAATCGATAAGGCCCTGATTTAAGTCCATTGTTTGGAATCCACTCCATACTAAAAATAGACAGAACAAGCAAGAATTTTATTTTGAAAGGCATTTTGTATCGTTGCTCAAAGTAATTTCCGCAAACGGACTAAACAATATTTAGAATACCTATCATAAACGATAAATAAATTATCGGTGTTTTCCTTTTTCGGTTCACTTTTGTAAAATGAGATACTGAGTCCTCAATTTGGATAAAAATTATTTCAATTAGTTTTTATTGTTCGGTATTGATTATTTAAACAAGCTAAAGTGGTCAATCTCCCGGCCCTGATGAAGTTCCCATTGAATTACTCAAAATTGTGGATATTGAATCTAATGATCTTCTTTTTGATCTATTCAATGCCATTTAAAACACCAATAAAATAAAAATCAAAAGAGGCGTTAGACAGGGCTGTGTCTTGTCGCCATCACTGTTTAATGCATACTCAGAAGAAATATTCAAAAAAGCATTAGAAGATGAAGTAGCAGGCATAAAAATAAATGGCCTACCCATATGTGAAATTAGATACTCTGATGACACAATACTAATAGCAGAAACTATTACAGATCTACAAAAAATTTTAGATAAGGCTGTTGCAACCAATGAAGAATTTGGTCTGTCACTAAACATAAAGAAAACAAAATTCATAATTACATCAAAGAAAAATATTAGAAACATCAATCTACACGTAAATGATAAGACGATAGAACGAGTTCAGAATTATAACTATTTAGGGACAAACATTAGTGAAACAAACGATTATACCAAAGAAATCAGAATTAGAATAGAAAAGGCTATAAGTGCATTCACTAATATGAAACAAATATTATGTAGTAGAGACCTCAGCCTAAATCTTAGAAAGCGAGTACTAAAATGATATATGCATTTTCTGTTCTTTTGTATGGGGTGGAGACATGGACTCTTAATAAACAATGTCTCAATAGATTAAAAGCATTTGAAATGTGGACATATCGAAGAATGCTGAGAATCTCCTGGACAGACAGAATAACCAATGAAGAAGTATGTACTAACAAGAATACAGAACAGTAGGGAGATACTGGATTCCATCAAAATAAGAAAACTTCAATACTTGGGTCATATAACATGAGGTGACAGATGACAGATATGAACTCCTAAAATTAATTATGCAGGGAAAGATTCAAGGAAGGCGTAGCATAGGTAGGAGAAAAATGTCCTGGCTGAGAAATCTCAGAGAATGGTTTGGATGCAGCTCAACTGAACTCTTTCGGGCTGTAGTGTCAAAAGTTAGAATAGCAAATGATGATTGCCAACCTTCGTCACGGAGATGGCACGTAAAGAAGAAGAATGTCATTATGGAACAGGTATACTACCTAAAAAAATGGCTCCAAATGACATTTATATACTGCTTTTCAAAAAAGCAAAAGCAAAGGAATGCAATGAACATCTCACCATAACCTTAATGAGTCATGTCTTGAAATTATTTTTAAAAGTAATTCACAATAGAATACATAACAAACTAGACGAAGGCATACGTAATACACACATGGGATTACGAAAGGTCTGAGAACACGGGATGAACTGGTTGCAGTGAGTGTTCTTTCGCAGAGATGCCTAGATATGATCAAGGAAGTATACGCCGGTTTCATTGATTTTGAGAAGGCATTTGACGGCGTGCAGCATACTCGTCTCAAAGAAATTTTGTTAAATAAAAAGATAGATAGTAGAGACTTTAGTAACCTCTATTGGAATCAAGCAGCGAAAGTAAAAGTTGAAAATTAACTGACTGAAGATATCCATATTTTATTCGCCATGGGCTGCGCCACGGTCATCTTATAATTAGCGTTGGCCGAAATCAGTCCTAATAATAAACGATGAGCCACTTAATACAGAGATATCGCAAACGCAAACGTTAATAGCGTGTCAAGACGTAAATAACGGATAACGGTCTATTTCAACACAGGAATCAACAGAGTTATAGCAACTGTTGTGGGCGGGGTTTAACGTTATTATGACAACCGACGCGCGACGTTTGGGATTAAAATGTAACCTAGAAATTAATGTTGAGGAATACCGTAATTGTTTTTTTATTGAAAAATGAATTTGGATATTGAGCAAGTTGACACGCATTTTAATTTTAATGATTTAACCAAAAACAAATACATACATATAAATAATAAGTATAAAAATAATATAAAATATCTGAATAACTAATATCCTAAGCACAAAAAGTAGTCTGTTTTAGACAAAATAAGAACACACGTGTTTCTCAACACAAGAAACAAGATATTTCACAGTTTTTAGTTTATTAAATTTGTATTCTATAAATTATTTTTATGTTTCATCACAAAAGTCAAATTAGCGTTAACGTTATTACCGTCCCTTATTTCGACCTAAATAGCGGGACACGAAATTTCTCGGTAAATTTTTAACAATGAGAAAATTTGTTTGTGAAGGCAATATCAATATAACGCTCCGGATAAGAATGCTTTGATGTTTTCTGCACCCTTTTGTATGGGGTTGAGGTCTGGACACTCAAATAATACAAAATTAAAAACCTGGAAGCATTGGAAATGTGGTGGTACCAACGTATTCTGAAAATATCATGGATGCGTGACAAAACAAATAGACAAGTTCTCGAACAATTAGGAAAACAATGCGCAGTTTTAAATTCTATAAAAATCAGGAAGTTGGAATATATGGGGCACATTATGAGAGGTGAAAAATACGAAGTATTAAGGACGATAATGCAGAGCAAAATCGAAGAAGCGTAAACAGACGTAAAAACTCGTGACTAAACAATCTCCGTGAATGATTTGGATGCAGTTCAACTGTTCAATTGAACTATTTAGGCGCGTAACCAACAGAACATCAAAGACGTAAAGTAGATTCTACTCAACTTAACACAAATTGGGAGTTTATAAAGACCACGCTGCATAAACCGTAGATGAAGTATTGCGTGAGGTACTCAAAGGGCAGCGATGGATTCCTGGTTTGATCAGGAATGAAAACGGGAGGCAATCAAGAAGAATGACGCGTATCTGAAAATGATCAACACAAGGACTAGAAACAATGATGAAGAATTTGGATTAAAGAGAAGACAGGAAAATCAGAAAAAAAGCGGCAACAAATCAGTAAAGAGTTCAAAGAAATTGAAAACTAGAAGTAGAACATATAAAGGTTTACAAACAAGTTAACATAAAAAGAAAAGTTTTCAAGCCACAAGCAAACCAAGTCAGGGTCATAATAGTCCAGGGTAATAAGGTTTTTTCCATGACACTCGAGCAGCCAGGGCACTGAAGCGTTTTTTCGACAAGTAATACCTATAAGAGCAAATTGTAACTATTTCCTGCGTAGGATCTGGCGGCCATTTTTATTTATAAACAATTAAATGTCAAAAAATGGCATTTTTCCTTTTTTTTCAAATCAATGGAAAACAGTGAAAATTGTGGTTTTTTTAGTACAAATATCTTCGAGATTATGGAAAAAGCTTTAAAATGACGTATTACAAAGTTTGATATACTCATTTATTGTTAATATAATTGAGAAAGAAGGTCGGAATTGCAAAAAAAATTTATTTCGCAATATCTATTATAAAAATTAGTGTACAGCTTTGAAATTTTTGTCATATAAGGGTTCTTTGGTGCTTAATATGTGATAAAAATTTCAAAGCGATTCATTCAATTGTTTAAATTTTATTCAAATTGTTTATCCCAGAGAGCATTTTTTTTGCAATAACATAAGTCAGAAAAAAATGACGTTAGAACCATTCCGCAGGTGTCAAATGAAAGAGCATGAGCTATATTTTCAACTTGGTTTAAAAAAAGCGAATAAAAAATGCATTTATTAGTAATAAATAATTATGCAAAAGTATCGTAAATCTGTCCTTATAAACTTTTTATTTTGTTATATAAGAAATTATTATATATTTATTACAATTTTTAATCAATTATGATATAAATAACATTACTCGTATTTTTTTGGAAAAAGTTATTCAAAAAGTTTATAAGGGAAGATTTACATACTTTTGCATAATTATTTATTACTAATAAATGCATTTTTTATTCGCTTTCTCTAAACCAAGTTGAAAATATAGCTCATGCTCTTCCATTTGACACCTGTGGAATGGTTCTAACGTCATTTTTTCTGACTTATGGTTATTGCAAAAAAAATGCTCTCTGAGATAAACAATTCGAATAAAATTTAAACAATTGAATGAATCGCTTTGAAATTTTTATCACATATTAAGCACCAAAGAAGCCTCATTTGACAAAAATTTCAAACCTGTACACTAATTTTTACAGCAGTTATTGCGAAAAGAATTGTTTCTCAAGACCTTTTTTCTCAATTATATTAACAATAAATGAGTATATCAAACTTTGTAATATGTCATTTTAAAGCTTTTTCCATAATCTCAAAGATATTTGTACTAAAGAAATCATAAGTTTCATTGTTTTCCATTGATTTGAAAAAAAAGGGAAAAATGCCATTTTTGACAGTTAATTGTTTATAAAGAAAAATGGCCGCCAGATCCTACGCAGGAAATAGTTACAATTTGTTCCTATAGGTATTACTTGTCGAAAAAACGCTTCAGTACCCTGGCTGCTAAAGTGTCACGAACAGGGTATATTTTTGTCTTATTACCCTGGCCTATAATGGAATTCTTTTGAAATATAGAATAGAAGTACTGAAAAGGTGGCAGGAACGCTTTGGTATGTTACTTAATGGAAAAAGTAGAGCTGAAGATATAGATGATATAGAAGTAGAACAGGAGGAAACTGAGCTACCAACTTTAGAAGAAATTCCAAATAGGTAATTCTTCAGGTAAAGAAATACATCTAGACCAGGGTAATAAGCTGGAAATAGACCATGTTCGGGACACTCAAAGATCCAGGTAGCTGACTACTTTTTTAGTTATTGTAGACCTATAGGAACAAAACCTACCTGTTTCCTGCCTAAAGTTCGCGTCCGTTTTTTAATGATTAACAATTTAGTGCAAAAATCGCGATTTTTTCGATTTTTTGCACCCCATTCAAAAGCTAAACAGTTGACATAAAACTACAAAATTTAATTTTTTAGAACATTGAAAAACCTTCAAAATGCCGATTTTTGAAAGTTAAAAAGTTAATTTATTGCTACGCAAACTGCAAAATAAGTGAAAATCGTTATTTGTTAATAACTTTTACTAAAACTACTTTAGAACTTTAGGGTTTCACCCAAAGTTGTGTATTGGGGTACTTAACAAACCCTTAAAATTTGAGACCGATCCATTAATTAGTTTAAAAGTTATTCTATTTGTTTTTCCCAGAGACCTTTATTTTGCAATAACATAAGACAGAAAATAACGAAGATAAGACAATTCTGCGTATGTCAAATGAAAGTAGAAAAGTGATACTATCAAAATGTACTAAAAAAAGATAAAAAAATTATCTAATATAGTCAAAAATAGTAATGCCAAATTTTTGAAATTTTGTAGTTTATAAACATTTAGAACAACTTTAAAAATAATGTCCGTAGAAAAAGTCATTTTGCATATATTCGAAAAGTCGGTATTCTACACGAATTTTTAAAAATGTTATTCAGTTGGTGACTAGTCGTGGTAAGCGAAGGGGGAGCTGGGAGCCGGCAAATGAACGAGTTCAAAAACTAAAAAGGGCAACTTAAAACTACTATCATTTTCTATATCTCGGGATCTACTGAATATATTTTGATCTTTCTTTTTTTAATTTGTATGTAATTTTTCTGTATATTACAAATATGTAATTTGTCTATTTGCAATTTGACATTTATTAATTAATAGACAATCTAATTTGTTTAAACAATTTTTGAATAAATAATTTTCCCCCAAAAATCCATGTTTTTAATCAGACTATCATTATTAATCATAGAAAAAGTTAAGTTATACTTGAATAAATAAATTATCTTCAATAAATAATTATCTAATAAAAATCATTTATTTATTAAAGTGAACTTTAACGTTTTGTATGATCATTAATGATACTATGATTAAAAAATAGATTTTTGTAAAAAAATATTTTTTCAAGAGTTGTTTAAACAAATTAGACTGATTGTTAATTAATAAATTTATAAACAAATTGCATATTTGTAATGTACGTAGAAATTACATACAAATTAAAAAAGAAAGATGAAAATCCATTGAGTTGATCCGGAGATAAAGAAAATTGTATTAGTTTGAAATTGCTTTTTCGGTATTTTAACTCAGTGGATTCGTAGGTTCCCCCTAGTAACCGTTTGAACTACAATTTTGAAAAATCGTAGAGGGTGCTGTGAAGATATAATGTTTATGCAAATTTTTTAACAAAAAATACAAATCCCATTATTTAAAATGGCATCAATGAAATTCCTTAATTATTATAAACAAATTAGCTGTGAATTAAAAAAAACAAATGGCTAACTTTGTCCCTAATGAACCCAGGCTAAATTGTTTTATATGAAAATCCGTGTTAAAATACTAGCTTTCCGAATATATAAAAAGATTGTTCCTACGGACAATATTTATCAAGTTATTCTAAATGTTTATAAACCACAAAATTTCAAAAATTTGGCATTAGGATTTTTGATTATATTGATTAATTTTTTCATCTTTTTTTAATACATTTTGATACTATCAGTCTTCTACTTTCGTTTGGCATACTCAGAATTGTCCAATGTTTATTATTTTCTGTCTTATGTTATAGCAAAATAAATGTCTCTGGGATAAACAAATAGAATAACTTTTAAACTAATTAATGGATAAGGTCTCAAATTTTGAGGGTTTGTTAAGTACCAAAATAACCAACTTTGGGTGAAACCCTAAAATTCTAAGTTAAATTTAGTAAAAGGTATTAACAAATATCGATTTTCATTTATTTTGCAATTTGTGAAGCAACAAATTAACTTTTTAACTTTAAAAAATTGGTATTTTGAAGGTTTTTCAATGTTCTAAAAAATTAAATTTTGTAGTTTTATGTCAATTGTTTAGCTTTTGAATAGGGTGCAAAAAATCGAAAAAACCGCGATTTTTGCAATAAATTGTTAACAATTAAAAAACGGACGCGAACTCTAGGCAGGAAACAGGTAGGTTTTCTTCCTATAGGTCTACAATAACTAAAAAAGTAGTCAGCTACCTGGATCTTTGAGTGTCCTGAGAAAATCCTTATTACCCTGGACTAATCTTCAAAATGAGATTCATTTACACCAGAATTTTGCCAGAATTTGGTACAAACTATGTCTAGAAGAATTTTGGATGTTATTAGAAAAAAAGGGGGATGTCACTCAGTTGTAATTTTTCCATTTTTTTTTTTGTTAATATTATCTTCATATTCTATGCGTTTTTTAAATTTGTTGTTATTCTGTTAATTAATCATTTTAATTAATTTAAAAAATATTTTTTTATGTTATATATTTCGATTAATTAAAACTCTTGAGGCCTTTGTTTTTATTCAGTAGATAAAATTTAGTTTTTTTTTTAACCTAACGTTGGGCTAACCGAGATAGGATATGTATTTGAATGAGGGTACAAAAATGTTACACTCTTGTGCAGCTGGTTCCAAAAAAAACTGATACGACTCTTAAAGCGTATTTTGTAGAAAATTGAGCAGTGTATTTTGAAGGATAAATACTTATTATTTACATACTGTCACTGTCACTGCCAAATCTTAAAATTTGTAATAACTTATTCTGTTCAACCTCAAAAAATGGCTGTTTGTTTGTTTATTTTATTATTTGTCTGTCACAATAAATATAATATAATGTCAGATCAATCATACACTGCTCAAAATGATCAAAGTTTACTAAGAGTCGTATCAGTTTTTTTAGGAACCAGCTGTACATCAGCTTAAAAAAAATTATAAAGTACATTAAATACTTAAAAATAAATAAAAAACAATATTACAATTCAGCATTATTAAAAAATATGGTTTTGGTAGAATTAAAAAAATGGAAAACGTGTATTGTCATTTGCGATTAAAGTGTTAAGTTTAAAACTGATTTTATTCGGATCATTTTACAATTTTTGTTTTAATTGTAATAAAATTAAATGGAAATGGATGCAAATTTCATGAAACAAACCACAGGTAAAACCAATGAAAGCCATTAGAGCAGGATTTAAAACTAATAATTGCTATCATCCAATAATAAAATTACAGCATATTGTCAGAACACAATGAAGTTGCGACCGTGGTATAAAATATTTACTCACCTGATTAGCTTTATTTATTTGTTTTTTCAACCCCGCAAAAGCCATTATCAATTTGTTGGTCTACCTGCAACAAAAAAAAATAATGCTTAAATAATTAGCAACATATCAGATAAAAATTTGCTTATCAGATGATTTCATCATCAGGCAATAATTTTTCTGTGTCGGCATTGTCAATATTTTTAAGTAGTTGTAAATAATATATTTGTATAGTCCAGGGCGCATCTGTTTTGACATGGACGTTGAGAGGTGACTCATATTTGTTTGCAGAAATTGCTCGGAATTAACTCATATAATGATAATTGAGTTATCCTCCCACTCAGAAAGGTCCGGAACGTTGTTTAAATAATCAAAATGTCAAAAAATGTGAAAAATTAGATTTTTTTCTTTGTTTTTTGATTATAACTTTAAAAGTATTCACTTCCGAGAAAAGTAGCACTAACATAAAAGTTGCGTAATTAAATTTTCTACAATATAGGATTGGCTAAAAATTTTAAAAAGTGTCACCCGTGTTGCAAAATAGCAATAATTGCGAAAAAACATAGAAAAATAAGTATTCGCATTTTACGTTTTTCAACCATTTATACTACACTTAGGACCTTCATATTTCACCCAGAAAAACTTTATGATATAATAAAACAACATTGTAAATTTCATTAAGATCGGTTCAACAGATTTTGCAAAATAAATTTTGCAATCCAGCTTTCGCAAAAAAAATTCATTTTTTCAAAATATTGCAGGACTGAAAATAAAGCAGATAGCAAGTTAAATTTTTTTTACATATGGAAGAATACTTGTACCTTTCATTTGCAATTTGCAAAATTAAAATCGGTTAACTACCACGGCGTCAGGAATTTTTTTTAAACAAACATTAATTTTTGGTGCTACGCGCAGGACAGTCAAATCTTTATCTAATATAAGTATTATTTTCTTACTCTACATTTTTTTGTATTTAAATATTTTAATTCCACAAAAATCAAACTAATTTGATTATTGTTTCTGAAATATTGTTTAATTAACCAATTGCATATGTTTAAAAATAATAAACTTTTATTCTCTAAGTTAAAATATATGAACAAAGAAAGTTTTTGCTAAAAAAAGTAGTATTTCAAAGGACAGAGTATGTGTTTTTATTTTGCAATAAACAAATTTAATTATTTACATATATCGAAATGTACTAAAAATTAAAATTTATCAATCATTATCAAAGGTCATTGGAATGCCCAATCAGAGCAAACGTATCCATTGTCCTGCGCGTAGCATCAAAAATTAATGTTTCTTTAAAAAAATTCCTGACGCGGAGTAGTTAACCGATTTTAATTTTGCAAATTGCAGATGAAAGGTACAGTATTCCTCTATATGTAAAAAAATTCAACTTGCTGTTATGCTTGCTTGTTATGTTAACTTGCTTATTTTCAGTCCTGCAACATTTTGAAAAAATGAATTTTTTTTTGCGAAAGCTGGATTGCAAAATTTATTTTGCAAAACCTGTTAAACCGATCTTGGAATGATCCGTTGGAAAACGTAAAATGAAAATACTTATTTTTTTATGTTTTTTTCGCAATTATTGCTATTTTGCAACAAGGGTGACAATTTTGATAATTTTTAACCAATTCTATATTGTAGGAAATTTAATTACGAAACTTTTATTTCAGTGCAACTTTTCTCGGAAATAAATACTTTTAAAGTTATAATTAAAAAACGAAGAAAAAAATCGAATTTTTCCTTCATTTTTTGACGTTTTAATTATTTAAACAATGTTCCGGACCTTTTTGAGTGGGAGGATAACTCAAATATTATTATATGAGTTTTTTTTCAAGCAATTTCTACAAAAAATATGAGTCACCTCTCAACATCCAAATGTACTAATATTTTTACAGATGCGCCCTAGTCTATCAACGATTTAACGAACAAGATCCTGTCCATTTTTTTATATTTTATTAATTTATTTTGGTCATGGATGCTGTATACATGAGACCTTAGGTTCAGAACAAGAAGAATGTGGAATATAGAATGTAGAATAGAAGAATGTAGAATAAAACATGAAACAGGGCATATATCAACAGACTGGCGACTGTCAACATTTATAATGATACCGAAGAAAATAAACGCCAAACATTGTAGCGATCATCGCACTATCAGTCTGATGAGTCATGTACTGAACATTTTCTTAAGAATACTGCACTCGAGAATTTACAACAAAATAGAAGACGAATATAAGGAAATGGAGGCAGAAGAACAAGCAGGATTTAGAGCCGGAAGATCTACAATTGATCACCTTTTTGCAATCACACAAGTCATGGAAAAAAAACAGCGGTTAACCAAGAGATTCATTTCGTATATATTGATCTGAAAAAGGCATACGACAGTACACCTTTGGTAAAGTTAGGGGAGGCAATGGAGAATACAAATATAATCATAGAAATCATAAAATTAATTAAAAATTTTTATAACAACACGACCACGAGCATTAAATAAGGAAACAAACTCACCGAAGGATTTCTGACAAATAAAGGGCTCAAACAAGGATGCTGCCTCTCTCCAACACTTTTTAAAATATATTTGGAACAAGCTCTTAAAAATTGGAAACGGAAATGCAAGAACATGGGACTCCCACTAAATGACCATACACTATATACTCTTTGTTTCGCAGACGACCAAATACTAATAGCACAAGACTACGAGGAATACAGGAAATGGGGACTAGAGATCAACATAGGAAAAACCAAACATATGAATATCGGAGGAACGCACCAGGACTTGATACTAGAAGGAGGAGAAACAATCAGTAAATGTAACGAATATAAATACCTGGGTATGAAAATCACGAATGATGGAACACTGGATGGAGCCATTAAAGAACGAAATACTCAGGGCAGGAAAGCAATTACGCTCCTAAACTCAGTACTCTGGGACAAGCAGATAAACAACCAAAACATGAAAAAGATCTATAACGCCGTAGTGAAAAGCATTATAACATACAGCTGCGAAGTATAGCCTATGAAGAAAAAATCAAAGAATGTTAGAGGTCACCGAAATGGATTTCTGGAGAAGAGCTGCAGGAAGATCAAGAAGAGAACATGTCACCAATGAACAGATACAAGAAAAAATAATGAAGGTCACACATACAATAAATGACGAAATCAACAACATACAACTACGATGGTTTGGTCACGTACAAAGAATGCAAGAAGACAGAATCCCAAAACAAGTACAAAACTGGAAACCGCAAGGTACAAGAAGAGGTAGACCGAGGAAAAGTTGGCAGGCAGGAATAAAAAAAGTCATGGATGAAAGAGATCTGCAAGTAGATCAATGTGTGGACAGAGAGGAATGGCGAACGGGTATCGGAAGACGGAGAACGTTGTAAACCGATAATATGTATATAGAAGAACAACTAAGCGAAACACTGTTTGGTTTCAGAAGCAGCCTTGGAACCAGAGAAGCATTATTCAGTTTACAGGTCGCGGTTAAAAGATGTAGAGGTATAGAACAATCGGATTACATGTGTTTTATTGATTTCGAAAAGGCCTTTGACCGAGTCACCCATGAAAAACTGATAGGTGTCTTGCAACAGGTGGGAATTGATGACAAAGACCTCCGTATTATCATAAACTTGTATGGGTTGATCGAATAAGAAATAAAATAGTTTTACATCCAGGGTTGAAAAAAAACATGTTTTTTTATTTTATGCAAAACAAAGTTTTTTTTGTTTTATACAAAACAAACGTTTTTTTTTTGTTTTAAAGGTTTTTTTGTTTTTATATTACATGTTTTAAACAAATAAGACGTAGAAAAAACATTGTTTAAATCATATTTCTTAAAATGAGAAGGATCCGTTTGAGGAATAAAGCAGGCCGCGCACTGAATCGGCATAGAGCGATCGGCTCGGCTAAGAGCAATCGGCAGATTTTGCTATACATGGAAATAAATGAGCCACCGCGCACCGCCTAAGAACGTTTGACTGTCGATACAAGTTTATGATAATATGTTCATCCAACATAAAAAAACTCTTCTCATCATACACTTTAGTCAATTCCAAACTATGTAATCGGCTAGGCAATGTCAAAGCTTCTAAGTTGGTTTCAATTTTTAAAGAGCTTAATTCTACAAGTGATCACGTGGCTGATCAGATTGATGACTTAGATTTTAGATTACAAGATTATTATGAGACTGCAGAATGGGACGTTTCATCGCCGCCGTTTCGATGCCGCCGGTTCATCGCCAGTCCATTTCATCGCCGTCCGTTTCATCGCCAGTTAGTCAGTTGATTTTGTATTATGGGAGATGACACGACACGACGTTAAATTCAGTTCAAAACTTATGACAAATACAAAGATAAAATTTTTTATTATATTAATTTACTGTTCTATTTCTACTTCCCCTAAATTTGATATTAAATAGTTTTAAATTTGTAGTCTTAAATTATATTTTATATTATAAAAGTTTAAAAGTCTATTAAAAGATTAAGTATGGCAACGGGAATGGTCATATCTCGCAATTTCCTAGAATTCCTAATTAATACTAAAAATAAATAATAAATGTAACTGTCGAAAATTCGGAAATATATCAGTTAGCGATAAACTGACTGGCGATGAATCGGCCGGCGATGAACTGGCGGCGATGAACTGGCGGCGATGAAACGTCCTAGACCCTGAGACGGGTTGAAACAGTTTGAGAAATTTATTAACTCTTGTATGTAAAGTGTTTTTAAGTTTTCCAATATTTGTTGTGTTCCGATTATTAATAAATAAATAATATATTTGTTAAAAAGTCTGTATAATAATATGTATGATTTCTTTCATATTTATATATTATATTCTCAAAGAAAATGAAAATAAAAACGCTTGTTTAATTTAAAAACTGTTTTAAACATAAACAAATGTTTAAAACATGTTTAAAACAGTTGTTTAAAACAAAATGTTTAAAACAAAACAACCCTGTTTACATCGAATGAGTAAAAGCACAGAAATAACAAAACAATAAAAATTCGAAAGTTCGGTCATGTAATGAGACTTCAGGAGATGTGTAACCATCTACACTTTATAATACAGGGTGATCGCCGGAATAAGAGGCCCAGGCCACGGAGCTGGAGCATCCTGGCTCCAAAATCTCCGGGAGTCGTATCAAGAGACCACTACTAATATGTTTAGAGCTGCCGTAAATAAGGTTATTATTGCCAATATGATCGCCAACGTTAGATAATCGTACGAATTTGAAGCTGTCACTTTTGCCTTAATAAAACAGTGCTATTGACAAATTAATTTTCATGGCCTTGACTTGTAGAGAGCAAGTTTTCAAATCGAATGGTATGCATTAAAAAGTATTTGTTTTTATTGAAAAAAGTGGAATAAGAGGTTCCTTAGATATTTTTGATGTTAGACCTGGATGTATCGTCGCCCCCGCTAGCGAAATTATTCCGATTCGATTTTTTTGCACAAACGTACTCAAAAGAGGTCCTTTTAACATACAGGGTGCCGGGCGATGCCGTGGTCAAAAAAATGTTTAAACAATTATTTTTAAACAAATTCACAAAAATAATTTTTTCACTTCGGGCATTTTATTAGATTATTTGGGTCATTAGAAGCAAAAAAAGGCCTCTTGTCATTTTTTTCTAAAATGGATTGTTGTCGAGTTATATGCGATTAAAAATTTGAAAAATGCGAAAATAGCCATTTTCAAGGCTTAATAACTCGATTAAAAATTATTATTATGAAATTCAAAAAGTGACCAAATCAAGTTTCAAACCCCTTCTTCAAGGTCCTGAAGAGATTTTTGTCATTACATATTTTATTACAAAGCTGTTATTTTTAAGGAGGTATCCGAACTGCGTCCAAAATTTTGAGGGATTTTCAGGTAATATCGCTAATGTGTTTTGTATGGTTAATTGCGTTCCGTTTCTAACAATAAAATTTAATCCTACACAGTATTACCTGGGTTTACACGGTGTACCTAATTAGTTTCTTAGTAAAAATAAGAAAAAGTGGAGGTTAACTTGATAGGGTTGAATTTTTAAAATTGCAGTTTATTTCCAAACAGTAAAGAGTGAACTTAGACAATCGCACCGCGCAATGGATTTTGAAATGATGTTAAGTGAACGGGGAAAACCACTTACAGTTTTTCCAAAAATTAGAATTTAGAAAGTTTCGTGAATTAAAAAAGTTTGGTGAAACTGTATGGTATTGTACAAATAAAAAGTGTAAAGCAAAACTATATACATTAAATAATGTGTTTTCAAAAGTTAGTGGTGAACACAATCATGAGCTTGCTGAAGAAGTATTAATTCGCCAGAAAGTTAACAATTCTCTTAAAAGAAAAGCAACAGAAGATATTGCGGAACGACCTGCGAAGTTGTTACACAAGGAAATCGAAAAGCAAAGCGAAGTACTTACCTCTCTGTCAACAAAAGATGTCTAATACATAAAAAAGAACATTAATCGCACGCGATTGAAAACGGTTCCATAATTGCCAAAATCAGCCAAGGATGTTCAAGAATTTTTGAAACAAATTGAAATATTTACTATCAAAAATGAACAGTTTTTGTTGGTTAATGATGAACAGTTTAATATTGTTGTTTTTTCATGTCTGTCTAATCTTTCATTTATGTGTAACAATTCCACTTTATTTATGGATGAAACATTCGATTATTGCACAAAATTTTTTTTTCAAATGTTTACATTACATACATTGATTAATGACACTTATGTTCCGGTTGCATTTTGTTTGTTAACTAATAAGCAAAAATTCACTTACAAATCATTATTCGAATTATTAAAGAAAAAATGTCAAGATTTGGGATGCAATTTAAATCCAACGAAAATAGTGATTGATTACGAATTGGGTATCCACTCCAGCGTGCGAGAAGTTTTTCCGGAAGCAAATGTTGTTGGTTGTCGATTTCATCTTGCTCAAGCTTGGTAAGTAATACGTATAGCAATGTAACTGGCAAATAGTAGATTGTTAAGAAAAACTTGAGTTATGACGTCATCATATTTTTTTGCTGTAAAACTAAACATTTCAATATGTTTATTTCAAACTTCACTGTAATTTCTTTTTTCAAATATTTATTTTTTCAATTTTTTTTTACAAAAAACCTCATTTAATATATGTTAAAACAAGAATTGTAGGTAAAATATCTTCAAAAAAATTTATTTTTTGACATAAAAAAAAAGATGTGTCGTCATAACCTCTGTCAAAAAATTGGCTCCTAAATATTCTCATTATTTTTTAAAGATGTATTTTTTTATAAAATTTGACCTGTTTCAAACTTTTTCTTGAATGCAAGTACTTTCTGAAATAAAGAATGTATTCTATAATCTTGTTACAGGTGGCGTAACGTACAAAATGTGGGGTTGAGTTCTGAGTATAAGAACGAGAACTCAGCAATAGGTAAATGGCTGAAGCATATTTTGGCCTAGTGTATCTTCCTCTGAGCCAAGTTGGAGATTGTTTTGTGGAAGATTTTATGCCTGAAAAACCAGATGATCATCGAGTTGACGCATTTGCAAACTATCTAGTTGAAACGTATATCGAAGAGGACTCCACATTTCCTCCACAAATTTGGGCAAAGAATAGCGCATCTATATATAGAACAACTAGTTCTTGTGAGGGATTTCATCCAAAATTTAAAAATTATTGTTTGTCTCCACATCCTAATATTTTTTTGTTTGTTGAAACATTAAAGCGCATTCAAACCGATTCTTATATAAAAATAAATTCTGTTAAACAAAATATTTCTAGAAATGTAGAGAAAGCTACCTCCAGCAAATATATTTTTCTCGAACAGAAAATTAAGCAGTATAACAGGGGTGAAATTTCAAGATACAATTTCTTTAAATGTGTTAGTTATAAATTCGGTGCTTTTTAATATAATATATTATATAAAAATAAACTGTTAGTTGATATTACGTTTATTATATTTCCCTGCTTACCTAATATTTATTAAGCTATCCTCTGACCGCAATTGGGTTGGCTAATTAAGAAATGAAACGCAATTCGGACTAGACGTTATCGGTGACCAGGTAAGCAAAATATTTGGGACGCAATTCGACAAGGCCCAAGAAACGGAACGCAATTCGTACTAGACGATTTTTAATTATTAACAATTACCGCTATAATCCAGGATTTATCGTCGCCCCCGTTAGTGAAATTATTCCGATTCGATTTTTTTGCACAAACTTTCTCAAAAAGAGGTCCTTAAAACACATCCACAGGGTGCCGGGCGGTGCCGTGGTAGAAAGATTGTTTAAACAATTTTTTTCATGTCTACAAATTCGGGTCTAGGACGTTTCATCGCCGCCGTTTCGATGCCGCCAGTTCATCGCCGGCCGATTCATCGCCAGTCAGTTAATCGCTAACTGATATATTTCCGAATTTTCGACAGTTACATTTATTATTTAGTTTTAGTATTAATTAGAAATTCTAGGAAATGCGAGATATGACCATTCCCGTTGCCATACTAAATCTTTTAATAGACTTTTAAACTTTTATAATATAAAATATAATTCAACACTACAACTTTAATACTATTTAGTATCAAATTTAGGGGGAAGTAGAAATAGAACAGTAAATTAATATAATAATATTTTTTATCTTTTTATTTGTCATAAGTTTTGAACTGAATTTAACGTCGTGTCGTGTCATCTCCCATAATACAAAATCAACTGACTAACTGGCGATGAAACGGGCGGCGATGAAACGGACGGCGATGAAATGGACTGGCGATGAAATGGACTGACGATGAACCGGCGGCATCGAAACGGCGGCGATGAACCGGTGGCGATGAAACGTCCCATTCCGACAAATTCACAAAAATAATTTTTTCACAATTTTTTTTTTATTTAGATAATTTAGGATATTCTGTGCAACACAGGCTCTTGTGATTTTTCTCCAAAATTGATTGTTGTCGAGTTATACGCGATTTAAAATTTGAAAATTGCGAAAATGGCCATATAACTAGAGAGTTGGGTCGGATACTGAAAAAAAGTATCCGGATACGGGATACGGATACTCAAAATGTATTCGGATACTTTTTAAAAAAGTACGAATACTTTCATTTAAAAATGTATTCGGGTACTTCCTAGGATACTTTGAAGGATACTTTTTTTAAAAAGGACATAAATTATTAGTATTAGAGCTATGTGATGTGCATGTATTTTTAATGTAATATAATATAATATTAAAAATACATTAAATGATGGAGAAAGAATCAGAAAGTACTCAAAAAATTGTTTATTGCTTATGAATAATAAAACTAGAACATAAACTTATAAGGAAACATTAAATTAAAATAAAAACGTACTAATACAGAAAGTATTCCAATTGCTGACGAAGTCAGAAGTGAAGTGCCTTTGAATTTGGCTTTGTAAGTACCAATACCTCAAAGTGTTCATCGCTTAAAGCTTTTCTTTTAGGCGTATCAATCATAGTTGCAAAAGAGAAAAGTCTTTCAAGTGGTGCTGACGCAAGTAAGCATGTGTTGTACTTTATTGACACCCTTTTTAAGATTGGGTATTCATTTAAGATGTTCAAATTGGTTCTTTTGTCCTCCAAATATCTTAGCAACTCCAACTGTACTTTTGAAGTTTTATTATTGATGCTGGAACCCTGTTCATTCTGTGTATAATTAATAGTACAGCTGTTGTCCACTTGCTGGTCTCGAAAATTGCTAAAATCAAAAAAGTCATCCAAATTTTGATCTCCACTTTCATCTGATTCATTGCAACTTTCCAATTCCATTTTTGTTTTGGCGACAGTTATAATGCATTTTTTTATATCTTGTATAGTTTTTTTGGGATTTTTTACTACATTGTACCAATTAAGCTTAAATTTAGGAAGAAGAACTGCAGCTATAATTGGATCTTCCCATTCCAAATTTAAAATGTTTGCAAAACGAGTATTTAAGCTTTTAATGCACATTTTTGCTAGATGTTCTCCTCCATATTTTAATTTCGTTTGGGCAAGAAGTTTCTCATATTTATTAATTAATGAAATTAAACTGGGTAACAAATATCCAAAAGATACATTGTCTTCACCTTGTAACAAATCTAACGTTGAGGCCAAAGGTTTCATAACTAAACAGTATTCCTCTAGGTATAACAGTTCAATTTCCTTAAAAGGTTCTAACGTTAAATTTTGTTGCAAAATTGGAAGTTTTTCTTTTGCTTTATGAAGATTTATAACTGATTAGGTAAAAACAAAGCTCGATTAGCTATATAATAATATATTATAACGGTGACGAGTACGAAAAATGGGATTTAACATATTAGACACATCTGGATTGAAGGAATGGCAGTGTTGTGCCTACGTTAGGTGCATTACATTATCGGCGGGCGATAAATATTTAAAAGTATCCGAATATCAAAAAAAGTATCCGGATGCCGGATACTTTAAAATTTGATCACGGATACGGATACCGGATACAAAATTTAAAAAGTATCCGGATACAGCTTTCGGATACATAAAAAGTATCCGGATACAGAAGTATCCGGATACTACCCAGCTCTGCTCGGCAACAATCAATTTTAGAGAAAAATCACAAGATACTTTTTTTGCTCAGAATAACCCAAATTATCTAAAAAAAATCGTTCGAAATGAAAAAATTATTTTTGTGAATTTGTTTAAAAAAAACTGTTTAAACAATTTTTCGACCACAGCACCGCCCGGCACCCTGTGGATGTGTTATAAGGACCTCTTTTTGAGTAAGTTTGTGCAAAAAAATCTAATACAGTTGGACTATAGCGCTAATTGTTAATAATTAAAAATAGCAGCTTTGTAATAAAATAATGACCAAAATCTCTTCAGGAGCTTGAATAAGGGGTTTGAAACTTGATTTGGTCACTTTTTGAATTTCATAATAATAATTTCTAATCGAGTTATTAAGCCTTGAAAATGGCCATTTTCGCATTTTTCAAATTTTTAATCGCATATAACTCGACAACAATCAATTTTAGAGAAAAATGACACGTCACCTTTTTTGCTCAGAATGATCCAAATTATCTAAAAAAATATTGTTCGAAATGAAAAAATTATTTTTGTGAATTTGTTTAAAAAAATTGTTTAAACAATGTTTCGACCAAGGCACCGCCCGGTACCCTGTGGATGTGTTATAAGGACCTCTTTTTGAGTAAGTTTGTGCAAAAAAATCGAATCGGAATAATTTCGCTAGCGGGGGCGACGATACAGCCCGGTCTATGTGTGTATTTTGAGGTACACAAACCAAGTTAGCTTTTTTTTATTTAATTTTTTTAATTCCCGAAATTTCCTTTATACTTATATTCCAGATTCGTTTTAAATGAAGAGAGAGACAGAGAAAGACTCTACGTTCTTATTGTGAACTCACATTATTTGTTTGTCATAAACTTTTAAATAAAAAGGTTCTACCCTATTATCATACTCATCAAGTGGTTGTTAGGTATAAAGTTCACATTGTGCTCAAACATTGGTAGCAAGTTATAATTGGTGCATTACGTGCAGAAAAAAGTGTGTTTGAAATTGAATAGAGACTTGCTAAAACTTATCGACAACTTGAGAAATATATTATATCAACTAAATGAGCTTCATTAGAGAGTTTAGGTTCCTTTATGAATATTGACATAGATATACAGGGTGAGTTTTTATTGCGACATCGAGAGGAATTTACTGAGGATTAACAAACAGACTGGAAGATCTAGATTACGTTGATGACATATGCCTCTTACGCATACAAATAAGGCGAAGAGAGTAAGCTTTTATTAAGTTTTTCATAAAAACTTCCCAGATTTTTTCAGGAAAAAATCATTTGAAGAACGATTTCCGTCATGGAACTCGAAACGTCAAATGTTTCCTTAATTAAAAATGTAATTTTTAATAATACTTTAGTTATGATATTAAGGGGGTATGGTTTGTTGTCTTCTTCTTCTTCTTCTATGATTTTCATATTCTATGAGAGGATTTCTTCTTGTTCTTCTTCTTCTTGTAATAGGAATATGTCCTGTTTCTTCTGTTACAGTCTTTGCTGCGATCCGGAGCTCCAACTCTCGTACCATCGCTTTTTGGGTCTTCCTATGGGTCGCTTGGTGTTGGGCTTCTGTGTTTTCGCCCAATGCACCATACGTTCAGGGTTCATCCGATCTTCGTGGTCTCTCCACATGCGTCGTCGCGCTCGTGTCCATCTCACTACGTCTTGAACGCCCAGCTCTCTCAATGTGTCTTCGTTTCGTATTCTATCTCTGAGTGTGTATCTCTTATGGATCTTAGGGTTTTCATCTCTGTTGTTCTCATTATTTGTTTGGTCTTTGTTGTCTCGGCCCTTGTCTCAGCTGCGTATGCCAGTACGGGTCTAACACATGTCTTATAAATGCGGACTTTGCTTTCGGTGCTCATATATTTATTCCGCCAGATTATATCCCTCAGGAAACCAGATATTCTCGCTGCTTTCGTTGCCTGCTGTTTTGATTCTTGCCACAGATGCCTGTCGCTAGATATTTCCACACCTAAGTATCTACAAGCCATTACCTGTTCGATTATATGGTCGTCCACTACTAATTTACATCTAATTGGGTTACATTAGGCCAAAAATATGCTTCAGCCATTTACCTATTTCTGAGTTCTCGTTCTTATATTCAGAACTCAACCCCACATTTTGTACTTTACGCCACCTGTAACAAGATTATAGAATAAATTCTTTATTTCACAAAGTACTTGCATTCAAAGTTTGAAACAGGTCAAATTTTATAAAAAAATACATCTTTAAAAAATAATGAGAATATTTAGGAGCCAATTTTTTCACAGAGGTTATGACGACATCTTTTTTTTATGTCAAAAAATAAATTTTTTTGAAGACGTTTTACCTACAATTCTTGTTTTAACTTATATCAAATTCTGTTTTTTGTAAAAAAAAAATTGAAAAAATAAATATTTGAAAAAAGAAATTACAGTGAAGTTTGAAATAAACATATTGAAATGTTTACTTTTACAGCAAAAAAATATGATGACGTCATAACTCAAGTTTTTCTTAACAATCTACTATTTGCCAGTTACATTGCTATACGTATTACTTACCAAGCTTGAGCAAGATGAAATCGACAACCAACAACATTTGCTTCCGGAAAAACTTCTCGCACGCTGGAGTGGATACCTAATTCGTAATCAATCACTATTTTCGTTGGATTTAAATTGCATCCCCAATCTTGACATTTTTTCTTTAATAATTCGAATAATGATTTGTAAGTGAATTTTTGCTTATTAGGTAACAAACAAAATGCAACCGGAACATAAGTGTCATTATTCAATGTATGTAATGTAAACATTTGAAAAAAAATTTTGTGCAATAATCGAATGTTTCATCCATAAATAAAGTGGAATTGTTACACATAAATGAAAGATTAGACAGAAATGAAAAAACAACAATATTAAACTGTTCATCATTAATCAACAAAAACTGTTCATTTTTGATAGTAAATATTTCAATTTGTTTCAAAAATTCTTGAACATCCTTGGCTGATTTTGGCAATTTTGGAACCGTTTTCAATCGCCTGCGATTAATGTTCTTTTTTATGTATTGGACATCTTTTGTTGACAGAGAGGTAAGTACTTCGCTTTGCTTTTCGATTTCCTTGTTCGCAGGCCGTTCCGCAATATCTTCTGTTGCTTTTCTTTTAAGAGAAGTGTTAAATTTCTGGCGAATTAATGCTTTTCTTTAGCAAGCTCATGATTGTGTTAACCACTAACTTTTGAAAACACATTATTAAATGTATATAGTTTTGCTTTACACTTTTTATTTGTACAATACCACACAGTTTCACCAAACTTTTAATTCACGAAACTTTCTAAATTTGAATTTTTAAAAAACTGTAAGTGGTTTTCCCCGTTCCCCGGGTCACCCCCGGTACATCATTTCAAAATCCATTGCGCGGTGCGATTGTCTAAGTTCACTCTTTACTGTTTGGAAATAAACTGCAATTTTAAAAATTCCACCCTATCAAGTTAACCTCCACTTTCTCTTATTTTTACTAAGAAACTAATTAGGTAAACCCTGTAAACCCAGGTAATACTGTGTAGGATTAAATTTTATTGTTAGAAACGGAACGCAATTGCCCATACAAAACACATTCGCGATATTACCTGAAAATCCCTCAAAATTTTGGAGGAAATTCGGATACCTCCCTTTAAAATAAGTCCGGAAGTGGATAAACTGATTAATTCTAAGCAACGTTTGTTCTATACAGCTTTTTTACTAAGTCAATACTTTTCGAGTTATTTGCGAGTGAATATGTTCGTTTTTTAACAAAAAACCCACGTTTTAGACGGTTCTTCGCAAATAACTCAAAAAGTAAGTATTTTACAAAAAAAAAAAAAAAAATTCTTAGCAAAAATATAGACTACAAAAAAGTGAAACAAATGGTGTATGTGTGAGGTCCGTAGACCCAGTAGAAGCCGAGTTGTAGCTAATGAACCACAGGTTCATATTCGTCAAATTCATTACAACTTTTGCAAATCCTTTAAAAAAACTGTATTCTTGTTTTTTGAAAAAGTACCTAGTATCAAAAACGAGCAAGTTACGCTCAAAATAAAGTTGGTCCCTTTTTTGGCAAAAAAAGGTTGTTGCTTTACTTATGTTGTATTAATGATCTGTAAGTTTCATCAGTTCGAAAGTGCTTATAAAACCATCAAAAACGTGGGTTTTTTTTGTTGAAACATTCACTCGCAAATAACTCAAAAGTATTAACTTAGTGAAAAAACTGTATGGAGCAAAAGTTGCTTAGAATTAATCAGTTTATCCACTTCCGGACTTATTTTAAAGGTTTCTTTTTTCACCCCCGAAAAGGGGTGAAACTCACTCCCAGGGTAAAAGCACACATCATCGGTACAATATCACTTGTTTTGTTTGACATGTTAGCTACGTGTATGTCTTTCATGTCAATTCAAGTGGTTTTTTAAAATTTAGAGTAAAAACCGTGAGTAAACGTACTATAAACCGTTATTTATGCAATAATTTATTATTAACAAGTCGGAACGTGGTTTAAGCTATCACGACTTGTGGCAATCGATTTAGCGTATAAAAATACTATGAAAAAGACAACAAACTTGCTGTAGATAGCGCGTTAGTTCGTGCTTTTCGGCGAATAAACAATTATTTTGTTATTAACAAAAAAAGAACATATCTTGAGTAATCGCGACTAGTCGCATTCGATTCAGCGACCAAATATACACCAGAGAAAACCTTAACACTATTAATTTATTTACAGGGTTTCTAATAATTCCTGAAAAATACCAAATTTTACCATAATTTGTTAATAACAATTAAACGCACTATATTTGGGCTTCCAGACCACTTCCATTGGATTCAGCGACCCAAAAAACCTATAATACCACCATCAAATCACGGCGAACTAGAATTTCCCACGGGACCCCCTATGTTGCGACTAGACTAAAATGCTAGAATATTCCACAGGGTCACGTGAACTTTTAGAAAAAATCACAGTTTGATTGGTACACCCTGAATACAATGACAATTTACCTGTCTAGCAACAATATTATTACAGCGATATTTTGCTAAAGAATAAGGCTATAACATATTAAAAAGTCACTTAAATCAGACAACAGGTTCCGGACCCATTTTAAGTTGGTGCGTTAATTTCTTGGAGAAGTGTAAATTTTGTGAAAATTTAGAAAAAGCAATACTCAGTTTTCTATTTGTACACTGTATATTTTATGTAAAAACACGAGTCCGCGATAGAATTGCAATGGAAACGATTATTTGTTATCACAGGCATAATCAGGTCAAACGGGAGGTCAAATCTGAAGATAAAGTCCATCATTTCAATGTTAATTTTTCATCTCCGGAAGACCACACTTCCTTTTACAGCCAAAGTTGTTTTTCAAACAATACATGCTGACAGAATTCGAAGAGTTTAATCAATATTTTCAATAGACCTGAATTTTACTTTTGATGTTATAATATAACGGAAAGCAAACAAATTAAATGTGACCTAGAAGTAACGGGGTAAACAATGGTTACTCTCCACATTTTGTGCTATACCTGAAAAAACGCTAAAGATTGCAGTAAATACAGAACAATACCATTTAGTCATGTTCTCAAATTATTTTTGGAAATAATACATGGTCGCATAAATAAAAAACTGGAAGAAGGAATAGATGATATTTAGTTTGGAACCTTCTTTTTCTTTTATCGGAGGTTAGCTACCATCACAGCAATCTTAACTTTGTTGGCTGCAGCTCTGAAAAATAATTGTATTGAGCTGCATTCGTACCACTTTCTTAAATTTCGCAACCAGAAAATCATCCTACGTCCCACATTTCTCTTTCCTGGGATTTTTCCTTGAATTATGACCCTTAGCAGGGAATACTTTTGCCCTCTCTTATGTGGCCTAGATATTCCAGTTTTCTCGTTTTTATGGGTTTTATGAATTTGCATTCCTTCCCAATCTTCAGCAAAACATCTTGATTTATTACTCTCTCTCTCTCTCTGTTCATGGTATTTTCCACATTCTCCTGCAGCACCACATCTCGAATGCCTCAATGTTTTTTATGTTTATCTTTTTTAGTGACCAAGCTTCCATGCCGTACATCAGCACGAAGAAAACATAGCACCTCAACATTCTCGTTCTCAATTTGGAACCAGAGAGGCATTATTTGATTTTAATCTGATAATTCAAAGATGCATGGATACGAATGTGGATGTGCATGTTTGTTACGTTAATTTTGAAAAAGCATTTCGACAAAATAAGACATGAAAAATTTGTTCAAATTCTAAAGACAAAAAACAGATAACAGGGACTTAGGAATAATAACAAACCTTTACTAGAATCAAAGAGCACAAATTGTAATAGATAACGAATCCAGTCCAGAAATAGAAATCAGGAGAGGAGTTAGGCAGGAATGTATTATGTCTCCATTACTATTTAATGTATATAGTGAAGCCATTTTTGAAGAAACATTACTATCTCAACGTGAAGAAATATAACGGAAGATCCATTAACAACATAAGATAAACAGATACCGTGATTATGGCAAGCTCTGCTTAACAACTCCAATTACTACTAAACAGTTTCTATGAAAAATATGGACTAAAAATTAATCTACAAAAGACCAAATACATGATAATAATAATTACACTGTTATAAAAAACAACTTTTTTATAATAAAACGTTTTTATTATTTATAGGAGAGAATATAAAATAATTTGACGATATAAAATGCTTAAAATTCCAAAAATTACACTATGTCAAATATATATTAATTAACTTATAAAATATGAATTTTAAGTATATCACGTTTAATTATTTATTAAAAAAAATTAAAAAAAAGATACGCAACAGCAGTGTTCGTACTAGGAAACTCTCGATCTGCAGTCTAATGCCACTGACCCACCATCAATGTGTAGATATCGATTTATTAACGTACTGTAAAATATCATTGCATTAGTCACATTTTTAAAATAGTTTGAAATAAAAAAAATCGATTTATCCATACAGGGTGATTGATTAGTGGGATAAAGCTCCGTAGATCCGTTATAGTAATAGATAGCAATAAAAGTTAATAACAAAAATTGCAGCCAACTTTGATTACCGATTGATAATCAGTAATCGTAAATTGTCAGTTTTAGATAATTCAGTCATGACTTACCTAAAATTTGGAAAGATTTAGACCCGTAATTAATAATTTGCTCTGAAAAATGAAATATCTCGAAAACTAATAAATTTAGACATAGGGAATGTTATATAAAAATTAAAGTACGGTAATGGTACTTTTCGATAGTGATATAAAATATAATGTGTTTAATTTAAAATTACTGAGAAAATAATGTACCTACTTGCGTTTTGACTCACCCTGTATTCAATATAAAGAAAATTAGCAATATTGATCATTTATGAAAATTTTGACAATAAATAAAAAATATGGCATCAATAATCCGTTGCCGTTGTGCTTATTTTTATTTATACAGGAAGTTAAACTTGTTACGATTTTCATATAAAATTGGTTATAACTAGAGAGCGGAATATATGCAACACAACATTACCAAAATATGCGCATATATATGCATTACTTTTACTACAAATATGCAGGTATTTTTTCTAAATTTGTCTAAATATGCAAATGCATATTAAAAATACTCAAAAATAAAACAATATATTAAGTCGTAAGATCTTCAGAAAAGTTGCCTTCAAAAATACGTACAACTTTCCTCGAACAATCGAAGCCCTCATTTTTTTCTAAAACATTTTTTAATTTACATATTTCTAATTGTAATCCCTGTATTTCCGGGAATTCTTTGACAATGAGCAGAAAAAGTGTTAACAAGATTAACCGAATCACTTAATTGTAAATTCCTTTGTTCTAATGACTTTATTAGATCTGGTAAAAAACTAAAATTAACTTTTATGAACAAAGTTCTTTAGCAATTTGTACGTTACTTAAAGAACAAAGTACGTTACTTAAGCTGAAGAACAAAAGCGGAATTTGATGGATTTTTGTATTTTGATGCTTCTCTCTATCTCCGTCTTTATAGAAGTAAAAGCGAATTTGTCGAATAAAAACACTATTTCCAGAAAAATTTCTTTTGTGGGACATGATGCTTTTGTTTGTCAGTTCCTCATTTAAAAATGAAATGTGAAAATGAATGTAACTTACGATTTTGGAACAGGCCTTGCAAAATACTTTGTCTCCACTTAGCTTTAACTCGGGAAAACACTTTATCCAAGCACTTTTTTGAATGGTAGACATATTTAAATTCAATATATACCAATCACTTCAAAAACACTAAATACGATACAACGTTTACTTTAAACAAATGTTGGCCGGAAACTGACAAAATAATTATTAGACCCTTAAAAGCAGGTAGGTACCTACGACTTGCTACGCTAATAAAATAATATTTTTCTGGGAACACCCATAATTGTTAAATTCAGGTAGTAATGGGAAAGTCCAGATGAGCGATAGATAGATAAATAACGAGCTCGTTCATATCGAAGTTATAAAATTCCAACTAAGAGAGGAAAATTTTAAACTTTTATATAATTTATTTTTAAAATATTCAAAATAAATCGTGTTTAGCTTAAATATGCAATGTTGTGTTTGTTGTCTGAAAATATGCAATATATGCATCTATATGCACTTTGCATATATTCCGCTCTCTAGTTATAACTTTGTAAATACCCTGTATAACATACCAAACCTTTATATTTTTGTAATGAAGAAGTTAAGAAGATTTCGAATATAAAATAAAATACGGTCCATTTAAAAAAAAACATTCTAACTAATTTTGTAATATGAAGCTCAAAGTTGGCTTCAATTTTTGTTATTAACTTTTATCGCTAACCATTACTATAACGGATCGACGGAAGTTTACCCCACTAATCAATCACCCTGTAAAATAGCAGTTAAATATTGCATTGTTAGCTAGTTCTAAGCTACTCTAAAAAATTTCAAGCTACCTAGGTAGCCTAGAACTATTTTTAAAATGGATTACAAAATTTGCGGAGACCGTGACACAGACCAAGCCAAGTATATAAAAAAGTTTTAAAAAGAAAACAAATAAACAAACAAACATACATACATTTGGGACATGTACCGATAGAAAGGGTAAATACAAATATCTAGGATTCTGGATTTCAAACGATAATGATCAAACAACAGAAATAAGGGTCAATATAGAAATAGCAAGAAATGCGTTAATAAAAATGAAAACAATCCTCTGCAACAAAGACCTTAGATGAGATCTGAAAGTAAGAGCTCTCAGATTCTCGATCGTGTTTTCGATATTACAATATAGACTTGAAAGCTGGACATTGAAGCAAGAACACATAAGTAAGTTAACAATAAAACACTGAAAACGTTTGTTTTCTATACCTCCACAAAATTTATTATAAATAAGTGACTACAGCTGTTTCGGCAGAGTGCCTTTCTCAAGTGATATAGTTTACAATGTGTTTGCCTTTTTAAGTCTTCAACTGAAGAGGTTGAGGAGTGGGGAGCTGTTTGTCTCGAGTTGGTCATTCAGAATTATATCTGTATTTTTCAGTTTATTAATTTCCATAGATTCTAAAAAAGATAGCTTAAGGCCTTTATTTTGAATATGCAGAATTTGAAACTCTTCATTGAAAGAATGATTATGATCTAGAAGGTGAAGTGCGTATGTAGAAGTGTCTGTTTTTCTATTGTTGAATGCCCTCTTGTGTTCTGCTATCCGTTTGTCAAAAGTTCTGCCAGTTTGACCGATGTACGTTTTCGGACAGTCACCACAAGTTAGTTTGTACACACCACTCTGCAGTGGCTTTCTCTTTCGGCTTTTATTGTTCTTAATATATTTGCTTAAGTTGTTGTTAGTTCTGAAAGCTGGTGTTATTCCTTTCTTTTTTATGTATCTGGCTATTTTTGTTGTTATCTTGCCAGTATATGTGAGAGAGCAGAAGGTACTGGGTTCTTTCTGTGGTGGTGGATACACTAATTTCAGGGCTTTCTTATGGAGTTTTTGGTTTAAAATTTTGTTAACTGTTTGTTCGTTATAGCCGTTGTTTACTGCTATTTGTTTAATGATGTTTAGTTCTATCTCGAAGTTATTTTTTGTCATGGGAATTTCTGTCAGTCTATGTATCATGCTAAGGTAGGCTGCTAATTTGTGTTGTGTAGGGTGGGATGATGAATTGTGTATAGTTGTGTCAGTATGGGTAGGTTTATGATATACGGAGAGCTCATGTTTGTTGTGTAGTCTGGAAATCGTTACATCTAGAAAGTTTATGTAGTTATTCTGTTCTGTTTCTATTGTAAACTCAATATTATTATGAAGTGAATTAATATATGATAGAAATTGGTCAAGTTGTCTGTTAGTTCCTGTAAAGCATACTAGTATATCATCCACGTATCTCCACCAATATAAGAACTGTTTAAATACGGGATGTTTAGAAATTGTTGTTTCAAGTTGGTTCATAAATATATCTGATAGCAATGGGCTTAGAGGATTACCCATAATAAGTCCTGCACTGTTGTTTGTGTATATTTGATTATTGAATTCAAAATAGTCTTGATTTATGCAAATTTCAAGAAGGTGTAAAATTTCAGATGCAATGATCGGATTTGTACTATTATGGTCTAAAATATTCTTAACTAAAACAAAAGTTTCTGTAGGAGGAACACTAGGAAAAAGATTTTTTACGTCAAATGAAATTAGTCTGGAGTTGTTGGGCAATTGAAAATGTTGTATTTTATTAACTAGTTCTAGTGTATTTTTTACGGTGAATTTAGGTGAAAATTTAGTGTATTCTGTAATAATATCTGACAGTTTTTTTGAAAGTTTATATGACGGAGCTGTATAAAAAGAAACTACAGGTCTTATTGGGTGGTCAGGTTTGTGTAGTTTAATAAAAGAGTATAATTTAGGAGGTTGTGGGTTCATAATGTTAAGGTATTTCTGTTCTGTTGGATTTAGTATTGATTTTGAATTTTCAATGGCTAGTTTAATTTGTTTTCGGTATTTTTCTGTGGGGTCTTTGTTTAGTTTTGTACTGTTTTGGTTAGTTAAAAATTCTATTGTTTTGTTATTATAGTCTCGTTTGTCGATAGCAATAGTAGTAAATTTTCACCTAAATTCATCGTAAAAAATACACTAGAACTAGTTAATAAAATACAACATTTTCAATTGCCCAACAACTCCAGACTAATTTCATTTGACGTAAAAAATCTTTTTCCTAGTGTTCCTCCTACAGAAACTTTTGTTTTAGTTAAGAATATTTTAGACCATAATAGTACAAATCCGATCATTGCATCTGAAATTTTACACCTTCTTGAAATTTGCATAAATTAAGACTATTTTGAATTCAATAATCAAATATACACAAACAACATTGCAGGACTTATTATGGGTAATCCTCTAAGCCCATTGCTATCAGATATATTTATGAACCAACTTGAAACAACAATTTCTAAACATCCCGTATTTAAACAGTTCTTATATTGGTGGAGATACTTGGATGATATACTAGTATGCTTTACAGGAACTAACAGACAACTTGACCAATTTCTATCATATATTAATTCACTTCATAATAATATTGAGTTTACAATAGAAACAGAACAGAATAACTTCATAAACTTTCTAGATGTAACGATTTCCAGACTACACAACAAACATGAGTTCTCCGTATATCATAAACCTACCCATACTGACACAACTATACACAATTCATCATCCCACCCTACACAAAACAAATTAGCAGCCTACCATAGCATGATACATAGACTGACAGAAATTCCCATGACAAAAAATAACTTCGAGATAGAACTAAACATCATTAAACAAATAGCAGTAAACAACGGCTATAACGAACAAACAGTTAACAAAATTTTAAACCAAAAACTCCATAAGAAAGCCCTGAAATTAGTGTATCCACCACCACAGAAAGAACTCAGTACCTTCTGCTCTCTCACATATACTGGCAAGATAACAACAAAAATAGCCAGATACATAAAAAAGAAAGGAATAACACCAGCTTTCAGAACTAACAACAACTTAAGCAAATATATTAAGAACAATAAAAGCCGAAAGAGAAAGCAACTACAGAGTGGTGTGTACAAACTAACTTGTGGTGACTGTCCGAAAACGTACATCGGTCAAACTGGCAGAACTTTTGACAAACGGACAGCAGAACACAAGAGGGCATTCAACAATAGAAAAACAGACACTTCTACATACGCACTTCAAGAGTTTCAAATTCTGCATATTCAAAATAAAGGCCTTAAGCTATCTTTTTTAGAATCTATGGAAATTAATAAAATGAAAAATACAGATATAATTCTGAATGACCAACTCGAGACAAACAGCTCCCCACTCCTCAACCTCTTCAGTTGAAGACTTAAAAAGGCAAACACATTGTAAACTATATCACTTGAGAAAGGCACTCTGCCGAAACAGCTGTAGTCACTTAGTTATAATAAATTTTGTGGAGGTATAGAAAACAAACGTTTTCAGTGTTTTATTGTTAGATAAAATGAACTTCCATCAAGTAACGGTCGAATCCATCAATTATTTACATAAATAAGCTACAGTAACTTAAAATGTGGTGTTACAGAAGGATGCTTAAAATAACATGGACACAGAAAAAAACGAACACAGAAGTATTGAGAGAGATGGGCAAATAATGCGAAATAATAAACACAATAAAAATAAGAAAGTTACAATACCTGGGACACGTAATCAAATTACAGCGATATGAAATTCTAATATTGATAATATAGGGAAAGGGAAAGATAAGAGGAGGACGGAGTATAGAAAGAAGGAGAGGCCATGAATTTAAGGGACAGGTTTAAATGCAGTTCTATAGAACTCTTCAGAGAAGAGGTAGATAGAGTAAAGATAGTGATAATGATACCCAACCTCTGATTGGGAGACGGCACTTATAAAAGAAGAAGTAAGGTAAAAGAAGAAGTAAGGCACAATATTATTCATATGTACAGTTACGATCACTGAATAGTTTACATCAGTGATTCCCAAAGTGGTCCAGGTGGACCCCCAGGGGTCCACGAGGGATTCAACGGGGGTTTACGTTGGCGTGAAATAAAAATGGGGGTTCACAAGTTGCAAGTGGGGGTTCACAAAAATTTTATAGCGATTTGGTATTGATTTAAACAAATTTGCATTTTTTTATTGTAAAATATCAATGGAAAAAATAATATTTTAATAGTAGTGACAGTGACTCAAAAATGTTATTATAATGCATCATAACAAGTTATTTTGATTAAAAACAAGTTTTTGATGAAATTTTAGTGTAGAAAACGTTAAAATACCGTTTTTTACATTTTCCTCCATTTCCAAAACACATTTCTTTCGATTTGACTGAAAATTTGCCCACAGATAGCCAAAACACAGGACTTTAAGCGGTTAAAAGAATTTGTATCCTTTTACAATACAAAAAAATACGTGGAATAATATCAGAGTCAAAAATATGGGCGTCTACTGTAAGTACAATTAATTCGGAAAATATCGACCATACGAAAAAAATGGTTAAGAAAATTATAATAATTATTGTAAACACAATTTATTTGGATCAATTTCAGTTCCTACCATTTTTGTCGATAAATTGAGAATTGCGGAGATATTGAACAAAAACCACTGCTATCAAATCAATCAGGGCTTATGCTCGCGCCTTTACCGCATACGTACTACCTGAAATATTGATTTTAGCAAAAACATGAAAGAGATCAAAATTGTATAACATTTAATTCTCTCCATTTTTGTATAGGCACATTTTTGTTATAAAACTAATAATAAACGAGATAATTCAATAATTATGCTGTAACTGTCACTCTTTCCCCCATAACTCGAAAAATATTGACGGCACAAAAAAATTTATAATAGAATAAAACATACGAAATCATATTTTCCACAACTTCAGTCCTTACACTTCTCGAAAAGTTAAATATGGCGGAGATATTTAGCAAAAACGGTTCTCCTTTATTCTCGATTTTAAATTTACACTACTATTGACCCCCTTAAGATTAGAAAAATAGAATCTTGGTTGGGTTGGTCGGCATGCAAGATGAAACGCTAACCTGATTCTATGGTGGGCTATCTGTGGGCAAATTTTCAGCCAAATAGAAGAAAATGTAACTTGTTTTAAAACAAAATACTTGTTATAATGCCTAATAATCACATTTGGATAACCCTTCTATTAAAACACAATTTTTTTCAATTGATAATTTACGATAAAAAAAGCAAATTTGTTAAAATAGATTCCAAATCACTGTAAAATCGCTTAAGAGGAAACAGTAGCGATCAACAGGTAGCAAAAACGCGTTCCAAGATTGCGGCTGTAATTTTGAATATTTTTTCGAGATATTTGGCACAAGTATTCGTAATATAATAAAGAATGGCGGTACAGAGCCCAATTTGAAAAATATATTAATATGTGGAAATTACTCTGTAATTAAATACAATATTAAAAAAACGAGCCTGTACCGCCATTAAGAAGAACAAAAAAATACACTTTCTTCAAATAAACTTTTTTATCCGATGCCTAGATTTTGTGTCATTTTGGATCTACTAAAATTTTTTATTTCATTAGTAGTTCCAAAATGACACAAAATCTAGGCATCGGATAAAAAAGTTTATTTGAAGAAAGTGTATTTTTTTGTTCTTCTTAATGGCGGTACTGGCTCGTTTTTTTAATATTGTATTTAATTACAGAGTAATTTACCCATATTAATATATTTTTCAAATTGGGCTCTGTCCCGCCATTCTTTATTATATTACGAATACGTGTGCCAAATATCTCGAAAAAATATTCAAAATTACAGCCGCAATCTTGGAACGCGTTTTCGCTACCTGTTGATCGCTACTGTGTCACCTTAAAATGATATTTTGAGAAAAGAAAAGAAGACAAAAAAAACCTTCAATGTCTTATTTTTACCCTCCCCCCCCCCCCCATGTTTTTCATTGGAAGTTTGGTAAAAATGTAGCAGCAGGGGGTCCACCGAAACCAGTATATTTTTTAAAGTGGTCTACGAGAAAAAATAGTTTGGGAACCTCTGGTTTACATCTTAATTTTTATATTGTAATACTGTAAAATTACAGTGTCGTACGGATTTGATAAATGTCAAAGTCAAAATATTTCAAAAACACAATGCTTGTCAAACATTTCGCGAGTGTTGAAACATAAAATAAAACCATATCAAACTCTTCCAAAATGGTTAGAATGCATTTGAAGGATGCGAAAAAAGCAAGAGCAATTGCCAAACTCGAATAGGGTTGGTCACTAACGTAAGTTGCTGCAGATTTGAACGTGCGTGGGCCATATGTGCATATGGAAAATCAAACAAAGATGGGATAATTTTCACTCTGTAGCACGGTTGGGCGGTTCAAGAGGACAGAAGATCTCCACAGATCAACAGAATGAGATGTTAGTAGATTATTTGAGAGAATCTCCTTTTGCCACAGCTCAAAAAACTAGCGAAGAGACAACGTTTCCGGGTAGTATTTGCACTGCACGTAGAAGAACAAAAGCAAGTGGACTGATAAATTGTGCAGCTGCAAGTAAATCTTTTTTGGCTGAGGACTACAAGAAGAGATGAGTTGCATTTTGCAATGAATTTGTAAACCGTGAAAATAACTTTTGGTCTAGGGTTGCCTTTTTCGATGAAAAAGTATTTAAGTCATATCCCAATGGTCGAGTAAGAGTTTATAGGCCGAGAAATCATAGGTATGGTGAACAATATACGCAACATTTAAGAAATAGTGGAGGATTCTCGGTCAATGTATGGGGATGGATGAGTGCTAAAGGCCCGGGCTAGGGTGGATCGAAAAATCGAAGTTTCGAAAACTGTTTTGGAATAGTGCGCAAAAGTTGCCAATCAGTATTACAAACCTAATCTTTTTTTGCGATTTTTCAAAAAAATTTCATCTTCTGCCCTCTGCCGGGGGTTGAAAAAATAGAAAAAATAAAAAATACGAACTTATGATTTTAATTGAAAAGTTAAGTAATAAGTACATGCTATTATTATAAAAATGATATCCAATTAAAATATTTTCAAAATACAGTAAAACCTGTCAGTAACAGCCACTAAAAATAAAAGAACTATTGGCCGATATAGAAAGGTGGCCGGTAGTGCCAGTTTTTGTAGTCTACATATAATTGGTTTGGAAAAATTTTAAACTGGCCGTTAGTACAGGTGGCCGATTTTGGCAGGTGGTCGGTAACATAGGTTTTACTGTATGTCATATTTATTCTTCTACCCACTTCCTACCCTCCCCCTTAATTTTGATTATTTATTGTTTATAGTCTTTTTTGGACTCAAATTTTGGCATATCTTTACGCGAATCAATTTTTGCATTGGCAAAAGTGTCTCTTTTTTGTGACCCAATAACCGATGAGGATGCTTCAGTTACGAGCTTTACGATTCTCTCTACAGATTGGGTGTGACAAGGAAATGTAAAGATGTCAATGATTTTCTCAGGAGATCCGGAAATAATATTTTTCAAATCTTCTACTTTCAAACCTTGAAGCAATGGAGGGCAAGTTATTTGATTGTTTTGCCAATCAATAAGATCAATATAGTCATCTGCTTCAAAATTAATTTGTGGTATAATAAAAGGTCGGATATTAGATGAATCATCATTATTGGCCTTAGTTTTTGCATTGAGAATGCGACGAAGAGCAAGCTCTCTTATATGCGGGCGAGTGCCATGCAGCATGCATAGCAGAAGATTTTCCGGATGTACAAAATAGGCATTTCTTTGAATCACAGGATCTATAACACTTTTCAAATTTTGTTCTAAGTATCTACTACGCTTAATTGTTTGTTACACATGCTTTGCACCATTCACACATGATGAATTGCATTTGATCTGAAACCATAAAGGAGCATAAACCGTAACAATAAATTTTGCCAGTTCCTTTAATTCTGATGTTGGATTTTCAGTACTGACATAAAGACGTAGAATGCGATTCGCCAACGTGAGCCATCGAGAATGACTCAACTTTCCAGGGCTTCGGTTTAATAAATCGACAGAATATTCCCCTGTAGAAATTGCGACACAAATTTGAAACAAATATTTCTGATCGGCACTTAAGTCAATTAAATCTACTTCTGGTAACTCACAGTCAATAATGTCATAGTTTACAACCGGCATATTTTCCGCACTGCACTATTTGTTTTCCTATAGTTCCTGCAAAAGCTCTTGGACCTTGAGTTTGACCGTCAAGATTTTGGAAAAGATACCTTAAAGGCAATTCATTTGTGTGAAGCTGACACACAAATCTTTGTAAAGGGCGACCTAACTTTAACTCTAGTTGAGAAATAACACAAGTTTTTCTTCCCGTATTAACTACAGTTCCGTCACATCCTACTACCACTAGTTCTTCTAGATTATACCTATAACTCTCTAAAAAGTTCACAATACTTTGACAAATGCTTAGGGCCGATCCAGAAAGGGGTACTGTGTGAACTAAAAATATGGAGCCTGGCTCTTGAACTAATGAAACATGCTCTTCGAGTGCGGTTCTTCTGTGGAGCTTGCCTTCAATATTTTCGATAAAGAAGGTTTTATCTTTTCTTCCGTAAAAATATATGGCCTTCAAAGTTTAGGGGGAGTTTTGCATAAAACCTTTTCTTGCTCTTCTCAGTTTGTTTCTGTCTATTACGTTTTTCGTGTTAGCGTTGGTAACAATTCCAAGGTCGTGTAGCACTGCAGTTGCCACAGCTACTGCAGATCTGTCCGATATCCATAGCGGTCACAGACTTTGGCCAAGGTAGGAAGTTTAAAATAATTATGTGAACACTGCATTTCTGTACTGATATTGGCATGGGAAGTGGAAGGCAATTCAGGATCTATTTCTGGATCAGTTTCTAGCTTTCGCTTTCTTGATAAGTTATTGCAGCTTTCGTGTTGAACGGATTGTTGTAGCTCTTTTCTTTGCATCTCTTTTTCCACTCTTCCTGCCTTATTTGTCAACTTTAAGGTTTCCTTTAAATCGATATTTCCATTAATCATTTTTCTAGGTCCTCTTTGATCTAGTAAAAACTCCCGTTCATTTTTAGGTACCTTTTTTCCCTTGTCGCAAGAACATTGTTCAAGAATTTCGCATTTGCAAGCGCTGATATCAAACAGGCGAGTGTTCTCAGTTTGAAATTCCTGGACACATATATTGTAACTATCATTTTTCTTAACTTCCGGGTACCTCAAAAGTTTTAAGTACTTGTCGTGATGAGTTTTTATTAATTGTAAAACACTTTTTCTTGTTATGGTAAGAATTGAAGCTTTCTGCCACACACTTAAAATTTTGTCAGACAGTATGTTAGATATCTCAAAAACCGTTGGTTCCTTCCCCGAGTTTGGAGATTTTAAATTATACCTTGTCCATAAATAATACTGTAAAATATGAACTTTTAAAGGAAGTACGTTACCTTTAAAATCTGCAGGAACACCAGCTAACGGACACTCAATGTATTGCCTAGTATAACGTATCTTTGAAGAACTCATATTTTATGACACGATCGCCGAAATCCACAAAACTGTTCAATTTTCACGACTAATTGCAAATTTAAGTGCGCCACGTGCGGAATCATAAACATTACTGAAGTCCAAAGTCGCAGCACCCCGCACCCCGAAGATAGGACTAATAGACTAGCCCGGTACTTTATGTCTCCGTTAACAGCCGGTTAGTTAACCGGGGTTTAATCGGGACAGAAATATATGCATAACATAGACATAAACGCAATTATACTTATTATTATATTCATAAATAATTATAATAATAATTATAATTGCTTTTATTACAACGCAAGAGGCCCTATGAGGTACTTTTCTGTCCCGATTAAACCCCGGTTAGCTAACCGAGGTTTAACCGGGACATAAAGTACCGGCCCTAAACAAACCAGGGCCGCCAGGACCGGGCTTCTGTTAATAATGCCAAAAAAAATTTTTTTCGTTTTTCAAAAGCCTGTAGAGGACAGAAGATGTAATTTTATCCAAAAGTCGTAATAATGCTTTCTTATTGTCGTTACTAAAGGTAAATTTTGGTGGGTATTCCAATTCAATGTGTTATTTTTTTATTTTGTGATTATTACTCCATTTTTTTTTTCGATTTTCAAAGGCCGGTAGAGGGCAGAAGATGTAATTTTATCAAAAAGTTGTAAAAACACTTTTTTATTGTCGTTACTAAAGGTAACTTTTGGTGGGTATTCCAAATCAATATGTCAATTTTATTAAAATTTTGCGATAATCGATCCACCCTAGCCCGGGCGTTTGTAATAATGATATAGAAGAAAAATTAAAAGGATTACATTATTACAAACATATTCTTGAGAACACAACTTTTCCATCTGCATTGGTGATCCAGAGATTACATAACAACGACTTCATCTCCCAACATTACAATTGCCCGGTACATACGAGTAGAATTGTTCGAGAATGGCTGGAAGAAACTAATGTTAATGTTCTTACGTGGCCTTCCCGGAGTGCAGACTTTAACCCCGTCGAAAATATGTGTGCAGAGTTAACAAATAAACTAAATGAAAGAAACATTAGACCACGGAATAGAATTGAATTTTGGGAAGCAATTGAGCAGGCATGGGAAGAGGTTGTTGACTATAACATGAGGGGATTGGTGCTATTTATGAACAGAACACTGCTAAGTTGTATTGACAATAATGGAGCTTCCACCAAATATTAATTATTGTTTAATATTTAGCATTATTTATCATTATTTAATATGAAATAGATTTAAAATAAAATGGATATTTTAAAACCAGACTTCCTTATTTTCGTTATTAAGACCATAATCCATTTTATTCAAAAAAATCTCTTTCGATACATACTTTCCATTTTGTAAAATATATTATTATTTTGATTTTTTAATTTTAATCAACCTATCCTAGGTACACCACTGGTAACGTCACTTTGACGTAAAAGGTGCGTTTAAAACTAGGAAAAAAATTAAAAAATCGGCTCCTAGATACGTAAGCCTGTAAACTATTCAATGACCGTAACTGTACATATTTTATTCGTTCTTTTTAGACTATTGATCATGTACTTTAGAAAGGAACTAAATGTTAAAGATGCTTTATCGTTTCATATGGTCAATGGACCCCCAACTATGAAAAAACCGCGGAGCGCTACCATCTAAAAAGGTACGTTTTTGAGAAAGGGTTGAATTAGTCCCTATCCACTAGCGTAAATTAGGATAATTCTATACAATCTTCGTACATACACACCTGCAGAAAAGTTGTTCAAGATTAAATTTCCTATCGAAAAATACCTTTTTTGACAAAAATATATTCAAGAAACGATGATATTGTTCCACAGGGATATAGGCATAGGCAATGTTTTACAGAAAAACAAACTTCTATCCTTCCTTTTCAAAATGACGTTTGTAGAAATCTTTGGGATTTATAATATCCGATTAAATTTTCCCTATTTTGTCGCTAACATTGTACTACAAGTTTTTTCTACGTAGTTTTAAGTAGGATGTAATTGATGAAATTTCAATCACATTTTTAACACTAAGACCCAAGGTTCCACGCAATATCAAGTTTTTAGGTTCATCTTTACAATAGTTATTAACAGTTATTGAAAATTAAGAATTCTTTGGTTTTTTATATTTTTCTAAGCAACAAATTACTAGCTTTAAGGGGGGGGTATGGTATGAAATCAACATATCAAACACATTTTTGTGAATTTTTATCGAAGCTATGGTAGACATATTTTATTTTTAAATGAAATAAGTATTTTAAGTACAAATCAAAGAATATTTAAAAAAAAATTAAATCCAAAATATTGAAAAATAAGCCATTGGTGACAAATTTTGACATGCAGCTCACAAAAAAATGGATTTTGCGGTAGACATCAGAACTCGTCACTGGATCATACGAAACAAAAAATTCAAAAAGATTTAATTGGCTTATAAGTTTCACGAGGTAACAACGCCGAGTTTGTTTTTGTATTTTTAATGATTTTTGAATTTTTGGTATCACTCAGAAGTCAAAAATCCGAAATTTTTGGTAAAAATTTTGTGAAAATCAACAGATTTATTACTGTTGAACAAAAAAATAAGCACAAAAAGAAAAATATCTCGACCTTGTTACCTCATGAAATGTCTAAAGAAACCTATGTAAAATTTCAGGTAGATCGGTCAAGTAGTTTTTCAGTTACAATGTCCACCGCATTTAAAAAAGCAGTTTTCAGAAAAATGCGTTTAAAGTTCTGACAACTACATCTTCATCTTCTTATTTGTCTGCCAAATCGTAAAGTGATGCACATTGTTTTTTGAATCACGGAGTAATCTACAAGAGAGAAGGCGAACAGTTGTTTAACGTTTCTCACTACGCTCAAGCGTGCTGGCGCGAAGTCGCGGCAAAGCGAGTCGAAAATAGGGATATTCAACACGCTGTATCTCTGATAATTTTACTCCGATCAATCTGAAATGTGCAGAGAGTATTCTTGAAAGTGTGCACTTTTATTCGAAATAATAAAAAAAATTAAACATTTCAAACTATAGGTACACCCCTCCTTAAACTAGTAGCTAAATTACTAGCTTTATTACAAACTTTAAACGTGTTTTATCCAATAATTACATTCAAATTAGTTCAAATTGCTTTACTCTTTACTGGTAGTCGAAAGCTCTAAAAATGGTGCATTTATGGAATTAAATTGTTAATAATTTAAAAAGTCCACCAAACACGTTGCACGAAATATAGAAGGTTTGCCACGGGAATATCTTATTTCTCTGGACTATTGGTCTTCGCAATAATCTGAATCAAAAAGTACATATTTTACCCCTTCAATGTCTCATAAATAAATAATAACCAAAAATTTGCTGTTTCACCATGGGCTGGGGAGTTGTTCCTGACATTGCCCTTTATAACACAGAGGAGGTTTCAAAAATTCACTAATTAATGAATGAAATCGACCTTTTTTACCCACAATTTGGGCGATTACTAAAGATGTCTGGTCTGGAAGATATTTAAATTTTAACAAAAATTCAGCTACATACATAACACAAAAAAGTATTGTAGTCAATGTAACAGACAGCAATAATTAAGTCATCCATTCTATAATACATTCCGAAAATCTGAGAACAATTAAACACGTTTTAGAACAAAATAGTTACCCACCCCAATTTTACAATCCTCTCATTATAAAAAGAAGATCTGAAGCATTAAAAAAATCCTAAAATCAATAGCTTACTGCCATAAATAATCACAATAATCCCATCAATACATATAAATAAGAACTTTATATCATTGCTACACAATAAAGGGTTTTCCTTCAAAAAAAATGTCAAAAATGCTATTAATCTGTAACATAAATTATGGTCATGAATCACCTAAAACACCCAAAAAATATTTATCAAAATTCAAACCTATGGTCAAAAAAAAGTAAATCTGATGTTGCTTAAAAAATATAATAAATAATTGTAAACACTTTGACTCATCGTATATTGGACGAACACATCAATATTTACATACACGAATTATTCCACATAAAAACACTATAACAAATAATAAAATTATATAAAGGTGTTAAGATATAATATAACACCTGCATTGTCAAAACATTCCTTGAAAAATAACCATAAGCAAAGTAACCATGACTAAATAGCTACTTGTATAACAAGGGAGGAAAGTGCTACTTTTCCTCCCGAGAATGAAGTTTACTGCCCGACGCCTAGCGGAGGGCAGTAATCATTCAAGGGAGGAAAAGACACTTTACTCCCATGGTATACATATGGTTTTTCCACCTTCCTCAAATAACAAGTCATTTTTTCATTTTTACTTAATTTATTTATGTAACTAACCAAAAAAATTTATTAGAACTAAAACTAACAAGTAGGTACAATCTAACTGTCAACTGTCAAATTATTATCAAATATAAGTCAAATTACTAATGTAAACATTGTTAAATCAAAATAACAATTTACTGTTTTTTACCATCCTGCAAAATACAGGGTGTTTTATAAATAAACGTTAAAATGTATAGATACTTACGTAATAGAAAATAGATATTGTACAGGGCGTTAATAAATTATATTTCAAGAATGAAATACCATGACGTCACTTTCACTTTTCCTCCCTAGCGAGGAAAAGTACAACTTTGCTCCCTGCAATCAGGTCCGGAAAAGTATGCTTTCGGTAGAGGCAGGTGGAAAAAGATATTACTGTCAATTAGATTAAAAGAATGGAAAGAATACTTGAAAATATTGGATAGAAAAATATTGGACATATTTTCAAGTAGGTAGATCAAGTTTTTTCTAAAGTATTCACTTTGACAGGTACTAAAACCGATAAATATTAATATGGAACTAACTAAACCCATGAAGAATATGTACGGGATGATAGGACTTTATGTATTAAGGGGCTATTCATATATTTTCTTGGGAATCTCTAAAATAAAAAGTACTATACCAATTGTTTTGAAAATGTGCATGAGCATTTATTATGAAAAGAAATACATGTAAAACAATTTTTATAAAAAAATATTGAAAATTAAACGACTTATGCGCCATCTTCTAGCACCTTGCAAAAATACATAGCTCCACTGATGCAGTGATTGGGACTAATAGAGATCCTGAAACATAAAATTTCAAGGTAATTATTGAAATATAAGTTATTTCCTATACCCTCAACTAAGATTTTTGAAAAATATTCAAATTTGGAAAAATGATGAAGTGTTGAAAACAAATTTTAAAATTAGCTAAAACATTCTGTTTCAATTGACATATTTTTATCCAATCAAAAACCTCTAGTTGATGGTATAGAAAATAACATATTTCAATAATAACTTTGAAATTTTATGTTTCAGGATCTCTATTAGCCTAAATCACTGCAGCAATTGGGCTATGTGTTTCTTCGCGTTGCCAGCAGATGGCGCATAAATCGTTTAATTTTCAATATTTTTCTATGAAAATGTTTTTACTCGTACTTCTTTTTATGCAAATGCTCATGCAAATTTTTAAAACAATTGGTACAGTACTATTTATTTTAGAACTTTCCAAAAATGTATATGAATTTCGTACTTTTACGCTAGGACAGCCCCTTAAAGAAGACAGGTTATACTACAAGGAAACTCATAGAAGAATACAACGAACGATTCTTTCTCATTTTAAATGTCAATAAATATCTCTCTGAGCTCCTTTGCTTTTAAATTTAATAGTATAAACATTTCTAAAATCACTACGTACAAAGGCATGCAGAACAGAAAAATAGGTGCATGCAGAACAGCTAAGCACAATTAATAAAAGCAAAGTAAGGGCGTAACTATACAAACAAGTGCAGAATCTCCTCAACCTGGTGTTCACTAGTTGTTAGCAAAAAATCTCAAGCTTCAGTATAAAAATGTTAGAATATAGTACCTACTTTAATATATTTTTATATGACCTAATTCGTCAGTAGACCTGAGCACTTACACAGTTCACGAGATTCTGTACTTTGTTTTCAAGAGTGATTTTAGTGCTCATGTTCATACCTGTCTACTGCTTTATTATCAGGTATTCAAATGTGAATGATAAGCTAGTTCAAAAATGTCAGATGAACAACTGTCAAAAGGTTTAACAGATAGATAATTGCATCATTATGTATGATAATATATTACATATACGATATATTATATGAATGAAAAAGAACTAAAGGAAATGAATAAAGGAATATAAGGGAAATAGGAAAACATACAGAACTGAAAACGATTAAGTATACATGCCATCGAAGAGAATAAAGGGCCTAAAGTTTTAAACGAATGTTCAGATAAGAAAAAAATTATCAGTCTTTTGGAAGACAACGTTATTACACAATACAGACAGGTTCGTGAAGCAAATTTTAATCTCTTGTCTATTAAATATATTAATGTTTATTTCAAGTGATTTTATTCTGGTTTTACAAAAATTTGATGTTCACTAATTGAAGCTGTTCAGATGGGTGCCACACGTCAAACACTCGGGAAATATACGGCACAAAAGAGCAAATTAACTTGCTAGAAGAGGATCAGTTATAAAATACTTTGGTGGATAGCCGGCCTTGGAAGTGCCAACAGACACTATCAGTCACCGGGAAAAAGCCTGGATCCAAACATAACTCCCACTGGAAAAATATTCCCTCTAAACTGGACCGATATGTGCTAACAGGACTGAAGTACTGCGAAACCAGGAAAGTAGGAATCAGGGTTCCTTACTATACAGTCAAGGGATATCTGCATAAAATTACGTTGTTTGATGGATACTTAATGTGCAGCCTCTGTGGTAGAGAACCTCAAACAGACTACCATATTTTGTATGACTGCGAGGCTCTAGATGACTACCTAGTGACTTCACAAACATACGTTACCCACCCCTAGACTTTTACAAATTGGTACATAGTCCAGAGAAATAAGATTTTTCTCGTGACACATCCCCCTCCAGGTTGAAACCAAATTTTTTGAGTAGTATGGACATCTATATTAATAACCTATATGTTTCCTGCAGCCGATTTTGATGATATACATAGTTATAAACCTAAAGCAATGAAGATCAAAAAACGGTAAATTTTCGCTTTTTTCGTTTATTACTAATAAGTGAAACATTCTAAACAAATTTGAGAATAAGGAACTCATAAATCATATAAAAAACTTCAATATGGCGTTCGCTGAATATGTCTATCCTTATTTGTTGCTTAGAAAATTGCAAAATAAGTCATACATTTTGAGATTTTATTAATGTTCATAACTTATGTAAAAATTAAGTTAGAACCTTCTTATTACACAGAATGCTGAGACTTCTTGTGCTTACATTATATTTTAAATTTTAAAGCAGTTGGTCAAATAGTTTAAAAGTTACTTAATTTGTTTATCCCAAATTCATTTTTTTTGCAACACTATAAGTCAGAAAATTATGAGGTTACGGTAATATTTCGGACAGCTTATGAAAGAAGAACATTTATACTATTGTTTTCACCCAATTTTGAAAAAATGTGAAAACTTTGAATTATTCACGTCCCTCTGTCTGTCTGTCCGTCTGTAATCACAACTACTCCGTCAATATACCAGCTATAATGACAAATGAAGTGTCAAATGAAAGCTTATAATCCAAGGATGGTACTAAATGTGAGATATTTGACGTAGGCTGTCTGTCTGTCGGTCTATCCGACCGCGAATATAACTCCTCCGTCATTATACCAGGTAGAATTACAAATCAGGTGTCAAATGAAAGCTTATAATCCAAGGATGGTACTAAAGGTGAGATATTTGACCGAGGCTGTCTGTCCGTCGGTCTGTCCGACCGCGAATATAACTCCTCCGTCATTATACCAGGTAGAATTACAAATGAGGTGTCAAATGAAAGATTATAATCCAAGGATGGTACTAAAGGTGAGATATTTGACCGAGGCTGTCTGTCCGTCGGTCCGTCCGACCGCAAATATAACTCCTCCGTCATTATACCAGGTAGAATGACAAATGAGGTGTCAAATGAAAGCTTATAATCCAAGGATGGTACTAAAGGTGAGATATTTGACCTAAGCTGTCTGTCCGTCGGCCCGCCCGACCGCGAATATAACTCCTCCGTCATTATACCAGGTAAAATGACAAATGAGGTGTCAAATGAAAGCTTATAATCCAAGGATGGTACTACAGGTGAGAAATTTTAACTACTTAATTTTTAATTTGAATTTTAGCAAAAATGACTCAAAATTAGTAAATTCGTATATCAATCCACGCAAAGTTACACGAAGAATTCAAATAACGTCTTCCAGTTCTACTTTCGATTACTTTGGGTGAAAACCTAGGACTTACTTAGTCCAATTACTTGTTAACTTATTTAAAAAAATTACAAAAAGTAATTTTAAACACTGTAAAATTATTTTGCAAAAACATGTTGATTTTTTGCTTACCTACTTATAAACAATTAGAATAACTGTTTAACCGTTACCCGTAGAAAATTGATTTTTTTCATATTTAGAAAGACTGAATTTTTATACACAATTAGAAAGAAAAACAATTGTCCTAGGACAATTAGGTACGAAGTTAGCCCCCCCCCCCCTTTTTTTAATTCACATGTTCTTGCGAAATAATTTTGCAATATTTAGAATTATTTTTTGTCATTTTTTTTAATTAAATTAATAGTGTAAATCTTCTTCTTTCATAAACTATCCTAAGTATTACTGTAACTTCATCATTTTCTGACTTATAGTGTTGCAAAAAAAAATAATTTGGGATAAACAAGTTAAATAACTTTTAAACTATTTGACCAATTACTTTGAAATTTAGGGTATGATTTAAGCAACAGAAGTCTCAGCATTCCGTATAATAAGAAGGTTCTAAGTTAATTTTTACATAAGTTATGAATATTTATAAAAACTCAAAATTTATGAAAAAGATAAAATCAGTTTTTGTTTTCATTTGATTCAGAGTTGGACCACCATCTCCATATCGCTATTTCAGCATCTATGCATCCTCAGTGGAGCTATGCAGTCACAACTCTAAAACAAAATCAAGAAACCCTGCCAATTTAATAGTCCTGTTGCCAGAGGGGGTTCAACGGCCTCCTTTATTCAGATGGACTTACCCAAGTTTTTTTCATGTATTTTGACCCGTAGAATTCGAATTTTTTGGGTAACAGTTGATCTGGATGTCGATAAGATTGTTATAGAAAAAGAACTTGAGGAATTACATAACAGCATTCTAAGCAAAATTCTAAACATTCTAAGCAAAAAATGTTCTGGCAAGTTTTTTCGTAGGATGCATAGTTTTCGAGATAAACGCGGTTGAACTTTCAAAAAATCGAAAAATTGCAATTTTTGAACCCGAATAACTTTTGATTAAAAAATAAAATAGCAATAATTCTGCTTACCGCATTTGAAAGTTCAAGTCAAATTATATCGGTTTTGGTTATTTGCATTGCTAAAAATTAATTTTTTTATTGGTAAACAAAGCTATAAACACCTAGTGCGTGAGTGATGTTTTCAATGATTTCTCATTTAAAATCGAACGAGTAGGTAGAGTAGGTAATACAAGTGCAAGCGAGGCAATATCTACGTAGCATGCATTAAAACGCATGTATTAGGCACGGGAAAAACTATGTGTTTATAGCTTTGTTTAACAATAAAAAAATATATTTTTAGCAATGAAAATAATCGAAACCGATATAATTTGACTTTAACTTTCAAATGCGGTAAACAGAATTTCTATTTTATTTTTTAATCAAAAGTTATTCGTGTTCAAAACTTGCAATTTTTCGATTTTCTGAAATTTCAACAGCGGTTATCTCGAAAACTATGCATCCTACGAAAAAACTTGTAGGAACATTTTTTGCTTAGAATTACCCAAAAAAATACAAAAAATGTTTTGATTTGCGAGAAATCGCTGTTATGTAATTCCTCAAGTTCTTTGTTTATAACAATCTTATCGACATCCGGATCAACTGTTACCCAAAAAATTCGTGTTCTACGGGTCAAAATACATAAAAAAACTTGGGTAAGTCCATCTGAATAAAGGAGGCCGTTGTACCCCCTGGCGACAGGACTATAAGGGAAACATCGCGATGCACAATTTATGATTTATTTTGCAATTTTCTAAGCAACCAATAAGGATAGACATATTCAGCGAACGCCATATTGAAGTTTTTTATACGATTTATGACTTTCTTACTCTCAAATTTGTTTAAAATGCTTAACTTTTTGGTAATAGACGAAAAAAGCGAAAATTTACCGTTTTTTGATCTTCATTTGTTTATAACTATGTATATCATCAAAATCGGCTGCAGGAAACATATGCATATGGGTTATTATTATAGATGTCCATACTACTCAAAAAATTTAGTTTCGGCCTGGAGGGGGTTGTGTCACCAACAGTATATTTTTATTCCTTATTTCTCTGTACTAACAAGGTTCTAGGATTCTCTAATAATCAGTAACTCAAATCTGGTGCAGCTATTTATCTCCGACTGTTCGGTAACAACCCGAAATGTCTTCATGTGACATTCTAATCACTGAATTAGTGACATAATTTTTAAGAATTATTTTAGATAGAGCAATTGGTACTAGAAAATATTGAAGAAATATGTGAAGATGAGTTAAATGGGGTTAGAGCAGAATAATTGATGAAATGTAAAGAAGCGAGTGATGTGTTTTGTGACAGAAAAATTTCAATGAAATTATATAAGACCTCTATTAAAAGATCAGTTAAAAAAGCACAAGAAAAAACCATAGGTGGAGTTATAAGTAAGGTTACAATTAAAAATGAGTAAGTACATTAGGTAAATCCAGGTAGGTATAGCACCAAGCAAAGATAAAATGAGAAAACATAGGTTATAAGAGGGTAACGGCAATTATTAAGATTTGAAACTATTATATCTATACAACAGCACATTTTGTTCCGTACCATAATAATGTAAAAACGGATCTTATGAATGTCACTGTTAGGAAAAGTGATGCCATGGGAATGAAACAGATAACTGTACATTTTATATTTTACGATAAAAGCAAATGTACATTAGATTGCGTGCCACTAAACGATGATTAAATCAAGGAAATTAAAGAGGTAATCAAAGGTAATTAAAAATATTCAAATATTAGACTAGAGAATATCTAAAACTCCACTAACACAATATACATACATATGTATACAGTGCGCTGAAATAAGTGTTACCCCTCCCTATTAACTTTTATATTTTTAGCACACGCTTGGACAGGTCGATTTTTAAAATAATCATAGTATATTATAGCATCAATGTTTCGAACTTTACGCAATCCCTCTTCAGGTGACAGGCATAAATTTGATTTTTTAAATAGGATCAAGTGACACCTCATTTAAAAGCTTTTGAAATACTGATTACAAAAATGTCTAATACTTTAATCCTTTTTGATAGCGTAGGCGCAAAATTTTGGTCGACTTAATCGAATTCTGAGAAAACTAATAAGTATTTTTGAAAAATTTAAACCCAGAATAAAAGATTACATTATTACCGAGGGCCGAAAGTTCCTTAGAATAACCAAAAAGTTTCTTTAGAATGAGATATCTGAAATTAAAAATCACCAAAAAAAAATTTAACCCCTGTAACTTATTAAAATAAACATTATAGAAGTTCTCAGGGACTTTCGACCCTCGATAATACCGTAATCTTTCATTCTGCGTTTAAATTTTTCAAAAATACTTATTAGTTTTCCCAGGATTCGAAAAAAAAAGAATTACATTTTTGTAATCAGTATTTCAAAAACTTTCAAATGATGTGTCACATGATGTACTTTCCTATTTAAAAAAATCAAAGTTAGGACTGTCACCTGAAGAGGGATTGCGTAAAGATCGAAACATTGATACTATAATATACTCCTCCTCCTCCTCATTCGTTTCCTCATTGCTGAGTGTCGTGATTCCCTATAATACGAGCAACTATCTCTTTCCATCGGCTTCTGTCCTGAGCTTCCCTCATGGATTCATAGAATGTTTTTCCACTGGCTTTCTGTACTTGATCTGCCAATCGAGTAGGTGAGCGACCTCTACTTCTGCGCCCTTCAACGTTTCCAGAAATTATAAGTCTCTCAAGATTATCATCACTTCTTCTTGCAATATAGCCGAAAAATTTTAAGACGGTGGAGAGGCAAATAGAGGAAAGTCGAGTCTGAATATTAATCTCTTGGAGGATTGAGTGATTTGTTCTGTGTTCCGTCCATGAGATCCGGAACATTCTTCTCCAGCACCACATTTCAAAAGCATCAATCCTTTTTTTGTCGTCCGATTTCATTGTCCATGTTTCGGATCCGTAATTAAATATGGGAAAAATTAAGGCACGTACTAATCTTATTTTGGTGTTCTTCGACAAGGAGCGATCTTTCCAGATTTTCGATAATCGACTCATAGCGTTTTTGGCCATGCCTATTCTCCTACGTATTTCTGTTTCACAAGATCGTGTATTACCGATGTAGGAACCTAGATAATTGAACTCGTTAACTACTTCAAACTGGTCCAAGGCTCCTGTTGTCTGAAGTGAATTTGAATAATCTACTATCATAATTTTTGTTTTTTGTTTATTGATCTTGAGACCACATCTATTGCTTTCGGCTTCCACTAGCTACAGCAGGCTGGACATTTCTTCTTCGAATGCAGTTATTAATGTTGTATCATCTGCATATCTGAGATTTGAGATCTTCTTTCCCGCGATAGAAATACCGCCATTGCATTTGTTGAGTGCTTTTCTCATTATATATTCCCCATAAAAATTAAAAAGACTTGGAGATAGAATACATCCTTGTCGGACTAATATACTATGATCATTTTAAAAATCGACCTATCCAAGCGTTTTGCTTATATGCTAAAAATAAATAAGTTAATTGGGAGGGGTAACAGTTATTGCAGTGCACTGTACAACAACAACATGCCAGAAATCAGACACAAACTTAAAATAAATCAAGATAAACAGAATCAGATAGAATATAGAATAGGGTATTACTTGTTTCTAAACTACAATGAAGGATAAAATAAAGACACATTTTAAAACAGACAAATTAGCAAAAAAAAGTGAAAAAATCTTATCTAAAGTTGTTTTATTACGGAAAGTGGTAGGTAGCTGTTCTACAAAATGAAAATATATTAAACAGTGAAAAATTTCCGAGGGTTCATTGGGGGGAGGGGGGTTAATTTCCAACTAAATTTAATTTTGCAATGATATAACATTTTTGTAACCTACCTCAAAATTACCGAGAAAAATGAAAAAAATCGTCTTCAAATTTCAATTTTTTTCGATGTTTTTATTTTTATTTTTTTTAAGGGAGTTTCTCGTGGTTGGCTGTAAACCATAGTTACAATTATAGAATACCATGTAAAATGGTCTTTTGATTTATGAATTCAGAATGTTTTCAATCCTATCGGACCATCATCAATGAGAATCGTCTATGTGGTGAGTCTATGGTTCTTTACTCGTGCGTCATTAATACCTGGCGAGATAAAACACATACTTTTTATCTAGCATCATTGTCGTCCACGCATGAAATTAAGACAAACCAGCTACCGCCTGTTATTAAGTAAAGAGACATGTTATTTTTATGAACGCTCTAGACTCAGTACATCGAAAAGAGATAGGTACAAAAAAGACGCTTGGGGGCGTTTTTAGATTTTAAGTACAATTTGTGACGTTTCTGGTTTGTTTACTTGTGGCTGTCAGTTTGTTGGATTTTTTGTCCTGTTTTTGCATTTAAAGTTATTTATATTACATAGACAATTGTTTTCACAACTAATTTTTGTATTGGAGTTTAAAATTTTACGATAAGTGTATTTTATCTTGGTGATAAAACAATGGTGAGACCAAAGGTGTTGTATGAATGTAAACTATGGACAATTAATCGGAAAGAAGAAAGAAAGTTGACTAGGCTGACGAGGAATGGCGTAGAAGAACAAACCAAGAGCTAATGGAGTATAAGAGGCCCAAAATAACACAGAAAATCAGGGTACCGAGACTTAGATGTTTGAGACATATTTTAGGAATGCCAAAAGAAAGAAATGTCCAAAGAGTTCTGCAAGCAGGAGAACAAGGGAAGAAAAGAAGAGGGAGACCACGAAGGAAGTGGTTTGATGCCTCCGGGCTAACATAAAGAAATAGAAGCAAGGGTCTACAAAGAACAAGTAAATAAAGGACCGGAAAAAGTGGAAGAAATTAGTCACTTATAATTTTAAAATTTTAAATAGCAACCCACATTTTTTATTGCAGATTTGGATTTCTCATGAAACAATAAGTTACATTGATTCGAGACAATTTTTAGAATTGTTGATAGATGACGCTATAACCGGAAAAATACGATTTATTAGCGCCATCTATCAACGATTCTAAAACATGTTTCGAATAAATGTTACTTATTTTTTCATGAGGAATTCAAATCTGCATTAAAAAATGGGGATTCCTATTTAAGATTTTAAAGTTACCCCCACCCCACATCCAGAGGTGCAGTGGGGGTCTTTTTTGGTATCATTCCATAAGTTTATAAAAAATATTAAACACGTGATTTTTGGTTTTTCATTTGGTGTATTTTGTAATAAAAGAACAAACTGGGATAGGTATAGAGACGAAATAAAATCATCCATTAACCTAAACTTGCCTCTTAAAAGTGACAGGGACATAGAAAATGCAGTCACTCACTTAACTACAGTTATTCAGCAACCTGCTTGGTCGTCCACTCCAGAAATTAGCTTCACACATAACTCCGAGTCGTATCCTGCTCACATAAATACACTTATACTGGAAAAAAGAAATCTAAGAAAGAGGTGGCAGCTCACTAGGCACTCAGAAGATAAAACAAATTTTAATAGAGTTTGCAGATTACTCAAAAGAAACTTAATCCAACATAAAGACAATGGAATCAACAATTATTTAAAGAACCTCTTACCTTCAGATGATACAAATTATTCTCTGTGGAAACCAACAAAAAAACTTAAAGACAACGAACAAATGAATATGCCAATCAGGAAACCAAATGGCACATGGGCTAAAACTGACAAAGATAAAGCTTATACTTTCGCAAATCATTTATGCGAGGTATTTCAACCGCATCAGAGGGAAGTCTCAGCTGAAGAAGAAGAAGAAGATATGCATGAAGTCATAAACGCACCATATCAAATGGCTCCGCCTATTAAAATTTTCAAGAAATCTGAAGTAGAAGAAATAATTGATAATCTGGAGAATAAGAAGTCACCTGGGTTATGATATAATATCTAGTTTGGTACTAAAAAATCTACCCAACGAAGGTGTAAGCTTAATTACTTATATATTTAATTCAATATTAAAAACAGGTTACTTTCCACTCCAATGGAAAGTAGCTCAAATTGTTCTAATCCCAAAACCTAATAAGGATCACGCGGAAGTATATTTATATCGTCCAATAAGCTTGTTGCCTATTATATCCAAAGTGTTCGAGCGGCTTTTCCTGAGAAGACTAGAGCCTACATTAGACAGCAACAATGTTTTACCTAATTATCAGTTTGGCTTTAGGAAACAACATGGTACCATCGAGCAAATTCATAGGGTAGTAAAAACTATCAGAAATTCGCTCGAACACAAAAATTACTGTACAGCTGCATTCCTAGATGTCTCACAGGCATTCGACAAAGTTTGGCATGTAGGTCTTATCTCCAAGATTAAATCCATATTTCCTTATCCCGTAAGTTTACTATTAAGATCCTATCTGACAGATAGATTTTTTCAAGTCAAAAGAGGAGGGGAATTACTAACCTGTTTCCAATATGTTCTGGAGTTTCACAAGGAAGCATATTAGGACCAACACTTTACTTAATATACACATCGGATCTTCCAACCACCATTAATACAACAATTGCTACATATGTGGATGACACAGTTATAATGGCTTCAAATCCTATAGCAACAGAAGCATCCGAGGTATTGCAAAATCATCTGACTGAACTAGAGAGCGGCTTAAATTGTGGCGAGTACAAGTCAACAGTTTAAAATCCACACAAATAACATTTACTTTAAAAAAAGGTGTCGCGCCTCCGGTTTCTATAAATAACACTCCACTACCAGTCAATACCGCCATAAAATACCTGGGAATTCATTTAGATAGTAAACTTAATTGGGGCACCCACATCTGGAAGAAACGTCTTCAACTCGGCCTAATCTACAGGAAAATGTATTGGTACATGAGTAGGAAATCAAATCTTAGCCTGGAGAACAAAATTATGATTTATAAATGTATTTTAAAACCGGTGTGGCTATATTCAGCACAAATATGGGGAACAGCAAGTAATACCAACATTCAAAAACTTCAACGGTTTCAATCAAAAGTGTTGCGCCAGATCTGCAATGCCCCTTGGTATGTTACGAACCAGAGATTGCACCACGACCTACAGCTAACCAACAGTTAGCGAAGCAATATCTGCTGTAAATTCTAGATACAAGACCAGACTATCCTGCCATCCAAATCCACTCGCCACGGAGCTGCTCAACATTTCTCATGAAAGAGGATTAAAAAGACCTGACCCTTTGGACCTCTAGTACATCTGGACATCAGAGCAACAACAGAGTGCAGTGTCATAGTGCAGTGAAATAATCATGTTTTAGTTTTAGTGATTTTTTAAACTTCTTTCGTATTTTTATTCATATTCCTTAGACTTTTAATAATCATATTTTTATTGTCTGAACTGTCCACTATACTAAATTTTATCTATGTATTATGTTCCAAGTAATTGTTATGTCTTATTTTAAAATTATAATGTTATATGTCTTACTGGGTGCTCGCCACTGGGCGGCTTCCATCTGTGTTATTTTTCAATAATTATATGTATTGCTTATTGTTTGTGATCAGACAGATTGCAATAAACGTTGGATGTTAAAAAAAAAATTGGTGTATTTCTCGAGATATTAGACCATTTCTATAATATACATGTACAGTGTATCACGATAAACCGTTTTTCTGATTATTATTTCTTATATATTTAACCAAAAGTATTTTTTATGAGAAGGATTTAAAGATTTTTATGCAAGGAATCCAAATTTGCAATAAATAATGGGGATTCCTATTTAAGATTTTAAAGTTACCCCCACCTCACCTCTAGGGGTTGGAGTGGGGGGTCGTGTTTGGTGCCATTGAAGAAGGATTTTTCAGTTTTTCGATCCTATGTTCATTTCGCGAAATATAAAGTCACTTTTGAGACACACTGTATAAATCATAAATTCAAGCAACAATGATAGAAACACGACCAGGAAGATACCTTAAATTTAAAGTTTGCGTTAAATATGGAAGTATAACATTAACAGATTACATTCTAGTACATATCTCGTTTTCTACACCAGACACAAAATCAAGGCTAAACTGCAAACCTATTATCAAATCAAATTTCAACACAGAATTTCGTTTTATCAACTAACAGTATATTCTTATCAACAGTAAATACTAGTTGTATTATATTTCTGATCGTTTTATGGAAATTAAAAAATAAATATGTGTTTTAACATTCGAATTTTAAATTAGACCAGGCCATTTAGAACAAAAAACACCCGAATAAATAGATTTTTAAATACAGCACCTAGAGACTTGCAGTTTTTTGCATTGTGTTCAGGATGATGTCAGGAAAAAAATCTACAATACAAAAATGAGTGGACATGCAAATTGCATTTCAAAATGCATCCAAGACTCCATCATGTCAAAATCAGTATATTACGGGCCAGATTTTGTTACTAGAGGGTTTTTGGGGTAGGTGAACATGAATACGCCATCAAAACCGACCCCCGAACCACCTGGTATCCAGGGTTACAACTAAGGCACGTCATCTAGAATTTCGAGAGTTTCCAGCCCTAAATTGATCCAAACGTGTGTCCGTTCCGAACGTTGACGATCATTCTGGCTATGATGATTTTGTTGGTGGCTATACGGAATAGTTGTGTTGAGGTCTTTCTATACCAAGCTCAGATGTTAGCAAGCCAAGATATTCTTCTTCGTCCTGGGGCCCTTTTTCCTTCAACTTTACCTTATAAAATGCATTGGAGTAGCTCTTATCTGCCTTGATTTCTCATTACCTATATGTCCCAAGTACTGAAGCCTACGGCCCTTCACGATATTGACCAAATCTGCAGTTGTGTTAATCCTCCGTAGTCCTTCTTCATGGGTGACTTTGTCTGTCCATGGTATTTTCAGGATCCTTCTATACAACCATAGCTCAAAAGCCTGAAGTTTCGATAGAGTTTCCGCCTTCAATGTCCACGTTTCTACTCCGTATAGGAGCACTGAGTACACGTAACATTTAAGGAGCCTTATATTTGTTTTTAGGGTGATGTCATGACTTTGAACACAGAGCTCATAGTCAAGGATGCACTTTTTGCCTTTCCGATGCGACATCTAACATCTAATCTCTTGAGTATTGTCCCACGACTCATTGACTATAGTTCCCAAGTAGTTGTATTGTGAGACACGTTCAATTCTCATTTGGTTCAAATACAGATTTGCTCCAGTTATGTTTTGCTTGCTGATGATCATTAGCTTGATTTTGCTGGTGTTTATATCTAGTCCATATGTTTTACTTGTTTCCGTTATTTTGTTTATTAAGTTTGGCAGTCCTTCTATGGTGTTGGAAAACACTATTGTATCATCTGCATGCCGCAGGTTATTGAGCTTGACTCCATTTATTGAAATGCCTTTATCAATATCTTTTGGAGCCTCTTCAAAAATGTGCTCTGAGTACAGATTGAATATCAGCGGTGAAATTATGCATTCCTGTCTCACTCTCCTTAAGATTTTGACCTGATCTGTATATTCTCCATCTATTCGGAGCACTGCTGATTGATTCCAATACATAATTGATGGATTCGACCGTTACTTGATGGAAGTTCATTTTATCTAACAATAAACCACTGAAAACGTTTTGTTTTCAGAAACAGAAACTTTTGTTTTAGTTAAAAATCTTTTAGACCATAATAGTACAAATCCGATCATTGCATCTGAAATGTTACACCTTCTTGAAATTTGTATAAATCAAGATATTTTGAATTCAATAATCAAATATACACAAACAACAGTGCAGGTCTTATTATGGGTAATCCTCTAAGCCCACTGCTATCAGATATATTTATGAACCAACTTGAAACAACAATTTCTAACCACCCCGTATTTAAACAGTTCTTATATTGGTGGAGATACGTGGATGATATACTAGTATGCTTTACAGGAACTAACAGACAACTTGACCAATTTATATCATACATTAATTCACTTCATAGTAATATTGAGTTTACAATAGAAACCGAACAGAATAAGTCCATAAACTTTCTAGATGTAACAATTACCAGACTACACAACAAACGTGAGTTCTCCGTATATCATAAACCTACCCATACTGACACAACTATACACACTTCATCATCCCATCCTACACAACACAAATTAGCAGTCTACCATAGCATGATACATAGACTGACAGAAATTCCCATGTCAAAAAATAACTTCGAGATAGAATTGAACATAATTAAACAAATAGCAGTAAACAATGGCTATAACGAACAAACAATTAACAAAATTTTAAACCAAAAACTCCATAAGAAAGCCCTGAAATTAGTCTATCCACCACCACGGAAAGAACCCAGTACTTTTTGCTCTATCACATATACTGGCAAGATAACAACAAAAATAGCCAGATACATAAAAAAGAAAGGAATAACACCAGCTTTCAGAACTAACAACAACTTAAGCAAATATATTAAGAACAATAAGAGCCGAAAGAGAAAACAACTACAGAGTGGTGTTTACAAACTAACTTGTGGTGACTGTCCGAAAACTTACATCGGTCAAACTGGCAGAACCTTTGACAAACGGATAGCAGAACACAAAAGGGCTTTCAACAATAGAAAAACAGACGCTTCTACATACGCACTTCACCTTCTAGATCATACTCATTTTTTTAATGAACAGTTTAAAATTCTACATATTCAAAATAAAGACCTTAAGCTATCTTTATTAGAATCTATGGAAATTAATAAATTGAAAAATACAGATATAATTTTGAATGGCCAACTCGAGACAAACAGCTCCCCACTCCTCAACCTCTTCAGTTAAAGACTTTAAAAAGGCAAACCCATACTAATCTAAATCACTTGAGTAAGGCACTCTGCCGAAACAGCTGTAGTCACATAGTTGTAATAAATTTTGTGGAAGTATAGAAAACAAACGTTTTCAGTGTTTTATTGTTAGATTCCAATACAGGTTAGCTATTATTTTCAGGTCTCTTCCGTCAATCCCTGTACTCTTCAGCACTTCCATCATTTGTTCATGCCTGACTCTATCGAAAGCCTTCTTGTAGTCAATCAGACATGCAAAAACATCACAGCTGACATCTCTACATTTCAACACCTGCACGCAATCCAAACTGATTGGGCGCAATTTGTTGCTGAACTGAATTTTTGGGCTGAACACGAATATGCCACCAGAACCGACCCTCGGATCACCTGGTGAACAGAGTAACTACTAAGATACGTCATCTTCTGAAGGTTCGAGGGTTTCGGCACTAATTTGATGCAAATATATTACTGGGGGGTTTTTGGGGTCGATGAACATGAATACACTATCAGAACCGACCCCCGGAGCACCTGGTATGGGAGTCACTCTGGGCACTAGGTGCTCCAAGGGTCGGTTATGATGTCATATTCGTATTCAGCAACCCCAAAACCCCCGAGTAATTTGTTTGCATCAATCTAGTGGCTAGAACTTTCGAAACTCCAGATGATGAACTGCGACAACAATGACCCTGGGCACCAGTTGCTCCAGGGGTCCGTTCTGATGGCGTATTTATGTTCAGCGACCCCAAAAACCCGTGAATAAGAAAACCTGGCCCTTAATATACTGATTTTGACATGTTTATGCACTTTGGATGGATGTTATGCACTGTAAATGTAATTATGCATTTCTACCCATTTTTCTATTGTAGACTTTTTTCCTGATAACACCCGAAACACTATACAAAAAGTCGATAGGTATTGTATTTAAAAATCGGTTTATTTTTTCCTAAATGCCCTGGTCTAAATACCGTATTGTTTTTTTACGCTCAAATTGACAGAACTGTTTTCACTCTTATGTAAAAGATTATACGATAGATTACAACTATATAAATATTTATAAATGAGTAACGCAACCAGGCAGCAAACATTTTATTACGGTTTTTTATTGTTTTGGAAGTAAACTACAAACAATAAATATGTTATAAATTAGTCATTTCAGGTTCTCAAAAATTGAAGTGAAAAATTCTAATTGTTCCTTAGTGAATCAATTATTGCAAATTAGACCGGACTGTATCGTCGCCCTCGCTAGCGAAATTATTCCGATTCGATTTTTTTGCACAAACTTACTGAAAAAGGGGTCCTTATAACAAAGTCACAGGGTGCCATGCGGTACCTTGGTCGAAAACAATTTTTTTTAAACAAATTCACAAAAATAATTTTTTCATTTCGAACAATATTTTTTTAGATAATTTGGGTCATTCTGAGCAAAAAAGGTTTCTTGTCATTTTTCTCAAAAATTGATTGTTGTCGAGTTATATGCGATTAAAAATTTGAAAAATGCGAAAATCGCCATTTTCAAGGCTTAATAACTCGATTAAAAATAATTATTACAGTTACAGGAATTTTTCCTTGTGATAATTTCCTAATGCTTCCTTTACCTCTCCCTCCTCAATGTTTATTTTTGCGTTGGTTATCACTTCAGGTGTTGTGGTTCGCTATCGTCACCTTTAGCAAATAGGGATCGAAAGCAGTCTGCCCACGTTTCCTTCTGAGTGTGTCTCGTTTTTATTAGTTCGTTCATCTCTTTTCTTTTACTCCTCATCATTCTCCATATTTCTTTTTGTGTTTCGAAGAAGTTGTGATCCAGCTTTTTTGAGAAAAAGTGCTCCCAGTGTTCCCTGTTAGCTTGTCTGACTAAAGTATAATAAGTGTTATGATTAAATTTCTGTTAGTTATTAACTTTAATGGGAATTAACCATAATTTTTACGATCAGAGTCTTTCAGAAGGTTATTTTTGTTAAGTGTGTGTTTTACGTGTGTTACAAAGTTATTCTATTTGCTATTTAGAAAAAAAAACACTTTATTTTATTTAGCAATCGTGCCCTTAGAAAAAATCTCACATTTTATCCTTTTCCGTGATAACTTGATGAAAAATTTTGCAAAATTGCTTTCCACTCGTAAGTGCCTCGAGGAGGATCGTAGTAATGCGTAAATTTATTTTTATTTTTTTTTATTTCTTTATTTTTTTGTGCAATTTATGGCTTTGGTGAGAACCAATTAGCTTTAAAATTGTTAGAAATAGATATTTTTAACATAACAAGTAAATAAAAATATTATAAAATAGAAATTTGTTTTAAATTCGTATTGAGAGATTTTTTCTCTACGCGCGACTACTTACGTGACAGAAGTGAGCGCGACTGGTCCCGGGTTAAAGACATTTTTGCAAAAATAATTTGTTTTTTCTTACTTTTTTTGTAATTTTATTATTCAACAAGCCATTGCTCTTTTGTTAAATATCTGTAGAAGCATACCGTAGGCTGCAACAAGTGCTTAAACTGTTGATACCCTATCTATTTAACAACATTTAATAATAACTCGTTCACTAATTTATTATTAACCGATATATTTGAAATTTTGCATACTTATATACACACAACAGTTTATTATCAAGGTGTTATTTTATGTTATTCACGGTCAACATCGCAAAAGTTAAAATTAACATTTATTAAATAGAGCAAAAAATGGTTTGTTGCACTTTTCTCGGCAAACTATTGATTTATTTAAACTCATAAAAATTCAAATTAACTATCTTTTCATAACATTTACAATACCAAAATTGTTCCTAAAAAAGATAATATATTTTAATATAATCAAAAAATGCTACAGGCAAAAAACTACACTACTCCAAAAAATTAACGCAACACCTTAAAAATTGGTAATTTTTTATGTCTCGAATTTCCTAAACCTGTTGTCCGAGTTAAGTGACTTCTTAATACATATGTTATAGCCTTATTCTTTAACAATGTCGCTGTAATAACATTTTTGCTAGACAGGTAAATTGTCATTGTATACCGGTCGCACCAATCAAACTCTGCTTTTTTTCTCAAAGTTCACCACATCCTGTGGAATATTCTAGCATTTAAATAATACTGAAATTAAAACCTTACTATAGCCTTATGTTTTCTTAACTTTCTGTTTTTTGATTCATTCGCTTATGTTGGATAATAAAAAAGTTACTTACTTTAACAACTAGCCATGTTCTTCATCAATACAGGGTGTTTCTAAATAAGTGCGACAAATTTTAAGGGGCAATTCTGCATGAAAAAATAATGACAGTTTGCTATATAAACATATGTCCGTAAATGCTTCGTTTTCGAGAAATTTTCGGGATGGGGGCGTTTCCTAAATATATAGAGGTTTCTAACTTGCGTCCGACAATGCAGTATCCTTAAAAATTTGTCGGACAATATTACCAATTAATTGTAAATATTTTTTTATCATAGGTAGACTATGCAATTTGCAATTTATTTACATTTTTAAATTTTGCAATTGATTGTTTCTGTTTTACTTCATTATTATTTTTTTAATTATATTGACCATTTATGTAATTTTAGTAAATTGAATTGTTATTGTTTTGTTTTCATGACTATTTATAAGCTTTGTCGATAAAATTGTACAATTTTCCATGACAATAAAGCATAATATTTCTATTCTACTCTATCAAACAATCCTGCAAAAATCATCTTTAGGGGTATAATGGTAAAAATTTTCTTACTCTGTATGATGCGTGCCCCCCCCCCTCCCAAATAGGGCGCAAAATGGAGTCATAAATGATGATTTTTTTTGCAGGATTGTTTGATAAAAATACTTACAATTTACTGGTAATATTGTCCGACAAATTTTTAATGATACTGCAGTGGTCGGACGCACCAAAGTATACAAACCTCTATATTTTCGAAACGCCCCTCCCGAAAATTTTCCTAAATAGAAAAGCTGTCTGGCTCCACATGAATAACTGAATAAAAGGTGTCTCCAGGAGGTAATATTTTTTTAAGTATAGGCGCAAGGTCTACATCAGGAAATGGACAGAAATGATAATTTACTAAACGAAACAAGAAGCCCCATCTTAAGGCGGATCCACATCAATAAAAATTTGTGTGCGTTGTATTTTAAAATACAAAAATAATATTTGCGGCACACATTTAAATCTGGGCAAGTATTTTTACGACGTAAATATTTATTTTGTGTGTTTTACCGCCGAATCCACTTAGCGACAAGTGGATAATCAAGTCCACATTAACACTGCTGTGCGGCGAAAATTTCTTTGAAGTCGACTGAAAAACCGACGGCAGGACGGATAGCGTGCGTTGTATGTCACGAAAATATTTTTGCATAAATCCATGTGGTCCACACAGTCCAGCACAGTCCACATCAACAAAAAATTTAACGCACACGAGCAAATTTGTGTCAAATACAACGTAAAACGTAAATTTTTATTGATGTGGATCCGGCTTTACAAATCGAACCAACGTGTAAGATATCTAACTATTGCTATCTCTACTTTTATATATAAAAAAAGTAGCTATACTCTTACAATATTTTCATTTTACAGCAACTTGCCATTAAAGTGAATTAAAGGATTTAAAGTAAGTTCGCAAGTATATAACAATAATTTTTGTACGCACTCTTCCGTTGTAATCACTACCTTGGATCGTTAACTTTTCCATTTGTGCGAATTGTTTTTGTTTCCTCGTGATTTGAGTCTCTTTTCAGGTTCTGATATAACAACTTGTATTTCACACCGTTTAATGATTTTAAAACGTATTATTTTTTTAATTAACCTTTTAAAATAAAAATTAATCAACTTATGTATATCCACCCAGTAGACTTACACCCATATAGTTTTTAAAAATGAAAGAAAAACAAGTTTCTTATCTCCGTGTTTCTTGTATTCAATAAAAAAGAACGAATAAGAATTAATCATCCCGAAAGCGCAGACTTTATTTCACAGAGATTCAAATTGCTAGGGCAATAACTTTAAGGGGCTATCCTAGTGTAAAAGTACGAAATTCATATACTTTTTTGGGAATTTCTAAAATAAAAAGCACTATACCAATTATTGTTTTGAAAATTTGCACGAACATTTATTATAAAAAGAAGTACCTACATGTAGAAAAATTTTCACTAGTAATACCACTAGAGGTCAAATTATTTCCGGAAATTTTCTAAAAATATTCATGATCAAAAAAAATTTCCGGATATTAATTTGACTTCGCGTGGTATTCGGTAAGAAAATTCCACACCAAATTTGCATTTGAAAATCCAAAGCTGCATGAACAGATTAATAGCGCGCCATAGCTTTGTCAGCAATTATTTAGGCTTTCAAATTCGTAATTTCTACTCATTGTAGTTGCATGGGAATACCATTTCAAGATAGAAAATAGTATATTCTTCAATTTTACATAAGTTTTGAGTAACTACAAGTGATAGAAAATGAATCAAAACTAAATTATGTAAACAAATAAAAACCAGTCTGTCAAAAATGTTCTGTTATTGTAAACGTCAAAAAATTTCCACTATAATTCGCTGTTGGGTACCCCACGAGCAAAAAATTTCCGATAAAATACCTCCGTTGCCATGGTGATCTGTCAAAATAACGTATTTTGATTGGTTCAAAATTACAGGTGTGGAATTTTCATAAAAAAATATTGAAAATTAAACGATGTATGCGCCTTCTGCTGGCACCGTGAAAAAAAAAACATAGCTCCACTGCTGCAGTAATTGGGACTAAAATATAAAATTTCAAAGTAATTATTGAAATATAAGTTGTTTCCTATACCATCAAGTAGGATATTTGAAAAATATTAAAATTTAGAAAAATGATGAAGTGTTGAATTTTTTTTTTAAATTAGCTAAAAAATTGTCAGTTTTAAAAACCGCCAAATTTGTAATTTTTTATTAAATCAAAAAATCCCCAGTTGATGTTTTAGAGCAGGGGTCACCAATTAGCGGACCTCGGTCCGCATCCGCACCGTGAGCTAGTTTTGTGCGGACCGTCAATAAATTCAGAATATACCTAGTGTTTGGCAATTTTGAAAATATTTGGCCATGAAATTGTGTACTATGTTTGGCTCAACTTATGTGTGCGAAGCCGCTTTATCAAGAATGAACTTTATTAAAAATCGGTAGAGATCTCACTTAACAGATGAATATCTCAACTCCCTAATGACACTCAGTTGCACTAAACTCACTCCAAACTTCGGACAGGTTGTACATAAAAAAATATCAATTTTCTCTCTGATAATTTAATTTTGTAAAGAGTTTTCCCCTTATTGTTATACTTTTTATGCATTTTTTTATATTCATTTCCTCTCTACTATATATTAAGTAGGAGTTTCAGATGTGCATTTAATTAAAGTAATTTTCAGATTTAATAAGTTTGCAACAAAAACCTTGCATTGAAACTAATGTAGAAAAGATAACATGTTAATTAGCATTTTGTACTATGATTTTTTATTTTAAATTCCTCAGTTTCCTTTCTACACAATTGCAGATGTCTAAAAACTTCATTAGCATTCAAAATATAAATTCCTAATTTTTAAAATATTCTCAGTAACAATTTACAATACTGCTGTTTTCAAAATATACTGATAATAACATCAAAACAATACACAATGAATTTATATTTTATTTATTTTACCTGGAAAACTTACAGAAAAGTATACAGTAACCAAAAACAATCAAATATTATTAGTTTTCCTTTCCATATTCTGCCGTCCTCAATTAAAACGCGGTATCTGCAAAAATATTGAAAAATCTATTTTTTGCCATATGTGGTTTCCTTGTAACCTTATTTATGATTCTGCAATGTCTGAAAGCCGTATCATTTTATTTACTACCAAAATAAACAAATTGGAATATGCCGTATGTGCATGAGAAAAAAACTTAGAGAGCTGATTTCTCGGTTTTAAGTTGGCTGTACATACCGCGTTTTATTTGAGGACGGCACCTATTAGTCCATGTGTGAGGCCACTTTCGTATGAAAAATGTTTGAAAAAGTGAAACAACTTTTTAAGCCAATTCAAAATTACTTTTTTGCCTCGAAAAATGTATTTTTAGGTTTCTTGGGTAATTATAAACAATAAAGGTCTCTTGTCTCATATTTCTGAGAAGTTGTTAGTTTTCGAGTTATAAGCGATTTAAAATCTGAAAAATGCGAAAATATGCATTTGCGATGCTTGAAAACTAAGTTTTAATAAAATGACAGATCTTTTTTATTTAAGATGACCCAAAAATGCTAAAAACATATTTTCGCGGACAAAAAAGGTGATGTTTTGAATTTGTTAAAAAAATATTAAACAATTTCTGCCCAAAAATTTCGCCCGGCCCCCTTCTGATTTGTTTATAGTCCAGGGCGCATCTGTTCTGAGATGGACGTTGAGAGGTGACTCAAATTTTTTTCCAGAAATTGCTTGAAAATAGCTCAAATAATAATATTTAAGTTATCTTCCCACTCAAAATGATCGAACATTGTTTAAATAATCAAAATGTCAAAATATGAAAGAAAAATTCGATTTTTTTATTGTTTTTTTGATTATAACTTTAGAACTGTCCATTTCTGAGAAAAGTTGTATTGACATAAAAGTTGCGTAATTAAATTTGCTACAATATAGAGTTGGTTAAAAATTTAAAAAATAGTCACCCTTGTTGCAAAATAGCAATAATTGCGAAAAAAGCATACAAAAACAAGTATTTGCATTTTACGTTTTTCAACCATTTATGCTAAACTTAGGACCTTCATATTTTACCCAGAAAAACTTGATGATATAGTAAAACAACACTGTAAATTTCATTAAGATCGGTTTAATAGATTTTGCAAAATAAATTTTGCAATCCAGCTTTCGCAAAAAAAATTCATTTTTTTAAATGTTGTAGGACTGAAAATAAAGCAGATAGCAAGTTGAATTTTTTTTGCTTATAGAAGTGTACTGTACCTTTCCTTTGAAATTTGCAAAATTAAAATCGATTAATTACCACGGCGTCAGGATTTTTTTTAAATAAACATTGATTTTTGGTGCTACGCGCAGGACAGCGGTGTTCGATTCACACAAGTTGATTTCCACCAAAAATTTCTTTCAATCTTTATCTAATATATTATTTTCTTACTCTATATTTTGTTGTATTTTAATATTTTAATTCCACAAAAATCAAACTAATTTTATTATTGTTTGTGAAATATTGTTTAAACAATTGCATATGTTTAGAAATAATAAACTTTTATTCTCTAAGTTAGAATATATGAACAAAAAAAGTTTTTGCTAAAAAAAGTGTTATTTCAAAGGATAGAGTATGTGTTTTTATTTTGCAATAAACAAATTTATTTATTTATATCGAAATGTAATAAAAATTAAAATGCATCAATCATTATCAAAGGTCATTAGATTGCCCAATCAGAGCAAACTATCTGCTGTCCTGCGCGTAGCACCAATAATTAATGTTTATTTAAAAAAAATTCCTGACGCCGTGGTAGTTAATCGATTTTAATTTTGCAAATTGCAAATGAAAGGTACAGTACACTTCTAGACGCAAAAAAAATTTCAACTTGCTATCTGCTTTTTTTCAGTCTTGTAACATTTTGAAAAAATGAATTTTTTTTGCGAAAGCTGGATTGCAAAATTTATTTTGTAAAATCTATTGAACCGATCTTAATGAAATTTACAGTATTGTTTTACTGTATCATAAAGTTTTTGTGGGTGAAATATGAAGGTCCTTAGTTTAGTATACATGGTTGAAAAACGTAAAATACGAATACTTGTTTTTGTATGGTTTTTTCGCAATTATTGCTATTTTGCAACAAGGGTGACTATTTTTTAAACTTTGAACCAATTTTATATTGTAGGAAATTTAATTATGAAACTTTTATGTCAGTACAACTTTTCTCGAAAATGAATAGTTTTAAAGTTATAATCAAAAAACGAAGAAAAAAATCGAATTTTTCCTTCATTTTTTGACATTTTGATTATTTATACAATGTTCCGGACCTTTTTGAGAGGGAGGATAACTCAAATATTATTATTTGAGTTATTTTCAAGCAATTTCTGCAGAAAAATTTGAGTCACCTCTCAACGTCCAAATGTACCAATATTTTTACAGATGCGCCCTGGTCTATTATACGGGATATTTTTTTCTACAAAGAAACCGAATCAGAACAGTCAGACACAGGCAGCATAAATCCGGACGCCGGAAGTGTCATAGGTTTTCCCAACGGACCCTCAGGGAAACTAATTGGTGACCCCTGTAATAGAGTATAGGACATAACTTATATTTCAATAATCACTTTGAAATTTGATGTTTCAGAATCTCTATTAGCTGCAATCTTTTAGCTCAAATTTTTTTCACGGTGCCAGCAGGTGGCTCATAAATCGTTTAATTTTCAATATTTTTTTATGAGGACTTTTTATATGTATTTCTTTTTTATAGTAAATGCTCATGCAAATTTTCAAAAGAATTGGCACATCACTTTTTATTTTAGAAATTGCCAAAACAGTATGTGAATTTCGTACTTTTACACTAGGATAGCCCCTTAATTCAAGAAGGTTACTCAAGACGCCGTACAGCAGAAATGTTAAATGTTAGTCGTGCAGCGATAAATAGAGCCTGGATCAGACATGAAATGTATAGAGTTATTAGAAGACAACCTTATACGAATCGTGCAAGGGTCACAGCATCACAGCTAGAAAGGATCAACTTTTACAACTATGGACAGTCAGAGATCGTCGAAGTACTGCCCGAACACTGCAAAATGAGTTTGTAAAAGCTTAAGATAAAATACTCAAAATATACGTAATCGGCTTCACGAACATGGGTGAATGCAATAAGGCCAGCTAGAGTACTACAGAAGAATACATGAACTGGAACATGGCACAATGGAGTAACGTGATGTTTATTAACGACTCCAGATTTCTTTTAAATCACGTTTATGGGCGTGTTAGAGTGTGGAGGAGACCTGGCCAGTGCTTTGTCGATTACATAATTTAAGATAGGCTTTTGGTGGAGGTTAAATTATGATTTGGGCTAGGATAACTTTAAATGACCGCTCTGACCTGGTAGTTATTCGCTGGTGACGGCAGAGCGGTACATTAACGAAGTTGTTGAACCACATGAAAATATGGGTCCAGAATTTATCCTTCAGCAAGATGATGCAAGACCGCACGTGGCCAGGATAGAGCAAAGTATTTGACTACCAACAATATTCAGATTATGGGGTGCCAAGTGAGGAGTCCAGATTTAAATCACATTGGACACATTTGGGATACACTCGGAAAGCTCTTGAAAGATCGTCAGCCGTTACAACAGGTCGAGGAAGTTCTCGTGGAAGAATGGGAACAACTAGATCAAGAAACTATTCGAAATGTGATTGAAAGCCTACCTGGACGTTGTACAAATGTGCGGCGAGATAGAGGAGCCCATAAACGCTATTAGTGTTGTTTTAAAATAATTTTTGTACACACTGTTCCGCTGCTATCACTACCTTGGATCGTTAACTTTTCCATTTGTGCGAATTGTTTTTGTTTCCTCCTGTTTTCAAGTGATAAGTCTATCAAAAGGTTCTGATATAACAACATCTATTTCACACCTTTTATGATCTTAATACGTATAATTTTTATAATTAAACTTTTAAATTAAAAATTTATCAAAAATGAATAACCATTTTCAATTTCTCGTTGGAACTTTACCGCGCTGAGCAGATGTGACGTGAATTGTAAATTGTAGAATTCCCTCATCTTCCTTAGTCTCAGCATCCGTATGGCTTGCAAATTGTAGAAGCCTCGGAGGTGTAACCAGAGAAGGTTCCCATTGTTTTCATTCTGGTGGGATATGTTATATGCCATTAGAGTGAAAACTTAGTCTTTTAAAAATTTATCAATTAATAAGTTATAATATACCGGGAACATTCCGAAAGAATGGCTAACATCTGAATTCATCCCAATACCCAAAAAACACAACGCAATGAAATATGAGGAATATAGGACGATCAGTTTGATGAACCATAAAGTTTTCTTGCGAGTGATCCATGACCGTGTCTAGAAGAAACTAGACGATAAAATAACAGGAAACCAACTGGGATTTAGAACAGGCTTTGGCACTGGAGAGGAATTATTTACTATACAAACACTCAAAGAACCGTGTCGAGACGTTAACTGTGATGCATTCATGTCTGGTTGACTTTGAGAAAGCTTTCGACAAAATACAAAAAACACAAAAGCATTGCAAAACAGATTACTGAAAATAAAAATAGATGATTGATCAGGATGAGAATCCTTACAAATTTATACCGATATCAGAAAGCTATAATTCGAGTAGACGAACAAAAATCTACAGATATTCCAATAAAAAAAGGAGTACGACAAAGATGTATACTATCCCCTCTACTTTTTAATATGTGCTCAGAAGAGATGTTAAAAGAGGCTCTAGAAGACATTAATGAAGGCATATAAATTAACGGAACACTAGTGAATAATCTCAGATATGCAGACGATACAATACTACTTGCGGACAGAGAAGGGCTGCAAATTTTGGTTCATCGCACTACGCAGTACTGCGGGAGATATGGAATGGCTCTGAATACAAAAATAAAAAAATTATGATCGTCCATAAGAACAAGATTGAAGACGAAACAAACTGCGTTAAAGGAAAAGCTTTAGGCCGTCCGCACATGGGGCGACGCTCGAACTACTCGACTCGATTCCAGTCGCGTAAGTCTCCCCGCCAGTCAAGTTCCTTCGTTTTTTGCAGAAATTGATTGAAAATAACTTAAATAATAATATTTGAGTTATCCTCCCTCTCAAAAAGGTCCGGAACATTGTTTGAATAATCAAAATGTCAAAAAATAAAGGAAAAATTCGATTCTTTTCTTCGTTTTTTGATTATAACTTTAAAAGTATTTATTTTCGAGAAAACTTGTACTAACATAAAAGTTGCGTAATTAAATTTCCTACAATATAGAGTTGGTTAAAAGTTTAAAAAATAGTCACCCTTGTTGCAAAATAGCAATAATTGCGAAAAAAATCATTCAAAAACAAGTACAGTGGAACCTCGATAACTCGGATTAATCGGGACCGCGACCGATCCGGGTTATCGAAAATCCGAGATAGCCGGAGAATATGGTAAAAATTAATAAAATACGGTATACTTACAGATAAACTCCGTTAGAATTGAAATAACATGAAATATATTTATAAATATGCACAGTATTACCTACTCATTAAAATTACTAAAAAAAACACCAAACCCAAACATAAGCAAATGGAAGCGAACAATACAAGACACACAATACTAAAGACCATTGTTTATAAAAGAATTTTTTAAATAGTCTTTCCTAAACAATGCTGACAGTTTGAAATAAAAAGGAATAGATACTACAGACAGGTGGCTGTTGTTTCTGCGGCGTGTGCTATGAGTCATTTTTAATATCGTATAGTTCAAATTACACACATAAGTACACATTATCTCTCAAATATTATATTACATACATTTTCATTGTTAAAAGGTTTGTCTGATAATTAACTATTTTGATTGGAAATAAGCCACAATTAAATTGAAAAATACAAAATATTGAAAATCAAAATGTTTATCTGATGAAAATCGGTCCGGGTTAGCCGGACTTCCGGGTTATCGGGGGCCGACTTATCGGGGTTCCACTGTATTTGCATTTTACGTTTTTCAACCATTTATGCTACACTTAGGACCTTCATATTTCACCCAGAAAAACTTTATGATACTGCAAAACAATACTGTAAATTTCATTAAGATCGGTTCACTAGATTTTGAAAAATAAATTTTGCAATCCAGATTTCGCAAAAAAAATTCATTTTTTCAAAATGTTACAGGACTGAAAATAAAGCAGATAGCAAGTTGAAAATTTTTTTATTTATAGAAGTGTACTGTACCTTTTATTTGCAATTTGCAAAACTAAGATCGATTAACCACTACGACGTCAGGAATTTTTTTAAATAAACATTAATTATTGGTGCTACGCGCAGGACAGCGGATAGTTTGCTCTGATTGGGCATTCCAATGACCTTTAATAATGATTGATACATTTTAATTTTTATTACATTTTGATATAAATAAATAAATTTGTTTATTGCAAAATAAAAACACATACTCTATCCTTTGAAATAACACTTTTTTAGCTTTTTAGCTAGAAAAAACTTTCTTTGTTCATATATTTTAACTTAGAGAATAAAATTTTATTATTCTTAAACATATGCAATTGTTTAAACAATATTTCACAGACAATAATAAAATTAGTTTGATTTTTGTTTAATTAAAATATTAAAATACAACAAAATATAGAGTATAAGAAAATAGTATATTAGATAAAGATTCGAAGAAATTTTGGTGGAAATCAACTTGTGTGAATCGAACACCGCTGTCCTGCGCGTAGCACCAAAAATTAATGTTTATTTAAAAAATTTCCGGACGCCGTGGTAATTAATCGATTTTAATTTTGAAAATTGCAAATGAAAGGTACAGTACACTTCTATAAGCAAAAAAAAATTCAACTTGCTATCTGCTTTATTTTTAGTCCTGCAATATTTAAAAAAAATGGAATTTTTTTTGCGAAAGCTGGATTGCAAAATTTATTTTGCAAAATCTATTAAACCGATCTCAATGAAATGTACAGTGTTGTTTTACTATATCATAAAGTTTTTCTGGGTAAAATATGAAGGTCCTAAGTGTAGCATAAATGGTTGAAAAACGTAAAATGCGAATGCTTGTTTTTGTATGGTTTTTTTCGCAATTATTGCTATTTTGCAACAAGGGTGACTATTTTTTAAAAATTTTACCAATTCTATTTTGTAGGAAATTTAATTATGCAACTTTCATGTCAGTACAACTTTTCTCAGAAATGAATAGTTTTAAAGTTACAATCAAAAAACCAATAAAAAAATCGAATTTTTCCTTCATATTTTGACATTTTGATTATTTAAACAATGTTCCGGACCATTTTGAGTGGGAGGATAACTCAAATATTATTATTTAAGTTATTTTGAAGCAATTTCTGCAAAAAAATTTGAGTCACCTCTCAACGTCCATCTCAAAACAGATGCGCCCTGGACTATAAATGAATAATGGGACCGCATCCTTGAAATAAAACGACGCATTGATATGGCCAGAAGTTCTTTCAATACAGTGAATGTATTGAATCAGTATTATGCAATGGAAACTGGGAATAGAAATTAGAACTAGAGTATTGAAACGTTGCGCATTCTCTGTCCTTTTATATGAAGTTGAAGCCTGGATAATTACGGACGCAACTGAACAAAGACTTGCTAGCTTTGATATGTGGTGTTATCGAAGAATGTAGAAAATATCAAGGACACAATACATAACAAACACGGAAACATTAAGAAAAATTAAGAAATATTCAACACTATGAAGGAAAGAAGAATGAGCTACTTTGGTCACATATTAAGACAAGAGAAACATGAGTTGATGCGATTGGAGGAGATAAAAATCCAGAGTCAATGCTATGGAAATGAGGTTCCTGAGGAAAATAGCAAACAGAAAGAGAACAGACAAAGTACGAAACGAAACAATCAGACAAAACTTAAAACTAGAACCAATCAATTAAAAAATAGTAGAGGGGCAACTAAGATGGTTCGGGCACGTGTGTAGAATGTCGAACGAGAAACTATCAAAACAAGTGTTCGAAACGGGAGTGCATGGGAAAAAAAGAGAGGAAGACCAAGAGCTATGTGGTTAGATGAAATCAGGAAAGAAGTCGAGAAGAAAGGATTGACATTGGAAAGTGCAAGAAACCTAACACATGGACACTACAATGCCAAACTCACCTCCACCAGCCTTACACCTAACGGTGGAAAGGCTTAGAACTGAGTAAGTATGTCTTTTCAAACTGACACACAGTGGTTCCAAATGCCGAAAACGTGGTCATGACGCGAAAAAAAAGTCACTATTTAGGGATTTTCATGTTTACAGTTGTTTTCTCATACTATTGTAGAGTACTAATACGTAGGTATGAGGATCAGACTAGATGTATTCTGGTTCACAGCTCAGTAACAAGTGAGCCATGTCCGAGGTTATTTTGGCCGGCAGGGAAAGTGAAAAAGAACGCGTTTATTGAAAACGGTGTAAAACGTTTTGCAGTTTATCAATTTTATCGCTGTAAAGCAGATTCTTCTTTTTTAAGTATGTAGTAATGTAAGATGTAAGTTAAATCAACATTTATTAACAATAAATGCCTTAAAAATTGTTAATGCATAAATAGTAAAAACATACTTGAAATAATTAAAATTTTGTAAAGATGCATTTAAAAAGTACAAAATTCTGCATAATTCTGCGATTAATGTTTATTAATCTTAAAGTATATAGCAAGGAGATACAGAATAACTTTGGTTTAGCTGCCTATAGCTGCCTATGCATTGCTGGCAGTCGTTTGAATACAAAAGTGGGAAATGACGCATACTACATAATTCTGGCGATTGTTGAGTATGTATGGGCAGTTGTACATAAGTAATAGGTTCTGAATATTGTACTTCATAAATAAAATCTATTGGTAATCCTCAGTTTCAAAAGTCCCTTATAATAAAAAATTTTAAACAAAAATGCGGTTAACATAAAATTTTCGAATTTCTTTCGTCCATATTGGATCCGCCATGTTGTTAAAAAAAAAGTAATGTTAGATTTGTAATTAGGGACCTTAACGTACCAAATTTGACAAAAAATGTTCCTTTTTAAATGCTATTTTCAATTTCTTTCCGCCATGTTGGATCCGCCATTTTGTTTTTCAGAAAAAATAATGTCAGATTCGTAATCAGCGATGCCAAAAACCCTTAAGAACGAAAGTAATTCCGAAATGTATAAACAGTAAGGTTCCTAAGTCCTTTTAAAGGTTCATGACCGCGTTTTCGGCTTTTTTAACCACTGTGTGACATGTGAAAAGATACAGGACTGAAGAGAGTGTTAAAAGATAGCAGACCAAAACATAATAATTTTCTGAGAAGTAAAGAACGAATAGTTTTGCTTATTATATTAACGTGTATACAGGGTGTTTCATTAATAATTGTCCATATAGTAACTGGAGAAACCTTAGCACAAAATACGAAGATTTAACCTAAAACACTTAAATAAAATGTGGTTCCTTACTGAGTTACAGGGTGTTATCTAAAAATTTCAAAACTATTTTTGCTCAGCATTTTAAAACTATTAGACGTATCCTTTTCATACTTGGCAGGAAGTATAGGTACTGTACAAACTACTAAATTGTGTTGAACAAATGTTTCTGGCTATTACCAGAGGCGTACGACAGTGGATGGTAAATGGTTGACCTTTCTCAAATTCTACGCCACTGGAGGAATGACTATTTTAGTGCCACTTTTAGATTCTCCAATATTTTCTACGTAAATAATATACTCTTCATTGGCCATTGGTAACGATAAAGTCTTTAGTTTTCGATATATTTGAAGTTAAATATGAAACGGCACAGTTATTTTGATTAATTTATATGATTCATATGATTAAAATTTACAAATTATTTGTACCCAGTACTTTAAAACCATTTGGCGTATCCTTATCATACTTGGCAGAAAGTGTAGGTACTGTACACTAGTGTACACCCTACTAAATTAAGATAAATAAACGTTTCTAGCTACTACCAGAGGCGTACGACAGGGGATAGTGGCTGGTTGATCCTTCTCAAATTCTACGCCACTGACGAAACTGCTATTTTAGTGTAATTTTTTGATTTTGCAATGCTTTTTATGTAAATAATATACTCTATATTCGTAACGATAAAATGATTAGTTTTCGAGATATTTGAAATTAAAAACGAAGAGACACATTTTTAACTTCAAAGATCTCGAAAACTAATGACTTTATCGTTACGAATGAAGAGTATATTATTTTCATAGAAAGTATTTGAGAATCCAAAAATTGAACTAAAATAGCAATTTCGTCAGTGGTGTAGAATTTGGAAAGGGTCAACCATTCACTTTCCCCCGTCGCGGTCGTATGCCTCTGGTAATATCCAGAAACGTTTGTTTAACATAATTTAGTAGTTTGTACAGTACCTATACTTCCTGCCAAGTATGAAAAGGATACGCTTAATAGTTTTAAAATGCCGAGCAAAAAAAGTTTTTAAATTTTTAGATAAAACACCCTGTAACTCAGTAGTAACTCAGAAGGAACCACATTTTATTTAAGTGTTTTAGGTTAAATCTTCGTATTTTGTGCTAAGGTTTCTCCAGTTACTATATGGACAACTATTAATGAAACACCCTGTATAATAGTGTATATTAACAGAAAAATATCTGACTATCACGATATCCCGAGAAAACTTATTTCTCTGGAATGAAAACCTTTTTCTTTAGTTTACATTGAACAAGAAAAACTTCGACAAAAAACTAGGTACATATTCACTTTTGGACTTGGTGACCAAACTCTTAACAATCAATAAAAGTATTACATAAGTAAAATATTGATTAAAGGTACTACATGAGGTGGACGTCTAATAGAAATATATTATGAAAAGGAATATATTATAATGAAAAGATTAAATTAGTCAAATTATATCGTGACATCCAAAAATAATATTTATCCAGATAGACTGTTTATTTTTTGTAAGTGCACCACATGTTAGCATTCCTGTGAAAAATGTGATTTAAAAATGTAATAGGTAAGTTGGTATGGACGTTTCAAAAGAATATATCAAAGCTATATTGGAAAATTAGCATACAAAACAAGATCGTTTAAGAATATTGGTTAACACAAAACACAGATTTGACAGAATCTATACAATGACTCAAAATTACTAAATTTAGACAAAATTAGGAAGAGATTCCTATATAATAACATAACACTTACAAATTTATTATGTACAACAATCTAAATTACTATTAAGAGATCAAACAAAGTGATTAAAATATAACCTCATATATTGTGAAAAAGTGTAGTCATAAACAGTATTAATTAATAAGGAATAAGGGAAGAAAAGACTGTTCTGTTTGTAATAGCAATAATAAGCATTTACCTGTCGAATATTCATTTGTAACGACACTATCTTTCCATTCATTTGTTACCAATACATTTTACTGTTAGTACATAAAAAAATAAAATAAATTCTCATATCTTTTACATAATATTATAGATTAAATGTTTAAAAACCACAAGAGCGTGGTGTTTATCACGCATTTTTTGGGCAAAGTCAAAGTATGTTGTGTTTTTGAAAATATATTAAAATTAGCTTTAGCTCTGTGTAAAAAGCTTATTGGCAGGAAGCTTATAGGTGTGGAAAAATGACATTTATCGCATTCAAAAACCACTTATAAAACACATGCAATCTTATATAATCCAACTAAATTTTGCCTAAGACAGCCAAAAATATTTGGTTCCTTTAATTTGATTTTAATATCAATATATGTTTAGAAATCCCTTATATTTTGATATTTGAGTTGACTTGCCCTACATTCTATTGCCTTGACACAGATTACCAAATTCAATAAGAGTTAATTTCCTACATACACCCTGACATAGACAAAGATAAAGGTATTCTGATCCTGTAATTTCCATGAAACGTAGATAATAAAAAATATTATCTTAACTTAATATAACAAAAACTTTTTTTGGAATTCACGAAAAGATGAAGTTCACTTATAGTATATCTGTATTTCTTAAAATTTCATTCATTAAAAGTTCCGTAGTGTTGGGAATTTGTTTTTGAATGAAAAAATAAAACTTGCATGTATAGAATTAAATTTAAGTTGGGCGCCAGCATTGGATATCAGAGGTTATACATAAGCGTGGAGGATTCGTATACGTACCGGAGACTTGTAGAGTAGACCGTGATCCGGTAAACGACGGAATGTCAACACCACTGAGTCAGCGTGAAAACTGAAAACGGAGGAAACAGAATTTCGTTCGCCTATGGTCTGACCGAAATATCGACTGAAGATATGTCTGAAGTTTGGCGCAATGCTACTGCGCACTCATCGATACGTATGCCGTATACTACGCGAAAATCGAGACGCAGAGAACGATATGCCAAAAATTTGAAAAGCCAGTAAAAACTTGTTTGAATCGCCAAATGCCAAAAGACGCTTGACGGCCGCGCCAAACACTTCCTGAGACCGTCATTTGTTAGCTAGAAGGCCAGAACTGACTAGAACTAATCAACGGTGATCATGTCGACAAGTGACAGTTTCAAAAACTACCACACTACAACGAGCGATACCGAAAACAAAATATTCATTGGTTGGCGCACTTGAAACTCAAAAATAATCTAACTATAGAGCGATACGAAATTTCAAATAGTAAACAGTCACATTTTTTATGTACGTGTACAGAAATAGACATCAACCGTTTATTTAGACTTATTCAAAAACAGACAAAAAGCATTAATTACTAAATTAATTATACAGGGTGAGTCGTAACTAGTGGAACCGGTGGAACGTATACTAGGGTTAGGATATTTGGACGAATATATACCCAATCTGATCAAATATGCTTTAATAAAATGTTTCCGTGGAAAAACATACAGGGTGTTATAAGTTGATGGTTTGTTTCGTTTTTTTGATAATAATTTCATTGTATATTTACATACTGCTATCAAAATCGACACAAAGGCATAAAGGATACCCCCGTTAGGATATACAGGGTGTTTGGTAAAGAATGAGCCGTAGCTTAACCTTAGATTCCTGAGGTTAAAAAAGGTCGATTTAAGCTAATTTACCTTAGTACGAAAGTTGATAATAACCGAAATACAGGGTGTCAAAGTTAAACTTTTATTTTATTTATTCTTGAATACCTAACAGGCATGGGACAATAACACGAAATTTGGTAAGCGGGGGTTTTTTGGGATGAGAAATTTAAATCGCCACCAAAAATGATGTATTGCCCAGAGGGCGTTACATACGCCTTTCAGCGCTCATTTAATATATTCAATTTTTTTATTACCCACTCTATATACTTTTTGAATCAGAATTTCTATTCTCTTAATATTTTTACTTAAAAAAGGTACACTACATTAATTTCGCTAAACTCAACCGTTTTTTGAGATAAACGCATTTTAAATCTGAGAGGCACCATAATTTTTTGCATAATATCATTGTAGTTACACCCGAAAAATGACTTTACATTTAAACCATGAAAATTTACAAAAATGTATCGAAAATTTCTTCAAATGGAATTTGCGATGCAATGACATAAATATGAGAACTGGCACAATGATCATGGTTTCAAGTTTATTTTTCGGGTCTAACTACAATGATATGCAAAAAATTATGTTGTATTGCAGATTTAAAATGCGTTTATCTCGAAAACTGTTAGTTTAGCGAGATGAATGTAATATACCTTTTTGAAGTAAAAATATTAAGAGAATACAAATTTTAATTTAAAAAGTATGTAAAGTGGGGGATAAAAAAAAATTTAAGTAATACATCATTTTTGGTGGCGAATTTAGATTTCTCACCCCAAAAAGCCCCCGCTTACCAAATTTCGTGTTGTTTTCCCGTGCCTGTCAGGAAATATTAAAAAATAAATAAAATAAAAATTTAACTTTGACACCCTGTATTTCGGTTATTATCAACTTTTGTACTATATTAAGGTAAGTTGGCTTAAATCGACCTATTTTAAGCTCAGGAATCTAAAGTTAAGCTATGACCCATTCTTTACCAAACACCCTGTATGTATAAGTGAGGGCAAAATACCTTCACTTCCAAAATTAAATTTTTTTCATTTTATTCCATTCTATGTGATTAAAAAATGAGACTCAACGTAATTTTAACCCTCCACCCACCTCCAGTAGTCCTATTCCCCAAACCGTCATTTTTTCGTTATTGTTTTTTTTTCGGTGGTTTGCAGTAAATTTAAAAATTTCAAAAAATTTACAGGCATGTTGTTCTGAAGCTATTTCCTTGTGGCATTTTTATGATTAACTATTAAGATGGGAAATAAGCCACAATTAAATTGAAAAAATAAATATTGATTGAAGTTTTAAAGTTATCCAGTATTTTGACAACGAAACCCGATTTGGACTTCGAAACGTTAATAAAATTATTTTTTCAATTTAATTGTGGCTTATTTCCCATCTAAATAGTTAATCATTTACAGGCATAGTTGATGCTTTTATTTATTTTTGTTTTTTCAAGGCGTATAACTTTTTTGAGATTGTTGCAGGTCTTTTTATTTCTTTCTCATTTTTTATTTTGTGTATTTTATCAAAAAATATATTTCTAATTTTTTTCAGACTTTTCCATAAGTTGCGCCACATTCAAAAACCCAAAAAACTGTTTTTTTAGGAGTTTTGAGGAATTTTCCTCATTTTATGGCCTTTAAAATTCATCAAATCAAGGTTTTTAATAGGTTACCACCATATTTTATGGTTACAACCATATTTTTCAAGGTTTTCCAGGGTTTTTGCGAGTTTTTGCGCAGCTTATAGTATTTTTGAAATTGATACAACCTTAATCAATGTGTTTTCAATTCATATTCAACAAATATATGAAAAATAATAGTTCGAGGCCTCAAAGAAGCAAATACAATCAACGTTTGTGCGAGAAACCCGCTTTTCAAGGGTTATTCGGAGGTTTTACGGGATTAACGTTTCTACATCAATAAACAGGATATTTTTTAAAATTTTACAAAATAAAATGAGACGATGTATTTCCCATAATTAGAGGAGCTAGAGATTTTTTAAATATGTATGTGAAAACCCGGTTTTGAAGTGTTTTTGCTAGATTTTTCCATCTTTTATCACCTTTGAGCACCATTTAGCACAGAATTTCAAAAAAAACTGAGTTCCTCTCATGTTATTTTAAAAAATTTTCGAAAACGTGCTGTTTAATGATATAGAAAGCTAAAAAACTTGGGTAAATCCAATAAAAACCCCCCGAGTAAATCTTGAAAACCTGGTTTTTCGCATAAAAAATGGTAGTATCTGGTTCTATGAGGCCTGAAACTATTCTTTTGCATATATCTTTGGAATATGAATCCATTGCTTCAAAAAATATGACTAACCCACAAAAAAAAACTTAAAAACCTTGAAAACATTGTTTTTGAGAGCTTTAAAGATGATTCGCCCAATTTTTGAAAATTCTAAAGAAATCAGTTACTTTAAATTGTATACAACCTTTGATCTATTTTGAAGTCCACAAAATGGGGAAAATCCCCCAAAAACTAGTTTTTCGAGGTTTTGCATGTGGCACACCTCACGGTGTCGCAGAGAACGATATGCCAAAAATTTGAAAAGCCACTAAAAACTTGTTTGAATCGCAAAATGCCACAAGACGCTTGACGGCCGCGCCAAACACTTCCTGAGACCGTCATTTGTTAGCTAGAAGGCCAGAACTGACTAGAACTAATCAACGGTGATCATGTCGACAAGTGACAGTTTCAAAAACTACCACCACACTACAACGCGCGATACCGAAAACAAAATATTCATTGGTTGGCGCACTTGAAACTCAAAAATAATCTAACTATAGAGCGATACGAAATTTCAAATAGTAAACAGTCACATTTTTTATGTACGTGTACACAAATAGACAAAACATCAACCGTTTATTTAGACTTTTTCAAAAACAGACAAAAAGCATTAATTACTAAATTAATTATACAGGGTGAGTCGTAACTAGTGTAACCGGTGGAACGTATACTAGGGTTAGGATATTTGGACGAATATATACCCAATCTGATCAAATATGCTTTAATAAAATGTTTCCGTGGAAAACATACAGGGTGTTATAGTTGATGATTTGTTTCGTTTTTTTGATAATAATTTCGCTGTATATTTACATACTTCTATCAAAATCGGCATAAAGGATACCCCCGTTAGGATAAACAGGGTGTTTGGTAAAGAATGAGCCGTAGCTTAACCTTAGATTCCTAAGGTTAAAATATGTCGATTTAAGCTGAATTACCTTAGTACGAAAGTTAATAATAACCAAAATACAGGGTGTCAAAGTTTTACTTTTATTTTATTTATTCTTGAATATTTCCTAACAAGCATGGGCTAATAACACGAAATTTGGTACACGGGGATTTTTTGGGACGAGAAATCTAAATTCGCCACCAAAAATGATGTATTGCCCAGAGGGCGCTACATACGCCTTTCAGCACTCATTTAATATATTCAATTTTTTTATTACCCACTCTATATACTTTTGAATCAGAATTTCTATTCTCTTAATATTTTTACTTAAAAAAGGTATACTACATTAATTTCGCTAAACTCAACCGTTTTTTGAGATAAACGCATTTTAAATCTGAGGGCACCGTAATTTTTTGCATAATATCATTGTAGTTACACCCGAAAAATAACTTAAAACCATGAAAATTTACAAAAATGTATCGAAAATTTCTTCAAATGGAATTTGCGATGCAATGACATAAATATGAGAACTGGCACAATGATTATGGTTTCAAGTTTATTTTTCGGATCTAACTACAATGATATGCAAAAAATTATGTTGTATTGCAGATTTAAAATGCGTTTATCTCGAAAACTGTTGAGTTTAGCGAGATGAATGTAATATACCTTTTTGAAGTAAAAATATTAAGAGAATACAAATTTTAATTTAAAAAGTATGCAAAGTGAGGGATAAAAAAAATTAAACGTACTAAATGACCGCTGAGACACGTATGTGGCGCCCTCTGAGTAATACATCATTTTTGGTGGCGAATTTAGATTTCTCACCCCAAAAAGCCCCCGCTTACCAAATTTCGTGTTGTTTTCCCGTGCCTGTCAGGAAATATTAAAAAATAAATAAAATAAAAATTTAACTTTGACACCCTGTATTTCGGTTATTATCAACTTTTGTACTATATTAAGGTAAGTTGGCTTAAATCGACCTATTTTAAGCTCAGGAATCTAAAGTTAAGCTATGACCCATTCTTTACCAAACACCCTGTATGTATAAGTGAGGGCAAAATACCTTCACTTCCAAAATTAAATTTTTTTCATTTTATTCCATTCTATGTGATTAAAAAATGAGACTCAACGTAATTTTAACCCTACACCCACCTCCAGTAGTCCTATCCCCCAAACCGTCATTTTTTCGTTATTGTTTTTTTTTCCGGTGCTTTGCAGTGAATTTAAAAATTTCAAAAAATTTACAGGCATGTTGTTCTGAAGCTATTTCCTTGTGGCATTTTTATGATTAACTATTAAGATGGGAAATAAGCCACAATTAAATTGAAAAAATAAATATTGATTGAAGTTTTAAAGTTATCCAGTATTTTGACAACGAAACCCGATTTGGACTTCGAAACGTTAATAAAATTATTTTTTCAATTTAATTGTGGCTTATTTCCCATCTAAATAATTAATCATTTACAGCAGGGGTAGGCAAAAGGCGGCCCGCGGGCCGGATCCGGCCCTTTTGCTTACTTTATCCGGCCCGTTGAAAAATCCCGCAAGCTTTTTTAAGAGCATAGGCGCAATGCTTTTTAAATGCATTAGTTTTTTTAGAATCCTGAGAAAATTATACTGCCGAGGGCCGAAAGTCCCTGAAAACTTCTACAATGCTCATTTTAGTAAGTCGCAGGAGTGAACAAAAAAGAAAAAAATTAGTGTGATTTTTAATTTCAAACATCTCATTCCAAAGAAACTTTTTGTTTATTCTAAGGGACTTTTGGCCCTCGGTAATAATGTAATCTTTCATTATGCGTTTAAATTTTTCAAAAATATTTATTAGTTTACTCACGATTCGAAAAAAAGGAATGCGTTTAAAAAGCATTGGTCAGAAATTTTGCGCCTGCGCTCGTAATCTCTTTTATGCGATCAACAGTATTAGTGTTTGTAGTGTTCATATAAATAATGAATCTCTATCTTCTGCTTTTCTTAAAAGCGTCTGTGTGTTTAACCCGGCCCAGGTGCAAATATTTTTCGGCCAGGGTATTTGTCGTCTACCAGGCTCTTTTTCTTCGATTTTACCCTTCATGATCAGCTGCTGCAACAACTTACAACAACGTACTTATCATTTATTAGTATTTGCCCTTTCTCCTTGCTGTCCTTCTCCCTTTAATGATGGTCAAAGTTCTCTGTTCCTTTTCCATTCTGTGCAACACCATTTTGTTCGTAATGGTCCATGGTATTTTCAAAATTCTCCTAAAAAGCCACATCTCAAAAGCTTCCAGATTTCTCATTAAGTCAGCATTAACAATCCAATAAAGAAGAATATAGTGGACATAACATTTTAATATCATCCCGGTTTTTACAGGGTTCTCCGTCTTCCTGTTCCCAGTTTCCAGCTTCGTCCGTCGTTGCATTCGCCAGGGTGAACGTTCCTTTCCGACATTGTCTTCTGAATGCCACCCAGCCAGGATTGTTTCGGCTTTCCTCTCTTCCTTCTTTCCTTGGCGTTCATTTTAAAATTTGTTTTGTCATCTTGTCGTCGTCCATTTTTTCTATGACCATACTAGATCAGTTGACACCTTTGAATTTCGACTATGATGGTTGACTTGACCTAACATTTTACCATCCGATATCAGATTTGCATATTTAATATTTGGTTGTTCAGCAATTTCCTCATCTTCAAAAAGGCTGCTCTTAAATTTCTGAATTTCATTTTTTATCTGGATCCCTGTTATGGCTTAATATAATGGACCTATTAAAAATTTCGTAATTTTACTGAGAACAAATTGTTCGCATGTACACACAAGTAAGACAATTGATTATTACTATTATTTATTAACAGTCAAATGTGTTTGTCCAAATGCTTCAAAATGATACTTATAGTATTTATGTCAAAAAACTTTCTTGGACGGAGAAAAACCTCCACCAAAAACATTAGCGTGTGCGCAGCGTACATACTGGGTATAGGTCTCCGGCCCGGGAGACATTTTGAAAAGTTCATTTTGGCCCGCGTTTAAAAGTATTTGCCCACCCCTGATTTACAGGCATAGTTGATGCTTTTATTTATTTTTGTTTTTTTTTTTTCGAGGAGTATAACTTTTTTGAGATTGTTGCAGGTCTTTTTATTTCTTTCTCATTTTTTATTTTGTGTATTTTATCAAAAAATATATTTCTGATTTTTTCCAGATTTTTCCCTAAGTTGCGCCACATTCAAAAACCCAAAAAACTGTTTTTTTAGGAGTTTTGGGGAATTTTCCTCATTTTATGGCCTTTAAAATTGATCAAATCAAGGTTTTTAATAGGTTATCACCATATTTTATGGTTACAACCATATTTTCGATCAGATTAGCCAAGCGGACTGAGGCGCACGATTGACAAATCTAGTGGATATGCGGTCGAGACGATCAAGGTTCGTGCCCCAGTCCGGTGAATAGAAAAATAAAAAGGCTGACGTCGTAGTCTAAAATTCTAAAAAGAATCTACGACTTGGTCTGGAATAAGCGGGTGTCTGATCGGCCTATGGAGGAGCGGTACGGCAAGGGATAAGGGCTTGCGGCTCGGTGACACTCCTCCATAGATCCCTACCGGAAGGGCGTTGACGCCTAAAAACGGTGTATATATATACAACCATATTTTTCAAGGTTTTCCAGGGTTTTTGCGAGTTTTTGCGCAGCTTATAGTATTTTTGAAATTGATACAACCTTAATCAATGTGTTTTCAATTCATATTCAACAAATATATGAAAAATAATAGTTCGAGGCCTCAAAGAAGCAAATACAATCAACGTTTGTGCGAGAAACCCGCTTTTCAAGGGTTATTCGGAGGTTTTACGGGATTAACGTTTCTACATCAATAAACAGGATATTTTTTAAAATTTTACAAAATAAAATGAGACGATGTATTTCCCATAATTAGAGGAGCTAGAGATTTTTTAAATATGTATGTGAAAACCCGGTTTTGAAGTGTTTTTGCTAGATTTTTCCATCTTTTATCACCTTTGAGCACCATTTAGCACAGAATTTCAAAGAAAACTGAGTTCCTCTCATGTTATTTTAAAAATTTTTCGAAAACGTGCTGTTTAATGATATAGAAAGCTAAAAAACTTGGGTAAATCCAATAAAAAACCCCCGAGTAAATCTTGAAAACCTGGTTTTTCGCATAAAAAATGGTAGTATCTGGTTGTTTGAGGCCTGAAACTATTCCTTTGCATATTTCTTTGGAATATGAATCCATTGCTTCAAAAATATGACTAACCCACAAAAAAAACTTAAAAACCTTGAAAACATTGTTTTTGAGAGCTTTAAAGATTATTCGCCCAATTTTTGAAAATTCTAAAGAAATCAGTTACTTTAAATTATATACAACCTCTAAAATACCTTATTTGATCTATTTTAAAGTCCACAAAATGGGGAAAATCCCCCAAAAACCAGTTTTTCGAGTTTTGAATGTGGCACACCTCACGGTGTCGCAGAGAACGATATGCCAAAAATTTGAAAAACCACTAAAAACTTGTTTGAATCGCCAAATGCCAAAAGACGCTTGACGGTCGCGCCAAACACTTCCTGAGACCGTCATTTGTTAGCTAGAACTGACTAGAACTGACTAGAACTAATCAACGGTGATCATGTCGACAAGTGACAGTTTCAAAAACTACCACACTACAACGCGCGATACCGAAAACAAAACATTCATTGGTTGGCGGACATGAAACTCAAAAATAATCTAACTATAGAGCGATAAGAAATTTCAAATAAACTTACGTGCATAGAAATCGGCCCACTTAAAAATTTGGTCATTTTTGATGTCTCGTATTTCCTAAACCTGTTGGCCGATTTAAGTGATTTTTTTAATATGTTATAGCCTGATTCTTTAACAATAAAGGTGTAATAATGTTGTTGCTAAACAGGTAAATTTTTATTGTATACCGGGTGTACGAATCAAACTGTGTTTTTTTCTCAAAGTTCGCATCACCCTGTGGAATATTCTAGCATTTATAAAATACTGAAATGAAAACCGAACTATAGCCTCAGGTTTTCTTAACATTCTGTTTTTTTATTCATTCGTTTATGTTGGATAATGAAAAAGTTAGGTACTTTCACAACTAGACATGTTCTTCATCAATACACGGTGTTTTTAAATAAGTGCGACAAACTTTAAGGGGTAATTCTGCATAAAAAAAATAATGACAGTTTGTTTCATAAACTTATGTTTGCAAATGTTTCATTTCCGAGATACGGGATGTTAATTTTTTTCTTACAAACTGATGATTTATTTATTGCTCTAAAACCAGTTGAGATATGCAAATAAAATTTAATAGGTTTCAAGAGATAGTTATTGCGGATTTTTTGACATAAAACTAATAATTTTATATTCACCATTGGCGTGCATACGGATATAAACATTTTAGATCCATCCCGTATGCACACCAATGGTGAATATAAGATTCTTAATTTTATGTCAAAAAATTCACAATAACTACATATCTCTTAAAACCTACCAAATTTCATTTGCCTATCTCAACTGGTTTTAGAGCAATAAATAAATCGTCAGTTTCTAAGAAAAAATTCAACATCCCGTATCTCGGAAATGAAACATTTGCAAACATACGTTTATAAAGCAAACTGTCATTATTTATTCATGCAGAATTACCCCTTAAAGTTTGTCGCACTTATTTAGAAACACCCTGTATTGATGAAGAACATGTCTAGTTTTTAAAGTACCTAACTTTTTTTATTATCCAACATAAACGAATGAATAAGAAAACAGAATGTTAAGAAAACCTGAGGCTATAGTTGGGTTTTAATTTCAGTATTTTATAAATGCTAGAATATTCCACAGGGTGATGCAAACTTTGAGAAAAAAACACAGTTTGATTCGTACACCCGGTATGCAATGAAAATTTACCTGTTTAGCAACAACATTATTACATCGGTATTGTTAAAGAATCAGGCTATAACATGTTAAAAAAATACTTAGATAAATCGGCCAACAGGTTTAGGAAATACGAGACATACAAAATGACCAAATTTTTAAGTGGGACGATTTCTATACACGTAAGTTTAGTAAACAGTCACATTTTTTTATGTGCATGTACAAAAATAGACAAAAAAATCGCCAATTAGACAAAAAGCAATAATTCCTAAATTAATAATACTTACGAGTTAAAACTATTAAACATATCCCAGGATTAGGATCAAGATATTTGGACCAAAATATGCCCAAACTGAACAAATATGGCTTAATAAAATGTTTCCGTGGAAAAAGATACAGGGTGTTATGAGTTGATATTTTTTTTTTTTGGTTTTTTTGCTAATACTTTCATTGAATGTTTACATATTGCTATCAAAACCGGCACAAAAAGGTATAAAGGGTACCTCCGTTAAGACAGGCTAAATAGTAAATACCCTCACTCCCACAATACAATTTTCATTTTTTTACGTTCTATATATTTAAAAAAAATAAGACTCAGCGCAATTTTAGCCCGCAACCCCTCCCCCTAACCCTCCCTCAACCGCTCCCCTATTTCCAGATTAACCCTTAGCATCACATGACATCAACCATATGTGATGCCAGGGGTTAATCTGGAAATATTTTTAACATCCTTTAAAATCGGATAATATAATGTAACCTCAACTGTTTAAAAACAACTCAAGGGATTTTACCCGTATATTTTGGTGGCTTAAAGCATGTAAACCTGTGATAACACTGATGATGGAATATTGATTCCGAAAACGTTTTGTTGTGATATAGCCCTTTTTACGGATTTTAAATATACCTTTTACAAAATAAGGTTATTTTTTGTGATATATGGTATACAGCCAGTTACATGAATTTTTTCCTTGTGATATCTATAATAAAACTTTGATTGTATATATTTTGAAGTCTATAAAATGTGGAAAATCCCCTAAATACAGTTTTTTGTGATTTTGAAGGTGGCGCACCTTACGGAAAAATCTGGAAAAACCTAGAAATATATTTTTTGATAAAATACACAAATAAAAAATAGGCCTGCAGCCATCTTCAAAAGAAAGTTTTTTCAAAAAAAAATATTTTTTGGTTATTTACACTCAACATACGGGTCTATAAAAATAGTCAGTTTTGCAAAAACCTCAACAATGCGTGTGAATTATTGAAATTTTTAAATTGAGTGCAACCCGCCGAGAAAAAAACTAAAAACTGACGAAAAATGATGAATTAAAATGATAAAAAAACATTATCTGCACAGAGAGTAACTATTGGTCGAATTCAATATTCATCTCGTCCCCCTATGCTATCTAAAAACTTGGCTTCGCACAGTGAGGCAGATATAATGGAAAAAATTGACTACTGTTTTTAAACATTAATATTGACTGAAATTTACACTTACCCTCTGATGTGTTGTAATGTGTTGTTTGTCCTGGAAATAAAAAAAATCAATTAGGTAATGTATATTATCGGTTATGAATATCGAACTGGCACCACCATATTAGCTATGGAAAGCTCGCAATAGAAGTGGAAGATCAAGTGAATAGAGCAAACAGAGCTGCAGGTTGTCTGAATGCAACAATATTGAGAAATAAAAATATATGAAAAGAAATGAAAGGCAGAATTTACAAAACAGTCATCAAACCAATAATGACATGCGCGACAGAAACACGAACTGGCAGAGAATGAACAAAAAAATGCTAGAGATAGTAGATATGAGAAACCTGAGAAAAATCGACGGTAAGAAATATAACTAAATATGTACTTAGAAATACAACTAAATGCTATCTACCCTTTCCGGAATGGAATAAACCATCTTTTTTTTGCCCTTGGGAGCTAGCCCATTTAGCCAGCACCGTATCCTAAATTAAAAATTATCTAATCCTAACAAGCACCAAAATTATGACGAACCCAAAAAATATGACCCAGGATGGGAAAAGGAAAAACACTTTTCACACCCAGGGAACGATCAGCGTGACTAACCACTAACCACAGAATAGGTAGACCACGGAGGCAAGGGATATTATAACCAGGAGAAAAACAAAGGTTACTCAAAGCTAATCCTCATCTAAAGTTTTAAGTTACAAGACTTGAGACAATCTAAAAGAATATTAAAAATTGATATTTTATTTAGAGCCAGTAAATTCATGAGATTGTAAGGGAAAAAAGGTTTTCTGCGGCATTAGCTGAGTGTATAGTTTATTTCTATCTATGTTAAACTTGTTACATGCGAAAAAAATGTGATTTAAATCGCTTGGTATATTACACATTTCACATTTATAATCATATTTATAATTTTTAATTCTACTATGAAGGGATTAGTGCTTACAGAATTTGCATCTAGTTGGTTAGAGAAACGTTTTAGGACTGATAAAGAGTCAAACAGTATGTTGAATAAACCATGGTTATAAATTTTAAACTACAGTAAGTAGAGCGTCGATAATCCGAACTAATTGGTACAGGGGTAGTTCGGATTATCAATTTGTTCGGATTATCGAACATATGTTCAAAATACATACAAAGCTCATAAACATAGTACATATGTAAATACGTTTTAGTTAACAAGGAATAAAACACCTGCATAATAAACAAATATATTGTATGTATTTCTGCATAAACAAAACAAAAATCCGCGGTCATATTTCGCCCATATTGTCATATTAAATCCAAAAATTCGGTCCGCGATCATATTTTTTAATTTTATAATTTTTTTGCGTTCGGATTAGCGAACGTTCGGATTACCAGGGTTTGGATTATCGACGCTCTACTGTATATAACTTATAAATTAATGCTTAAAACTGATATTCGTAAGAGAATTCTTAAATTGCGTGCTCTTTATGTGTTTATATCATATCATTTACTTAGTGTGACAAAGGTGATAAAGAATCAAAAGCTGGGCACAGAAAGAAATTAAAATCTAAACATTGGCAGACTAAATCAACAAATTAAGCAGGTAAATACAATTTAAAGTTTAGTAAGTATTTTTAAATAAATATAAATTTTTTAAAATAAATAAAGTATTGGACTGAATTTAAAAATTTAAAGACTAATGTACAGGGAATTGCAAGGTCTTTAAAACAATACCTTATTTGACCCCCATTGCCATTAAAAAATGTTAAGGTGATTCTTATCCTGGCTTGAGTGAAAGTAAAATAATCTAAAATACTGAAAAAATGTGTCCCCGTTTAATCAAAAATTGTCCTGTCACTCGGTTGTTCAAAAATGTTGTCGTAGTTTCTGATAATGCCTGTTTCTTGTTCGTCTAGTAGATATGATATGCTATTAAATTTTGTTTTGTATATTTTTGTTTTATATATCTTGTATATAATCAATTTAAAGTTAATTTACAGTTATATGTGATATGATTCAAGTTGTAATAAATTATACAAATGGCAAATTTTCCTGGCAAAAATACAAATCGCCTTCTATTTTTACTTAAAAATTTTTACCATTTGTTTTTAACTTCTCGGCTTTTGGTTTATATAACTCTATGTCGCATATATATTGGACAATAGTCAAACAATAACAAAAACAAGTAGATGTTTCTAAAAACTTTTCTTAATTTTTTGTAATTTTGAACTGATTCTTAACATAAAACACAATTAATCTCAATAAATATGTTTGTAGACGATTCGTCATACAATTTTATTACTAAACGTTTCTATTATAAACACGAGTGATAATTTTATCGTTAATGATATACAGGGAATTAAAAGTTTGCAATCAAAATTAAAAATTAATTTATAGATCGAAAACATGTATCAACATTTTTTTTTCAAATTTTAAGCCAATATGTTTGAAAAATTATTTAGTATTTACTTAAATATTTTGTTAAAAACAATTACACCCAGGAATAAATGAAAACTGTCAGACGAATAAAGGAGAATTACAATTGGAAGAACTTAACTAAAGATGTCAAAAAATTTATAAAAGCATGTGAAATTTACCAAAAGGTTAAGATTTTGGAATGGTCAAAGAGACCATTTCAAAGAATCAATATGGATATTTTCAAATACCCTACTATAAACTATTCGTGACGAATTAACCATATTCACACAAGCATATCCTTTAGAAGACAAAAAGGCAGTAACAGGAGCAAATCCAGTCCTACTGTTTTTCCAGCATTATGGAACACCCCTAAGTCTACGGCTCCACGGGCGAGAAATTGACGCTAGCAGTAGCCGTAAAACGAACTTAAGGTTCCGCGGAACGGAATAGGAATAGCCGAACTGTACCGACTACAGGACTTGTGCGTAGTCGGTTCAGTTCGGCTATTCCTATTCCGTTCTGTGGAACCTTAAGTTCGTTTTACGGCTACTGCTTGCGTCAATTTCTCGCCCGTGGAGCCGTTCGCTAAGAATGCATTTTGACTGCGGTCGAGAATGATACACTTAAAAATATATGAGAACTATACGACATAAAACAAACATTTTCTAGATTGTAAGTGATCAAGTTTCTGAACCATATGTTAGCACCGGTCTTATAGTCTTATTAGTGTTTTGTAGACAGTCAATTTAATTTTTCTAGGTATTTTTGGGGCCATCTGTCTTCTTAAGCAATAGTAACACTTATTGGCACACTTATTGGTATACTCACAGACAGCCAAGCATCACTGAAGGCACTAATGAGCCCGAAAGTGACGTCAAGGCTGGTATGGGAATGCCGGCAAGAACTGGAAGAACTGGCCGAAAGAAATAGTGTAACTCTATTCTGGGTGCCAGGACACACCGGGATAGACGGTAATGAGAAATCAGATGAGCTGGCAAGGAACGGTTCATCAACTTCATATTTGGGCCCAGAACCTGCTCTAGGAGTACCTAAAACAATAATTAGGGAATGGGTCAAAAACAAACACAAAGAATACTGGGGGAACGTACCTGGTCAGCGACACGGGAGGCCCTTAATAAGGGAACCCTCAAAACGGAGAGCTGAGGAACTAATAAAATTACATAGGAGTCAGCTCCGCATAATTACAGGTCTTCTCACGGGTCACTGTGCCCTGAAAGGACACCTGAATAGAATTGGGCTGTACGAAGGGAACCTTAACTGCAGACTGTGCAATAGGGGAACTGAAACAGCATATCATGTGCTGTACGAGTGTGAGGCTTTGGATCACAAGAGGCAGGCTATTTATGGACAACCAAAATTAAGTCCAGCAGAATATGCCACCCAACCCATGCTAGGGATGTACAATTTGGTACGTGGAATCAAGCTTGTGGATTGGGTGACATAAAAGGTAGGATGGTTGGCACAATAAGCCCATGAGGCTGCAGTGCCATCGGAGACATATGTCAGAGGACCTCAAAAAAAAACTTATTGGCGAGCACTATTCTTCTTTTAATTTCTTCATTGACATTGTTGTCTTTAGTTAGCAGCGAGCCTAAGTATATATGAAGGTCTCGACACCTACCAGTTCATTATTCTTGTAGGTGTCGGGTTGCTTGACCTAGTGCAACGCATATATTTGGTCTTTTGAACATTTATATTTAGTCCCATTCTCTGTGCAGATGCTCTTAACGCCCGAAATGCTACAGTCAGAGATTCTGTGGACCTACCTATGATGTCTGTGTCATCTGCGAATCCACAATTTGTACTGATTTGTTAAAGATAGTACGATTCGTATTAATCTGGGACTCTCGAATTATTTTTTCTAATGCCAGCTTAAATAAGAGACACGATAGCCCATCACTCTGTCTTAGTTTATTTTTGCAATGGAAGGGTCTTGAGAAATCGTTTTGGATTTTTACCATGCTTTTACATATTAGCCAGAGCAAAGGATTTACAAAGTAGCCAGAGCAAAAACAGAACAACAGAAAGAAAAGGCAAAAATAAGATTTGACGAAAATATCTTAGCACAAAGACCTAATTTTAAAATAGGTGAGAAAGTTTATGACTCCCATAATCCCAAGAGTCCATATATCCCAATAAAAGAATCCCAAATTAGATCAAAATCAGAAAATATTTTTAATGGACCAATTATCCTCTAAGCCAAAAAACTAACCAAACTTCCAAAGTAAATTTTGACAGACTAAAACCTTACTTTGAATAATTTTCTTTAGATTATATGGACTCCTTTTCATCTCATTCATTATATATATTAAGATTATTAAGAATATAATTTAAAAAGAAAAGTATAGGTAGTTAAATCCATAAAAACATTATTTTCTATTATTTGTTTTGTAATGCGTTCTTAGAATCATAAACCTATTTTTATACCTCAAGTCGGCTCACACGTGCCAGGCTTCCGTTCTTTGGAAACATTTTCCTACGAATTTTCTTCGTCTGAATAGAGACGTTTACGTATGAATGCTCCCATTGCATTGAAAAGACATGAAGGTCTTTCACTGCAGCACAATAATTGCTTATAAAGACGACGACGTGCGATCTCAGAAATATCCACATTGAATCTGATCTGACAAATTGTAATGCTAGCAGGTATTTAAACAGATTTTTTCCTTATTTTCCAACCGATTTGAACAAATGTTAGCCCGGTTAAGATTGACATTCAAGGATACAAAAATTCCACACGTTTCCACGCCAGCTGTGAGGTAGTGTACTTGGTGCGTTTTTTAACGTGGTTTCCTCGGTAGGTCTATTCACGATCTATTGTGATCCTATTTAATTCAATACTCATCATCAAGTCCTTTCATTCCCGATGGACTGTTTGCCGCTCTTACTTAACGACGTTCTAAACCTTCGGCAAAGAATTAAGGATTTGCATGAAATTTTAGTATGTTAGAGTTTACTTCAAAAAACTAAGACTTGATTTTTTAAAAATTGTTTTACCGTGCCGTTTAATTACTATTAAGGGTCAAAGTTAAGTTTTAACATGGGCTCTTATGGGAATTCTTAAAAAGTTAATAACTTTTGACCAAAATTTACGATTTTTAATTATTTGTGCTTAAATTAAAGGTTTTTTTGTAAGGAACAACATATTAAAAAATGAGGATTGTTTACCGTACCATTTATTTTCAATTTATTTATTATAATTAATTCCGTAATTTATTCCGTAATTTCCGTAATTTATTATAATTTATTTTTATAAAGTACTCAATACTGAAACATATGATTTGAGTATTCTGCTATGAATGCATTGTTACCAACTTTCGCTTGCATATAAGTTTCCCCCCTTTCCTCTGAGAGGCATACCCCGCAACGAAGGTGTAGAACGTCGTTAAGCGGGCCATTCACGGTCTGATTTGTGGTCCCACTGGTGGTATTACTAGTTGGATATTCGGCTCCATTCACGCTCCAACTTTTTATCTTACTAGCGCTTTGAGCGGCCGTAGCGAAACGGCATAATCGCTGGCCTCATACGCCAGAGCACGTGGGTTCGAGCCCTGCCAACGACAAACTATTTTTCATTTCTAAAAATGATACGAGCCGTCTCACCGTGCCTCGGAGGGCACGTTAAGCCGTCGGTCCCCCTGGGCTAGTGTGTACATCCACACTAGTTACTTGAAACAGGGTTAAAGATGTAAATGGCGCCGGAACCTGTCCGAAAGGATGTCCCCGGCAAAAATGCCATACGATATTATTATTTTTACTAGCGCTTTAACTTCAGTCTTAGTCTGTTTTCACGGTGGTGTACACTGCTCGGCCAAAAAATGTATCGAGTAAAGTCTATGCAAAATATAATTCGGAGGATTTGTGTTTTTAAAAATTGGGTTCTTGAGTTGAGGTTATATAATTAAGCATGCCATACGTTTCATTTCTCTATAGCATTTGTCTAGGGCTGATATGAACTAATTAATTTTTACGACTCTTGTAATTTTTACGACTTTTTAAGATGTAGGGTAGTTATATTCTATTTTAGAAAGAAATAAAAACTTGTTTTAAACTGGAGCTGGGATTTACTTTGCTGTTGTGGGTGTATCGTGTATTTTTAATAGTAGCAATTTTTCTTGCCATTAAAAGTTATTTTCTGTTATTTATTTGCGAACCTAGGGATCTTTGCTCAGCGATGTACCAATTGAGATTTTGTTTGGAGCTGATGTTGTAAGCAAATTGTATACACGGAGGAAATACTAGTTACAGTGCGGTCTCGTAGCAAATTTACTATTTTAATTGGGAATAAATGACAATATTAGTTAGAAATTAAATTTATTTGACGTTTGAAATTTAATGTACAACTAATATCGTGGCTTATTCTCAATTCAAATAGTAAATTTGCATAAGATGCCAAAAGAAAATAGCTTCAGATTAATAAGAAACTGGTCTTTATTTACAGAAAGAAAAATGATTGATGTCAACAAAAAGTAGATAATGAAGAATCGTGTATTTTAATAAGGATAATTTGCAAATTAGGAATGTTTGCGTAAAGAAACTTGTAGACATCCCATATGTAATATACTGCGAGGCATAAGTTCTTCTTCTTCTTCTTGTGTCACTCCTATCGGAGATTGGAAATCATCAAGGCTACCCTGACTTTGTTTACAGCTGACCTAAAAAGTTCATTAGTGGTGCAGCCAAACCACTCTCTCAAATTCCGCAACCATGACATTCTTCTACGGCCTGGATTCCGTTTTACTTCTATTTTTCCTTGCATTATATTTTGAAGTAATGCGTATTTATGACCTCTCATCAGGTGACCCAAATACTCGAGTTTTCTTCATTTTATCGTTAACAAAATTTCTGGGTCTCTTCCTATCCTTCGTATTACTTCAAGATTTGTGATTCTTTCAACCCAACTTATCTTCAGCATTCGACGGTAGCACCACATCTCGAAACTTTCAATATTTTTTATGTTGTTCTGTTTGAGAGTCCAGGCCTCCACACCGTATAATAGCGTGTTAAATACGTAGCCTCTTAGCATTCTTAATCGTATAGGGATGCTTATATCTCTGTTGCAGAAGAATTTTCTCATCTTTTTTGAAGGTGCCCCTGGCAATTTCAACACGTGTTTTTATTTCATTGTTTTGGTCTCCAGTTTCGTTTATTATAGTTCCCAAGTATTTGTAACTTGATACTTTTTCAATTTTAATGCCGTTTATACTAAGATGTGCTGGTTGTGTCATGATTTTACTGAAGACCATATACTTGGTTTTTTTTATATTAATGTTTATGCCATAATTGTTGCAAGCAATATTTATGTTTGTAAGTAATCGTTGTAATTCTTCTACTGTTCTTGCAACTAGTACAGTGTCGTCTGCGTATCGAATATTATCTACAACCTCTCCATTGATTACGATTCCTTCATTTGCTTGCAAAAGGGCTTCCTGGCAGATGCTTTCACTATATACATTAAATAGCAGTGGTGACAAAATGCATCCCTGTCTTACTCCTCTACGTATTTCTATTGCTTTTGATATCTCATTTTCTATTTTGATGTTAGCTTTCTGATTCCAATATAAGTTGAGAATTATTCGCAGATCTTTATTATCTATGTCTTTTCTTTCAAGAATGTCTCTTAGCCTATCGTGGCGTACTCTGTCAAACGCTTTTTCAAAATCGATAAAACATGCATGTACTTCTTGATTAACGTCTAGGCATCTTTGTGTAAGAACATTCAAACCGAAGAGAGCTTCTCGAGTACCTAGTCCTTTTCTGAACCCCATCTGTGTATTATACTAATATCTGACTCCAACTTTTGATAAACTCGGTTGTGGATGATTTTTAGAAATATCTTTAGTAGATGGCTCATTAAAGATATTGTTCGATGTTCTGAACATTCTTTTGCATTGGATAAGTTAGGGATATAGAAAATTTGTGCTCATTTTCATAGTTGATTTTTTCGTGAACGGATTATGGATCCCGCTAATTTTTTTTGCTATTTTAGATATTTCTTTAGTATTAACACAGTTGTGCAAAGATTTACTCAAACTTCTTTTTTGTACTTATAACGGGTGGAGGAAAAGAAATGTTTTTCTTATGTTAAGTTTGAAACACCCTGTAGGGAGGACGAGGTACAATAATGAGTATGTATCGGAGTCGTATTGTAGTCTTAAGTAACGTTTACACGTATCCAGTAACTGGCGCCAGTCTCACTGGAATGCGAGTGCTTGACTAAGACAGCGCTGGATATGTTCGTTTACACGTATCCAGTAACTGACGCCAATCTCACTGGCACTCTTATTAAAAATCCTAATACTGCCACTGAAACCACAGGTACGACAGCGCCAGCGACTGGAACCCTGTGTTTAAGGCAGGTTTACATGTATCCAGTAACTGGCGCCAGTCGCACTGGAACGACAGTGCTGGCATGGTAGTGGCATCATGTAAACGCTTTTTTGCTCCAGTCCAGCGCTGCCTGCCAGCGCTGTCTCGAATAGAAAACTGGTCTATTTTTCATGCCAGTGGCCCTCGTCCGCGTCCCCTTTAACCCCGTGCCAGTGGTTGTAGACACGTGTAAACACAGCGTTCCAGTCGCTGGCGCTGTCGTACCTGTGGTTTCAGTGGCAGTATTAGGATTTTTAATAAGAGTGCCAGTGAGATTGGCGCCAGTTACTGGATACGTGCAAACGAACCTATCCAGCGCTATCTTAGTCAAGCACTCGCATTCCAGTGAGACTGGCGCCAGTTACTGGATACGTGTAAACGTTACTTTACACGTGTCTACAACCACTGGCACGGGGTTAAAGGGGACGCGGACGAGGGCCACTGGCATGAAAAATAGACCAGCTTTCTATTCGAGACAGCGCTGGCAGACAGCGCTGGATTACCATGCCAGCACTGTCGTTCCAGTGCGACTGACGCCAGTTACTGGATACATGTAAACCTGCCTTTATGTTTTGTGAACATTTTGTTTTTTGAATGTGCCTGATATCTTTAGAAACAAAGAAAATAGACGGTTTTGTAGTTTAACATGTGTTTTAACCGAAACAAAAGTTTGAGACACCCTTCAGGGAGGAAAAGGTAAAATGGTGGTTATGCATCGATACTATGTTGTAGCCTCATCTTTTGTGAACCATTTATTTTTTTTAATTTCTCTGATATCTTTAATAACAAAGAAACTACTAGACGGTTTTACTCTTTAATATGTGTTTTAACTGACGACTGCGATATGTGAGGAGGTCATGTTTTATCATACCACAAGACGAAATTATTTCCTATATATAGTGCGAAAGAAAAAGAGTGTTAAAAGAAAAAGAATATGTGTAATGTACCTCTCGATATTTAAAGAGCCTCCAGGTAGACACCGAATCCGTATTACTTTCAGGGAAATTCCACCCCAAAACATCATAGAGCCTCCATTAAACCTCGTCTCGTCTCTCTTATGTTGTGCTGTGCATACCGCTTACCTGATCGACAAATACCTCTATAGGTGTCGATAAGAACTGTTTACGTTATGTGCCTTTCTGTTTTTAAAGTTTTGTTAACTGTTATTTTTTAGTGTTAATTTAGTTTTGTTTAAGTTAAAATACATGCTAAGGAGTAATACCACCTATTTTCTTTGTTATTTTCTTTATCTTTAGAAAGCTTAAGATATCAGGGAGATTCAAAAAACAAAATGTTCATAAAACATAAGACTACACTACGATTCCGATCTATACACAGATTTGTACCTCGTTCCCCCTACAGGGTGTTTCAAACTTAACATAAGAAAAACATTACATACTTTTCTTCCATCCGGTATAAGTACAAAAAAGAGGTTTAATTAAATCTTTGTACAACTGTGTAAATACTAAAGAAATATCTAAGATAATAAAAAAATTAGCGAAATCCGTTAATCCGTCCACGAAAACATCAACTATGAAAATGATCATACATTTTCTATATCCTTAACTTATGACTCGCAGTGTAGTAGAAATTTTTAATCCAACATCCAACATCAGCATTCACGCTCCAACTTTCTTAGTAAGATCACTAGTGGTCCCACTAGTGGTCTTACTATCCAACCGGCCCATTCACGGTCTGATTTTAGATCCAACTACGAAAGTTGGACCACTTACCACAAATCAGATCGTGAATGGCCCGCTTTAGAGCCCGGCGTAGCTCAAGCGGTAGTATGCTTGACTCGCATGCTGGTAGACCGGGGTTCGAAACCCAGCGCCGGCGAGAACAGCTAGACATTTTAAAAAATGTCTATAGGCCCGAGGTCGACTCAGCCTGAATAAAATGAGTACCTTGGGTAAAACCAGGGGTAATACTAGGCGAATGAAGCGTAGCACTGGCCCTGTTACCTTCCCTGTATACCGTAGGCCTTAGATATAGCAGACTACCCTGCTATAACCCAAAGCCGCGTCAGCGGTATAAAACGGGAGATTATTCAGGGCCCCGTAACCGGGCGTGCAACGCGTGCGGCGCACGCGGGCATAAACCCAAAAGGGCGCCAAACCGAAGGTTTGGTAAATAAGAAATATTTATTTTAAATGAGACAATCATTTTTTCTATACAATTTTAATTATTTCATGAACAGCTAGAGAAATCTCAAAAATCAAATATTGTGTTATTACTGAAAAAAAATTATTTCCGTCCTGAAATGTTGAACTTACCCCGTCAAAAATATATTATATTTTGTTGTTCGTTCCTTTTTTTCTTTGAAGTAGATTGAATTAGGCTTGGCATACCATCCAATCGATTTTATGTTGTAAACTAAAGCGACACTCAAAATAGTGAAATAAACATCAAATCACACTCCTTGACGAGTAGAAACATAAATTAACACCCATAAAAACCAACTTTTAGCAGTTTTACTCCAACAAAAACACAACTTGCTAGATCAAGCAGTTTTACTCGTAATAAATTGAATCTTTTACTGGAATTTATGATAATTACCCTTAAGTAAACACATACTCTATGAATTATGATTATGTATTTGGCTTAAGTATCTTTTCCCTTCTCGTCTATGCGTTTATTAGGCACAAACATTATTTACTGTTACTGGTGAACGGGTTGTTTCCTGCAGTGAAAGGTTTAAAATTTTATTTTATATTGGTGTTAATAATTACCTGAGACTATTATTGCAATATACGTTGGGTTTGTTCTGCCCTGATTTTAAACTTTTGTTTTCGTGTAAAAAATATTGGAGAATCTTTTTTATTTGCTGTTATTTTAAGTGGTGTGGAAATTAAATTAATTGTGAAAATGGTAAGTATCATAATCATTGCATAGAATAATAATAATTAATTTTAAATAGTTATAATCGGTCATCTATGTATCTATGTAGGTATAATCGCAGATCTATGTGCGTATGCGTGCTTATAGTACCTGTTTCTCATATGTGTGCATACGTATGTACCAGTTTGTTGTTCTAAAATGTCAACAGTTACCTACTTTTCAAATTGTTGGGCATTCTATTTGCATTTTGATACAACCAGACAATGTTCTAACTCTGGCTTTCTTTAATTGTAGCATTTAACTATTTGTAACGCCGACCTGAAAATGATCTGAATATTGTAGAAATCGAAACCGGTCGTCGAAGTAATATTAAATGATTGTGAGTAAGTCTGTGTTTCTTTACTTCATTTAAAATGAACTCACATATGCAACCCATTCAACATTAGTTATAATCGGGTTTCCTCTAATAAAATCCACAATTTACAATTTATTTTGAAAAAAAAAGAAAATAATTAAGACATTGTGTCTGCGTAACTTGGAACCATATGGGAAACTTTTTTATTATTAATTTTAAGGAAAAAAATTTATTCTTCATAAAATGTTTTGCATAAACTAAAAACTAAAATGCAACCAAATATAAAATTGTGTCAATCTTATGAGTATCAAAAATATGAATTTCGATCAAGAGTACCTTCACAATATAGAAAATTATTATTATGAAAAGTTGTTTGGAATTAATTAAAAACTATGATTTAATATATCAAGCATCAATATATTACATCCTTTTAATTGAAATTTTTTTTCTCAAATTACAGATATCCAACGCCCTTTTCATTTATTACGAATAATGCGATAACTCTTTTATTGTTATTGATTAATTTATTAATAATAATATGAGAGTTATCACATTATTTGTAATAACGGAAAAGGGCTAATTATTAATAATAAAAGACATCACATTATTTCTAATAAATGAAAAGGGCGTTGTTGAAAAGTACAATTAATGTACGATAAAAAGTTCTTTCACCATCTTTCACTCAAACCATCAAATCCTATTAATTTTTTTCAATTTTATATACGATATACAATGTAAAAAAATATGAGTTTCGATCAAAAGTAAAAGTGCCTTTCTAGATCACAATATATTTCAATTAGAAGGATGTAATTGCATATAGAAACATAGTTTTTAATGCTGAACAACTTTTCATAATAACTTTTCAATATTGTGAAAACTAAACGTACCTACTTTGTTCTTGACCGAAATTCATATTTTGTGACATACCTCATATAAGATTCATAAAATTTGATGGTTGCATTCTGAGTTCTAGACAATGCAGAACTTTTTATGAAGAATAACTTTTTCTCGTAAAATTAATAATAAAACAGTTTCCCATTAATTAATTTCCCATAAAATTTTATTAAAACGATACCAAAAATATAAAAAAAAAGAATATAAATCGTCCGGGATTTGAACCCGGGACCTCTTGATCTCCGGTCACACGCTCTACCACTGAGCTATATCCCTTTTGCTTTGACAGGTTACAAATTTCTCATACATACTGTAACTGTATAACATACAAACTTAATAGACCAAAAGTGAAGTATACAAAAATACTTTAAATATACATACTTACTATTATTATAAAATATCTTTTTCCTGAGGAAGACAAATCCAAAGACACAAAAATTATAATAAATAATACATTTACTAAGAACACTAGTATATCCTTTTATATGATATAATATGACTTATTTGCGCTGAGAGCGCTGATACATACATATCTTGAAAGATTAGCAACGAAATACATACTGTCTGTGTGCGCATGCGCCCGACATTATAAAATTTCACTCTCGATCGTAAAGAAGTATAACTTCAAAAATGAAATTTTTGGTAAAAATTTTGTGAAAATCAACAGATTTATTATTGTTGAAGAAAAAATAAGCAAAAAAAGAAAAATATCTCGACGTTGTTACCTCATGAAATGTCTCAAGAAAATCTGGGCAAAATATCAGGTAGATCGGCCGAGTAGTTTTTCAGTTACAATGTCCACCGCATTTGAAAAAACAGTTTTGAGAAAAATGAGTTTAAAGTTTTGACAACTGCATCTTCATCTTCTTATTTGTCTCCCAAATCGTAAAGTGATGCACACTGGAATATGTTTTTTGATCCGAGGAGTAATCTACAAAAGAGAAGGCGAACAGTTGTTTAACGTTTCTCACTACGTTCAAGCGTGCTGGCGCGAAGTCTCGGCAAAGCGAGTCGAAGGTAGAGATATTCAACACGCTGTATCTCTGGTAATTTTACTTTGATTATTTTGAAATTTTCAAAGAGTATTCTTGAAAGTATGTACTTTTATTTGAAATAATAAAAAAATTAAATATTTTAAACCATACCCCCCCCCCTTCCTTAACAAATATAGTAGAGAGGAAATGAATATAAAAAACGCACATGACAATAAATTTTATATTACAGTTTACTTAAATTCAAAATTAATGATTATAATAAGTATAACACTAAGGGGAAAACTCTTAAATTATCAGTGAGAAAAATCACATTATTTATTTTGTACAACTTGTCTGAAGTTTGGAGCGAGTTTAGTGAAACTGATTCTCATTAGGGAGTTGAGATACTCATCTGTTAGCTGAGATCTGTACCGATTTTTAATAAAGTTCATTCTTGAAAAGGTGGCTTCGCACATATAAGTTGCGCCAAACATAGTACACAATTTCATGGCCAAACATTTTCAAAATTGCCAAACACTTTATTCTGAATTTAATGGCGGTCCGCTCAAAACTAGCCCACGGTCCGCCAATTGGTGACCCCTGTAGTAGATCACTTAATGCGACATTATCCAGTAGGAAGAGCAAGGAATGAAAACCGATACTAGGGACATATTGAGGGTGGATAACTGGAGGAGAGTAGCCAAGGACAGAGATACTTGGAAGCCGATGCTGGGGGAGACTAGAGCTAGACTTGGACTGTATCGCCATAGGAGAGAGAGAAAGGGATCGATACTATATATTTATGAGATTTGTTGATTACATCGTCCTACTCACGAGCTTCTTCTTCTTCTTTTAGCCCATTTCTATCCAACTTTGGACATAGGCCTTCCCCAAATCTTTCCATTTCCGTCTGTCCTTGGCTGCGTTTTTCCAGTGAGTTCCTGCAGCTTTTACAACATCGTCTTTCCATCGCATCTGAGGTCTTCCTCTGCCTCTTCTTCCTGTCCACGGTCTCCAGTTTTGTATTTCAGCATTCCATCTTTTACCTTCCTGTCTCGCATTGTGGCCCGCAAATCTCCATTTTAATTTTAACCCTGTTATATGTTCAGTTAATTTTTTACTTTTGTTTTGTCTGTTATCCATTTGCTTGATTTTCTGTCTTGTAGTTTTATTCCCAACATGGATCTTTCCATTTTTCTCTGAGTTATTTCAATTTTGTTTATGTTAGCCTTTGTTAATGTCCATGTTTCTGAGCCATATGTCAGGACAGGAAGGATGCACTGGTCAAATACACGGGTTTTTAGGTACTGTTGTATCATTGTGCTTTTTAGTATCCATCTTAACTTTCCAAATGCTGCCCACGCCAATCGGATTCTTCTCTGTACTTCAATTGTTTGGTTCTCTTTATTAGCTTTTATTATTTGACCCAGGTATAGATATTCGTCAACAACCTCAATATTGACATTATTTATATTTACATTTATTCTGTCATTTGTATTTGTCATGATTTTGGTTTTACCGTTGATTGAAATATTAATACGGGTTGATTGAAATAATAATATTAATACCCTTATTAATATTTCAATCAATGGTTTTACTCATGTTCATTTTTAATCATATCTTCTCCGATGCGTGTGCTAGTTGAGTCAGCATTGTGGCTAGTTCTTCTTGGTTAGTTGTAATAAGAGATTGATTGTCTTCTTGGTTATTTGTAATCTGAGGTGATTGGGATTCTTCCCATTTATGTTGATACCCATGTCTTCCCATTCCAGTTCTTTAAAGACGCCTTCCAGAGCTAAGGTGAAGAGTTTTGGGGATATTACATCTCCTTGTCTTACGCCTCTACGTATTTCTATGGGATTAGTTTTGTTTGTTTTATTTACCCATTCGACTGTCATAGTTGCTGTTTTATAGATATTATGTAAGAGTTGCCTGTACCTGGAGTCTATTCTGCTGTTATTTAGAGCTTTTTCTATCGCCCATATCTCGACACTATCGAACGCTTTTTCATAGTCTACAAAGGCTAAACATAAATCTAGGTTGTATTCGTTTGCCTTCTCTATCAATATTTTCATAGTGAGGAGATGATCTATGGTACTAAACCCTTTTCTGAAACCTGCTTGTTCAACTGGCTGATAACTGTCCATTTTATTTGTTAGTCTATTGGTTATAATTTTAATAAAGAGTTTGTACTCACGAGCTAGACACAGGGCCGCGTTTAGGTCAATTGACGCCCTAGGCAATTCTCTAGTAGCCGCCCTTCAAACTTGTACCATTTTTGCGAAAAAAAATTGCAGAAATTTGCAAAAACACTAAAAATGGATTTAAACTACAATGCGTATATACGTATAACAGAAAAAATTGTCATTCCAGTTCGATCATATCAGAGACTTCTTTTCAAAAAAAAAAAAAAATTCTTGACAAAATCAAAAAATTGCACGTTTTTGCGTCATACTTGATGAGAAATTATTTTTAATTCTTGACATTTTCGAAAATCACCTTTCAGCGGACACGTTGGCACCTGGGATGCACAAGTAAAAGTGCAAAGCAATGTCAAAATTAGGGAAAATGTCTTTCAATCCACTTAGTGCAGTCACTGAATATTTTCACCTCCGATATCGTTGAACCTCCATCGATTTTCATGAAAATTGGTCAATTGGTGAGTAGTTAGAGGATACCTCAAGGAACAAAGGTGACATGATGCCAACTTGCGCTTTTACCGTGGTGGTGAATGCCACCCCTTCTCGAGGATGAAAATTATTATTTTTTAATAATTCCATAAATCGATAAAAAGACAAATTCTAAGAAAAATTTGTTATATAAAGTTATTAATATAAATCAATACTTTTTGAGTTATTTAAGATCAAAGATTTAATTTTTTCGTAAAAATGCATATTTTAATTTTAAAGCTGTTTTTCACATAGAACTCAATAACTATAATCTTGTACAAAAAAGTTATTATTATCAAAATTGAAGATAACAAAAAGCTGAATACACTCCTTGCTTAAAGAACGAAACTAATGTTAACTCAAAGTGAGTTACCTAATTTAAGTAATGGTTAATTGAATGTATATTTTTTTCGACGAGTACTCAAATCTAAGTATTCAAGATTAAATACGGGAAAAAGATGCATTTTATAAAATATACCTACTAACCACTTGTCAAAGTACTTCGGAGTACCTATCAAATGAGCTCCAGTAGAAGTCAATATCATCACAATTAAGCAAGTTATGATGAAAATAAGAGAACCCTTTAAAACTTTTTAAGAAAAAGTGAAAAATAAAATATACGCCATTTCCACAAAAATTAAAATTTATAGTAATCCTTGGAAGAACTTCTTTATATTAGCATAAATAATGATTTAAACAATTTTGACTGGTTAGAATGCATATTTTTGAAAAAAAGGTATAATTTAAAAAAATCAGAATTTTTAAAATTATCGTAATTTTCATTTTCTTTTGATAATAACTCCAAAAATACTCGATATACGTAAAAAGTGATATATGTATATGTATAACCAAATTTTAATTTTCTCTGTATCAAATATTTTAAAGAATACTTTAGACTTTAGAAGACCGAAAATAATCATTTTTTTCAAGATTTTTTTTTCAGAACCTTTATTAAAAATGAACATAAAACGTTTTACATGTTAATATCTAACTCTTATAGAGTACAAAAAATATATCTTTTTTCATTTATGCACGTACACTAATATTGTAGAGGGCGCAAAAGTCGAGGCCTCGAAAAATGATGGCGGACAGTTAATCTCGGGATTGGGATATCTGAAACAAAAAAATCGTACTGCATTCGAAAAAGAAAGGATTCTTAAATGACAATAATTTACCACAATTTGACCAAAAAATAGATAATAAATATTTTTTAACCATGAAAAACTGAAGAAAAACGGGCAATTTTGTCACAAATTTTTTTCAAATTTCCGTAAAATCTTTTTTTGCGGAATTTGTCACGTAAGAAACCTTCCTTTGTCAAATGCCGTACGATTTTTTTGTTTCTGGGATCCCAATCCTGAGATAACTCTCCGCCATCGGAACCATTTTTTTTTCGAGGCCTAGACTTTGGCGCCCTCTACAATATTAACGTACGTGCATAAACGAAAAAAGATATATTTTTTGTATTCTCAAAGAGTCAGATATTAATATATAAAAAGTTTTATGTTCATTTTTAATAAAGGTTATGATAAAAAAAAATCTTGAAAAAATGCTTATTTTTGGTCTTCTAAAGTGCACTAGTACCTTAACTTTATATAACTATATAAAACTATAGGGTATATAACTATAGGGGAAAAAATAACCGAGATAGAAACGTCTAAAGCTTAAATTTTGCTGCGAGAACCATATAACCGGGGCCATTTAACCTTTTATTTATAAAAAAGCAAGGGGTTTAAAAGATTAAATTCAACGTGGTTTAATAGTCGATAAAATTAACTTTCAAATGGTGTTAAGGCAAACCTGATATCGTAAAAATTAACGGAGTTATTTAAAAAAAAACAATAACTTTTTTGAAAAAATTATTAAAAGATAAATTTTGAAAAATATTTGGTAAATAAATTTTAATGCTATCAACTTGTTCGGGGGCTCATTTGATAGATATTTCTAAGTACTTTGACAAATTAATGTTTAATAAGGTTATGTTATAAAATGCATAATTTTCCCGTTATTTAAGCTTGAATACTTAGATCTGGGTACTCGCCGAAAAAAAATATACATTCAATTACCTATAACTCACTTTTAGTTAACATTAAAAGGTCTTTTTAGTAAGGAGTTTATTTCATTTTTTATTAGATTCAATTTTGGTAGTAATAACCTTTTTGTAAAATCTTATAGTTTTTGAGTTATTTATGATAAATCGGTTAAAAACATTTTCTCCCAAAAAATAAAAATCTTTGATCCTTAATCTTGAGCTCAAAAAGTTTTGAATTATTTTAATAGCTTTATGTAACAAATTTTGCTTAGAATTTGCCCCTCTATCGAATACTGGGGATATTTTTAATAAAATAATTTTCACGCACGAGATGGGGTGGCATCCACCCCCAGGGTAAAACCGCAAGTTGACACCATGTCACCTTTGTTCCTTGAGATATCCTTTAACCACTCACCAATTTTCATGCAAATCGATGGAGGTTCAACGAAATCGGAGGTAATAGCTCATATCCACCTTCAGTGACTGCACTAACTCTCTATAAATATTAAGATATGTCAATTGGTGATTTTATTGTGGTATCCAAATGCATTCCGAATGCATTCATGCATGAATGATGTATCTTGGTCGTCTTTATTTAGTACCGGATTTTCAGCTTCTTTAATAATTTCTTCATTGCTTAATTTTGGCAAATCTCTTAATAACACGAAAACGTTGATAAATAAGTCGATAAGATTCCAGACGTCTATTCAGGTCTCTTATCAGAGTGTCGATTATAATACAGGGTGTCCAGAAACTCTACCGACTAACGAAGACAGGAGATTCCTCAGATAATTTTAAGACAATTTAACCAAATTCACCTAGTCCGAAAATGCTTCTTAAGGGAGCTAGAGCTCTTTGAAGATGGCGTCATGAAATTAGTTTTTCTTAAATACCTTCAGAACGCTTCTATTTAGAAAAACGAAAACTGGTATGCATATTTACTTTTCAGAGATGAATCGATTTCATCCATTGCAAATTTCTGGTACCGGTCATAGGCGTGCGTTTTGGGTAGAGCAACGGGTATTTTATCGCATAACTTTTTTGTCCTTAACTTTTATGCATTTTTGACACCGAATTATTAAATTTTGAGATATTCTAGTACCAAAAGGTACTCTTGATTTAAGTCGGTAGGACACACCATTTTCTAGAAAAATCGATTTGAAAGTTTTTCGTTTTTGGAATTTGAAAAAAAATTGAAAGAACTTTTTAACAAAAAACGAAGTATTTTACCAACATAAAGTAAGAGTAACTTTTAGTACTCGAATACCTCATAATTTAATAATCTAGTGTCAAAAATGCTCAAAAATTCAAGACAAAAAAGTTATGCTATAAAATAACTGTTGACCTACCCAAAACGAACGCCTATGACCAGTACTAGAAATTCGCAATTAATGAAATCGATTTATATCTGGAATATAAATAAATGTACCAGTTTTCGTCTTTATAAACAGTTTTTTTTTGAATTTTTTTTTTAATTCAAAGAGCGAAAAGTTTTCAAATCGATTTTTCTAGAAAACGGTGTGTCCTACCGATTTAAAACAAGAGTACCTTTTAGTACTAAAATACTTCCCAATTTAATAATCCAGTATCAGAAATGCATAAAAGTTAAAGATAAAAAAGTTATGCGATAAAATAACCGTTGCCCTACCCAAAACGGACGCCTATGATCGGTACTAGAAATTTGCAATGGATGGATTAGATTTATATCTTGAAGATAAATACGCGTACCAATTTTTGTTTTTCTAAATAGAAGAGTTCTGGAGGTATTTAAGAAAAACTAATTACAAGACGCCATTTTCAAAGAGCTCTAGCTCCCTTAGGAAGCATTTTCGGACTAAGTGAATTGGGTTAAATTATCTTAAAATTGTCTGAAGAATCTCCTGTGTTCGTTTGTCTGTAGAGTTTCTGGACACCCTGTATAGAATGTGTGGATTTTCGTCTCATCACTAGCTGAAAAGTTTAGTTCATCGTCGGCCCCCTCGTCAAATTTAATTTTTCTTTTTCTCTTTCTTATTTCTTTATATGTTTTATTTGGGCACAATTTTTTGGCTTCCTTGCGGTAAAGTAATTTGAAAGAGCTTCATACTCTTTAATGACAGAAGCCAGATCCATAATTTTTATATACAAATATTTTTTGTACAGTATTTGTGCCGCCCCCTCATAATGTGCCGCACTAGGCAACTGCCTATATTGCCTAATGGATAAAGCAGCCCTGGCTAGACAGACTAGATTATGACGATATTGGGATAACTTAATCAACTTGTTTACAAAAAAATAGCCTCAACTATGAACCTCAAGGAAAGAAAAAATATTGGTGGACGACAATAAACGTGATGTAATTTTGGACGCCTAGTGACTACCGTCTATATTGGTATAATCATACGGAAAACTATATTAACAGTTGGTTTTCTAAAAATAACTCCCCGATTCCAACATTTGTGTCGCACTTAAACACAAAACATAATAATATTGCTTCGTTTATTTTTTATGAAATATTTCAGAATCTGTTATCATTATCTTATCTTTGAAATGTTAATTGTTCCGTTGATTTGTGTGTGTGTGTGTGTGTGTGTGTGTGTGTGTATAATAATATATGGATAATTTAAGTACTAGTCAGGGCCCCCGCTACCATATGTGCAAAGTGTGCAATTCACACGGGCGCCATCCTTTAGGGGCGCCAAAACAGAGGGTCAAAAATTGCAAAAATATTTACAAAAAAATCAAAAAGCAAAAATTAATTTTAAAATAAAAGTTGAGAAATTAAATAGTTCAGTTTAACTTTATTTGGATGGACTATAGTATTATTAGTCTCTCTATAGATATAAAATAAAAAATCCGGCTATAAAAATAACAAACACCCATTCTGTAGATAACAAATACCTAACTATACCCTGATTTCGTGGAAAAATTCCAGACATAGTGCAATAGTGTGTGGGCGGTAATTCTATCTTATCGATAAGCGAACGATTATGTGGCGCTCAAATGATAATTCCACAAGATTTAAAAATCGCATACCTATTAAATATCTAATTAGACCGAGCTGCATCGTCGCCCTCGTTAGCGAAATTATTCTGATTCGATTTTTTGCACAAACTTACTCAAAAAGAGGTCCTTATAACAAATCCACAGGGTGCCAGTCATTGCCGTGGTTGAAAAATTGTTAAGACGAATTCACAAAAATAATGTTTTCATTTCGAACAATTTTTTTTAGATCACTTGGGCCATTTCGAGTAAAAAAGGTCTCTTGTCCTTTTTCACTAAAATTGATTGTTGTCGAGTTACACGCGATTTACAATTTAAAAAAATGCGAAAATGGCCATTTTCAAGGCTTAATAACTCGATTAAAAATTATAATTATGAAAGTCAAAAAACTGAATTATAAAGTCAAATCAAAGTTTAAAACCACCCATGAAGATCCTGAAGACATTTTTGTCATGATTCTATTACAAAGCTGTCGTTTTTAATTATTAACAATTAGCGCTATAGTCCAGGCTGTATTGTTGCCCACGTTAGCGAAATTATTTCGGTTAGATTTTTTTGCAAAAACATACACATAAAGACGTTCTTATAACAAATTCTGAGGGTTCCAGGCGGTACCTTGGTCGAAAAATTGTTTAAAAAATTTTTTTTAAACAAATTAACAAAAATAATTTTTTCACTTTGAAACAATTTTTTAGATAATTTGGGTCATTCTGAACAAAAAAGGTGTCTTGTGATTTTTCTCTAAAGTTGATTGTTGTCGAGTTATATGGCCAACTCGACAACAATCAATTTTAGAGAAAAATGACAAGGGACCTTTTTTACTCAAAATGACAAAATAGACCTGGATCCCGCATACCAAAAAAAAGTTGATTAAAGCTAAAAATTTGTTAATGGTTTAACGGTGTCTAGTCGGATAAACTTTGATGTATGGGAACACTGAAGCAGGGAAAGTTTAAAATGTGGAACAGGTTAAAAATTTGAAACGTCAGACTACGAAAACGTCACATGTATTTTGTCGGACAGAACTTCCAATTGATTTGTTACCCATTCATTAAATCCTCATGCAAAAATCAGACTGGTATTTATCACCAACTGGGCATTTTAATACGTCCGACACGTAGAACATGTTAAATGACAGGAATTATGTTAGTGATAAATAGCAGTCTGATTTTAGCATGAGAGTTTAATGCAAGGGTAACAAATCAATTGGAAGTTCTGTCCGACAAAATACACGGGACGTTTTCATAGTCTGACGTTCCAAATTTTTAACCTGTTCCACAATTAAAACATCCCCTGTTCCAGTGTTCCCTTACATCAAAGTTTATCCGACCGTTAAGCTATTAACAAACTTTCAGCTTGGTATTGTGTTTACTAACTTCTGGCTGGTGAATACATATTTGCGCATCTGTAACTTTATTCACAAATTGTTTTGTATACTAATTTTTTTTACATTAGGTACCCCAGCTTGCAATTAATCAATTTTCTTTGTAGGTATGCGAGATCCAAGTATACAAGTTGTTCGAAATAAAAAAAATTGTGAATTTGTTTAAAAAAAATTGTTTAAACAATTTTTCGACCACAGCAGCGCCTGGCACCCTGTGGCTTTGTTATAAGGGACCCCTTTTTGAGTAAGTTTGTGCAAAAAATCGAATCGGAATAATTTCGCTAACGGAGGCGACGATACAGTCTCGTCTAAATGGACAAAATTTGAAAATTGCGGTACTCTGGGTTCGTCATCCACAAAAAGGTGGGATGTTGTGGGTGGGGTGAGAAAAAATGTTTTTGAGTTAAGTTTAAACCCTCTAAGTGTGACAAGATGGTCCAGCAGAATTTATTCAATAAAGCCCCTTAAACCCTATTCAATTAAGGTTTGCTATGGTGTTATTTGTACCTATTTTGCTTTCAAAAAAACATTATCAAAATGCCTTAAGGGGCGCCAAAATCGTTTTTTGCACACAGGCGCCAGTAGTTCTTACGGGGGCCCTGGTACTAGTACACTTTAGAAGACCAAAAATATTCATTTTTTTTTCAAAATTTTTTTCTTAGAACCTTTATTAGAAATGAACATAAAACTTTTTACATATTAATACCTAACTCTTACGAGAGTACAATAAATATATATCTTTTTTCATTTATGCACGTACACTAATATTGTAGAGGGCGTAAAAGTCGATGCCTCGAAAAATGATGGCGGACAGTTAATCTCAGGATTGGGATATCTGAAACAAAAAAATCGTGCTGCATTTGAAAAAGGAAGGTTTCTTACGTGACAATTTACCACAATTTGACCAAAAAATAAAAAATAAATATTTTTAACCATGAAAAACTGAAAAAAAACGGGCGATTTTTTGACAAAAAATTTTCAAATTTTTGTAAAATCTTTTTTTGCGGAATTTTTCACTAACGGTGGTAAATTGTCACGTAACAAAACTTCCTTTTTTAAATGCCGTACGATTTTTTTGTTTCAGAGATCCCAATCCTGAGATTAACTGTCCGCCATCGGAACTACTTTTTTTCGAGGCCTCGACTTTGGCGCCCTCTACAATATTAGTGTACGTGCATAAATGAAAAAAGATATTTTTTTTGTATTCTCTAAGAGTTAGATATTAATATGTAAAAAGTTTTATGTTCATTTCTAATAAAGGTTCTGAGAAAAAAAATCTTGAATAAAATGCTTATTTTTGGTCTTCTAAAGTGTACTAGTACCTTAAGTAGAATCGCGGAAAATTGAAGATACGCTTTATATAGAGTCTTTAATTATTAGACGTTTCCATCTTTAATTTTTTTTAGAGAAAAATTTTTAGAAAGATTTTTGGGGCCGTAAATGAAAATGGGCTATGGCCCATGGCGTCGAAGATACAACTTTGAACTGTATCAGTTATACACCGATCCAGATATTGTGAAATTCGTTAAAGCGCAGAGACTTAGATGGGTTGGACACATTGCTAAGATGTCAGATCATGAATTGATTAACACGAAGAGATTAATATTTTCAAAACCAGAGGGTACAAGAAGTAGAAGACGACCACGAAGAAGATGGATTGATGATGTGGAAAAAGACCTAATGATTCTAAGGGTCAGAATATAAAGCGACTTCTTTGCGAGCAGGCACAGATCCACAATGTGTCGAGCCAGTTATGATGATGACTATCTTTAAATGTAAATAAAACAAAGTCTTCTTCTTCTTTTTGTCTAGACATTTCTCTGTCTGATTCTTCAATGTGTCTCCAGTAATTGGTCGTTCCATTGTTTTCTTGGTCTTCCCACTGATCGTCTTCCTATTGGAGAACCGTCTTTCGCCGTCCTTACTACTTTATTTGTTATCATTCGGCTTATGTGGTAATTCAATTCTACTCTTCTGTTTCTTACCCATTTATTATATATATGGACCGTTCACTCTTACTAGAGTATAGGTCGCTCAAATACTATGAGCTCTTTTAATCCAGTTCACGCGGTGGATTAGTCCGCAGTTTCCTTTAGGTCATCGTTCATAGGTTGTGATGTTTTTTTGCCTTCTCTACTATCTTCTTCCACTCACTCCGGTCCTGAATCTTTTCTCTCCAGTTTGCAATGTCCATCTTTGATATATCGTCTAGCAGTTGATCTTCCCATCTTATTTTTGGTCTTTCTCTTGGTCTATTTGTTACTGGTCTCCAGTTCATTATCTTCCTGATCAGTTCTTCTACCCCTCTTCTTTGTGTGTGCCCAAACCATCTGAGTCTTTGTGCTTTAATGAATTTTACTATATCTTCTCCTTCAGTTATATTTATTATTTCATGGTTCATCAGCTTTCTATATTCCCCTGTTTCTGTCTTCACTGGGCCATGTATTCTTCTCAAAATTTTTCTCTCAATTATTCTTAACTTTTCTTCGTCTTTTTTCGTAAGGCACAGTACTTCTGCTCCATAGGCTATCACTGGTCTAATTGCTGCTGTATATATTTTTGATCTTGTTTTTTTGCTCAGGTTTTTGTCCTTGAGTAGTCGGTGATATTTCCAATATACTCTATTACCTGCTTTAATTCTTTCGTTTATCTCTATACTCCTTCTGTTTTTGCCGTCCACCATCACCCCCAGGTATTTGAAGCAATCTACTCTCTGGAATGTATTTTCACCTATCTTTATTTCTGTTATTCTGTTTACATTGTCTCTTGTGCTTATAAGGTATTTTGTTTTATTCTGATTGATTATTAATCCTCTCGTCTTTGCTTCTCTTACAAGGGTTGAAAGTGACTCTTCTAGTCTTTTTTTATCTCGTGCTACCAGTCCTAGGTCATCCGCATATCCTATGATCTGTGTTGAGCTTTGAATAATTGTCTTATTCAGGCCTGTGTCCCTAATTACTCCTTCTAGAGCGATATTAAATAGTGTCGTTGACAGATTGTCTCCTTGTCTTACCCCAAGTTCTATTTTGATGTCGTTTGTATCTCCCTCATTTGTTTTAACTTTTGCCGTTGAGTCTTTCATTGTCATTCTAGTTAGTCTTATTAATTTTGCCGGTATCTCCATTTTTTTCATTTTCTTTAATAATTGTTGTCTGTATATGTTGTCGAAGGCCTGTTGGAAGTCGATGAATAGTATGTGTAATTCTATGTCATGTTCATAGCTTTTTTCAATTGTTTGTGTTAGGACGTGTATTGCATCTGTTGTTGATCTTCCTTTTCTAAAGCCCTGTTGGTATGGTCCTATAATTTTTTCTGTGTATTGATTTAGTCGGTTTCTTATAATTGTGGTTAATATCTTATACGTTGTATTTAGTAGCATAATTGCTCTGTAGTTGCAGCACTTATTTGGATCTCCTTTCTTAAAGATTGGTGCGATATGTCCATTTTTCCATTCTATGGGCATGCTTTCGTCCTTCCAAATTGTAACCATTAACTTGTGCATTCGCTTCGTGAGCTCCTCTCCTCCGTTGATGATCAGTTCGTTGTTGATTTCATCTGGCCCTGGCGTTTTGTTTACTTTTAGTTGTTTTAGTACCTCCATGAATTCCTGATAAGTAGGTGTACCTTGCTCTTCATCTCTGTTATCTCTTATATCCTCATCCTCTGAATCTGCCTTGTTGTTTTTGTATAGGTTCGTGAAATGTTTTTCCCAATCTTTTTTGTTTATTTTTGTGACAGCTTTTTTGGTGTTGTATTGATGTTTTATGTATTCGAACAATTTCTTGTTGTCTTTATTATTCGATTCTAATTCTTGCATTTGTTCAGAGATCCACGTGTTCTTCTTTCTTCTATAGTTTCAATGCTTCTTGTTTTTCTTTTCTATATTGGTCCAGTTGTTCCTGTTCGGCACTCTGTAGCCTTTTGTTTCTTGCGAGGTGCTCCAGTTGACTTTTTTGGTGACATTCGTCATCAAACCATTCTTTCGATTCTTTGTTTTTTTGGAATCCTATTATTTGTTCTGCTGTCTCTATTATGCTGTTCTTAATGTTTTTCCATTCCTCTTCTATTTCTATGTTCTCGTACCAACCCAGTTTCTGTTCCAGTTGTTCTGTATATTGTTGCTTTTTTCTTGCATTTTCAGTTTGGCTATATTCCATTTCCTCCTTTTTCTTTCCTTATGATTATTTGCTTTGATTATTTTCATCTTAAGTTTTGCTATCAACAATATGTGATCGGTGTCCGCATTTGCCCCTCTATATGACCTTACGTCTTGTACTATTTGTGTCCATTTTTTCGAAATTAGAATATGATCTATTTAGTTTCCATCCATTCTTCCTGGTATCATCCATGTTATTTTGTGTTCTTTTTTATGTTTATGCCTAGTACTAACTATATATGTGTTTGTTGCTGCTGCTAGGTTGCAGATTTTTCCTCCATTATCGTTCGTAGTGTCATGAGTGGTTTCTTTGCCCGCTACATTACGATTATAGTCCTCCTTTCCGATCTTTGCATTGAAGTCACCCAATATTATTAATATATCATTCCTCGGAATATTTTCACAGGTTTCTTCCAGGATGTCGTAGAATTCTGTTTTATCTTCTTGGTTTGCTTCTTCTGTGGGTGCATAGCAATTGACTATCGAGATGTTGGCTTGTTTATTTTCTTATGTAAGATATCCTTCCATTAACTGCTTTAAATTGTATCACTTTTTCCCTCATTTTTGTGTTCACCATAAATGCCGTACCATTGGTTCCCTGTTTGTTTTCTCCCGCATAGTATATGCTAAAGTTGTTCTTCTCAATTTTTCCTTCTTTCTTCCATCGTATTTCCTGTAGGGCTAGGATTTCTAGTTCGTATTTTTTCATTTCAAGGGCTATTTCTTGCATCTTACCTACTGCTAGCATGGTTCTAATATTCCAAGATCCCATTCTAATAAGTTTCGTTCTTTTCTTCTTATTGAGATTCTTTCTTTCTTTTGTGTGCGTTATTTTGTTTTCGTTAACCGTTTTCATTGCCGAGTCTGTTTCCAGTGGTACTATCTTTTGATTTTCATCAGCTAGTTTTTTGGGAATGTTTCTACTTTACCGTCTTTTCTACATCTCCATTTTTCATTACCATCCACGGTTGATCCATTGTAGTCCCTTTTAACATTTCTCCCCATGTCTCTTAATTCCTTACACTTTGCTCCTATTTCCTTCTGTTCCCATTTATTAATGTTCTCTAACTTGCATCTCTGTCGTATATCTGTACCTCATATCTGTCCCATAGTGTTTTAATTTTTCGAAGGGATTTCATCTCTACTATTTCTAGCAGTCCTCTATGTGTCAGAGTCAGTTCGTGTTTCTGCCGCGTATGTCATTATTCGACTGGTGATATCCCTGAAGATCGGTTTAAGTCCAAATTCATAACCCTACCAAAAAAACAATGTCCGAAAAACTGTAGCGATTATAGAATAATAAACCTTATGAGGCACACTTTGAAAATATTTCTACAACAATCTGCCGTTGTCTACAAAAATTTCTACGACAGTGAAACACAATGTGGCTTCAGAAATACGACTGGGAACCGGGGACGCACTCTTTGCACTAAATGTATTAGTGCGGAAATGTCGAGATCAAAGGAAAGACGTCTTTGCTGTATTTATTGACAATGAAAAGGCTATGTAGAGTGGGTAATTCGCTCCGAGCGTTAACAAAGTGTCAAAGCAAAATCGACCGACCTGCTCATGGTGGCGGTTTTTTGAAATTTTATCAGGACGCTTTGTGTATGTTTAAATGAGACATTTAAAAAAATGCCGTGTCACGCTAGTGATATTATGTATTAATATAAACAGAAAATAAAAACGCACTTAATCTGATATAAATTCTTCACTTTTCAATATTGATTATCAGTTTGATTTTGTATACATAACCTCACTGTCGCAGTTTATGTCAATAAATCTTTATTAACGAAAAAGAAAATATTTTTGTTGCACCATAAATTACAGTATAAATTAATAACTAATGAATTCTAACAATTGTATTCGGTATTATCACTACAAAATAAAATATTCAAGTTTAACGAAATAATCCCATAAGACTCAATGGGTGCGTTCGGACGACCATAGCGGCTGGCGGTCAGCAGAAATCGGCTGAGTGGTTGTATTCAGCCGTGATAGGGAAAGCTTAGTAAATCTCTCAGCGGCTGGCTTCCAGCGGTGACGTCTGACAGCTACTGCTGGCTCAGCTGTCCAGCCGCTGTGGTCGTCCGAACGCACCCAATGTTAAAACGTCCTTACAAAATCTGACAGCGTGTCACGTGACTGTAGGTAGAGGGGAGACGCACGGAGCCAATAAAAAAATTGAATGTATTAAATGAGCGCCTGGAAGACGTATGTGATACTCTGGGTAATACACTATTTTTGGTGGCGAATTTATCTTTCTTATCCCAAAAAACCCCTGCTTACCAAATTTCGTGTTATTATCCCATCCCTGTCAGGAAATATTCAAAAATAAATAAAATATAAATTTAACTTTGACGCCCTGTATTTCAACTTTCGTACTAAAGTAAGTTAGCTTAAATCGACCTACTTTAAGCTCAGGAATCTAAGGTTAAGCTATGGCCCATTCGTTACCAAACGCCCTGTATATTGTATATACAGGGTAAGTTATTAGTGTGACATTGGTCGAGAATTCCATTATGGTACTCAATATCCAGAAAAGCAATTTAGAAAAAATGTACCTAACCCTACCAAAAAAACAATGTCCTAAAAACTGTAGCGATTATAGAATAATAAACCTTATGGGCCACACTTTGAAAATATTTCTACAACAATTTGCCGTTGTCTACAAAAATTTCTATGACAGTGAAACACAATGTGGCTTCAGAAATACGACTGGGAACCCGGGACGCACTATTTGCACTAAATGTATTATTGGGGAAATGCCGAGATCAAAGGAAAGACGTCTTTGCTGTATTTATTGACTATGAAAAGGCTATGTAGAGTGGGTAATAAAAAAAAATTGAATGTATTACATGAGCGCCTGGAAGACGTATGTGATACTCTGGGTAATACACTAATTTTGGTGGCGAATTTATATTTCTCATCCCAAAAAAAACCCGCTTACAAAATTCCGTGTTGTTATCCCATGCCTGTCAGGAAATATTCAAGAATAAATAATAAAATATAAATTTAACTTTGACGCCCTGTATTTCAACTTTCGTACTAAAGTAAGTTAGCTTAAATCGACCTATTTTAAGCTCAGGAATCTAAGGTTAAGCTATGGCCCATTCGTTACCAAACACCCTGTATATACAGGGTTAGATAATAGTGTGACATTCTCTAGGCATAAATATGCCAAAATATACGAGATCATTAATAACTACGTGGTAAAGAAAACAAACAATCTTTTAAATAGGATGCCCTGAATTCTCATATATTTAGATTCCACCCATAATCCCTGCTCTTACAATATGAGGTTTGACACTCTCTATAGGGTGTTTAACGAGTTTTGACCATTTTTATTTCGAAATCGCTATAAAATTAACACACTGTATATAAAGAAGGAATAAATAAATAATCATATTACATAAAAAGGTAATCAATAACGTTCCAGTTTTCAAATTAAGTTTAACAGAAATACAAAAGAAAATTATCAGTTTCTCATATTTTTTAAAAGTACATCCCTATGTTTTATTTTTTCAAAAAATTGCATTTATTATCTCTTTCACTTTCATGAAGCATTTTCTATACCTAAACTCATTAATTTCTGTGATATTTTTAGTCTGTAAAATAACATAACAAAATTATTGTTATTTAATAAATAACTAATACAAAAGATAAATCAAAATAATATGCAAAAAATGCAACAGTTTTTATTTTATTATCTTGTTATCAGTCTGTGTGTCATTAATTTTAAAAATTAATTTCCTGTAAAAGAATTTTAGAATGCACCATGCGAAAAGGTGCATTTTTATACCGGAGGAAAAAGTATGACTTTGGGCTCTCAAAATTAGAGCTTAAAGTGTCCTAAGTGACTTAAAGGAACTTTATACCCAGTGTGTTAAGGTGAAAAATATGAAGATTGTAAAAAATATTAAAAGGTTGAAGTAAAACTACAATACAAAAAAAATTATCAAAATTATTTTTTTAAGTAATTTTGTTTTGTCCTTTTAAAATTCAACCTAGCAGTGTCTAATAGTTGAGGGGTAAATAATTAATAGCGTGGTAAATGAATTGCAAAATTTTTGCAGAACACAGTGGTTTTTGAAAATAGTTTTTTTATTTCCCTGCATTTAATAATATTATGACATAACAAGGGTTAGTTGAGGGGTGAAAAATTACTGGGGCAGTAATAAATTAGGAAAAACCTAGCAAAACTGTGGTACATTTCAAAAATAATTGTTTTCAATACTGCTGGCTCGAAGATTAAGTTGCAAGAAAGTTTCCAAACAAGAATGGTTTAGGGGTGGAGAACTATCAGGGAGATAAAAGATTAGTAAAAACTTAGCAGCACATTTTATTTCAGTCAGGTATAACGAGATTACAGTAAAATATGTATTCAAATATATGTATTCAAATATATTTTGAACAGTTTCACTGATTATAAAGGATTCTACAATCTACATAATTTTGATGACAACAAAATTTCAAGTGGTAAGAATTTGAAATTGACTGTTGTTCCAAGTTCTTAATCCTGATTACAGCATGATTTTCTATAAATACAAACCCCTCCTCATATGAACACAATACAAGCACATATCAACATAAATATTTATTAATTAATTGCTAATATTGAGTACTTAAATAAATTTTAATTAATCACAGAATCAGTGATAAAAATTAAGATGATCTTCAAAATTGTACAGCGATAGTGATGTATTGGTAAACAAAGGTACAAGGAAATTATGAAACAATGTAGAAAGTGTTTCAATCTAATAAAATATTACAAATAAGCTAGTAAGTCTATTTAAAATTTAAGATCAACTAGTCAGACACAAATCTCTTTTAGAACTCAGAACCTCTTTTAGAATTTATTATTTAAACATTTAGAAGTGTTTATATTTGTTAAACAATATTACCTTCACAAGAGTTTTTACTGGAGAATATTTGTAGTACTAGCAATATAAGCAGAGTAAACCAAAAGTACCTAAGAAGTCTGAACATAGCAGAATAACAGAGCTTAAGATACTCTATTCAGAGATGATTAGAAATATTACAGTAGTGACATAATAAGGAATGCTGATTATATGCACTTTGGAGAGGCCTCACATACACATTGCTACAAAATATGCAAGGGAAAATGAACAATCGCCGTCCAGGACAAAAAAGACTTCATGGTTGAAATACTTGTAAGCAGGGGCGTAACAGAGGCCCCCGCAGCGTGAAGCTTGCGGGGGGGCCCCAATCGCTTAGAGGCCCCTTCTTGTTATCTGATATTATGTAAAAATCTGTTATTGTTATAGTATTTTACGTTGTGTGTGTGTTTAAAATTAAAAACGTAAATTTCTAAATAGACGTATTTGCCAAGTGAATAATCTCATAATATCTAGAAACATAATCCCTTCCGGCCTACCGAAATTTTATGGTAACGACAATAAACTATAATGCTTTGTACGTGACTATTGAAAGATTTGAGAATTGCAATTTGCCGAATTTTACATTATGCAATACATACTTTTTTTAAGCAGTGCAGTATTGAAAAAATGAAGTTGTCCATCTGAATTAATAAAATTGTAGATATATGCGCTGATAGTAGATAGTGCACGAAGAAAGTTGTTCATCTCATAGAATAATACTAATGCCATCATTTAGTAATTTTTGTTCTATTTTATTCTATACCAATAAAGATGAAAAATATAAGTCGTCATAAACAATGCATGAATACACCAATAGCTCAGTAAATGACAGTTTTGGAGTGAAATTATCAGCATCACGACGGACGTTTTTGCTTGACAATTTGGATTTAGGTTCTAGTTACACTCCACTTCAAAGTTGGATTTATGCCGTTGGTTGCTTATACTTCGGGGGTGACACCCCTCCTTGGGGTGAAAAACATACGTATAAGTCCAAAAATGTATAAATTGACTAATTATAAGCAACTTTTGTTCTTCTATAGAGTTTCTTTATCTATGCTTATACTTTTCAAGTCATTTGCGAGTGAAAATGTTTATTTTTCAAAAAAAAAAACGTTTTCAGACGGGTTTTTCGCAAATAATTCAAAAATAACTATTTATCGAATTAAGTATTAGATATCGAAAAAATATTTGTAGCAAATATGTAGCTTATAAGATACTGAAAATGGTGTACCTACTTATTCATGAAGTCTATGGACACAGTAAAAGCACAGTTGAAGCTCATGAAAAATTATTCTTATTTGTCCAATTCCAAATCGAATATTTCAACCTGAAATAACCAAAAAATGAAGCATTTTTCGGGAAAAACTCTTAATAGAACTTTTTTTAAATGTTTCAAAAAAAGCTTTATTTTTATTTTTTATAAAAGCTTCTAGAACCAAAACTATATGAGTTACGCTCAAAATAAAGTTGGCCCCTTTTTTGGTAAAAAAAAATCGTGAAAATCTGCCTCTATTTCGCACCCCAAATAATATATTTATCATTAGCGCTTTACCATTTGCTTTAAATATTTATTGTTTATATGATCTGTAAGTTTGACCGGTTCAAAATTTTTATTTTTGAAAAAATTTAAAAGTTTTTTTTATTTTGGAAAAATGCCTTTTTTTAAAATAACTTAAAAAGTATTAGTGATACGAAAAATCTCAAAGAGTAAAGAAATGTAGGTAGGTCTTGCTTTTATAAATATTTTGGCTTTATTTTGTTTTTCTGTAATACAAAAATTGGTTAAGACATGGCTGTTTAAAATTTGCATATACTCGTGATTAGTGACTCGTTCAAGCTCTTCAACTAGAACCCTTTTAAAAGTAAGCACTTTGAACCGGTGAAACTTACAGGTCGTATAGAAAATTAGGTAATTTGTAAGGTGATAATGATTAGTTTTATTTGGGGTGCTAAATAGGGGGAGATTTTCACAATTTTTTTTCAAAAAATGGGATTTATTGTATTTTAAGCGTAACTGGCTTAGTTTTGATGCTAGAAACTTTTGTAAAAAATAAAGCTTGTTTTAAACACTTTAAAAAAGTTCTAATCAGTTTCCCCGAACAGTATTGCATTGTTTGGTTATTTCACGTTGAAATATTCGGTTTGGAATTTGACGAATAAGAAAAATTTTTCATGAGCTACAAGTTATCTTTTACTGAGTCGATAGACCTCATTTTTGTTTCATTTTTTTATAAGCTAGATACATTTTTGCTAACAATATTCTTTTCGATCGAATACTTACTCTTTGAATTATTTGCGAAAAATCGCCTAAAAACATGGTTTTTTTGTTGAACAATAAACATTTTTACTCATAAATAACTCGAAAAGTCTTGAGTTGACCACTTCGGTGGTGACACTAAAAGTTACACGGTATCGCCATATTTTACGTTGATTTACTGGGCTGTAACACATATAGGTATTTGTTACACATGTCGCATTTAGTAATTTTTTAAAGGGGCCCATTTCCAATTCTGCAGGGGGGCCCCGACGGAGTTTGTTACGCCACTGCTTGTAAGATTGATATCGTATTGATACAAGCATGCTATTTAGGGTGAAAGTGAATAAAATTAAGATAACTAAGATGGTAATCAACGTTCTGAAAGGACATGGTACATGAAGAAGAAGAGAAAATTATTTGCAAGTGGAAAGAATTCATTGAAAGAATGAAGAAACAAGAACAGGAACAATAATGTCAACATATACACTTAATATAACAATGTTAGGTTCTTGTAATTCGTTAACTTTCTAATTATATTGTAAATAGGAGATGTTACAGCAGAAATCAACAACTAATCTACAGTATCAATGTTGTGTGAAACTATTCTCAGTAAAATCAAGACATATTTTTGCAGTTAATTTACCAATATAGAAAATATGTATTCAAATATAATATTTTGAACAGTTTACTGATTAAAATAAATTATACAATCTAGGCAATCTACATAATTTTGGTGACAACAAAATTTCAAGTGGATAAAAATTTGAAATGGACTGTTCCAAATTCTTGATGCTGATTACAGCATGATTTTCTATGAATACAAATACCTCCTCATATTAACACAATACAAGTACAGTAGAACCCCGCAAATCCGAACCCCGCAAATCCGAACTTTCGGCAAATCCGAACCAACAGAAAGCGAAAAAATTTTTAAAAATTCAAAATAAAAATTTAAAAACATGCTTATTATATGTACAGAGAACCAGAAAATTTAACAATGTAAAATTAATAGAAATTTGGACATGTGAAATTTATTAAAAATAAATACGTACTTTATATACTTTACTTTATATACTTTATATGCTTTATACGTAGTACATACTTATAAAAACTTAAACACAATCAATAAAGGAATGTGCATAATCACTATAAACGAAAACATTGAAAAAGATAAGAAACATAGTGTAATCAATATCCAGATTACAAATTAAATGAATCATTTACATGGCCGAATTCCCATGTCCCATGACGAAACAAAACTACTAGCGTTAGCGATTTAATATTTCAGTGATCTATTTCATAAATCTAAATATTTTTAAGCTTTAGAATATTGGAGGCATAAACGTGCGGATAAAGTTTCATAAAGGGATCGGTGGCAGTCCAAATCTTTTAAAAATCATCTTCGTTAGCTTCTTAGGCTAACTTTCGAATAATCCGAACTTTTCCAGAATCCGAACAGGCTGTCCCCCCAATTAGTTCGGATTTGCGGGGTTCTACTGTACATATCAATATAAACATTTATTAATTAATTGATAATATTGAGTACTTAAATAAATTTTAATTAAACATAGATTCAGTAATAAAAATTAAGATGATCTTCAAAATTGTACAGCTGATAATGATGTATTGGTAAACAAAGGTACAAGGAAATTATGAAACATAATGTAGAAAGCGTTTCATTCTAATAAAATATTATAAAAAAAGAATATGTGTGTACTTTGTATGCATGTAAGAAGTTATACTTCTATTATTATGATTTCAACGAAATTAATATACTTAACCTTTGGATGACCAAGCGGGGGAAATTGTGACCCCAGCATATGTTTTTCTTTAATAAATTCAAAAGTATTTTCAATTTTTAACTCATTATTTTTTTATTTGACTTTAATATCACTCTAGATATCCTCATATTTTGAAATAAAAAAAATTCCCTATATTTTATGAATAAAAAATATATTCTGAAGTTGATGTTTAGTAAAATACCGTCTATTTTAAGTAATTCCAAGTAGTTTTACGCTAATGACGTTGACTTTGCAAAGTAACAAGGCACTTACTCAACATACACACTATACATGACACTAATACTCATGTTGTAACTGGCTGAATGACATAAAGTCCATGCCATAAAAATAAAAAAAAAAAATAAAAAATAAAAAAAAAAATTCATTTTTTTTGTTAAAAGTCATTTTTGACATTTTTGACCTGGGGTCATTTTTTCCTCCCCTTGGTCATCCGTGTAACAAAAAAAGGTTGGTCATCGGAAGGTTAACAGGTTATTTGTATTATATTGAAATATTAAACTAACTTTCTTTACCTACCACTTTTAAAAAAATTTTATTAAAATGATACCAAAAATATAAAAAAAAATATGAATCGTCCGGGATTTGAACCCGGGACCTCTTGATCTCCGGTCACATGCTCTACCACTGAGCTATATCCCTTTTGCTTTGACAGGTTACAAGATTTCTTATACATACTGACCAAATGAAGTATACAAAAATACTTTAAAGATACTTAATTATAAAATATCTTATTCCTGAGGAAGACAAATCCAAAGACACAAAAATTATAATAAATAATACATTTACTAAGAACACTAATATATCCTTTTATATGATATAATATGATTTATTCGCGCTGACAGTGCTGATACATACATATCTTGGAAGATTAGCAACGAAATACATACTGTCTGTATGTGCATGCGCCCGGCATGTGATAAAATTTCACTCTCGATCGTAAAGAAGTATAACTTCAATAAACAAGCAAGTCTATAAGAACCTCTTTCAGAATTTATTATTAAAACATGTAGAAGTGTTTGTTTTGTTAAACAATATTACCTTCACATGAGTTTTTACTGGAGAATATTTTTTGCAGTACTAGCAATATAAGCAGAGTAAACCGAAAGTACCAAAGCAGCCTAAACATAGCAGAATAACAGAGCTTATTCAAATATATTTTGAAGTTTACTGATTAAAATAAATTATACAATCTAAGCAATCTACATAATTTTGGTGACAAAAAAATGTCAAGTGCATTAAAATTTGAAATTGACCAAGTATTCCAAATTCTTAATCCTGATAGCAGCATGATTTTCTATAAATACAAATATACCTCTGCATATGAACACAATACAAGCACATATCAATATAAATATTTAGTAATTAATTGATAATGTGGAGTACTTAAATTAATTTTAATTAATCATAGAATCAGTGATAAAGATAAAAATTAAGATGATCTTCAAAATTGTACAGCTGATAATGATGTATTGTATTGGTAAACAAAGGTACAAGGAAATTATGAAACATAATGTAGAAAGTGTTTCACTCTAAATAAAATATTACAAATAAGCTAGTAAGTCTATTTAAAATTCAAGATCAACTAGTCAGACGCAAATCTATGGACAGAAATCAAGAACGTCTTTCAGAATTTATTATTTAAACATTTAGAAGTGTTTATATTTGTTAAACAATATTACATTCACATGAGTTTTTACTGGAGAATATGTATTTACACTGAGGGTCATGATAAAAAATAAAAACATCAACAATATTTATGTTACTAACAATAAATATGTACCTTCCCAGTGATAATCTATTGTCGCAAATTTAGGAAATAGATTTACAAATTAAATAATCAAAGACCTAATAACATAATCGTGCCGTTATAAGATTTAAGACCCACAGGAAGACCTTAAAACTATTAATTAAACCAAACTTACCTCAGTTGCACAAAATCCAAACACTGTCTTCTCAAAACTTTAAAAACTACGATAACTTTTTCGTATTATTTAAATTTTTCATCCACTGAATTTTAAACCAGGTTAGATAACTCAGAAAGACTGAGTGAAAATACGTGCATCAGACAAACTACAGACACTAACTGACACATGTCAAGATTGTCAAGCTTCATTCAAAAAAAAAGCTATTCAAATGACACTATGAACTGTTCGGTTGTCGTAGAAATCTTTATGACAGCCAGACTAGTTCCGTCAATACTTCTTAGAGGGTAGCACGGGAAGAACTAAGTAGGACAGGAAATCAAAATTGTTAGAGTTGAGAGTAAGGATTCGCTCTCGTTATATTTTATTCTTATATTTGGATACATTAGTTCCAAAGTGAAACAAGTCAAAAATCATTAATTAAAAGAAAACAGGGTAACAACTCGAATTGTTACACTTTGGAACTAAATTAATTATTGTTTTTTTTTATTTTTATTGAACAGCATCAACCACTTTGGGTTATTAGCTGTACTGTGTACTGTAATTAATACATTGTTACTTAAACTTAATACATAGTATTTTTGATTATTACATATATTATGTTCACAGTTAAGTAACAATATCATAATTTACAAATTAGCAATGGGATCTACAAAATGTTAACAATGGTTACAGTCTGTTTAAATCATTAATGTTTTTCAAATAATTTGTAAGCTTACAGTGTGGTCTTAAGACTGCTTTTATACTGTTAGGTATTGAGAGTTTTTCTATTTGTTTATCACTTTTCTTTTGAACGATTTATAGTCGGAAAGAGACACTATGTTCACTAACACTGAAAATGCACTGTGTATTGCTTCTCTGGTATGAAAGACTGCTTTTTTCGCCTCCTTGAAATCCAATGTGTGATGGAACCCATATAAAGCCTATTTGCTGCCTCGTGTTCTTTAGGAAATGTAGTTGTTATTTTATTAATGCGTACAGGAATACTTGGATATAACTGTTCTATCGTATGTAATGCCCTAAGAAAATCGGTAATTATGACAGATTTTGGAAATTTTTGAGGACGAGTATGAATAAGGGCTTGCATAATTGAATATAGTTGTCCAGAGTAAATACTGCAAGTAGAAGATAATTTAAATTGTAATATAGTGTTTGAATCTATAACTTCTGATCCCACACCATCAATAGTTTTGGATGAATTTGTATAAATATGACAATGATCTGGGAAAGAAGCAAGTATGTTGAGAAACGATTGAATAATTGTTGCATGGGTGGTATCAAGCTTATTGTATTCAGAAAGAGTTAGATCACATATTGTAGGACGAAAGGTCCAGGGAGAAGTAATTCTGTTTGTCTTATCAAAAAATTTTGGGAATTAAATATTAAGGAGAGAGAGATATCTTCCTAAAGGGAGTTAGAAACCGTTAAAATTCCATTGAAGAATCGGATCGAAGACCTCAGTTCATTTCTTCAGCTGAATTTGTTGTACCATCACTTTCTTGATTATCAGCATCGTCTAGCATTTTGTTGATTTTGTTTAATAATTTAGTGCATTTGGTTTTCATGCTCTTTTCTGTAAGATATGGCTTAATTGTTGTTATCATGCTATAAAAGTTGCCTACATCCGTTGTGTATGTTTGTAGTAAACTCAAGGGATCAGTCGAGCCAGCACAATTTTCAAAAAAGTCAACAGTTTGTTCATATGTTAATTTAAAATTATTTGACATATCGTGAAATATTGTTTTTGTTGGCATCATCATTTCTTGAATTGATGTGGTAGCTTCAGTTTGCTTTTTTTGTTTCTTTTTGGTTTGTGTTGGTATTTTAAATTCTTTACTTAATTATTCACTGCGAGATGGAGTAGTATTAATTTCCGAAATAGTTCTATTATTGGTCGTTGACTGATCCTTAGTTATACAATTAGTTTCCAAAAATAATACGGGAGGTATTAAAATAGTATCTGTTTGTTGGTTAAGTGAAGGTTCGGTACTAGAATTACTAACTAGATGACCTTGTTCCACTTCTAAGGGTGATGGATTAGACTGGGGGATTCTTGCGGTTGTTGTTGTATTGGTTGTTGTGGTTGGTGTTCGATATGAGAGGAATCATTTTGTTGATTATGATTTGGACAATTTGCTGCAATGTGATCTGTTTTCTTAAAGATAAAACACGAAGGTTTATCCAAACTTAAAAATATGCGATACGAAGTTTGTTCATATGTAATTAAGAAAGAAGAAGGAAGGTCTATATCTACAAGTGGTTGAATATAAGTTTGTCTTCTAAAACTGAGGACGTGTTGAAATTCTGGAAGTTGACTGCCGATTCTAAGGAAGGTTAAAGGTGACATTAATTTAAGACCTAATTTGGTTCACACAAGGCCGCGTCCCACCATCAAATAATTTGATCAAACTGGTTTGAGCAAACTGAAAGTGACAGTTAGTGACGTCACATCTGAGTGTTCATTGTGGATAATAATGAAAAATTTTGATTTCAAATAAAGTACTGTTTAAACTACTTTATTTAATGGGTTATAAGTCAAACAATCATAGTATTGAGTAAACTTATATATTTTTATAAAACTTACTAAACATCTTACATACAATAAATCATACAAGTGACAACCATGTTGACTGGCTTGAAGTTAGCCATGTCATGTCTAGCACGCAGCCCCTTGCTACGCTGTTACACAGCTATATATATTAAACACCTTCCCCCTAAGATCGATATCTATAAGGGGTCTTTATATTACGACCAACTCTCGTCTTATAACTGTTAGAAGTCTCAATATTTGGGTTGACTTTATGACTCAATGTAGGTACTGATTTTACATTTGGGCTTGGGCAACTAATGGTTTTATTAACACTATCATTTACGTTAATGTGAGTGGTATCTTTATGAACACTTTGTGACTGAATATCAGGGTACAACTCGGGTTCTAAAATGAGTTCTTTTTCAAGTGTTGTGGTGTATGAATGTTTCATTTGGTGTGAATTCCGTCTAATAATTTTATTGTTATCTTCTTTTTTCACCCAATATGATCTAGGTTCATTGGCCTTTTCTAACACAATTGCTTTACGCCAATAATTATCTTTTGAACTTCTTATTACTACCCTATCTCCCTTTCTAAACTCTACTGGTTTTCTTCGTGCTGTCTTATCATAACGTACTTGTAATTTCTCTTTTTCTTTGCATAAATTCTTATATACTTGTTTCTGGATTGTAGGTTCTAATTTATTAGCTGTAGTTGGTAATTGTCCTCTCAGGATCCTGCTCTGTAAAATTTGAGCTGGAGATGCATCAAGATTTATTATGCAGGTATTATTATATTCCATCACCAAATCTCTAAAATCAACATTTTCCTCATTACTCTTTCTTAAAATTTGTTTGCTTATATTGACTGCTTTTTCTGCAAGTCCATTACTCTGGTGGTAATGTGGAGTGCATGTCATAATTGTAATGTCTTTTTCTCTATAATAATTTTTACATTTTACCGAAGTAAATGGTAGATTATCTGCAATTAAAATTTCTGGATATCCAAATCTACTAAAAGTATCTTGAAATGAGTTGATTACTGAACTGGAGGTTTTATCTTTTAATATTGAAATGTCCAACCAATGCGAAAAATAGTCTACAATTACTAAATATGCTTTTGAACCATACTCTAAAATGTCTGTACCAACTTTATTGAATCTTAGTCTGGGAATGTCATGAGGCATCATTGGTTCTTTAAAATTATTTGGTCTGTATTTCTCACATATCCTGCATTTTTTTATATAGTTTGTCACATCATCATTAAGTCCTGGCCAATAATATATACTCCTGGCTTTGTTTATAGTTTTACTGACTCCTATATGGCCTTTGTGAAGCAATTTTATCATGTCAAGCCTAAGTTTTTTCGGAATAATTATTTTGTCATCAATAAATGCGATGCCAGCTTCAAAATACAGTGAATCTCTTATACCATAGTACTTTTTACACACTTGAGGAACATTTTTTTCTTTTGGCCACCCATTATAATAAAAATCAAAAATTACTGCTAATGCCTCATCCTGGCTAGTAGCTAGTCTTAACTCAGATTGCTTTTCCTGGCTCATAGGTAAATGTTTACTCACTGAGTGGACCATTTCAAACATTTCTGGGTCATGTGTCTCTATATTTAAACTGGACCTAGATAGCATATCAGCAAAATGTATGTCTTTCCCAGGAACAAAATATACATTTAATCTGTACTTGAGAAGTTTAAGCCTTAAACGTTGGAGTCTAACTGATCCAATTTTGGAAATTGGCTTCTTCATAATGGAGATTATAGGTTTGTGATCTGATTGAACGTCAACATCAAAATTATAAATAAAATTGTGAAATTTTTGAGTAGCATAATAAATTGCCAATAGTTCCTTCTCAGTCTGACTATAATTTATTTCACTATCATTCATATTTCGTGATGCACAAGCTACTAATTTTAAAATAGAATCATATTTCTGGAACATACAAACACCTAAACCATTTTTAGATGCATCACATTGTAAAATAATTTTTTGATTAGGATCATAAGAGACTAACGCTGGTGATTTACAAATTATGTTCTTTAAATTATCAAAACATTTTTGATGTGACGGGAGCCACACCCATTCTACATTATTTTTAAGTAATTGACAAAGAGGTTGAATATGTTCAGCCATGTTCGGAATGTACCGTCTAACGTAATTAAATGCGCCCAAAATTCTTTGTAATTCTACTTTACTATTTGGTTTTTCAAGTTTACAAAGTGATTCCACTCTGTCAGGATCTATTTGCATCCCTTTATGTGAAAAAACTTGACCCATAAATCTGACCTCTTCTTGACAATATTGAAATTTGTCCCCATTAAACTTTGCTCCTACTTCTTTAGCCCTTTCTAACACTTTTTTAACAGTTGTATCATGTTCTTCTTTTGTTGTTCCCATAACAATCATATCATCATGACAAATCAATAAATTCTCTATACCTTTAAATTTATCTTCTACTACTTCTTGAAACAGATCTTGGGAATTTGATAATCCATATGGCAATACTTTATATCTGAAAATTCCATAAGAAGTTGCAAAACAGCATTTCCATGATGATGTCTCGTCAAGTTCTAAATGATGATACCCTTCAGAGAGATCAAATACAGAAAATATCTTTTTACCTATCATTTGTGCACAAACATCTTCCAATTTATGTACTACTCTTGGTTTGCGGACTATTTGTTTGTTTAGATCTAATGGGTCTAAGCATAAACGTAACTTACCATTTTGCTTTTCCACAATAACAATGCGGTTTATGCTTGCTCTGGGGTCAATTTCGTTAACTTTGACAATTGCCCCTCTTTTTGTCAACCTATCTAATTCATTTTTTAAATTATCTCTAATTGCGACAGGTACATTTACAGGTGGGTAACTTACTGGCTCAAAATTGTCTACTGTAGTGATCCTATGTTTACCACAAAATTTACCATGACCTCTAAAAACTTCAGGGTTAAGGTTTATAAATTTATCCCTTTCTGCTAATTCTAAAGTACCACAACTCTCAATATTGTTGATTCGTTTAACTAACCCCAAATCAATACATAATTTACCACTTAAAAGAACTCGAGTTGCCCCATTAATAATTGTAAAATCCTCGTAAACATACTTATTTTTATGTTTACAAAATAAATTTACGACACCCATTGTTTTAGCCTGAGTACCCTCAAACCCTTTCAGTACATAATGATTATCCCTAATTTTAAATTGTTTATCAATTTTCTTAAAAATTTTTAATGGAATTATACTTACATCTGCACCTGTGTCAAGTTTTACTTTAATTCTCTTGTTTTCAATTTCTATAATTTCATCCCAAATATTTTGACTACTTACATTTTGGTATACTTTATTGACATTTCCTACAAAACTATCAGCTGATCCATCACTGCTATCTTCATCTATGACATCAATATTCTTCACTCTACACGACTTTGCAAAATGGTTTAAAAGCCCACATTTCTTACATTTCTTTCCATACGCTGGACATTCTCTGGCCCCATGAGTTGATTGACATCTTTTACACTTGAATTTTTCATTGGTATTCGCTTTACTTCTAGAGTTATTATAATTTCTATGGCCCTGGTACCTATCTTTACGAACTTCTCCTATGTCTACATCTTTTCTTTCGGTATGAAATTTCAAATTTTGGTTCTTACTTTGTTCACTAGTTCTACAAAATTCGATGGCTTTTTGTAGGGTAAGTTTGTCCACTCTCAATAGAGCTTCTCTAGTAACTGGATCTCTGATGCCCATTAATATTTTGTCTCTCAGAGCTTTATCTTCGGCTGTTTGTTCTGGATCAATTTCATTATAATTACATGTTCGAATCAAATGTCTACAACTAGTAAGAAACTGCTCAAACGACTCTCCTTCTTTCTGGACCCTCATGATAAAATTGTATCTTTCAAATGATTCATTCATCCTTGGATTAACATACTTATCGATTAGTGATATCATCAAGTCATACTTGTTATTTTCGGCTTCTGGGATCTCGAATGTGGACATAATTTTGGCAGACTCAGCCCCAATTATATTTCTTAAAATTGACATTTTCATTTTATCTGCTGACTGGTCTTGTCCCGTTGCTAGTAAATAATCTTCGAAACTAGTCTTCCAGAACTTCCATTCGCTTGCAGCATTTTGATCCTGCAGGTCAAAATCTGGTGGTAATTTTACATTTATTCCCATCACTGCCATTGTAGGTTATGTATGGTACCTCGTGTACAAGTTGCTATAAATTTAGCTTTTCGACTGTAAACTGTAACCCAACTAGCTGTTTGACTGCGCCATGTTTAAACTACTTTATTTAATGGGTTATAAGTCAAACAATCATAGTATTGAGTAAACTTATATATTTTTATAAAACTTACTAAACATCTTACATACAATAAATCATACAAGTGACAACCATGTTGACTGGCTTGAAGTTAGCCATGTCATGTCTAGCACGCAGCCCCTTGCTACGCTGTTACACAGCTATATATATTAAACAAGTACAAACAAGTTAGACAACTCAATACAAAAAATTTGATCAAACTAGACTGATAGTGAGAGCACAGATTTTTAGAATTTCAAAAAAACTGCAATTGTGACGTCACTTTGACGTACTTCCTGAGTTTGCTCAAACTGTTTGATCAAATTATTTGATGGTGAGACGCGGCCTTCATTCTCTATTAAAATATGTGGAATAGAAGGGCAAACACCCGATAGTAACAGTCTTTCGTTCGGAGTTATCAATTTTTGTGATTTTAGATTTTCGCCTTTAATTGTTATTTCTGCTGGACCGGACATAAATTTTTCCACCAAGGATTCGCTGGAGAGATAATTACATATTTTGTTATTTGATAGTTTTGAAGAAAATAAAATATTCCGTGGATGAACAACTTCGTCAAGTGCTATTCAGTACTCTTCTATTTTAGTATCAGGCAGCGCATTAAATAAAATTGATTGGTGCTTTGAAGGGAATTGAATTGAAGTATTGTTAAGCATAGCGGAATATGTTGTTTTGTTTTGAGGTTGTTGATGGTCGGTCATGATTGTTGACAAATTTGTTAGGTTGGATCTGGTATCATTTGTTAAACTCATTAGTAATTATGAACCAGTTGTAGAACCAAAACTGGTTCTGATAATTGGCCTTTCGGCCGTCACTTAACCTTACAAATGGTATGCTTTGTAATGTTTTGAATAAATAAAATAATATTAACTCACTGTTTTATTCCATAAGGTAACTTCACTATATACTATTACTTTTTGCTTATTTTCAAGTTTATTTGGATATAAATTACTATGAAAAAGACGATTTTTCGGGACTGAAATGTAAACACAGTTTATGTTACCATGTTCAGGACCGGACTACATAACAATTGTTTTATTACAAAATATATGTGTGATATGTTCACCGAACGTTATTATAAAGTTGTTACCCTTTGGAACTCGTAAATATCGGTTATTGAAGCACTTTGCAATACTAACTCCAAATCACTAAAATTCAGATTTGTTACTCTTTGGAACTAATGTATGGATATTCATATAAACCTTCATAATATCATACCTTACCTAGCAGATTTATATTTGTACCATTCAAGTTTAGAGGAACTAATCCTGTAAATTAAAATTCTGGTATATTTCCTAATTGTCAACTGTATCCCCAGTAACTACGCCCTTAAATCGCCCAGTTAAATCGCCCTTAAAACAGATAATCCTGCACAATATGGATATTGTCATGATCACTACATGATCACTAATGTATTTATAGCAGTTCTAGAACATATCTAGAGTCTTCATTCATCATTCAACATCAAAAGTCCACTGCTGAACTTATTAGGTCTCTTCCTCGTATTTCCAACCCCGTTTATTTTGGGCAACTCTCATCCAGTTTTTATTTAATCTTCTTAAATCGCCAGTCCATCGAGAAGGTGCTCGACCAACGCTTCTCTTATCTTCCCTTGGTCTTTAAATGACAGATGGGCGATGGACAAAGAGGTTATTACTGGAAAATAAAGTTTTCAGTACAAGTTACAAAAGACTTATTGGTCTCACAAACTTTGTTCTTTCGTGTCGAGAATTGACAGGTTTTGATGTAAAAAAGAACAACGAATACATGTGGAGGAAATGAGAATACTTAGATGGATGATGGGAGTCATTTATAGTATCATGAGTGGAGTGACAAAAAAGGATAAAATTAAAAATAAGTATATTAGGGGAAGTCTAGGACTGACACCAATTGATGGAAATATCAAAAAGCATGGGTTAAGATGGTTTGGTCATGTTCAACATCTAGACGTAAATCGCGCAATATGGGGGTTCCTGGAAGAAGTAGGAGAGGAAGACTAAAGAAGACCTGGGGAGACGCTTAGGCAGGACATGTCAAAAGGTAAATAATTATAGCCCCTTCCACGTCAATATTGCTTGAAAGACACAACTGACCGTAGATTGGCTGCTATAACTGGCTACTCATATATGTCGGCTGCCTAGTGCGGAAAGACCCTGATGGAGTCTTGACATTTCTATTTTTACGAAATGACTTCTCCAAGATTCTATTTTTTTTTTGGCTGTCTCAGTTCTTGACTATATTCAGTCAGAACTTTGAGGTAATGACTCCATTATCTCCGGACAATTCTCACTTGAACACTGACACCAAGACACATTCTTGGACTCTACAATCAAGTATCTCTCGCACGAGCTTTCCATAGTCCTCATTACATCCACAATCAATTCCTTCGTGTACTCGTTAGCACAGTTCACCCTCAAGGTTCCTATGCTAATTATGGTTTACTCCAATGTCCAATGATTGGATCAAATGGCACCAAATTTCATACCATTTTGTTGTTACAAATAAATAACAAGTACGTTTTTTGAAAATAACTTTACAGTTATATCTTCGCATCTCTAATACATTAATACACTGATTAATACACACACATAACCACAAATATACAAAATTGACACTGACACTTGTAATCCGTTGATAGTAGGAGTGACTTTATCGGTCTATTAAATTATTTGTTTTGCCCCAATTAGTTTATAATTAAAATAATGGGTACATATAAATAGTCCTCGTTCTGAACTATATATTAAACAAAGTATGTTTTAGCCGTGGCCACAGGGACATCCCTAATTTTAGCTTCAATAAGCTCACTGTTAGTATTATCTGGAATGCAAATGTTCAAACCCTGGCTGAATTCATCCCAATTACATACGCTTTTAGGAGGATATTTTGGTTCCGTATTCTTCGTATTAATCCTTACATCCATAGGGAACCTTGAAACCTGTATATTTGGCAAAAATTTCCAAGTTAAAGTATTTCCTGAAGGTAAGTCGTGATTGCCAATGTGGCACTTTCAAAAACCGGCTTAAACTTTTTAATTTAAGTCAAGTATATCCTTTTTAGTTAAACAAAGACCAAAAATACATTCAGTGAAAAATGTACACATAAAAAGTTCCATAAAAACTAGGGGTTTCTTACACTATTTAATTTTTTAATTCAATTTATTTTTTATATTTTAAATACAGCCTACAGAACTATTGGTCATTATATAAAAGTGGCCGTTATGCTCAGGTTTTGCAGCCCACAAATACCTAAAAGATATTTTAAGTATTATATTTATATGGGATTGAGCCACAATTAATAGTGTAATAAAAATTACATTTTTAACATTACGTTGCACAAATAATTGTCATTAGTTAATTAAAAATGTAACTTTTATTACACCAATATTTGTGGCTTAATCCCATATAAACATAGTACATAAATTGACATGCCTCAAGCACCTTATTAGATAAAAGATATTTGGAACTTTGTTTATTTTATTATTTAAAAGATCAACAGGCCTTAAAGGCATAGGGCTAAAAATACAATTAATATAATACCATAATGTTATAAAACTTGTATCAAATCGGGTGGCTTCTTATCCAATCATGCTCGTTGCATACTAAATTGACTTACTATTCTCCTTTATTCGTCCCTGTTTAATCCTCAGGTGTCAGTCTATGAATTATATTATATCCTTTTTTATTTCTTTAGGATAGTCAAAGTCTATTTCTTTTTCTAACAATAACAACTCAATTGTTTTCCACATTTCTCTTAATTCTGTCTTCATTTGTTCATTTTATTCTGCTATTTTCTTATAGTTCTGTAGTTAATTTTTATTACATCCTTTAAATTACCTATTTGACTTCATCCCTCAGCTTCTGCTCTTTTCTTTGTTCTGCAATATCCTACCTCATCTCTTTTATTTAATTTTTTATATCCGTCCTTGTATCCTCCATTAGTTCTAACAATTTATCTAATTTTGCATCCTTATCTTTTTTCGCTGGTGACCTTATCATTCTCGTACTATTTTGGAACGCTTCACCTTCCTTTTCACTTTCGTCTTCACTTTATTCAACTTTATTCACATTTATTCTTTAAAGTTTATCATCATCATCATCAGTGGTATTACAGCTCTTTATGAGCCAAAGCCTTCTTCAGAACAATCCTCCATTCGCCCCCATTCTCTGGCAACTCTTCTCCTTGCTCTAATTCCAATAGATTTTAAATCATTTTGTAGGTTGTCTTGGTACCTAAGTCACTGTCTTCCTCTTGCTCGTTATCCTATCAGCCTTCTTCGGTCAAAAACTTTTCTGACTGGCATCTTCCTCTCATCTGATTACATGACCTATCCATCTAAAATCTAAAGTATGCTGCCTTAATGAATTTTACAATGTCAGGTTCTCCAAAACTTCTATACAACTCAAAGTTGTAACGCCTGCGCCACAAACCTTGATTTTTTATGCCTCGATATATTCGTCTTACGATTTTTCACTTAGAATTCTTTAAAGTTGCATTAAAAAAATCCAATATTCAAGTCAGGCGAATTTAAAAAAAAATGTTCTTTTAAATCGATTTTTCTCCACTTTATGAAAAGTGTAGTTAGCGAGTTCTACCTGTAATAGGACAATGAACTTAAATGTGTTGACTTATACATGAACTTGCATCCATCTCCAAAATCTCTTGACTTATTGCCTTTCCAACAAGTTTCTTGCACACAAATTACACCAATCCTCCTACGGCTGAAATCAGCAAGCTATTTTATTTTACCTTTCATACTTTTGACGGTGAGCTTTGCAATCCTCAGGATTGTTGCTTACTGTTACTAACTATAACTACATACTTACTTAAGCCGTCCTCTTGTACCTTACGGTGTCGACGTACCTTCGACCCTTGGATATAACTTGTATAACTACATATAAGGGTTAAATATATGAGGCGTTCTTTGCAAAAACCCCAGTTGTCCTTTTTTTTCGGAAATGGACTTATGGCTTCTATGGATTGAAGGACTAATTACCTACGTTCCTTGCGTAAGAAACTTGCATTAAAATCACAGTAGTCCAAAATATAAGCGACAAAAATATAGGCGATTCCGCATAAACCCCATATGTCAAGCTCAATTCCCTTCAAAACCATAGTTGTTATTGGTGTTTTTGCGGGAAACTTTATCGCTTGGCTGTCAGAACCGTGGGCTGTCAGTAGGTTTTTATAGGTTAAATATCCTTCGAATAGTTGAAGACATAAGTGGATGAAGGTCATATGTCACAAAATAATGTTTTTGAGTAATGAGCATTTTCGTATCTTTTGTCCCAAGTTAGTTATTTATTTTATAAATTTGCATTGCTACACTTTTTTAAACAGGTATTTGAAGGTACTTTTTTCACACTTTAAATTGAATTTAAAAAAAGTTACTTTAAGCCTAATATTTTAAATTTTGTGGACATATTACCTTTATCCACATAGTAAAAATAATTAAAAAATGTTAGGGTTAAGTGGATAAAAGAGTTAAGTATCAAAAATGGGCATTGATTGTCAAAAAAAATTGCTATACAAACTGTAAAATTAATAAAAACATATTTTTTAGTAGGTTCTTCTTTTCTTTTTGGGATTTTTTTTATTTTCCTCTATCGCCTTTTCATAAAACCATCTATACTCTTCGGGAACAAATTTTATTCGGTCTCTTCAATTTCCTAGTTTTTCCAAACCCACACTACCAGTTTTATTTTCCAGTCTTCTTGGTCTATATTCAGTTGTGGTCAGATGTGCAGTTCTTTTTTTTTTCTTGAATTTTCTTGCTGAAATATCATGTAGTCATTAAGGTATCTATGTCTTATAGAGATAGAAGCCAAATTCGTCCACTCTTATCCATTTTACGTAACACGAAAAATAACCTTTTGATTTGAAGTGTTTGTTTGCTTTTTACATAAATAGAGGTTCGTCAGCAGATCTTCTAAGTAGTAGAAAAAATTCTCCATATTTACACATTTCACATGGATAAAGGTATTATGTCCAAATGCAATCTTGGACATAATACCTTTTTCCACTGGATTTCGAAAATCTAGTGGGACATATTGCTTTAATACCTTCCTGTTATTTTTATTTAGCTAAAAATAGGTTATTTTAAAATTTTAAAAGATAAAACAACATATTAGAAGAACAAAAACCTAATAAAACAATTTTCTCAAAAAATGTGACATATGACCTTTATCCACTTATGTCTTCAGTTGTGTTGCGTGATTTTATAAGTAAACACCATTTTTCGTTCATTTTTTAGTTTGGTTTATTACTATAAATATCGTTTTTCCTATAAATTAATGAAAAATTCCTGCAAAAACCCCATATGTCAAATGAATAAATGTCCTTCATAAATAAACAAAAGGAAAAAATAATGTTATTTATATTGTAAACTGTGTGTAATCATCAAAATAATAAATCACTAATTTGAGAATTTCCGTAAACTTAATAGGGTTCAATTAAATAACTTTTTTTTAAATATCTCCGATGTTGTAAAAAGTGACATATGGGTTTTTTGCAAAGAACGCCTCATATGCTATAACAGGGGTCACCAATTAGTTTGCCTGAGGGTCCGTTTCGAAAACTTATGACACTTCTAATTCGGTTTCTTTGCGGATTGTTGTTAAAAAATATCCCCTATGTATAAACAAATCAGAAGGGTGCTGATCGAAACTTTTGGGCAGAAATTGTTGTAAAAATTTTTTTAACAAATTCAAAACATCACCTTTTTTGCCCCTGAAAATATGTTTTTAGCATTTTTGGGTCATCTTAAACAATAAAGATCTGTCATTTTCTCAAAATTTGACATATTTCGGGTTTTAGGTGATTTAAAATTTGATAAAGGCGAAAATAAGCATTTTTGAAGCTTGAAAACTCATGTTTAAATTATTATTTTTGCGGTTATCAAGTGCCTAAATTGAAGCTTAAACTAAACATTCAATTTGAAGATGCTGATGAGTAATCGGGGCTTATTGCAATTATTTACCCCATTGTTTTTAATTGTTAATTATGCGCGATAATTCACATGAAATAAGCCTCGATTACTCATTAGAATCTTGAAATTGAGGCCTATATAATTAAAAGCTGCTAGATCCATGTGTTGAAATTTGGTTAGGAGGCTAAAAGAACATTAAAATTGTAAATTGTCCAAAAAGCATCCGGCATTTCTCAATAAATATCATAAAATTGAACACTAATTTGTCATTTTTCTGCATACCTCTTACATCGTCAGAAATTTGTACTTTAGTTTGGATTTAGCGAACGAAAAATTTAGGATTTAGTAGGTTTTGATTCTGATGAGCTCAATTGAAAGAATAAACTTTAATTTAGGTACTTGGCCACTTGAAAACTAATAATTTTCATATAAGTTTTCAAGTATCGAAAATGCCTATTTTCCCATTTTTCAGAGTTTAATCGCTTATAACTCGAAAACTATCAACTTTTCAGAAATACGACAAGAGACCTTTTTTGTTTAAAATCACCCTAAAAAATCCAGAAAGGTAATTTTGAATTTGTTTAAAAAAAATTGTTTCGCCCGGAATCTTTCTGATTTGTTTAAAGGGGACATATTATTTGAACAGGAATCCGCAAAAAAAAACGAATCAGAAATAATTTATTTTGAACACAGCAACACAGTACATAATATTTTAAAAGTTAAGAATTTAAATTGTGAATGTCATGTCAATGACGTCTTTCTCAAGTTTTTAGACATGTTATTAACTTTCTTTAATCTTTCTTTCTTTACTGATTATTTTTTAATGATTTTAACTTCCAATCGTATAGTAAGATTTTTGATCACATGTTTAATTCTGTCCAATCAGATTATAATTTCATCGGTAATTTTCTACTGTAGAAAATTACAGTGAGAATTTTTTTTAAGTAGATTGTTTCTGTTTAATTGCAACCAGTTTCCTAGTTTTGACAACTGTCACATTTAAGCAAATATCCATAATATACTTTTAGTTCTGCATCTAATGTCAAATTGTCACGAGAACACAAATAGGCAAATTTAATTGCTCGATTTACTTCAGTAAGATTATTTCATGAATAAAACTGTATTTATAAATAAATTAACTAATATTTTATTAATATCTTCATCTAAATATTTGCTAAACTGTGCTTTTCACTTTGACAAGTTGAAAAATGTGTGTCACATTAATTGGTATCAATGTCACTGACTGTTTTTATACCTATAAAGACTTGAATTTAAATGTAAATATTAAAAAATAATCTTACGAATATCACACGACAGTAAGAATAAATAAGAAAATAATGCTTCATTTTTTCTCAAATTTGTTGTCATTGGGCAATAGCCACTCAAGCCCTGCGGGCTTTCGTGTCGATTGCCAGACAACAAATTTTCGAAAAACTGTCGCATTATTGTCAATTTATTCTCACTCTCTTGTGATAATATAATACACGAAAACTATTTTAATTAAATGCACAGCTGAAAAGTACTCCCACTTAAATCTACATACTTATAGTAGAGAGGAAATGAATATAAAAAACGCACATGACAATTTTATATAGCAGTTTACTTAAATTCAACATTAATGATTATAATAAGTATGTATAACGATAAGGGGAAAACTCTTTACAAAATTAAATTATCATTGAGAAAAATGACATTTTTTATTATGTCTGAAGTTTTGAGTGAGTTTAGTGCAACTAATTCTTATTAGGGAGTTAAGATATTCATCTGTTAGCTGAGATCTGTACCGATTTTTAAAAAAGTCCATTCTTGATAAAGCGGCTTCGCACACATTCCCAAGTTGAGCCAAATGTAGTACACAATTTCATGGCCAAACATTTTCAAAATTGCCAAATACTATATTCTGAATTCAATCGCGGTCCGCACAAAACTAGCCCACGGTCCGCCAATTGGTGACCCCTGTGCTATAATACTAAATTTTATTAATCTTGATATATCTAATATATTTTTATTTTTTTTTTAGTTTTACTTAGTTTGGTAATTGCTCTTGTTGCATCAGCAACCATTCATCGTGTATGTGCTACTTCTTGGTAAGCTTTTTAATATTGTAGAATTAGGTGTTCAAATTTTTTGCTTATTCTTGTTGATCTGCAACACAGATCTTCTAAAAATGGTCTTCTTTTTTATGTTTTGTTGTCAGTGTTTCCGTTTATTTTATTTCTAGTTTTCTCTTGTATATCATTTAAGTCTGAATCATACTGACTTGCGCAACTGATCATCCAGGAGTAGATTAAAGGATAACAGGGTCCCGGTAGGTACCAGATTTCATTCAGAGACTGGACCGGCCTTGATTAATCGTCTTTGTTTAGAGCTACATTGGACAGAGACAGAATCGCTAACCTCCACTAAAGGAGCACAAGAAGAAGATAAGTCCTTACTACAGACAGTTTTAGAATAGCAGACCTTTACTTTCATTTCAGCTTCTTAATTTTTTTTCAGCTTCTTTTTATAAAAAGCAAGGGCAGTGTGTTCACTTTATTAAAAACGGTATTACATACTTTTAATTATTTCCAACTGGTTTCTGTTTTTAGTATTCTTTTCTCATGTATTTTTTATGCTATTTCATTTTGAATATCCTATGTCTCATGCTAGCTTAACTTTTGCCAATATACATTTGGGGAAAACACACATAAAACAAAATGCATAAGAGAACTTATTAGAATACAATAAACTGGCATATTTAAGAAGGCATTTGACAGTGTCAAATTAAAGGATGTTATCCATTTATTGTATGCATGAGAGGTGCCTCTAGGAATAATTAAAATGATTGAAAATATCTACCAGAACAACACAATAAAAGTAAAAGTAAAGGATGAACTATATTCCCTGAGTCCTTTATTGTTCAACTTAATCATGGATGAAATAATAAAAAAAGTAAGAACTAAAAATGGATACCAAATGGGAGAAAAAGAACTTAAGCTAATCTGCTATGCAGACAATGCAATACTAATCTCTCAAAGTGAAGATGATTTACAACGTATGCTGCACCAATTTAATATAACCGCCAGAACATTTAATATTGCAGATATAAGACCGAGATGCAAGGTGGAGAACATATTAATAACTGGGTAAGTAACAGAAGAGTAGAATTGAACAACCACATAAGCCGAATGACAACAAATAGAATAGTAAGAAAAGCTAGAGACAGTTCTCAAATAGGAATTTGAACAGTGTGAAGACCACGAAAACTATGGAACAACAACTTACTGGAGGCATATTGAAAAAACAGACAGTCATTGTAACGGTCCACCCGTTATAATATCATTTTTAGCGCTTTAATTATCTTTATAATTATTTTCTCTTGACCTCCTAATTAATCTCTTTAATTTTCTCGTAAAGGACTCCTTACGTGACGTCACACTTAGGCGTACGGAACCTAGTTGAACCGTTCCTTGTCGTTTAATTCGTGTTCCGTGGGAGTTTGACGTTTTCCTCGTTGAAGTAGCGAGGAAGGTTCCTTACTTGACTTGTGGCTGTTAAAACTTGTTTTTGTAAAACGTGAAGTTGGTTGGTACCATAAAATGGCGGATGATTTTTATTTTATAACATCCAGTTTAATTAAAGTGAAAAAGTTACCACCAAGGGTTTTCTGCAGTAGGGAGACATGTGGGTAACACAACTCCTTCTGGAATTGGAATAAAAATCACCGTTAATAAAATCTTTTTTATAGTAATTTTTTTGTTAGCCTTGAATATTAAAATATTAGTCCCATTGTTAAAATTTCTTAGTCAACTCATTATTTGGATTTTATGTAGATTATTTCGATTATTGAATATTCATTCAAGGAAAATTATACATTAATATATTTTTTGGTTAGACATAACCAAACATATGCAATTCTCAATTAATATTGGAAATAATTATCATTTCTCTGTAGGTTTTAAATTTATTGAACATCCACTATTTTATAAATTCAATATATTTTTACAGATATTTCCTCAGATAAATCATATTCAAATTTCAAATTCAATGTCATTATTTGTTCATGTCTTCACACTCAAAATAGTTCAAGGTTACCTGAGATTAGTTTTTGTTCCATTTAATGGTTGTTTTTTTCTATATTATTGCTTCTAAAAAGATTTCCTCAATTATTTCTTCTTCTCTTTATTTTTGCTCACCGGTTTATATGAGAAATAAAACTGGGAATGTTTTTTAGCCATTTTGGAGAAACCACAACGTGAAGTCGTAGCCCCTTTGACCACCTAGGGAAGCCATTACAGCCACGGTCAAGTCACTCTGGGAGTATGTCATTTGGGAAACACTTGGGGCGTTCCTGCTCCTGATTTTCATTGTACACCTGGACATATAGGAGGTACCGTTTCGTACCACCCAGGTGTTCATTTTGGGATGCGGTAGCGGACTTTTTAGGAGTCATTTGGATTTGTTTGGGAACATTTAAGTTTGTGTGGATTTGAGTAACTATAGTGTTTATATTTCAGACTCTCGGTTTAATGCACTATGTTAATTAATTTTTTTTCCAGATTTAGTTTACCTCTGTTTTTTTTTATATGACATATTTGTGTATTAATTTGGTTCCCAAACTATTGTAGATATGGTAAGTTACTTGTGTGCACAAGGTAATAAGCCTAGAAAATTAGGTTTCTATACGTTATTGGTTTGATATTTATTTTGTAATATTACTTGCTTGTTTCCCAATTATTTTATTGTTATTCGCTTTATTCCATTTGTTCGGTTAATTTAGGTCATCGTTTCAGTATTTATCTCAACTCCATTCCTATTTTATTCATTTGTATATTGAACTTTGCTTATTCATTATTGTATTTTCTCTTAGTGAGGCTTGGGCCTATTTATTTGTATTATTTTCATCTTTGTCGGTTTCAATTTAGTGGTACGTAGCAAGCGTACTATAACCATTTGGTAGAAGACTCATGTGAGTTGTACCCTATATATAAGTAAGAGGTATAATTTTGTAACAGGTAACATTATTGTTGTTATCTTAGAGAGATATAAATTTTTGTATAACTTATGTCATTTTAGAGTCACATGATATGCACTTTGTGTAACTCAGAGATTGTCAAAGATCTAGTAGTTATTTTTAATAAATATTCACTTATTTTGTATATCATTTATTTTTATTATTCCTTTATGTTCATTATTACAGATTTAATATATTTAATATTTGACAGCAGTGTAAGATACCTGGGAGAGTGATCAAAGATCATTTTCTTGGCGCCCATGATTTGTTAGTTTTATTTATTTTGTTCATCTTTAGTAATTATTCATCTTCATTCATGTTCAGTACATTATTCTTATTTTATTATTTCACCTTTTAGTCATCATTACTATCTACTTAGAGCTACTGTTCTTCGACAGGCATGCAAACGAGCCGTATCCATCCTTGAGTGTCAAGTTGTTCTCTTGAATCTCTTGCTAGCCAATTCTATTCAGTTTGCCTCTGTCTCTTCATACTTCTACTTCTATCCCTTTTAATACCCCCTTCCACTTTCCTCCACTAATACTACTGGAAAGTAGCATTTTTCCTACTGCGGCTTCTCCGCGTAGAAGCCACTTCACTCTCTTCTTTACATCCCATCTATTTTCATTCTTGTCCCATTAGCTGACAGTTAGTTTCTTTTTCTTTACTTCTGTTGGAGTTTATCCCCCTCTTTACATTCACTCCAACAGAAGTCCTTTCTTTTTTGTTACATCATGTCTACACAAATAGAAGAATAAGAAGAAGAACGTTTATTAATGACTATAATTCCAGATATATGTACCTACACTAAATTCAAATAAGACATGCAGTGCATGTAAATAAAGATTACAGTTGTTAAAGGTACTTAAAACGTACCTACTCGTTCCATAATAACAGTATATTATTAACATCACGTTATCACTTTGTCTCTTTTCTCGATTATTAGATATTATTGTTAGTGTAGAAACAGAGGTTGAACTTAGCAAACTAGACACAAGTCCGGTTTTATTCTTTTCTGGTATATCAAGGAGTGCTTATTATGAGCCTTACTTCTTAAAAGATTACGCCCCGGAATAACATTTTCATCCCTTTAAAGGGGGTACTTTGTGGTTTTTGCGAAAAGTAGCCCATCCTGTACGTTTTTGCAAAAAATTCCTTAATAGAAATATGAAGAGGACTATATTTCCTACTATTTATTTTCCGACAGCATATGTCTATCACCCACCGTTTAGCAGGGTTGGCGCCCCATTGACAAGTTTTTAAAAAAGATGTTTTAGGGAAAAAATTATGTTTCCCTAACTGTAATAGGAATTATAAAGAAACCCTGCGGCAATTAATCACAAATAAGTGGCTGATTTTTTGGTATAGGTTTCATTTAAGGGCAATTGCCCATTTTTTAATTACAAGCTGTTAAATTTTAAAAACCCCTTTTTATATCATCTGAACTGCTTATGCTATCGTAAAAAAACTTTCAGCGGTTACCCATGTACAAGTGTTATTTACAAATTTGTATAATGAATCCCCATATTTTCCCCGGAACCACCCCAAAAAAAGGAAAATTAATAAAGAGAATATGCACGGGTCATAATCTGTAGCAGACAGTGTGTTCTTTTATTTGCCATAAGTACGTTATCAATAGAATGAATAGTTGGTGAAAAAAAAAAAACAAAAAGTGGAGCCCGCCAAAGCATTTTTGAGGTTTACGGCGCCACTGTGCTGCAATGGTTGCTTATACGAAAAAATGCATAGCACCTTATTTGTAGAGAAAATAGTGGTCTTTAATTTTGTGTAAGTTTTGTTTCAAAAAATGCATAGGTAATGAGGAAATCGTAAAAACATGCTAGCCAAACTTATTTTCAGGGACAGGGGTAGTTTCCGCAGGGATGTGCAATAACCATATTATATATTTATGAAAAACCCTATTGATGATTAGTGATGTAAGAAGAGAATATTCTCAAGAGAATATTCTCGAGAACGAGAATATTCTCGAGAATATTCTCGGCCAGAAAATTCTCAGCGAGAATATTCTCGGGCAGAAAATTATTTTCGAGAATTTTCTATATTGTTTTTGCCAATTCACCTCGTATATTTTTTGCATCCCAACATTATTATTCTTGAAGCTCAAACACCTACTTGCCGCTCCGCTCATGAAATGCTTTTCGCTTTCACGCGATTTTCGATCAAATCCCCGAGAATCTAAGTAGCCGGGGCTGGGGAATCCCATGAACCACTAGCTAGGGTGTTTACAGTGTCAGTATTTATTGTTTTGGTGCTATATTAACGTGAAAATATGTAGAATGGATCGAAGTAAAGCATAATTTACTAAAAAACCTAAAACGCTCACTATACTACTGGCGAAGTCGATCGAAGTTCAGCGAGTACGAGAGTGTAGACAGGTTGTTCATGTGACTTTGCTGCGCCTCGGCCTACTTGCATTCTGTGGCGGTTTTTGAGACCAAGTCAAAGGAACCGAAGTCCTTATCGCCCGGCGTGAATGTGTTCCTCACGAAGTAGAACGAGTGTGTAGTGACGGGTACTTCGGACTTCGGTGAACTTTCCCGAAGTAACTTCGCGAGAGTGTGGTGCTCGCTTTAAAAGGAATATATGGACTTACTGTAAAATTAAAAGTGTACAAGGTAAAACAAGTACTTTTGCAAATTTTGTGATAGTCAATACTTGAAAAATGCAACAAGAATGACAAAACATTTAGTAAAATGTGTTAAATGTCCAGTGGGAGCGAGACAATTATTTGAAAAGGATCAACAGAAACATTCATCAACTGCTTTTCAGCCAACACAGTTGTTAGATTCGTTCAATGACGGTAAGAAAGCCTTCATCCAGTGCATCAACTGAAAGAAATTTCAGTACTTATGGTTTTATCCACCCCTCTAAAATAAACCGGCTTACTGGTGAACTTACGGTGATAAGGTAACTACTGCTCACAATTTAAAATTGTTAGACGTAGACCAATCCAGGACAGAGCTGGCGACTAGTGGAAAACAAAATCCCACAACTTCTCATCAGTACAGTGAAATGCAGAATGTAGATGACCAGGATGAGCTAATGATAGAAATAGATTCTGAATCTGAGGCCTCCTCTTTTTCTGATTAGCTCACCACATCCAGTATTTGCTGTTAAGAAAATTTCATTTTTTTTTTTGTCAAATAAATTTTGTTTTCTGTTATTTTGTATTTTCTTATATATAAAGAACAATGTTGTTTCGGCTCATAATTTTGTATATAATTTAATGATTTTTAATGATTAATTTAATTTCAACTTCAACAATATTCATAAGCGCGTTATAAGGTTCATTCTCAGAAAATTCTCCATATCGAGAATATTCTCCTCCGATTTTTCATTCTCGAGAATTTTTAAACACTATTGATGATGGAGTATAGGCCCATACGGGTCAAAAAACGAAAATTTTTTTTCTTTAACCCCCGTTTTATTTTTTTGGCTACAGCGTTTGCTTTTATGCTTCGGTCCATGCATGGTTAATAAGAACGTGCACAAAATAATATAATGCAGCATTTTAATAAAGGGGTCTGTGTGTGAAAGATTCCAAGAAAACCACTTTTTTTATTAATTCTACTTTTTTGGGGTAGTTTCGGGAAAAAATAGGGGTGCATTATACAAATTTGTAAATAACACTTGCACATGAGTAATCGCTAAAAGTTTTTTTACGCTAGCATAAGCGGTTCAGATGGTATAAAAAGGGGGTTTTCTTAAAATGTAACACCCTGTAATTAAAAAATGGGCAATTGCCATGAAATGAAACCTATACCAAAAAATCAGCCACTTATTTGTGATTAATTGCCGCAGGGTTTCTTCTTGATTCCCTTTACAGTCAGGGAAAAATTTTTTTTTAAAACATCTTTATTAAAAACTTGTCAACTTTGGGGCACCACCCCCGCTAAACGGTGGGTGATAGACATGCTATCGCGGAACAAATTGTATTAAATATAGTCCTCTTCATATTTCTATTAAGGAATTTTTTTAAAAAACGTACAGGAAGGGCTACGCTTCGCAAAACCACAAATTACCCCCTTTAAATATATGAAAATGGGTATTCCGAGGTAACCCGAGGTAAAATCTTTTAAGAAAAAATTAGTCTCATAATAAGCACCCCTTGATATACAAGAAAGAAAAATAATTCAATAAATTAAGCGATTATACAAGTAACTGTTATCCAAAATATTCAAAACCTGAACGGAAATCTCTTATGTTGCCGGTGACGAAATTGCTATCAACTAATGTTTACATCCACTGCATGTCTCATGCGAATAAACTGTAGTTTATAATAATTAAATTAAGCTCTAAAATTCTATGAGCTATATTTTATAGGAATGTCAGAGCAAATTTCTTTCAAGATTATTACTTATGTTTCATTTAATTTAATACATATTGAATTATTTAAAATAATTGGTACTTATGTTGATTTCTCTAATCTTTTTTTTTTTATTTTAGTTTATTGCTCTCGCTATGTGCCCTCTACTATGTAAATAAGTATTCACAAAAAGTGTACAATCTTCAAGCTCCTCCAGTCGTTGTTCAAACAGGAAAGAAGAAAAGACATTAACACAGAGTTTTGTACAAAAATGTGAATTCGAATTATTATTATTCTGTTACTTTTTAAGGTGGACCTTTTGTCAGTTTTGATAATGTATAATTTTTCACACAAACATTTGAAGATCTGATATTATTGTAGTTTTTATATTAATTTTTACAAAATGCTACTAAAATAAATATTTCACTCAAAGCTTGAAAATAGTTTTCATAACCGTATAAAAAAATATGAAGCGCAACTCAGAACATTTGAGAGAAAGATATTGAGAAAAGTATGCAAGAGGAAGACGGCACATGGAGAATCAGGAGAAACGACGAGATTAATGAAGAGCACGATATTATAAAGGTATGTATAGATATGAGCGCCGCGCCCTTCGCGCCGTGTGTACGCCGTGTGCGCACTTATCGTGTGCTACTTGAAAACACGTACTAACGCGTACTAATCTAACGAACCCGCCACGAACGCGTACCGCACACACGGCGCGAAGTGTTCGGCGCGCATATCTACAGGGTGTTTGGTAAAGAATAGGCCATAGCTTAACCTTAGATTCCTGAGCTTAAAATAGGTCGATTTAAGCTAACTTAACTTAGTACAAAAGTTGATAATAGCCTAAATACAGGGTGTCAAAGTTAAACTTTATTTTATTTATTTTTGAATATTTCCTGGCAGGTATGGGAACTACACGAAATTTGATAAGTGGTGCTGGTATTGTACAATCTACTAAATTATGTTAAACAAACGTTTCTGGCTACTACCAGAGGCGTACGACGGGGGAACGTGAATGGTTGACCCTTCCCAAATTCTACGCCAGTGGCGGAATTGCTATTTTAGTGCAATTTTTTTATTCTCCAATACTTTCTATGTAAATAACATACTCTTAATTCGTAACGATAAAGCCATTAGTTTTCGAGATATTTGAAGCTAAAAACGAAGGAGCATAATACATTAATCAAAATAAGTGCCTTTTCAGTTTTAACTTCAAATATCTCGAAAACTAATGACTTTATCGTTACGAATGAAGAGTATATTATATGCATAGAAAGTATTGGAGAATCTAAAAATTATGCTAAAATAGCAGTTTCATCAGTGCCGTAAAATTTGAGAAGGGTCAACAATTCACTTTCCCCTGTCGTACGCCTCTGGTAGTAGCCATAAACGATTATTTAACATAATTTAGTAGGGTGTACAGTGCCTACACTTTCTGCCAAGTATCACACGGATATGTCAAATTATTGTAAAGTACATATTCTTTTTTTTTAATAATTTATTCTTTATTTAAAACGTTAAGAACTATGTGAATATGTGTGCCCGGTACTATAAAACTATTTGACATATCCTTATGGTACTTAGCAGAAAGTGTAGGTACTGTACGTACTACTAAATTATGTTAAATAATCGTTTGTGGTTATTACCAGAGGCGTACGACAGGGGAAAGTGAATGGTTGACCCTTCCCAAATTCTACACCACTGATGAAACTGCTATTTTAGCATAATTTTTAGATTCTCTAATACTTTCTATGCAAATAATATACTCTTCATTCGTAACGATAAATTAATTATAGCATGGTTGATGTCATGTGATGCCAGGGGTTAATCTGGAAATATTTTAAACATCTGTCAAAATCAGATAATATAATGTAACTTCAACTGTTTAAAATCAATTTAAGGGTTTTTACCCGTACATTTTGGTGGCTTAAAGCATGTAAACTTTTGTGATACAGCCCTTTTTAGGGATTTTAAATACATATAGGTACCTTTTACAAAATAGGGTTTTTATTTTTTATAAATTAATTAGTTTTCGAGATATTTGAAGTTAAAAATGAAAAGGCACACTTACTTTGATTAATGCTCCTTCGTTTTTAGCTTCAAATATCTCGAAAACTAATGACTTTATCGTTAAGAATGAAGAGTATGTTTTTTACATAGAAAATATTGGAGAATCAAAAAATTTTACTAAAATAGCAATTCCGCCAGTGGCGTAGAATTTGAGAAGGGTCAACCATTCACGTTCCACCGTCGTGCGCCACTGGTAGTAGCCAGAAACGTTTGTTTAACATAATTTAGTAGATTGTACAATACCAGCACCACTTACCAAATTTCGTGTTGTTGTCCCATGCCTGTCAGGAAATATTCAAAAATAAATAAAATAAAAGTTTAACTTTGACACCCTGTATTTCGGTTATTATCAACTGTTGTACTAAGGTAAGTTAACTTAAATCGACCTATTTTAACCTCAGGAATCTAGGGTTAAGCTATGGCCCATTCTTTACCAAACACCATGTATATGTACCTTTAGATTTCTTAAAACTCAGAGACTATCATGACTGCGGCATGTCCAGAGAAAAGAAGAAACAAAAATAACAAAGAAAATATTACAATGGAAGACGAAAAAAGGAAGATGTAGAATGAGATGGTTGGATGACGTGGAAGCCGATCTGAAAACAATGAATATAAGACCATGGAGGAGAAGGTTAGAATGGAAAGACATCCAGACAGGCAACGATCTATCCAGGTTTATGATGCCAAAAGAAGAAGATACTGTTGTATGCTTGAGTTTTTAATGTGTGAGCACTTACGTCGACATCATGTCACCCTGCACATCCAACTGAGCCTTAGTTTACCCTGTTTTGTCATACTTACACTGCACAGTTGTGATCTTTTATCATACTAGTTTCTTTTACCTACATAGATTAGGCTAGAGGTACATGCCCTATACAGGGTGTTATTAAATAAGTATGAAAAACTTTAAGGGATAATTCTACATGAAAAAATATAATATAATAATACCAAAGTAGAACAATAATAGAAAATATTACTAAAAAGATTTTAACTAGCTGCAAAGCTACAACAAATGTTCAAAATTACCTCCTTTAAAGGTGACAATAATTTTATATTCACCATTGGCGCCCATACAGGTAATGTTCTAAATTTTTTAAAGAAAAGAAAATAGTACGCCACTGAGAAACGTCAAATTAAAAATCATTTTTGAAATCCTCGTTCAATTTACGACAAAAAATCATTCTTGTCTTTTGTCATATGAGGCACCGTTTTGTACAAAAAAATAAAACATCTTAAAGGCCGTGGATCTTCTCACCATCAAATAATTTGAGCAAACTCCGGAAGTACGTCAAAGTGACGTCACAATTGAAGTTTGTTGAAATTCTAAACATCGGTGTTCTCACTATCAGTCTAGTTCTAGTTTGATCAAATTTTATGTATAAAGAGTTGTCTAACTTGTTTGTACCTACTTATTTAAAATTCAAAACTTTCTTATCCCCAATAAAAATTGAAAATGAAAGTAAAAGGCTGAAAGGGAGTTGTGACTTTGTTGTCAAGTAGGGCACCTATTACCACTTTTCGGGCATATCAGGCAGAAAAAAATAGAAAAAAAAGAATGTAGGCTAGATCTTGACTTTTTCCATGAAATGAAAGCCCTAATAATAACTAAATTGTGTACAAGAAGACATTGGGAAAAAATACATCTTTGAGTGAAAGCATCAATAGTGCGAACAGGTATATGATTGAATTAACAGTATTTATATTAATTTAAACAATATTGTTCTTTACAGTTGTTGCTTTACGCTAGATAGGCACAAGGCTCACATTAAAAAGGGTAAGCTTTTCCACGAGAATTGCATATAATTTTTCTAAATTAGCAATAAATTTAATAGCAAATAGCAGTTTCCACATTGTCTAGAAGCTATGGATGGAAAAAATGTGAACTTTCAACCTCTCAGAAGGGATACTATAGAAATAATTATAAAGAAACTGAGAGCCATTACTTTTTGCTGTATTATAATATAATATTATGCAGATGGTCAATTTCTTATTGTAGATATAAGAAGAAATGATCCAAAGATATCAGATTCAAATTTCAGATTTTTTTTTTAATATCAATGGTGCAGTTAGCAGCATTCGCCTGTGAATAAGTTTAGAATGTAAATTATTTGACTGCGTTTTTATTTAAGCCTTACTTTACTTATTCTTATTGTATATTTGAAGATTTACAATTATTATTACTTATTACACTGATAATTAATATAATTAGTTTTATTAATATTATGAGTGACCAAAATAAATAAAAATAAAACAAGTGTTATTTCGACTAACAAACCAGAAACAATCCTACTAGTGCAGTGATGTTAAAAAGGGATTTAAAAATGGTGTGCTGTATTTTTAAACTGGATATCAAGTAAATAATATGTCATATCAACAAAGTTATTTCCTAGTGCTAATAGCACAGCTCAAGATGGACTACCAAGATCAAAATCAACAGATGCCAGGTTTATCCACACAAATGAAACCAATTATTCCACAATATTTATCACAACCAAATTCTTAGCCTTTCAACCCAAACCTAGTAGGTAGTCGGTACATATATATCAAAACCCACAAGCATTCCAACACTTGGACGAATAATAAGCCCCAAATTGTCTCTGAATTGTAGAAGGGAGACAGTAACAAACCAAAAAAAATCCTGATGAGAAAAAATCTAGAAAACAAACAAGAGTAACTATTGGCTACAAAAGCTGCTGTATATAAATAACTTGTTTAGTATGCACGATGAAGAAAGCAAAGAAGGAAATGATCAACAAAATAATTTGAATATGTAGCGAAGCCACCACTGATAAACATATACAGTGTCTCACAGCTTAAATGATGCAGTCACTACTCAAGAGGCTTTTCATCGATTGTCATTTGTTTCGAGCTTCTGTCATATGTTGTATAATCTGTGTATAATAATAATATAAACGGATTATTCAGCATATGACAGGAGCTCGAAACAAATGACTGTGAATGAAAAGCCGTATAAAACTAGCTTGTGTCAGTTGCTCAATATGTATTAGGAAAAAATTACATACTGAAAGTAAGTTAGTATAAGTATTTTAAAATAGCTGTTTTGGGTTTCAAATATACCATACTTAAATAACAATAAACTTTTGAAATAAATTTAATTATTTATTTATTTATTCACAGGCAAGCCCTATTCAGATATAAATGTTACAGTGCTCTAAATTATCATAATATAACATTACAAAGTGGTTTGAGAAAAAAATAATTCCGAGTAGTACAGTTACAAAAAAGAAAAAAGAATAAGATAACATATAGGTCAGTACAATTACAAACAAATGATAACACATAAATCAATTCAGAAATGTTCCAAGATATAACGGTTTTGAGTTATGTAATACATACAGGTCATGTAACACTAATCACAATACAAAAGCTCTGGCCGAAAGTATTAAAAAGTTAGAGAAGAAATATGATTTTTAAAGCGGGAAACTGAATATTAAAAATTTCGAGGTTATTTAATGAGTTAGCTAATCGAAAAGTTCTAGGAATAAATGTGTTGTAAGAATAATTGAATCTATGAAAAGAAACATAAAAGGTTTGCACCTGCCTAGTAGAACGACTAGGGACAAATAGAGATATTTTGGAGAGAAGCTCGGGGCAGTTACACAGTCCGTTGATAATTTTAAATAAAATTATTAAGTCTCTTTGTTTTCTGCGTACCTCAAGAGGAGGTAAGTTCAGTATGCGCTCTAATACAGAATAGTCGTAGCACATGCATCTTAGTGGCAGTATACCTCAGAAAATTGTGTTGGACAGCCTCAAGTTTCAGTTTATGAGTAAAGTAATAGGGGGACCAAATTGTAGAATAGTAATCGAAATGAGAAAATTAACAACCAAAACCAAAATCAGGATATTTAATACAAATGTAAAGAGCATTTTGCTATATGCAGCAGAAACTTGGAAAATAGAGAAAAAGATTATACAAAAGGTTCAAACATTTGTAAATAGATGCCTTAGACGAATATTGCAAATATAATGGCCAAATCGGATAAGTAGGTAACAAGGAACTTTGGAGAAAAACTAATCAAGAGCCGATAGCCAAAACGATAAATAGACGCAAATGGAAGTTTATTGGACACACATTAAGGAAAAATGAAGATGATATAACCAAAAAAGCCCTGGATTACCAACCAACTGGAAAAAGAAAACAAGGCAGACCAATGACATCCTGGAAAAGAAATATTACCAGAGAGCTAGAAAACAATGGGTTAACATGGAAAGAGGTGAAAGCCCTGGCCAGAAACAGAGCTGAATGGAGGGGGACTGTAGAGGCCCTATGTTCCAAATGGAATCAAGAGGAGTAAAGTAAGTAAGTAATCGAAATGAGATCTAACCAGGCAGAAATAAAGGGATTTAATAGTTGAGATGTTAGTAAAGTCTCTGGTGGTTCTTTTTATAAAGCCAAGCATCTTCATAGACTTCTGTATTGTACTGGAAATGTGTGATTTATAGCTAAGGGCGGAGTCAAGGATCACACCTAGATCCTTAGTTTCAGAGGCAGAAATTTGGTACTCGTCATAGTAATGGATATAGCCAAAGATGGTAAATAAATGTTCATCAACAGTAGAGCACATTATTCAGTGTTACCGAAATGAAAATTAAAATGAAGAACTAAAATTAAAAAAATGAAAGCACGTAGGAGGTGGAGTGATGAGATGTGGGGGTGTATGTTGTCTGCAGGAGTACGTAACATGCATTTTATTGACGGTAATATGAGCCAATACATGTATTTGGATATACTAAGACAGCATCTCACTGCTAGTGCTCAAAAATTAGGTATCAATGATAATTATTACCAATTTCATCAGGGCATCGATTCAAAACATGTTATATCGTTTTCGTACTTTGTTGCTTCAAAATTAGGTATCCATGATAATTACCAGTTTTATCAGGACATTGATCCAAAACATCTGTTATATCGTGTTCATATTTGGTTGCTTTATAAGTGCTGAAAAGTCATTAAAACACCAGCCCAGTCACCAGATTTGAATGTTAGTGAAAATGTGCGACATTAAAAAATAATGTAAATATTACTCCAACCATAACTGATAATGAAGAAGGACCTATAAAATATTAGCAATCATAGTTCACTGCCTTGTGTTTATTTTCTTATTTAAAATTATTAATATTCTTATTTAAAAGTTTGCTTTATCATCTTAGCTGACATCAAAATCATACATAAAATAATTCAAGGTTTACTGTTACTTAAGTATGGTATATTTAAAACCCAAAACATAGCTTATGCTATTTTAAAAGAGGTATAGTAACTTACTTTCAGTATGTAATTATTTTCTAATCGATATTGAGCTACTGACACAAGTAGCGACTGCATCATTTCAGAATTTAAGCTGTGAGCCACTCGTTGTAGTAATCAGAATCAGTAATAATAATATTGTTCATAAAATAGGACTTTTCAACGCTTCCCATTTGTTTGAATATTAATTTATTTACATAAAAATTAAAATTCCATCATGTTATGTCTAACAGCTGATTGTCATTTATCCCTACATATTTTTCGACCAATCAAAATTGCAGTTTGAGCAAACTGACCTTGAATTAGAGAATTTGAACAAACTCAGGATGTGACGTCACTAACTGTCACTTTCAGTTTGCTCAAACCAGTTTGATCACATTATTTGATGGTGAGAATACGGCTTAACGCTTACAAATTATTCGAGGTAGATTCCATATGCATAGAAATTTATTTCAAATACTTTGTAAACGTTAAGATATTTTATTTTTTTGCATAAAAACGGCGCCTCATATGAAAAAAAGACAAAAACGATTTTTTGTCGTAATTTGAACGAGGAATTCAAAAATGATTTTTAATTTGACATATCTCAGTGGCGTACTATTTTTTTCTTTAAAAAATTCGAGCCATTACCCGTACGCGCGCCAATGGTGAATATAAAATTAATTTATTTTGAACATTTGTTGTAGCCTTGCACATAGTTAAAATTTTTTTGGAAATATTTCCTGTTATTGTTCTAGTTTGGCATTATTTTATTGGGGAGTTCTTGATAATGTATTACGAAATGAAAAATACGTGCGAAGATGTTTTATTTTTTTGCATAAAAACGGTGCACCATATGAAAAAAAGACAAGAAAGGTTCTTTATCATAAATTAAACGTGGAATACAAAAATAATTTTTAATTTGAAATATCTCAGTGGCGTACTATTTTTTTCTTTAAAAAAATTCAGACCATTACCCGTAGGCGCGCCAATGAGGAATATACGATTGTTATTTGTTTGCCAAAAAATGCACAATAACTACCTCTTGAAACCCACCAAATTTAATTTTCATAGCTTAAAAGGTCTTAGAACAAAAAAAAAATTCGCAGTTTGAAAAAAAAATTTCAACACCCCGTATCTTGGAAACGAAGCATTTGCGGACATACATTTATCGAGCAAACTGTCATTATTTTTTCATGTAGAATTACCCCGTAAAGTTTTTAATACTTATTTACTAATACCCTCTATATTGTAAACAGATGCGTTTGATTTTAATAATCTTTATCGCCAACCGTCACTAAATTCATTAATTATTGTACTCATTTGCAGCAGTAAAGTAACACGTTATTGTACTGAAAGAAGAATTTACTTTACCTGCCGCGATTAATCAAATTAACCGAGATTGAATGTAAGTGGTCGATGGCAGTAATCGAATGGCGAGTATTTGAGTGAACTTAAAATTTATTTACTTTAATTATTAAAAATATTGTACAACATTTACATTATTATTAATTAAATGTATGTCAAAAAGTGAAATTCTGTAGTATTTTGCAATTATATTCATACAAAATAAATCAAAACTTTACAGATTTAGTAATTAGGTATTCAATATTGATAACTATCGATTAAACATCGAAACCGGCCAACATGCAAAAATCATCTGTCATTACTGTCATACAAAATTTTTATTTCGTCTAAGATTAAATTTTTTTTTAAATTGTAGTAAGTTAATTAATGTTTTTTATGATTGACGATAAAATTTTGTATGCACCACGTCAATAAAGACTCTTTATCGATCTCGTCTGTTACCCGCCTCACTCGCTTCACGCCCTCTGCTTGTAATATCAGACCCGCTCGATAAAGAGTCACTTTACTGACTTGGTACATAAATAAATATTTTTCACCTAATTATTGCTTGCTGATGATGATGAAGAACAAACTGTGGGTGAAAAGTTTTGGGTGACACCCTGTATATTAAGGAAAAGGTTAAAATCATCGACATGAGTTACTACACATCCATTTATTATTTTTATTATAATATTTGGACAACAAAAATTGTTCTGTTAGTGCTTATTAAGTATATTAAATTCATGAATACAAGCCAACCAGCTTAGCGATACCTGTCGTACGATTAGGCTAGCGGCTAGAATATTTCCGTTATTTAAAAAATAGTTCTTGTGTCCATATTAGAGAGATTTTAGACCCTCTACCTTTTTAACGTACGTTAAACGTAAAACGTTATACTTGCCATGCGCATTGAGCAAAAAATAAGGGATAACGTGTTTACGTAAAATAGTTTTTGAATCCTTTCAGAAAATACGCATACAGACTAACGTTAATTGACATTAGGTAAAGGTAAATATAGGCCTATAAAACGGCAGTTGTGTGCTAAAACTTATGTTATTGAATTATTTGCCATAATGGAAGAAAATGTATTAAGACATTCACCAAAGACAATTTACTACTTTAGGAACACAAAACATCCATCCTAAATTTAAAAAGACAATTCAGTCAAGTGTTAGATTTCTCAAGAAATGGTGTAATTTAGAATTATTCTACCAGGGTTGCCAAGCAGATTATATTCAATTATATAATATGTTTATTACCTGATAGTTTTTAAGAAAAACAAATTTTGATTACAATTTTATACATCGTTACTATGTTTTTTATTCTAGTTGTCTTTGGTTCAGCTCATATGACATTTTTTTTTTCGTTTTTTTTTTGTAATTTAGATATATGACATTTGGCAACCTTACAAATACGTAATCCCTTAATAACGTGAACATTATTTCTACCTAAATAAGGGGATACCTTATCCGCTAATAAAGTAATACGTTATTTTTCTGTTAATGCGCATGAGCAGAATAACGTATAACGTTTAACGTTGATGAAATAAGGGGTCTAAAAACTCTCTATTAACTTGAAGTGGTTGTTTGACTTCTAAAGCACTTGGATAATAACGGTTAAAACATGGTTTGTAGTAATAAAAAATAAAGATATCAGCTAGTTACCAAACCGTCAAATAACCAAAGTAAAGCACTTAAGGGACACTCTTAGTAACCATATACATTTTAAAATGTATATTGTTACATATATTAATATAATTCTGTATGTATGACATGCGCATTAAGCTGGTACCTTATACTCAAGTATTACGAAAGTTACATACATTTTACGTTCATAAATATATATTAATATTTCTGTACTATTTTAAAAAAGTAAATACATATATTTTGAAATCTACAAATGGTGATATAAAGGAATATTCGTCAAAAGTTTAGTCGTAATTGATAAAATAAATATTTTGTCATAGAAAATATTAATTCTATGGAATATTAAAAATATCAAAAATAGTCTCGTATTCTTTATAAAAATTTCCAAAATTTCATCTCTTTTGGAAAACAAGTGCGTTAGATTGTCAAGGTAAAAAATGTATGTTATATAACAACATTTACTTTACTATTCATTCTGTATTTTGTAATTCATAGTATGTCTGGTATAACCTCTAGATGTGTTGACCAGACCTTTTCCTTCCACGTTTTTTAAAGAATCAGTGTTTTACACCTTTGGACATAATTCATTTTTGGACAAAAGACATATCTAACTGCTTTACGAATTATGTAAAGTTTGTTTAGCAGTAAATGGTTGACTTCAATTAGTGCGGTCGTAAATATTATTAAATTTATCTGACTTGGCCCCTTGTTAAGACCGGTCCGGAGCGATGAGCAAACGAGGTAGACACAGTTGGTCTTTTGACAATTAACACTGACTAGACGATACTCCTATAATAAAGCAAAGGATCCACAAAGTTTACAATAATTACGACAAAAACAAAAAAACGGATGTAAAATATATTGATTTGCCTTATATACCTGAAATTAATGTTTTCAAATGAGTTTTAAAATAAATTAAATCTATTTTAATTGCTAAGATTATAGAAAAACAAACAATCAAACATATTTAAATTTTACCTGAAACCGGACCTTTTATACTATTATCGGTTAACCCAGGATGTTTATAGTCGGTACTATTTGAAGTCAACCATTTACTGCTAAACAAACTTTACAATTTAGTACTTTACAGATTATGATAGGACTCTTTGTATTATTCTGGTACATTAATTTATACTCTAATTTCCGTTATAATTCTAAGGACTAAATGTGCGTGGACTTAAAATTGAATGTTTTCTTCTTTATCTTCATGTAGCTCATCCTTTAAGGATATTGGCGATCATCATGGCCCACTTTACTCTGTTTGAAGCGGTTCTGAAGCGTTCTATTGATTTTTGTTTTTTTTTTGTTCAGTGCCATTCCATACCTCTCGCAGTACATATTAAAAAGTAGAGAGTATTGAGGATAGTACACATCCTTGTCGCACTCCTCTTCTTATTGAAATCGCTTTAGATTTTTGTTGGTCTACTAGTCTACTCGAATGTTTTAGGAATGTTTGTATTTTTGTTTGAATGAATTGTAATATTTTTGTTTAGTACTAAATAAAATACAGTTTAATGGGGCAAAATTAATGATGTAGACTCGCAAACGTAGAAAAAAATGCTACGATGCTTTACAACATTGTAGCAATATTGTGTGATTTAATGTTTGTGAGATAAAAATCATTAAATGATAACATAATAAGTAAGTTTGTGGGCCATCAATGACGTCATCTATCTAACACGAATGAAATGTATTCTATTGCATGTGGGAGAAGGGAGATACACACGTAAATAGTAATACTTATAAACTAATGGCTTTAATTATAAGTTTTGAAATGTAGGGTAAAATTGAGATTATAGGAAAATTGTATTAGTGGTTGCATAGATCTACCAAGGATACCAATTGAAAATATAAATGAATGCTCTGGGTGCCAGGACATAAAGGAGTTGTTGATAACGATATTGCCACTATTCTTGTTAAGGGGAAAATACTCCTTTTATCGAACCAAATCTACCAGATCTTTTATATTCATTTTATATTCACCATTGGCGCGCATACAGGTCATAATACCGCATGCACGCTAATGGTGAATATAAAATTTTTAATTGTATGTCAAAGAATGCGCAATAACTACCTCTTAAAACCTACCAAATTTCATTTGTATATATCAACCGGTTTTACAGCAATAAATAAATCGTAAGTTTGTAAGAAAAAATTCAATATCCCGTATCTCGAAAACGAAGCATTTGCAGACATAGGTTTATCAAGCAAACGGTCATTATTTTTTCATGCAGAATTACCCCTAAAGTTTGTCGCACTTATTTAGAAATACCCTGTATTGATAAAGAACCTGGCTAGTTGTTAAAGTCCCTGACTTTTTTATTATCTAACATAAGCGAATAAGTAAAAAAACAAAACGTTAAGAAAACCTACAGTCACAGTCGGGGCTATAATTGGGTTTTAATTTTAATATTTTATAAAGACTAGAATATTCCACAGGGTGTTGCGAAAATTGAGAAAAAAAAAAACAGTTTGATTGGTACACCCGCTATACAACGAAAATTTACCTGTCTAGCAACAATATTATTACAGCGATATCGTTAAAGAATAAAGTGTTGAAAAAATTACTTAAAACGGATAACAGGTTTAGGAGATACAAGACATCAAAAATGACCCACTTTTTGGGGTGCCCGTTTTTCGTGCCGGTGAGTGTATATACAGTGCGTCCATAAAGTAACGCATAAATTCATTATTTCGTAAACCGGTGACTTTAAGGAAAAATCCCGAAACAGGTCGATTTTTATTTTTAAATTGCGATTTTTTGGCATATATATCATACTAGTGACGTCATCCATCTGGGCGTGATGACGTAATCGATTATTTTTTAAATGAGAACAGGGGTCATGTGATAGCTCATTTAAAAGAGTATTTAATTCTCTATCCAATAATATAAACATTAACATAATTATTTATACAGGGCGTCCAAAAAATATTTTTTAAATTAAATTAATTGACACAAAAAGCTGAATGTATGTAATTTGTTTAATTGTTAATGCATTTTACTGCTGTCAGAAAACAGAAAAATGTTTTATTTAAAAAATAAACATTGATTTTCGCTTAAACGAAATGTTCAAACTGTCAAGAGGCAGGTGGGTGGTATTTTAACATTGAATTTAAACGAAAAGTAATATTTATTTGTCAAATAAACAGTTTTTCCTGTTTTCTAACAACAGTAAAACTTATTTTGGAATAAATAAATTATACCGGGTGGTGAATAGTATAACGGGCCATAGGAAACTCAATGTAAAATTCTAAACTGTTGAATTCCTGCTTCCCTAATTATTTTACATCAAAAGTCATGAGAAACTATTTGTAGAGAATTGAAATCTGTATTAAAATCAAAAGTTAAAATTGTTCTACGATTTAAACGCATTCCAAAACTTTGAAAAATATAATACATTTGCCACAGAAGGTACGTGTAAGAGTTACGTCACACGTTACTATTTTTAACTGACAGTGCTCACACCACTGACTGAATAAAAAATCTTTATTATTAATACTTTCTCCGCAACTGAGGGTGTCTTATCAACTGTATTGTTTTTAAACAATAAATGATAAAAATAAAAATATTGACAGTTCAAAAATGTGAAAATAATAACTTCATTGTGACACATTATTGCACTGTGTGTAGCCTAATTTTGGGCTGAAAACCTAAAAAGTGTATTACATGTTTACACAATTTTGGAATATGTTTAATTCGTAGAACAATTTTAACAGTTGTTTTCAATACAGATTTCAATCATCTACAAATAGTTTTTAATGTAAGCACTGATGATGACTGGTAAACCAGTCGAAAACTGGTTATGTGATTGTGATGTAGCCCTTTTTAGGGATTTTAAATATACCTTTTATACAGGATTTACTGTTTTTTGTATTACATGGTATACAGCCTACTACAGGAAAACTTTTTTCCTTGTGGAGTTTCTAATGTCTTTTGATGTAAAATAATTATGGAAGCAGGAATTCAACAGTTTAGAATTTTACATTGAGTTTCCTATGGCCCGTTTTCCAATTCACCACCCGGTATACATTCTTGTTTTTGTCTCAATTAATTGAATTAATTTTTTTTAGCACCCTGTATAAATAATTATGTTAATGTTTATATAAGTGAATAGAGAATTGAGTTACCTTTCAAATGAGCTGTCACACAATCCCTATTCTCATTTAAAAAAATCATCGATTACGTCATCACGCCCAGATGGATGACGTCGCTAGTATGATATATATGCCAAAAAATGATAATTAAAAAATAAAAATCGAACTATTTCGGGATTTTTTCTTAAAGTCGCCGGTTTACGAAATAATGAATTTATGCGTTACTTTATGGACGCACTGTAGTATTTTTTGTAAATGTGCCTTTGTTTAGATTCAAACTTTTCTTAAATTTTTTAGTGGTTGTAGCAATGATATTTAAATATTTAACAATATCGCCACTTATGCAGGTACATAAAAAATTTTATTTTCGCCAGAAATACCTTCATCTAAAATTTATGTTATTGTGTTTAAAGGAAGTTTATTTAATACCCTGTAAAGTCCAAAATAAGTCACAAACAGAACGCTATTGGTTATGAATATTCCTCCATATGTCATACTATTACGTTTAGTTAATATTTGTCAAATATAAATAAATAAGTAGAATAACAAAAGGCAGAATAAAAACAATATAAATAACATTATTTTAGTACTATTAACGAATGTAGTGAAATGAAGACGGTTTACAGAGATATACTGAAATACTCTTTCATATTCTGGGGTGGTATCTTCGCTGGATGAAACTCGTACTTCATGTATCATCAGGAATTCAACCTGTAAATTTAAACATGTTCTATTAGAATAACATTTGAAATGAATAAAAACTTAAATAATAGAGAAAAAGCCGAGAAAGAGCGAGACGTACTGGGAGAAGTCTGGCAACACTGCGTTACACATCAACTCTCATTTTCCCCACTAGTTTCGTCTCGCTGCTTTGCTCAGTGTCAGCCTAGCAGCCTTCGAAGATGGAGTTCCCGGTCGCTGTTACGACCGGGACCTCCATGGAAACATGAAGATATCTGCGACACCTCCTACGATATAGTAAGACAATGTTGTTTATCTATATTAGATGAACTAGCGATTTAAAATTTTATATTTTCGAAGTTGCAAAATGGATACTTACGAAGCCTTAAAAGGGCAATGTGGAGTTCGAATTGTGGGAGAAACTATTAACATCAGATATGCAGTTGACACAGCTATCATAGCTGAAAGTATCGAAGATCTTCAATTCCTTATAGACCGAGTCAATAGAGAATGCTACAATAACGGACTTGGCATAAATAAATTAAAGACAAATTTACTTGTGGTTAGTAAACAACAAGTCGGCCCTATGCAACTAATTGTCAACACTGAACCAATTACAAATGTTAACCATTTTAAATACCTAGGATGTCGGATAAACGAGACACTAAATTCTGATGAAGAAATTAAAACTCGTATAGAAATTGCAAGAGGAGCATTTATGAAACTTAGATCTATACTGATCAATTCTCAGATGAACTTACAACTACAATCAATTTCCTAAAATGTTATGTGTCCTGTATTATTATAGGTATGGATGTGAAACCTGGATCATGATGAACAAATTGGAAGCCTTCGAGCTGTAGTCATATTATCGTAGAATGCTCAAAATATTATAGGTTCAACGCATTTCAAACATAGAAGTCTTTAAACAGAATCGGTGAAGGTGACTGGATTAAGATGGTAAAAAAGAGAAAACTTGGATATATGAGGCATATTATGAGAGATAGCAGATACTATGTAGGTTGTATTACAACCTAGATATATGTTTAGCCTTTGTAGACTATGAAAAAGCGTTCGATAGTGTCGAGATATGGGCGATAGAAAAAGCTCTAAATAACAGCAGAATAGACTCCAGGTACAGGCAACTCTTACATAAGTATAAAACAGCAACAATGACAGTCGAATGGGAAAATAAAACAAACAAAACTAATCCAATAGAAATACATAGAGGCGTAAGTCAAGGAGATCCCCAAAACTCTTCACCTTAACTCTGGAAGACGTCTTTAAAGAACTGGAATGGAAAGACATGGGTATCAACATAAACGGGAAGAATCTCAATCACCTCAAATATTGCGATGATGTTGTCCTTATTACAACCAACCAAGAAGAACTAGCCACAATGCTGACTCAACTAGTACACGCATCAGAGAAGATAGGATTAAAAATGAACATGAGTAAAACAAAAATCATGACAAATACAAATGACAGAATAAATATTAATATAAATAATGTCAATATTGAGGTTGTTGACGAATATATTTATATACCTGGGTCAAATAATCAAAGCTAATAAAGAGAACCAAACAATTGAAGTACAGAGAAGAATCCGATGGACGTGGGCAGCGTTTGGAAAGTTAAGATGGATACTAAAAAGCACAAAGATACAACAGTACCTAAAAACCCGTGTATTTAACCAGTGCATCCTTCCTGTTCTGACGTATGGCTCAGAAACATGGACATTAAGAAAGGCCAACATAAACAAAATAGACATAACTCAGAGAAAAATAGAAAGATCCATGTTGGGAATAAAACTACAAGACAGAAAATCAAACAAAAGAGAGAAAACAAAAGTAAAAAATGTAACTGAACATATAACAGGGTTAAAATGGAGATTTGCCGGCCACAATGCGAGACAGGAAGATAAAAGATGGAATGCTGAAATACAAAACTGGAGACCGTGGACAGGAAGAAGAGGAAAGACCTCAGATGCGATGGAGGGACGATATTGTTAAAGCTGCAGGAACTAACTGGAAAAGCGCAGCCAAGGACAGACGGAAATGGACATTTTGAGAAGGCCTATGTCCAAAGTTGGATAGAAATGGGCTAAAGAAGAAGAAAGAAGAAGCAGATACTGGATACTTCATTTAATACTAAACGGAAAGATCGACGAAAAAAGAGGAATTGGTAGAAAGAAATATTCATGGCTCCGAAACCTTCGTCAATGGACTTATCAGCAGATGAATTGTTACATGTCGCGCAAGATCGAGAACGATATCGGCAAATTGTCATGGAAGCTACTCCCGCCTAAAATTTGGGCACGGTACTCAAAGAAGAAGATAAATCATATAAATATGTACTAACTTAAGAGTCCCAGGAACGCTCGGTACCCGCTGTATACCATAATCCAACCTCATTGTTGATGCATCTTGGGAATGGGTCATATCTGGCTGTGCGTGAAGTCCAAACAACAACTCTGAGGGTTGGGCAGTTCGTCGTCTTATTTTAGATTTGGACTGCGACTGCGACTGGGAAAGTTGAGATTCGGGAATAGATAAACTAAAAGATAATATAGGTACTAGTAAATATCTTGGTATCTTAGAAAAAATAGTTTTTTATCAATTGTTTCATACGTGGGTGGTCTAATAAGTACTTAGCTTCTCCGCCCGATGGCGTCGTTATCGCACGAGAAATCTACTATCGCATAAATGCTCGGGCGCCATTTGTAACGTCTGTCGTTGTATTTGATGCTCCGGGTAACAAAATTCAGTCCAAGAGAAAAAGGTTCGCTTTTTAAGACATTTTTATTTAGAATCAGAACATAAAAAAGATAAGATAATTAGCCTTAATTACTCGTTAATTTCGTTAATAAAATATATTTATAATCTACGCATCGAGTTTACGGTTCGGGTCGACGTGACGATATTTTGTACATGAATTAATAATAATGACGATCGCGTGGATTAGGAATTACCTTTATTAATATGGAATGGACGTAAAAGGATAGGATATCTCGCTCGGCTCGCCAGGAGAAAAGACATGTTGGGAAATACGATCACCGCTCGTATAAGGATAGGTAAAAGGAAACCGTCGAAATTCGTTCAACGCCCCAAAGACGACGGTGAACGATGGTCGTGATAATTCACCTCTTATACCTCGTTGTTGTTTATTATTCTTCGATCAACGCTCCAAGAATAATAAATAACTAGGCTTTCCGTTCCGACTTTTATATCGTCCGAGACGGTACAAAAACACGTTTTACTTAATTCATTGGCGTTCTCTAGACGATAATATTATGTTATCGTCACAATACATTATTACAGATGGCGAGACGGCCAATGTTAAAATCTCAGCCGAAAGCGACCGTGTCTGGGAATTTTAGAAAAATAAAAAAAAGCAATATCGTCCGGCGATTCGATTTTTGTTTTTGGAAGGGAAACCGCACAGTGAAATCACTTGTGAAACACAGTGAAAGAGCGCTTGAATGCTCTTTGATTTACGATGCCTCTTCTCCTTCTATGGCGACAGACAAAAATTGGTTTATCGAGTTTCAACGTGATCGCACGTCGGTTTTTGATAAATCACGTCCAGGTGCCCTGAAAATGGCTACCACGGAGTATAACGTAAAAAAATCCACGATCGCCTATTAGTAGACCGTCAACTGAAGGTTCTCGAGATGGCTGAGGCAGTAGACATCTCAAAAGATCGCGTGAGTCATTGGTCTAAGACGTCTAAGACTAAAAACGTTTTCGAGCAACTATTTTAAGACAGCTGATTCTTTAATACATTATTCCCTATGCATCCTAGAACACCTTACCGGTCATCTGGCTACTGAGACAGGTTGCGTTCATTACTGCGCAGCGCACCTGTACAGGGAAATATATCGAATTTAAAATTATTTTAAGACGAAACATTTTTTTGCCATTACTTGTAAAACATTCTTAGAAATATGAATTATAATTGCTAGACATTTCTGTGGTTGCTAAATACTTGCCAGACGCTATAGTCTAAATGGCTTTCAACGTTTTCAAACAACTATTTTAAGACAGCTGATTCTTTAATATATTATTCCCTATGAATCCTCAAACACCTTACCGGCCATCTGGCTACTGAAACAGGTTGCGTTCATTACCGCGCAGCACACCTGTACAGGTAAATATATCGAATTTAAAATTATTTTAAGACGAAAATTTTTTTGCCATTACTTTCTAAAAATGATCAGAAACATGAATTACAATTGCCAGACATTTCTGTGGTTGCTAAATGCGCGCCAGACGCTATTTATTATAAATAATAATAGAAAAATTTAAATCATTTTAGTATGTCTGTAATTTTAATATTATATTATTAACACATAAATAAATGCAAAATTAATTTGCCAGACATTAATTCGGTTGCATTCACCAGCCAGATGGATTTAAAATCGTTTAAAATAATATATATTTTCAGCAAAACGTACGCTGGCTATGTTAGGAAATAAGACAAACAAAAGATACAGGTAAATATATTTGAAATTAGTTTAAGACGAATTTTTTTTTGTCATTACTTTTTAAACATTATTAGAAACATGAATTATAATTGCCAGACGCTAAATGTTCTGTGGTTGCTAAATGCGCGCCAGACGCTATTTATTATAAATAATAATAGAAAAGTTTACATCATTTTAGTATGTCTGTAATTTTAATATTATATTATTAACACATAAATAAATGCAAAATTAATTTGCCAGACATTAACTCGGTTGCAGTCATCAGCCAGATCAAATTAAAGTTGTAGGGTATTCCAGTAATATATTGGTTATTACAGAAAGATAGCGGTAGAGTAGACTGGCGGAAAGAGAGAGGAATAAATCTACCTACGGCATTTAAAATTTTTATTTATCTCAACCTAGCTAATAAAGACAGAATTAAATATGTAAAATGGTAATAAATAAAAATTATTGTCCAAATTTTCAACAAAATAATAAAAAATAATATTTTTTATTCTGGGAATAATTTTTTTCATTTAAATTGTTTAAATTAATTCCACAATTAATGTTTTTCATCCACAAAAGTTATTACATTCTCGTTTTTTCCTTGCAAAACACACATTGTATTTTATTTGCCATTATATTGTATCACAATTACTTTTCACTAAATAGAAACTCGACAAGAATCGTTAACAAACTGTCAATTTATTGTGACTGACCCATCTTAATAACATGTGCGGACAACATTCATCCCCGAAATTGTCGTATCTTTTGTTTGTCTAGTTTCTTAACCCAACCAGCGATCGTTTTGCTGAAAATACACATTATTTTTATGATTTTAAGTCCATCTGGCTGGTGAATGCAACCGAATTAATGCCTGGCAAATTAATTTTGCATTTATTTATGTGTAAATAATATAATATTAAAATTTCAGACATACTAAAATTATTTAAATTTTTCAATTATTATTTATAAAAAATAGCGTCTGGCGCATATTTAGCAACCACAGAAATGCCTGGCAATTATAATTCATATTTCTAATAATGTTTAAAAAGTAATGGCAAACAAATTGTTCGTCTTAAAATAATTTTAAATTCGATATATTTACCTGTACAGGTGCGCTGCGCACTAATGAATGCAACCTGTCTCAGTAGCCAGATGGCCGGTAAAGTGTTCAAGGAAGCATAGGGAATAATATATTAAAAAACCAAGTGTCTTAAAATCACTGTTTTCCTGACGTTGGTCCACATATCCCGCCTTGGTCCACATATCCCGCATGAAATGTTGGACATGAGAAAGCTATTGGCGCGATGGGTGCTGCGTTTTCGCACTCAGGCCAATAAGCGCCACCACGGGACCACTTCAGAGCAATGTCTGAGGCCGTTTATGCGTAATCTGAAGGATTTTCTACGTTGCTTCATAACCGTAAACGAAACTTGGATCCACCGGTACTCACCAGAAACCAACGAACAGTTACAGTGGACGTCACCCCGCGAACATGCTCTGAAGAAGGACAAGACCGTTCTCTGATGGAAAAGTGATGGCCAACGTTTGCTGAGATTCACAAAATTTGATCTACACTGCGCGTCAGAGAAAACAGGCACCCCAAAAAATGGGTCATATTTGATGTCTCGTATCTCCTAAACCTGTTATCCGATTTAAGTAATTTTTTTAATATGTTATAGCCTTATTCTATAACAATATTGCTGTAATAATATTGTTACTAAATAGGTAAATTTTCATTGTATACCGGGTGTACGAATCAAACTGTATTTTTTTCTCAAAGTTCGCAACACCCTGTGGAATATTCTAGCATTTATAAAATACTGAAATTAAAACCCGAATATAGCCTCAAGTTTTCTCAACATTCTGTTTTTTGATTCATTTGCTTATATTGGATAATACAAAAGTTAGGTACTTTAACAACTAGCAATGTTCTTCATCAGTACATGGTGTTTCTAAATAAGTGCGACAAACTTTAAGGGGTAATTCTGCATTAGAAAATAATGACAGTTTGCTTTATAAACATATGTCCGCAAATGTTTCGTTTCCGAGATACGGGATGTTGAATTTTTTCTTACAAACTGATGATTTATTTATTGCTTTAAAATCGGTTGAAATATATGCAAATGGAATTTGATGTATATGCAAATGGAATTTGGGTTTTAATACGTAGTTATTGCACATTTTTTGACATACAATTAAGAATTTTATATTCACCACTGGCGTGCATACGGGTAATATGATTGGTCATATTACCCGTATGCACGCCAATGGTGAATACAAAATTCTTAGTTGCATGTCAAAAAATGCGCAATAACTACCTATCTCTTAAAACCTACCAAATTTTATTTGCATATTTCAACCGGTTTTAGGGCAATAAATAAATGGTCAGTTTGTAAGAAAAAATTCAACATCCCGTATCTCGGAAACGAAACATTTGCGGACATATGTTTATAAAGCAAACGGTCATTATTTTTTCATGCAGAATTACCCCTTAAAGTTTGTCACACTTATTTAGAAACGCCATGTACTCATGAAGAACATAGCTAGTTGTTAAAGTAAGTACCTAACTTTTGTATTATCCAATATAAGCAAATGAATCAAAAAACAGAATGTTAAGAAAGCCTGAGCAGGGCTGCTTTATCCATTAGGCAATATAGGCAGTTGCCTAGGGCGGCAAATTATGAGAGGGCGGCAAAAATACTGTACAAAAAAATATTTGTATATAAATATTAAAATCGAATAACATTTAAGTACATCCATCAATGGAATAGAAGTAGGCATTAATTTCTAGAAAACATCCCTAACAAAAAATGTACAAAATGTACAAATAAACAGATCCCTAACAAGGAATCATTTTTCCAGAAAAATGATGAACGGTGAAATGAAGTTCAGGAATTGGCTACCTTATTCTACATCTATGTAAAAAGAGTGTATTTTATATTCCTTGACGTCTATTTCAGGCGCAACCGAATGGAATGCTGGCGTCAGATTAAAACAATATGAAGAATCAAAGGTCCACACGGCAAATGTCTTGAATTTATTCAATCGAGGTAATTTAAAAAACAGAATAGACTGTTTCATAAAAAGTACATTCAGAAGCGAAGTAGGTACAATACTGGCGTAACGTTTTGTAACGTGTTGTTGCAACAATAATTACACTGGCCACAAGGGGACTTGCCATTAGAGATAATTCAGTTATAGGATCAGTTCAAAACGGCAACTTTTTAGGTTGTTTAGTGCTCATAGCAGAATTTGATCCTTTTTACGCGAGCACCTTACTAAATTTGGAAATATTGGTCAAGGGAACTGTAATTATCTGTCAAACACTATATGCGAGGAATGAGGAACTAATAGTTTTGATGGGAAGAAAAGTAAGAAGAACGATTGTTGGCGAATTAAAGCAATAAAGATACTATAAATAGTTGATTCGACACCAGACGTGTCTCATGCTGATCAGCTAGCATTTTTAGTTCGCTATGTTTCTGATGATGGTATGCCGACTGAAAGATTTTTTAAATATATTCCATCTGAAGGTCACAAATCTGCTGCTTTGGAATCGACAGGGATTTCGACTTTAGAGGAATGTACCGTTGATTTAAGTTATTTTCGCGGCCAGTCATAGGATAACGCATCCAATATGTCTGGCAAATATTCAGGACTGCAGGCCAGAGTAAAAAATCACAATAAACTTGCTGAGGATGTACCCTGGATATTCTCTCAATTATTTACATGTTTTTCGGCTTCCACATATAGATGGAAAATTTTGACTGACAACTTAAAATCACCTGTTGTGAAATCTCTTAGTGAAACTAGCAGCGGCGGATCCAGCATCGTTAAGAGGGGGGGCCGATTGGCTAAAGGCTGTAACGGGATGAGATGGTAAAATCTGCACTCGGCTAAATTTGTATTTGGGTGTGGTAACTAGAAAGTACATATTTCAAAACCACCTTAGCCAAATTTTTAGCTCTCTATGTGGCCCCAGGTGTCCCCTCCCGCAAAAATGTGTTTTTTAAAAAAAATTTTGTGAGTGATCCTTGGGTTTGAACAATCTAAAAAAATTCAAAAACATACATTGTTATGTCCAAAATCACATTTTTGTTTCATACGTAACATACATTCCGATGTCCAAAATCACTGATTTTTTCAGATTTTTTTATCAAGAGTTCAGGAAAATTTTTATTGAGTTTTTTATTGAGTTCAGGAAAATTTTTTGAAATTTTCAAAATAAATTAAAGGTTATGTAGGAAATTATGGTGGACACAGAAATATTTATTTGTTTTTTTTTGTGTAGGTATTTGTTTCCGTTCTTTTGAATGGCGGGGTTATATTTGCCATTTTGTCGCCGTAAATTACTCAGAATTCGAAAAAAAACTCATTTTTTATGTCCCTCTTTATATTCTTAGCGTTTACTTAGCGATCCTTTGCTTTTAAAACCGGAAAAGGACAGTTCTGTGTCCGCCAAAAATTTCCTCCATAACCCAAATTTTTTAGAATATGTCTAAAATTTTTCCTGAGCTCAATTTTGATCTAAAAATTCTGAAACAAAAATCAGTGTGTTTTTGGATATAACAGTGTATGTTCCTAAATTTTTTAAAATTATTTAAAGCGAAGGATCGTTCAGAAATTTTTTTTCGAAAAATCATTTGTTGCGATAGGGGACACCTATGGTCACGTAGGGAGCTAAAAATTTGGCTAAGGGGGTCTTGAAATATGTACTTTCTAGTGCCCAACCCTAAATACGAATCTAGCTGAGTGCAGATTTACCATCCTATTTCGCATAGTCTTTCTTTAAATTTAAATGAATGTTTTTATAATCTTTATACAGGGTGTTTTATTAATAATAATTGTCCATACAGTAACTGGATAATCCTTAGCACAGAATACGAAGATTTAACCTAAAAGAGTTAAATAAAATGTGGTTACTTACTGAGTTACAGGATGTTTTATCTAAAAATTTAAAAATTATTTTTGCTCAGAATTTTAAAACTATTCAACGTATCCTTTTCATACTTGGCAGAAAGTCCGACTACTATACACCTTACTATAGTATGATAAACAAACGTTTCTAGCTACTACCAGAGGTGTACGACAGGGGATAGTGAATGTTTGACCCTTCTCAAATTCTACTCCACTGGAGGAATTACTATTTTAGTGCCATTTTTAGATTCTCCAATACTTACTACGTAAATAATATACTCTTCATTGGTAACGATAAAATCATTATTTTTCGAGATATTTGAAGTTAAATATGAAACGGCACAGTTATTTTGATTATTTTATGATATTGATTCATATGATTAAAATTTAAATATTATTTGTACACAGTACTTCAAAACTTTTTGCAATATCCTTGTCATACTTGGCAGAAAGTGTAGGTACTGTACACCCTACTAAATTAAGATAATAAACGGTTCTAGCTACTACCAGAGGCGTACGACAGGGGATAGTGGCTGGTTGACCCTTTCCAAATTCTACGCCACTGACGAAATTGTTATTTTAGTGTAATTTTTTGATTTTTCAATACTTTTTATGTAAATAATATACTCTTCATTCTAATCATAAAATGATTAGTTTTCGAGATATATTTGAAATTATAAATGAATCGACATAATATATTAATTAAAATATGCGTGTCGTTTCATTTCTAACTTCAAAGACTTTATCGTTACGAATGAAGAATATATAATTTTCATAGAAAGTATTGGAGAAGAATTGGAGAAGAAAGTGGCGTAGAATTTGGAAAGGGTCAACCATTCACTTCCCCCGTCGTACTCCTCTGGTAACAGACAGAAACGTTTGTTTAACATAATTTAGTAGTTTGTAGAGTACCTACATTTCCTGCCAAATATGAAAAGGATATAAGTCGAATAGTTTTAAAATGCTGAGCAAAAATAGTTTTTAAATTTTTAGATAAAACACTCTGTAACTCGGTAAGGAACCACATTTAATTTAAGTGTTTTAGGTTAAATCTTCGTATTTTGTGCTAAGTTTTCTCCAGTTACTATATGGACAATTATTAATGAAACACCTTGTATATAAAAAAAAAATAATCACTTGGTTTGAGAGGGGGCCGATCGCCCCCATCGCCCCCCCTTGGATCCGCCACTGGAAACTAGGTGGTCCGCAAGGGCAAACGCATCTAAATCGTTATACACTAGCTTCAGCGAATTAAAACTGCTCTTTTTAATATCTCAATGACGAATGTCAAACTGTAGCTGTGAAAGATCAATCACTTTCTATATTTAAAAAAAATGGACACTTTTGAAATGACGTTATTACCTAGCTGTCATTTGGCAACATATTTTAGAAAGAGTGAACCTATCCAATAAGTATGTCCAGAGTCCTGCAATGGATCTGGGTTCTGTCGTTAAAGAGCATGAAGCTCTTTCAAATTACTTTACCTCAATCAGAAATAATTTTGCCATTTATGAAGAGGAAGCCAAAAAATTGTGCCCAAATAAAACATATAAAGAAGTAAGAAATAAGTTAATAAAATCATTTCTTTAATAAAATTGTGGCTTATTTCCCATCAAAACTAGTTAATTGCAAAAACGCCACAAGAAAATAGCTTCAGAATAACATTAAGAAATAAGAAATAGAAAAAGAAAAATTCAATTGGACGACGGGGCCGACGAACGAACTTTTCAGCTAGTGATGAGATGAAAATCCACATATTCTATAAATCGACACTCTGATAAGAGATCTGAATAGACGTCTGGAATCTTATCGACTTATTTATAGTCCGTCCGCTATAACTTTTCCCATGCAGTACGATTCATTTTCAATCAAATTAAGTCAAAACATAAATTGAAACGAACGTCGATGTGTACATACATTTTGTATACTGTATACTATATACTACACACATCGGCGTACGTTTCACTTTCTGTTTTGACTTAATTTGATTGAAAATGAATCGTACCGCATGGGAAAAGTTACAGAGGACGGACTATATCAATGTTTTCGTGTTATAACAGATTTTCCAAAATTAAACAATGAAGAAATTATTAAAGAAGCTGAAAATCTGATACAAATTTATAAAGACGACCTAGATACATCATTCATACATGACTGCATTTACTTAAAAGGATCATTTGGATACCACAATAAAATCACCAATAATTGATATATCTAAACCCCCTTTGTGGCTCAGTGGTAAGAGCGCCTACCTTTGGATCGAAAGGTCCGAATGGTCTTGAGTTCGAATCTCACCAGGGTCAGGAATTTTTCGTTTATTATAAATTAATAAATGAAAATAGTTTCTGTCCTTGTGGGATCGGTACTCACCGGAGGGACCGCAGACGTTCGGATACAATTATTAGCGTCTCTTTGCAAAGACAATGACGTCGACTTTGCAAAGTAACAAGACACTTACTCAACACATACACTACACATGGCACTATGTACCTAACTGCAAAAATTCACCGTACCTACCATGCCAATGGCCATTAGTTGTCGAGGCATTAGCTAAAAAAAAATTGATATACATCTAAATATTTAAAGAAGGGTGGATTGAAAGATATTTAGTCTAATTTTGACATTGGTTTGCGCATTTATTTGTGCATTCTTGCTGAAAGGTTATTTTCGAAAATGTTTTAACATTTTGTCGATTTTGTCCATAGAAAGTGACGTAACAAAGGCGATAAATTATGACGACATTACAGATGATTTTTCCAAAGAAAATCAAGAAATAAATCGAACTGGAATGGAAATTTTTTCTGTTATATGTATATATAAACATCGTAGTTTAAATCCATTTTTAGTGTATTCATATTTAAATAAAAAATTCTGCTTTTTTCCCAAAAATGGTACATGTTTGAAGGGCGGCTACTAGAGAATTGCCTAGGGCGTCAACTGACCTAAACGCGGCCCTGAACCTGAGGCTACAGTCGGGTTTTAATCTCAGTATTTTATAGATGCTAGAATATTCCACAGGGTGTTGCGAACTTTGAGAAAAAAAAACACAATTTGATTCGTACACCCGGTATAGAATGAAAATTTACCAGTTTAGCAACAATATTATTACAGCGATATTGTTAAAGAATAAGGCTATAACATATTCAAAAAACTACTTAAATCGGACAACAGGTTTAGGAGATACGAGACATCAAAAATGACCCATTTTTGGGGTGTCCGTTTTCTCTGACGTGCAGTGTATATCGGCTTTCTAAAAAAGGGCAAACCTGTCACAGGGCTTTACTATGCCGCATTATTGGGTCGATTTGACGCCGACTTACAAAAAAAAAACAATCCCAATTTGGGAATAAAACAGTTGTCTTCCACTATGATAACATATCAGCTCTCTCACACCTCCGCCGTCACCATGGTAAAACTGGTCAATTTGGACAACGAACTACTGTTCCATCCATCGTATTCTCCAATTTAGCCCTTTGCGACTTCTTTTTGTTTTCAAACTTGGAAAAGTCACTCGTCGGGCAGAAATTTAGGTCGAATGAAGAGTTCATCGCCGGCATGGAAGCCTACTTTGCGGACCTCTAGAAAACGTATTTTTCAGAAGGGTTAAAGAAGTTAAAGTATCGCTCGGTCAAGTGTATCGAGCTAAAATGAGGCAATATTTTAAAATAAATCGCCACTTTTCCAAAATTTTCGTTATTCTTTTGGAGGCTAAGTACTTATCGGATTTTTATTTATTTTTAATTGTACTTATGTACATAATAAAAAAACATGAAATTAATAAAAGAGTTGACAACTTACTGCATTTCTAAAGGTACAGGAGACGAAGATCGGGAAGAGGTGGAACTCGTAGTGTCGTTAGTATTACTAGAAATACTGGTAATGAGTTCTTTGGAAAATATTGGAATTTCATTATGAAGGACATGATCCAACAGTTGTCCTTTTACATTATTTTCTTGTTGCAGCTAAAACCAAAATTTATACAATCATTATAAAAAATCATATCTAAACCAAGAATCATGTACTGTCTATATTTGATTAAATTTTCTTCAATCCATAAGGTAAAAATGAATTTCCATATACAGGGTGTTTGGTAAAGAATGGGCCATAGCTTAACCTTAGCTTGCTGAGGTTAAAAGAGGTTGATTTAAGCTAACTTACCTTAGTACAAAAGTTGATAATAACCGAAATACAGGGTGTCAGAGCTAAAGTTTTATTTTATTTATTTTTGAATATTTCCTGACAGGCATGGGACAACAACACGAAATTTGGTAAGTGGTGCTGGTACTGTACACCCTACTAAATTACGTTAAACAAACATTTCTGGCTACTACCAGAGGCGTACGACGAGGGAGCGTTAATGGTTGACCTTTCCCAAATTCTACGCCACTGGCGGAATTGCTATTTTAGTGCAATTTTTTGATTCTCCAATACTTTCTATGTAAAAAACATACTCTTCATTCGTAACGATAAAGCCATTAGTTTTCGAGATATTTGAAGCTAAAAACGAAGGAATACATTAATCAAAATAAGTGTGCCTTTTCATTTTTAACTTCAAATATCTCGAAAACTAATGATTCTATCGTTACGAATGATGGGTATATTGTTTGCATAGAAAGTATTGGAGAATCTAAAAATTATGCTAAAATAGCAGTTTCATCAGTGGCGTAGAATTTGGGAAGGGTCAACCATTCACTTTTTCCTGTCGTACGCCTTTGGTAGTAGTCAGAAACGATTATTTAACATAACTTAGTAGGGTGTACAGCGCCTACACTTTCTGCCAAGTATCACACGGATATGTCAAATTATTTTAAAGTATTCTTTTTTTTTTAAATAATTTATTCTTTATTTAAAACTTTAAGAACTATCATAGTGTGCTCGGTACTATTAAACTAGTACATATCCTTATGGTACTTGGCAGAAAATGTAGGTACCGTACACCCTACTAAATTATGTAGTAATTATGTAGTAAATTACTAAATTATTATAATCGTTTGTGTTTAATACCAGAGGCGTACGACAGGGGAAAGTGAATGGTTGATCCTTCCTAAATTCTACGCCACTGATGAAACTGCTATTTTAGCATAATTTTTAGATTCTCCAATACTTTCTATGCAAATAATATACTCTTCATTCGTAACGATAAAGTCATTAGTTTTCGAGGTATTTGAAGTTAAAAATGAAAAGGCACACTTATTTTGATTAATGTATTATGCTCCTTCGTTTTTAGCTTCAAATATCTCGAAAACTAATTCTCGTTACGAATAAAAAGTACGTTTTTTACATAGAAAGTATTGAAGAATAAAAAAATTGCACTAAAATAGCAATTCCTCCAGTGGCGTAGAATTTGGGAAGGGTCAACCATTCATGTTCCCCCGTCGGACGCCTCTGGTAGTAGCCAGAAATGTTTTTTTAACATAATTTAGTCGATTGTACAATACCAGCACCACTTACCAAATTTCGTGTTGTCCCATGCCTGTCAGGAAATATTAAAAAAAAAGAATGTGTGTACTTTGTACGCGCGTAAGAAGTTATACTTCTATTATATGATTTCAACGAAATCAATATCTTTAAACAGTTTATTTATATTTAATTTAAATATTAAACTAATTTTAATACTTACTACTTTCCGAAAATTTTTATTAAAACAATACCAAAAAGAAAAAAAAATAAAAGAATAAAACACACACAAACACATTGAAAAATGCCACAAAGAAATGATTTCTGAATAATAATTGTTGCCAAAAATTTTAACTAAATACGTATTTTCTGAAAAAAATTATATAATAATATACTTACAATTATAAAATGTATAAAAAAAATAAAAAAATAGTAACTTGCATTGGGATTCGAACCCGCTACCCGTCGATCGAAAATCAAAGTTCTTTCCCATTGCACCAGCATCGCGTATCTGTCATGTGGGAATATACACCAACTGACCGTTTACACCATAAACTTTTGACAGTTGTTTATTATTTATATGAATTTAATCAAATTAGTTTGATGTTTGTGGAATTAAAGGAATATTTTGTGGAATAACAATATATTAGGTGAATATTGGTAGAAATTTTGATAGTAATCAAATTATGTAAATCAAAGCATTACATACTATTTTGGTATTAGGTTCATTTTAAATTTTCCAAATAGGTAGGTATCTATGTAATTTTTTATTAGGATACTGAAACATTTACAATTATTACGTACCTGTCGCTTTTAAAAACTATTTAAAAAGTCACTACAATTATAAACTTGCTTTCTTCTCTGCCATCACAACAATAAAAACTAATATACACAACATTTTTGTATCCCCATTCGTATTCCCCATCGGATCCCGTATAACGTTTGAACGACTAATACCATACTGTCGGTGTGCGCATGCGCCAGGGAATGTAAAAATTCACCCTCGTGCCTAAAGAAGTATAACTTCAATAAATAAAATAAAAGTTTAACTTTGACACCCTGTATTTAGGCTATTATCAACTTTTGTACTAAGGTAAGTTAGCTTAAATCGGCCTATTTTAACCTCAGGAATCTAAGGTTAAGCTATGGCCCATTCTTTACCAAACACCCTGTATATCACAATTTTTTTATTACAATCCATTTTTTTATTAAAATATATTCAATCTTCATCTTGTTTACTTCCTTGTTTTTCGTTCTGTATTCTCTTTGTTGACACTTTTGATGATTTTATAATTTCATCCATGATTAAATTAAAGAGCACAGGGCTCAATGAGTCCTCCTGTCTTAAGGCACGTATCCACTATGTTGGCGCTCCGCGCTCCTGCAACTGCTCCACATAGTGGATACGTTGGAGCTCCCGGACCGTGCAACAGGGCGCGCTCCGCCTCGGTGCTCCAATCGGTGGAGGAATTCGACCGTACAACCTCCCAACTGAGCTGGTAACAGTTATTCCTCTATAATTAGAGCATATGCGTTTATCCTCTTTCTTGTATATTGAGCTGATGTATCCAACATTCCAATCATCAGGGATATTTTGTCCTTTTAAGCATTTATTAAATAGTTGAACCAACATCTCATGTAATATGTTTGGTCCATACTTTACCAACTCAATTGGGATGTCTCCAGGTCCTGCTGCTTTACCGTTTTATGCTTTAAACGGTAAAGCATATATAATTAAAAGAATAATTATTTTCTTTAAGAATGAAGATTTCGTGTAATAGATGTAATAAAGTTGAGTAATAGAGTAATATATACATAACTAGTAAATAATTCACAAAAGAAATTATTTTAAGATAAAAAAATGATTGATTTTACCTCTGCCATGGTAGCTTCACTTTCCTTTAATCTGGCATCTCTTTGAGCAACTAAATGATTCTGGCTCAGCGTCATATTATACAACTTTTGAATGATATACTTCGCTTCGTCAATATCGTAAATGCTCAGGACTAGTTGCTGCAGATCATGGTTTTCACTCGTATCTTCGGCTTCTTCAATCGCCATGACATTGTGTTGTGTCTCACTGATCGTTTCCTGGACATAACTGATGTTTTCCTTTATATCTTCAATGTAACTTTCGAGTTGAGTTATGTCTTGGTTTTTTACCAAAGCTTGCTGCCTTCTATCTTCTAAAGCTTCAAGTTCTTTTCCTAAAATTGTATTGCTAGTTTACAATTGTGTAATTCTACGTGACAAGACATCTCGAAACGCGACAGTTCGTAACGCCACAAACTGCAACGGACAATTCGTAACGCCGTCATTCGTAACGGCGACAATTCGTAACATCGGCAGTTCGTAACTATAACTATTCGTAACGATATAATTCGTAACGTCAAAATTGAATTGTTTTGTTTATTATTGTTAAGGTGGAAACCCACTTTGATTACAGTTGCAATTGAAGTTATTGTATCAATTTAACGAATCAGCATCAGGATAAACATTTTAGCACATTTCATATTTCGTGGAGAAATATACCTACACTGCTCAAAACGAAAAAGGAGCCACTTAATTTAATGTAATCTATTTATTGCATTAGGTAGATATACTTCTACTTGGATGTAGGATATAAATATAGTCTAGTCGCAACATAGGGGGTCCCGTGAAAAATTCTAGCTCACCGTGATTTGATGGTGGTATTATAGGTTTTTTGGGTCGCTGAATCCAATGGAAGTAGTCTGGAAGCCCAAATGTGGTGCGTTTAATTGTTATTAACAAATTATGGTAAAATTAGGTGTTTTTCAGGAATTATTAGAAGCCCTCTAAATAAATTGATAGTGTTAAGGTCTTCTCTGGTGTATTTTTGATCGCTGAATCGAATGCGACTAGTCGCGATTACTCAAAATATGTTCTTATTTTATTATTAACAAAATAATTGTTTATTCGCCGAAAAGCTCGAAATAATGCGCTATCTACAGCAAGTTTGTAGTTTTTTTCATAGTATTTTTATACGCTAAATCGATTGCCACTAGTCGTGATAGCGTTTCGACTTTGTTAATAATAAATTATTGCAAAAATAACGGTTTATAGTGGATTGACATAAATTTGTCATACACGTAGCTAATATGCCAAACAAAACAAGTGATATTGTGCCGTTGTGTGCATTTACCCTGGGGGTGAGATTCACCCCTTTTCGGGGACGAAAAAAGAAAACTTTAAGATAGGTCCGGAAGTGGATAAACTGATTAATTCTAAGCAATTTTTGTTCTATACAGTTTTTTCACCAAGTCAATACTTTTCGAGTTATTAGCGAGTGAATATGTTCATTTTTCAACAAAAAACCACGTTTTTGGTAGTTTTACAAGCACTTTCGAACTGATGAAACCTACAGATCATATAAATACAACATAAGTAAAGCAACTTGTGAAGCGGTAACGATTAATTTTATTTGAGATGCTATGTAGGGGGTGATTTTCCCAATTTTTTACCAAAAAAAAATACCTTTTCAAAAAACAAGAATAAAGTTTTTTTTAAAGCTTTAAAAAAGTTGTAATGAGTTTTGCTTAAAAAGTGCTTCATTTTTTGGTTACTTTATTTTGAAATATTCGATTTGGAATTTGACGAATATGAACCTGTTGTTCATTAGCTACAATTCCGCTTCTACTGGGTCTACGGACCTCACACGTACACCATTTTTTTCACTTTTTTATAGTCTATATTTTTGCTAAGAAAATTTTTTTTGAAAAAATACTTACTTCTTGAGTTACTTGCGAAAAACCATCTAAAAACATGGGTTTTCTTGTTGAAAAATGAACATATTCACTCGCAAATAACGCGAAAAGTATTTACTTAGTGAAAAAACTGTACAGAACAAAAGTTGTTTAGAATTAATCAGTTTATACACTTCCGGACTTATTTTAAAGGAATCTTTTTCACCCCCGAAAAGGGGTGAAAGTCACCCCCAGGGTAAAAGCACACATAGGCATAATATCATTTGTTTTGTTTGACATGTAGCTACATGTGTGCTAAATTTCATGTCATTTCAAGTGTTTTTTTTTTAATTTAGAGCAAAAACCGTGAGTAAACGTACTATAAACCGTTATTTTTGCAATAATTTATTAATAACAAAGTCGGAACGTGGTTTAAGCTGTCACGACTAGTGACAATCCATTTAGCGTATAAAAATACTATGAAAAAGACTACAAACTTGCTGTAGATAGCGCATTATTTCGAGATTTTCGGCGAATAAACAATTATTTTGTTATTAATAAAATAAGAACATATTTTGAGTAATCGCGACTAGTCGCATTCGATTCAGAGACCAAAAATACACCAGAGACCTTAACACTATCAATTTATTTACAGGGCTTCTAATAATTCCTGAAAAATACCTAATTTTACCATAATTTCTTAATAACAATTAAACGCACCATATTTGGGCTTCCAGAACACTTTCATTGGATTCAGCGACCAAAAAATACCTATAATACCACCATCAAATCACGGCGAGCTAGAATTTCCCACGGGACCCTCATGTTGCGACTAGACTAAAAATATAAACTATATGTAGGAGCTGCAAACACATAATATAGTTAATCTAACAATAAAACACTGAAAACGTTTGTTTTCTATACTTCCACAAAATTTATTACAACTATGTGACTACAGCTGTTTCGGCAGAGTGCCTTTCTTAAGTGATTTAGTTTACAATGGTTTGCCTATTTAAAGTCTGGTCTGTTTAAATACGGGATGTTTAGAAATTGTTGTTTAGAAACAGTTCTTATATTGATGGAGATGCGTGGATAATATACTAGTATGTTTTACAGGAACTAACAGGCAACTTGACCAATTTCTATCATACATTAATTCACTTCATAGTAACATTGAGTTCACAATAGAAACAGAACAAAATAAGTCCATAAACTTTCTAAACGTAACAATTACCAGACTACACAACAAACATGAGTTCTCCGTATATCATAAACCTACCCATACTGGCACAACTATACACAATTCATCATCCCATCCTACACAACACAAACTAGCAGCCTACCGTAGCATGATACATAGACTGACAGAAATTCCCATGTCAAAAAATAACTTCGAGATAGAACTAAACATCATTAAACAAATAGCAGTAAACAACGGCTATAACGAACAAACAGTTAACAAAATTTTAAACCAAAAACTCCATAAGAAAGCCCTGAAATTAGTGTATCCACCACCACAGAAAGAACCCAGTACCATCTGTTCTATCACATATACTGGCAAGATAACAACAAAAATAGTCAGATACATAAAAAAGAAAGGAATAACACCAGCTTTCAGAACTAACAACAACCTAAGCAAATATATTAAGAACAATAAGAGCCGATAGAGAAAACAACTACAGAGTGGTGTTTACAAACTAACTTGTGGTGACTGTCCGAAAACTTACATCGGTCAAACTGGCAGAACTTTTGACAAACGGATAGCAGAACACAAAAGGGCTTTCAACAATAGAAAAACAGACACTTCTACATACGCATTTCACCTTCTAGATCATAATCATTCTTTTAATGAACAGTTTCAAATTCTGCATATTCAAAATAAAGGCCTTCAGCTATCTTTATTAGAATCTATGGAAATTAATAAATTGAAAAATACAGATATAATTCTGAATGACCAACTCGAGACGAATAGCTCCCCACTCCTGAACCTCTTCAGTTAAAGACTTTCAATAGGCAAACCATTGTAAACTAAATCACTTGAGAAAGGCACTCTGCCGAAACAGCAGTAGTCACATAGTTGTAATAAATTTTGTGGAAGTATAGAAAACAAACGTTTTCAGTGTTTTATTGTTAGATATAATTACCTTCCATCAAGTAACGGTCGAATCCATCAATTACATATAATATATAGTTTAATAAATGAAAGAAAAAAAAACTAATTTCTTATCTTCGTTTTTCATAAATTCAATAAAAAAGCAAAACTTGATAACATTTTGGAATCACATTTATTACGTTATTGAATTTCTGTCGATATTTACATTAAAGTTGTTAATAAAATGATGGATTTTGACATAGGCGTAACCAGGGGGGGTTTTGGGGGTTATAACCCCCCCCCATTGGGATGGACTGAGCTCTATGCGCTTAACACCATACCCCTCAGAGACCTTCCAGTAGTTGTAACCCCCCCTTAGGATCATCCTGGTTACGCCTATGGATTTTGATGTGCTTGGAAGGCCCCGAAGGCGCAGACTTTATATCGCAGAGATTCAAATTGCTAGAGCAATCACTTCAAGAAGGCTACTCAAGGCGCTGTACAGCAGAAATGTTAAATGTGAGTCGTGCTGCGATAAATAGAGACTGGACCAGACTTGAAATATATGGAGTTATTAGAAGACAGCCTTAAATACGCATCGTGCATGGGTGACTACAGCTAGAGAGTATCCACTTTTACAACTATGGGCCGTCAGAAATCGTCGAAGTACTGCTCGAACGCTAAAAAATAAGTTGGTAGAAGCTACAGGTACAAGAGTAAATACTCAAACTATACGTAATTGGCTTCACAAACATGGGTTGAATGCAAGAAGGCCAGCTAAAGTACCTCCTTTGACCCCTGCACATCGTATAGCTACATGCTTGTTTGCAGAAGAACACATGAATTGGACCATGGCACAATAGAGTAACGTGATGTTTACTGTCGAGTTCAGATTTCTTTTAAACCATGTTGATGGACGTGTTAGAGTCTGCAGAAGACCAGGCGAGCGCTTTTTGGATTCCACACTTCAAGAAACCCAGACTTTTGGCGGAGGTTCAATTATGGTTTGGGGTGGTATAACTTGAAATGTCCGCTCTGACCTAGTAGTTTTTCGGCGAGGGGCTATGGCGACAGAGCGGTACATTAACCAAATTCTTGAACCACATGTTGTCCCATTTGCTGAAAATGTGGATCTAGAATTTATCCTTTAGCAATATAATGCGAGAATGCACGTGGCCAGGATAGTGCAAAATTATTTACCTACCTACAATATTCAGGTTATAGGGTGGCCAGCAAAGTGTTCAGATTTAGATCCCATTGAACACATTTGGGATACACTCGGGAAGCGATTGAAGAAGCGTCAGCTACTAAGAAACCTACATGTCGAGGAAGTTCTCATGAAAGAATGGGAACACCTAGATCAAGAAACTATTCGAAAAGTAATTGCAAGAAAGCCTGGACATTGTGCAGAATTTCGGCGAGTTAGAGGAGTCATACGCGCTATTAGTTTTGCTTTAAAATAATTTTTAGCAACGCTGTTATTAATGTAAAAAAAAAGAATGTGTGTGTACTTTGTACGCACGTAAGAAGTTATACTTACATTATATCATTTCGTAAAAATAAACATACTTTAAACAGTTTGTTTTAATTTTTTTTAAACACCAAACTAATTTTGTGCTTACCACTTTCAAAAAAATAAAAAAAAAATTATAGGATTGATCCGGATTCGAACTCAAGACCTCTCGATCTCTGGCCGAATCCTATACCAAATACGCTACGAGGACTGTGCCTGTATCGGTTCGGACGTACCTAATGACAATTCACTGTAACAAGCAGACAAGGTGAAGTATATATAATAAATATACAATAAAATGTTTTAATAATACTCATCTTACTCCCGAGGAAGACAAATCCAAAGACACAAAAATTATAATAAAAATATTAACTAAAAACACTAATATATTCTTTTCACACCTTTTCTTGCACTGATATATTTATACATTACTTGAAATATTTAGCAACTAAACGTCATACTGTCTGTGTGCGCATGCGCGCAGTATTATGAAATTTTACTCTCAATCGCGCCTAAAGAAGTATAACTTCAATAAATCGAATTTTTCACATTAATCAATTTTTTTACAAGAATACATTTATTTACAGTTCAATAATAAATACTTAGCTATATTTATAGCGAAAAGCCTTACATATAATTAAAGAAAAATAATAAATGTAATCCCAAAAAGAATTGGTTCAAAACTACGAAAATCTTTATGTGGCTCCTTTTTCGTTTTGTTCACTGTATTTTAAAAATTGTGTCTAAAATAAATATTTTCTACCTGTAACAGTAGTTTTACTACATACTTCAGAGTGATAATTCAAGGTAAAGGATTTAAAAAAGATTCTTTAGTAGTTGTCATTTTTACAAAAATGGTAAAGAATGGGCCATAGCTTAACCTTAGATTTCTAAGCTTAAAATAGGTCGATTTAAGCTAACTTACCTTAGTACAAAAGTTGATGATAACCGAAATACAGGGTGGCAAAGTTAAACTTTTATTTTATTTATTTTCGAATATTTCCTGACAGGCATGGGACAACAACACGAAATTTGGTAAGTGGTGCTGGTATTGTACAATCTACTAAATTATGTTAAACAAACGTTTCTGGCTACCACCAGAGGCGTACGACGGGGGAACGTGAATGGTTGACCCTTCCCAAATTCTACGCCACTGGCGGAATTGCTATTTTAGTCCAATTTTTTTATTCTCCAATACTTTCTATGTAAAAAATATACTCTTTATTCGTAACGATAAAGCCATTAGTTTTCGAGATATTTGAAGCTAAAAACGAAGGAGCATAATACATTAATCAAAATAAGTGTGCCTTTTCATTTTTAACTTCAAATATCTCGAAAACTAATGACTTTATCGTTACGAATGAAGAGTATATTATTTGCATAGAAAGTACTGGACCATCTAAAAATTATACTAAAATAGCAGTTTTATCGGTGTCGTAGAATTTGGGAAGGGTCAACCATTCACTTTCCCCTGTCGCACGCCTCTGGTAGTAGCCAGAAACGATTATTTAACATAATTTAGTAGGGTGTACAGTGCCTACACTTTCTGCCATGTATCACACGGATATGTCAAATTATTTTAAAGTATTCTTTTTTTTTTAATAATTTATTCTTTATTTAAAACTTTAAGAAATATGTGTGCCCGGTACTATAAAACTATTTGACATATCCTTATGGTACTTGGCAGAAAGTGTAGGTACTGTACACCCTACTAAATTATGTTAAATAATCGTTTGTGGTTAATACCAGAGGCGTACGACAGGGGAAAGTGAATGGTTGACCCTTCCCAAATTCTACGCCACTGATGAAACTGCTATTTTAGCATAATTTTTAGATTATCCAATACTTTCTATGCAAATAATATAATCTTCATTCGTAACGATAAAGTCATTAATTTTCGAGATATTTGAAGTTAAAAATAAAAAGACACACTTATTTTGATTAATGCATTATGCTCCTTCGTTTTTAGCTTCAAATATCTCGAAAACTAATGACTTTATCGTTACGAATGAAGAGTATGTTTTTTACATAGAAAGTATTGGAGAATCAGAAAATTGCACTAAAATAGCAATTCCGCCAGTGGCGTAGAATTTGGGAAGGGTCAACCATTCACGTTCCCCCGCGTCGTACGCCTCTGGTAGTAGCCAGAAACGTTTGTTTAACATAATTTAGTAGATTGTACAATACCAGCACCACTTACAAAATTTCGTGTTGTTGTCCCATGCCTGTCAGGAAATATTCAAAAATAAATATAATAAAAGTTTAACTTTGACACTAGTGGTGGGCAAAACAAGAACAAAACCAAGACCAGGCTAGTCTTGGTCTTGGTCTTGCACTAGCTGGTTTTGTTCTTGGTCTTGGTCTTGCTGCAAGAGTCTTGCTGGTCTTGCTTTTTTGATAGTAATAATTTGAACCAAACAATTTCGAATAAAATGTACATTGAAATAAAGAAAGATGTGAAGAATGAAACTATATTTTTGCTTAAAAATTTTAAAATAATGTAGAATGTAGTTCCAAACGGATACCAATTTTAACATTATACATTCACCTGTTTCAAATATAAAGGTTTATTTTCAGATTTCAATTTTAAGTTGAATTGAGACACAACCTGCTTTTTATACATTCAATAGCATATGATATAAAAGAAAAAAAAAAAGTGAAAAAAAAAGTGAAAGAAAGAAGAAAAAAGAAAAAGTTATTAGTTACATTTCATTTTATTTGGAGGAAATACGCAAATAGTTTTCAACTATGAGATCAGTAAAATTCTTTACGCGTTTGTCATCCGGGATTTTCACAAATAATTCAACTTCCAACTTTCGTTGATTGTAAAAAAATTAATCCAAAAAATAATTTTAAAAATTTCCCAGTATAGGAATTTTTGTCATTATATTCAGAAACTGAACCTAAGCTTTGGATTTTGGGATACCAAGCTTGACAAATACAATCGGCAACCAGTTATTTTTTATTCAGGCCACAATGCTTTCACAGCATTGTGAATCCCTTTTCAAAATCGATTATGATATTTTTTGGTATTAATTTTAAATTTAACGACCTATATTTTTCCTGGATTATGCGAAAAGAATTAAAAAAAGTGTCAGTACTTCTATTAGACAAAAAAGCGAAAACTACTGGTACATAAAAACCGTTTTTAATGGCATTTTTTTAAATGGATTACCCTATCTATAATTACATTTTTTGTCCTACAAGTAATTTCAATTGTCCTTGAACTGTCGCCGTTTGAAAACTTGCCTTCTGGACACTTTGAAGGTTGAGAAAATACAAACCATTTGACTTAATCAAAACGACTTAAAAATATAACCAAAATATTATGCATTTTAAAAATTCGATATTGTTCAAGGTTTATTACAATGTCAGTATATATTATTGAACTAAAAAAATAAAGTTAAATATTAAAAAAATAATTCCGCAAAAAAGTGCAAGAGTCTTGCAGGTTGGTCTTGGTCTTGCGTAGTCTTGCAAGGTTCGGTCTTGGTCTTGGTCGTGAATACCTGGTCTTGGTCTTGGTCTTGAAAACCAAAAGGCGGTCTTGGTCTTGATCTTGGTCTTGCTGCTAGACCAAGACCAAGACCGCAAGACCAAGACCAGTCTCGCTCATCACTATTTGACACCCTCTATATCAGTTATTATCAACTTTTGTGCTAAGGTAAGTTAGCTTAAATCGACCTATTTGAACCTCAGAAATCTAAGGTTAAGCTATGGCCCATTCTTTACCAAACACCTTGTATATTCAAAAATATAGGTGTTTGAAATATATTTAAAAGTGATCTTAAAAAAGTACTACTACTTTTAGTGTAGGAAATTATACAAAATACATTCATTGTATAGGTACATTCATTAATGCTAAATTTGATAAAAAAAAATCTAAATGCTGGCGTTACGAATAGTAATAGTTACGAACTGTCGATGTTATGGTCTGTCGCCGTTACGAATTGACGACGTTACAATTGGTGGAGTTACGAACTGTCGCGTTACGAGATGTCATGGATCCGTAATGCTAGTGAGGAAAAGCTTAGGAGATTAAAGTAACATTCATCAGAGTCAATAAAAATATACAGACCCAGTAGCCTTCGAATAACTATGTGGATGTGTTAAGCACTGAGGTGCTTATGGGACACGGAAGACCAGACTTTACAATACCGATTTACTCACCTGATCTGTCTGCAAAAAATAAATAAAAAAATTAGATGAATTCAGTAAAAGTGTTTACTAATAGAACATTTTAAGGACGACTGAAATAGGTCTTGGATCTTGGGTTCCGTGCATACTACAACATAAAATAATAAATAAGATGCTGAAGGAGAAAAATAATGGTTTAGTATAAAAAGAAAGGCTAAAGAAAAAAGTTACAACTCAGGCAATTAGACAATTTAACTTTGGTCTCAGATGCATGATGTAAGTAAGAAAGTATCTAAAGTCTATTTGTTTGCAACTGGCAGCTCATTACAAACGCAAATCTTCAAATAGAGGTTACCATCTAGAGGTTAAGGATTACCATCAAGGCCATAAACTATTGCCGTACGGATGGAGTTGAAACAAATAAGGTTTTTTTTGAAAAATTACCAGTTATATATTAATTTGTTTAGTTACATATACTTAAAAAAAGACCCCATGAAATTAAAAACTCTTCATATAGACTAAGAGCCGCTATAGGTGAAAATTCTTAATCATTTTAGGAACGACGGGACCCTATAACTTAAATAGTGGAACCTAAAAGAAAACGTTTGAACACTGTGCCGTCACTTTTCAGTGGCACATGCGTCTACAGTGGCGCATCAAACTTTCCACTTATGGACGGGATACATAAATTAAAAAATACCCTCCCTAATTACCAGAATTTAATTTTTTTCATTTTTTTAAGTTTTATGTGATTAAGACATAAGATTCATCGTAATTTTAACCCAGCACTCCCTTCTCCCTGCCCCCACCATCAAAAACTTTATTTTTCGATTTTATTTTTTTTAGTAAGATGCAATCAATTTTAAAATTTCAAAAAATTTACACGCATAGCTAAGGGTTTTATAAAACACGTCTATTTTTTATAGACCTGTAGGTTGAGTGTACATAACCTCAAAAAAATTTTAAAATTTTTTTTTTTGAAAAAAAGTATATAACTTTTTTTTGGGGATAGCTGCAGATCTAATTTTTTCTTAGTCTTGTGTATTTTATCAAACACTATATTTCTGATTTTTTTCAGATTTTTCTGTAACGTTGGTCACCTTCAAAAATCCAAAAAACTGTTTTTTAAGGGGGTTTTGGGGGGTTTGAACGTGTTTTTCTGATTTTTAAATATTCTAAAGAACTCAGTTACTTCAAGTTACATATAACCTATAAAAACAAAATTGATTTGATATATTATGAAGTCTATAAAATAGGGAAAATCCCCCAAAACCCCCCAAAAAACAGTTTTTCGGATTTTTGAAGGTGGGGAGACTTACGGAAAAATCTGAAAAAAATTTAAAATATAGTGTTTGATAAAACACACAAGATTAAGAAAAAATTAGACCGGCAGCTATTCCCCAAAAAAAGTTATACGCATTTTGAAAAAAAAATTTCTTTTAATTTTTTGAGGTTATGTACCGGGTGTCCCAATAAGAATGGCTCTCGGCCATATCTCAGGAACCGTTTATAGTAGAGCTTTGAAATAAAAAATTTTATAACAAAAGTTGCCTCAGGAAAAGCCTGGAAATTATTTTCATAATTGTGGGTCCACCGCTAGAGGGCGTAATTGAATATCAAAAATTAAAAAATCTAAATTTTACAAAATTTTCCTAATGAAGGGGCACTGGAAATTCGATTATTGTATTCTTCATCAAATTCTACGCATATTTGATTTAACAAGTTTAACTCTACCTTTGCAAATAAGAGGTGGGGGTGAGTGGGAACCTTGTTATGAAAAAATGGCTGTAAGTCCGGTTCTGCTAAATAAAATTTTAAAAACTGGGTCTTGTTGAAGACAGATCTTTTTCTTCAATGTAAGCGTGATAATTTTGAACCATCCTAATAAGTAATAAGCCAGCTGGGAGGCGTTATTTAACTTTTTTCAGAAATCTAGTTTTCTTTGGAAAATATTAAATACAAGTATGCATTTTTAATCATACTTTATAAAATTAGATTAAATTAGCAATAGAATAGCGAAAACCGCATGTCGATATCTTTTTTCTATCTCAAGATATCTCGAGAAACGTGTAAATTTAATACATAACTGTTACTATCACCGGTAAACTAAGTTAATGAAAAGTAGTGTGCTGTGGAAAAAAACCAAATAACATTTTCCAGATGTCAACGTATAAAAATATAATTAATTAAAACAACAATATAAAGAGAAACAATACTATTAAAATTAAATATAACACAGAACAAAAAGAACTACTTAGTGACGACCTAAATATTCAAATTGTTGCCCATCATACACTACTCTAGAATACATTATCCAGAGAATACTAAACGCCATTCAAAGCATATCGAGAGCAGAAATTGAGACTGCTGTTCAATCTACTCTTGAAAGAGTAAATGTTTGCAACGAAAATGATGGGCAAAAATTTGAACGTTTATGTCATCACTAAATAGTTGTTTTTATTTCTTTGTAATAGGGCTTTTCAACGCTTCTCATTTGTTTCGAGCCTCTGTCATATGCCGTATAATCCGTGTATAATATTAATATACGAGATATGAACGAAGCTCGAAACAAATGAGAAGCGTTGAAAAGACCTAATATACGTTGACAGCTGGAAAATGTTTCTTTGTTGTTTCCATAGCACACTACTTTTAATGAATTTCGTTTACCGGTGACAGTAACAGTTATGTTTTTAAATTTACACGTTTTGTAAGATATCTCGAGATAGAAAAAAGGTATTAACATGCGGTTTTCGCTATTCTGTTGCTAATTTTGTCTAATTTTGTAATATGGTATTAAAAATGCAGGTTTGTATTTAATATTTTCCAAGGAACACTAGATTTCTGAAAAAAATTAAATAACGCGTTCTAGCTGGCATATTACTCAGTAAGTTGGTTCGAAATCATAACTTTTACATTGACGAAAAAGATCTGTCCTCAACAAGACCAAGTTTGCAAAATTTGATTAAGCAGAACCGGACTCACAGCCAGTTTTTCATAACAAGGTTCCCACTCACCCCCACCTCTTATTTCCAAAGGTAGACTTAAACTTGTCAAATCAAATATACGTAGAATTTTATGAAGAATACGACGATTGGATTTCCAGTGCCCCTTCATTAGGAAAATTTTGTAAAATTTAGATTTTTTAATTTTTGATATTCAATTACGCCCTCTAGCGGTGGTCCCACAATTATGAAAATAATTTCCAGGCTTTTCCTGAGGCAACTTTTGTTATAAAATTTTTTATTTGAAAGCTCTACCATAAACGGTTCCTGAGATATGGCCGAGAGCCATTCTTATTGGGACACCCGGTACACTCTGCCTATGGGTCTATAAAAAATAGGCATGTTTTATAAAAGCCTCAACTATGCGTGTGAATTTTTTGAAATTTTAAAATTGATTGTATCCCACCAAAAAAAAAAATAAAAACGAAAAATGAAGTTTTTGATGGTGGGGGCAGGGGGAAGGGGGTGGTGGGTTAAAATCACGATGAATCCTATGTGTTAATCACATAGAACTTAAAAAAATAAAAAAAATTTAATTCTGTTAGTAAGTTCTGTTAACTTTTAATTTATTTATCCCGTCCATAAGTGGAAAGTTTGATGCGCCACTGTCGACGCATGTGCCACTGAAAAGTGACGGCACAGTGTTCAAACGTTTTCTTTTAGGTTCTACTATTTAAGTTATAGGGTCCCATCGTGCCTAAAATGATTAAGAAATTTCACCTATAGCGGCTCTTAGTCTAATACTAATAATAATAAGAAAATAGAAAACACGAATTTTGTAAAAGTTAAAAATCTAATAGCACATAAAAAAAAAACATCCAAAAATGTTACTCTATATCCTACCAGATTGAAAATAATATAGTTCAGAGAAATAAGGTTTTTGTCGGGACACTTGAGCAGCCAGGTTGCAAATGGATTTTTTGGTTACTTTATACCTAATACATTATAATTACAAAAATGCCCGTCACAGTTCGGACGAGAAACTTAGTTATTAACAACTAAGGGTCAAAAATGGCAGTTTTTTCGTTTAAATCGCTACAGGTAAAAATAGGGTAATTAAATATCTTATTTATAATATTCTTCTTTTTGTTAATGAGTCAACGTTTAAAATGACACTTTTTGAATTTTGGTCCGATCCTTTTTTGTTTCGGTAAGTGCAAAATAAGACTAAAATTTCAAAAATAAAAAATGTGCTATAACTTTTGCGAAAATGGCCTTAAGACTTTCATATTGCACGAAAGTTGAGTCAAACATTCCATATAAAACACAAAAAATTTTAAGACGATTCGTCAATTAGTTTGTATTTTATTCAATTTGTTCATCGCAAAGAGCTTTTTTTCGCAATGTTATTGTTCAGAAAATAATAATGACGTAGCAATTCTGTGGAAACCACATGTAAGAATAATAGTTATATTTTTGAAGTATTGAAAAAATCATTAAAAAGTCGTCACTCCGAAAAAAGTTTAGTAAAATAAAGTCATTTTTGGCTTCTAAACAATTTGAATAACTTTGTTAATACTGACTATAGAGTAAATCTACTTTAGGATTTCAAAAGCTGGTATTTTTATACGAATTTTCAGAAAAAAACTTTTTGAATAGGTTAATTAGGTTCAAAGTTAGCTACTTTTATTATTTAATTCGCAGTTACTTCTATATACATCAAATTCTCCTGTTAACAGTGTTAGTTACCATACTACTCCGAAACGGCTTGGCCGATTTTTATAAAATTTTAGACGTTTATCTATAGGACGTTGAAGAGGTTTTAATCTATTTTTTATACCCATAAGTTAAAAGGAGGTTGCCCCCCTGACATATTTTTAAATTTTTTTGGACAAATTTATTTACCTTAATTTTATATGATGTAGAATTAAAAAATACATACAACCCTTAATTTTCACTCTTCTATCACCAACCCCTATTTGTTAATAGGCATCTATATATTTACATCTATAAAATTCTCCTGTCACAGTGTTAGTTTCCATACTCCTCCGAGACCGCTTGACCGATTTTTATGAAATTGTATATGTACTCATATTCGGTAGGTCTTAGAATCGGTCGTAATCTATTTTTCATATCCCTGAGTGATAAGGGGAGTTCCCCCCAACATTTTGTAATGTTAGGTGGAGTTTTGTGTACATAACGTACTCTATAAGACTACAAGTACATACAAATTAAAAAAATTATGATCAAAATCCATCAACAAGTTCCAGCGATATTAATCGCAGCATATGTTTGCAGAATCAGTTTCATTTTTTGAGTGCACGTATTTTAGTAATTCCCCTTCACCGACCACGAATTAATTCCGTTCGGACGCCATTTTTAAAGCTTTATTAACTACTCTGTTGAGGTTCAAAGTTTACTCAAACTTTTACACATAACCTATATATCTTCAACTTCAAAATGGCTCTATTTAGGTTGCTTTATTGTTATAAACAAAGTAGCCGTCAATTAAATAAAAAAAGTGGCTAACTTTGACCGTAATTAACCTAGGCGAAAAGTTTTTCTTTTTGAAAATTCGTATAAAAATATCAGTTTTTCAAATTCCATTGTAGTTTTAGCCTACAGTCAATATTAACAAAGTTATTCAATTGTTTATAAGCCAAAAATGACTATAATGTTTTCTGAGTGATAAAAATGAGATGGTTTGGTCATGTTCAACGTTGAGACGTTAATCATCCAATACGAAGAGTAGCTGAAGTGCAGATTCCTGGAAGGAGTAGGAGAGGAAGACCAAACAAGACGTGGGGGGAGACGATTAGGCAGGACATGTTGGCATGTTGGTAAAGGGGATTAATATTGATATGACCCAGGATAGAATTGTGTGGAGAAATGCAATTAGGGAAGCCAACCCCGCATAGGGATAAGGCAAAGAGAATGATGATGATGATGTTTTCTGAGTGATAAAAATGACTTTTTAATGATTTTTTTAAATGCGTTGAAAATACGACTATTTTTCTTTCATGTTGTTTTCACAGAATTGCTGTATCATTATTATTTTCTGAACAATAACATTGCGAAAAAAAGCTGCAAAGAGAATGATGATGATGATGTTTTCTGAGTGATAAAAATGACTTTTTAATGATTTTTTTAAATGCGTTGAAAATACGACTATTTTTCTTTCATGTTGTTTTCACAGAATTGCTGTATCATTATTATTTTCTGAACAATAGCATTGCGAAAAAAAGCTCTTTGGAATAAACAAATTGAATAAAATTTAAACTAATTGACGCATCGTCTTAAAATTTTTTGTGCATTGTATGGACTGTTTGACTCAACTTTTCATGCATAATAAAAGTCCTAAATTCATTTTCACAAAAGTTATAGCAAATTTTTTATTTTCGATTTAGTGGTAACACCTCCGATGCTTCTACAATTTGCAAGCCATAACGGATGCTGAGACTAAGGAAGATGAGGAAATTTTACAATTTATAATTCACGTCCCATCTGCTCAGCGTGGTAAAGTTCCAACGAGAATGGTTCCCTTCGTACACCAATCAAAAATGAGTAACCATTTTCAATTTCGTTGCAACACGAAACTACAGCCGCACCATTATTCCACTTCAATCAGAGAGTGCAGCAAGCACCTCTACCGGTTTCGAAACTTATTAGTCTCTTATCAGGAGGCACATATGCTGCTCTCTCTGACCCAACTAGGACAAACCCCGGCGTGCAGTCACAGATTACAACGAACGAAATGGCAGGGATGCCCTAGCGGCAACTGCTATCAAAAAAGTAAGTTTTCAATCTAATAGCACATAAACTTACTTTTTTTACTAGCAGTTGCCGCTAGGGCATCCCTGCCATTTCGTTCGTTGCAATCCGTGACTGCACGCCGGGGTTTGTCCTAGTTGGGTCAGAGAGAGCAGCATATGTACCTCCTGATGAGAGACTAATAAGTTTCGAAACCGGTAGAGGTGTTTGCTACACTCTCTGATTGAACTGGAATAATGATGCGGCTGTAGTTTCGTGTTGCAACGAAATTGAAAATGGTTATTCATTTTTGATTTACATGTTTACTCTGATTGGTGTATGAAGGGAACCATTCTCGTTGGAACTTTACCGCGCTGAGCAGATGGGACGTGAATTATAAATTGTAAAATTCCCTCATCTTCCTTAGTCTTAGCATCCGGTATGGCTTGCAAATTGTAGAAGCCTCGGAGGTGTTACCAGAGAAGGTTTCCATTGTTTTACAATCCGTGACTGCACGCCTTCTCATGAGAGACTAATAAGTTTCGAAACCGATAGAGGTGCTTGCTGCACTCTCTGATTGATCTGGAATAATGATGCGGCTGTAGTTTCGTGTTGCAACGAAATTGAAAATGGTTATTCATTTTTTATTTGTAAAAGTTCTTTAGGCAGATAGTTACCTGTATTTTTTCTGTGAGAAAAAAACTATTGTGTTAAATGTTCATGACTCTCTTGATCATAAACAACTTTTAACAAGTTTTGCAGATTAGTGAAGATTTGCATTTGTAATGAGCTGCCAATTGCAAACAAATAAATAAAGTATAAGCATAGTATTTAAATCAAAGTAAAATAATAAAAATCTTACCTAATAATTCTCTCTTTCCTAGAAAATGTTCCATTCTCACTTCTTGCTCTACTAGTCCCCTCTTACTCAAAGCTATGTTATTAATAGCTTTCTCCACTCTAAGCCATTTTTGTTTAGCAGTCTTTTCGGAAAATCCTTTTGTTATTCTTCCAGATGCTTTTATACTAAGTCTCCCCCTTTGATTCTTCCTTAAAACTGAGACTTCTTCTTGTTTTCGTTTTAACACTTGATCTTTTATCTTTCGTTCATTTTGCATTGACTTGATAACGTTTGCATTTTTACGAGATTCTTTGCGCAACTGGGCTATTTCCCTAAGTCTTCTCTGTTCTGCTTCTTTGTGCTTTTGAGATTCCTCTTTCATTTTGTTCATTAATCGTACTTTAGTCCTCTTCATTTCCAATACTTCGTTCTTGTAAGACTTTAATTGATTTTCATACTGGCTTTGGCTTCTCACTAACCTAGTGTGTTCCTTTTGAGCTGCCTGTAATCGTTTCAATTCTTTTTGCATATCTGATATTTTCTTCGTATATTCATCTTTAACCTTCTTAATAGTATCTGAGGATTCAGCTTGTGAGCTGTAATTATGTAAAATTTTGTCCCTTTCTTCCTGCGTAGCATGAATCTTTGTTTGCAGTTGCATGAGTTTGTCTTCATAATGCTGTCTCATGGTTTGCATTCTACGTTGGGACTGCTCCAATTCATCTATCAGTTTTTGTTTCATATCTATGTCATTCGTCAAAGTAATAAGTTCATCTTTGAGTTCATTGTGCAGTTCTTTTTCATCGCTTTCAGTTTCGCTGTCATTCTCACCGCTTTCACCATCGCTGTCATTTTCGATTTCTAAGGATCTTCTGTTAAGCGCTTCTTTTTCTTTTTGGAGGTCTTGCTTTGCTTTTTCTATAAGGGAAGCGTTTTGTTTCATGGTGGAATCTAAGAACGATATTTGGTTTGTACGGGTTATTTGTTTCCTTAATTGTTCGCAAGTGTTGTTGGATTCCATTAACTTTGCTCGTAATTCTTCTATTTCCTTTAAATAACCTTGAATCATGTATGAAACATCATGTTCAGTGTCAATGGAAACACCTATCCAGGTTCCTGTCGCCTTTTCGGCTAAGAGACTTGTATTTTTCAGCGTTAACGCATCAATTGTTTCTTGCATAGCCTTAACTCTCGTTCTTAAGTTATTAACTTCACCTTGAAGCATATTATTTTCATAGAACATATCGTTAACGGTTTCCGCTCCATCTTCACCGACTAGTCTTTTACCCTGTTTGTATTCAACTAACTCTAATTGCAATTGAGCGATTTGTTGCTTCAGTTGAGCTATAGTCTTAGAACTCTTATCTTGGTTTATAAATATCTTATTCTTAATGTTTCTCGCTCGGTTAGCATACTTTAATGTATTTAACGTTTCCATAAAATCTCTATCACTAGGACTAACACAAGCAATCATCACAGTCTGACTGTTACCCCCAAGACTGTCCTGCAACAGCCTGGTGAGCTTCGAATCTCTATAAGGGATATGCAAAGCTTTCTTTGACTTATCTCCTAATGCTGATATAACATTACCTAAAGCTAATAGACCACAGTTTATTGAAATGCCTTCTTTTTGTCTTTCTCCAGTGGCACCTGTTCTCTTAAGTCTTTCAGATCCGGCAAGATCAACAAAGTGAAATTTGGCACTAAGTGTTTCGAATTCGGTAGTCTCATCTTCAGAAGAAACTAATCGTTGCTGCTTTATATGTAATGTAAATATGGCATGCGATCGAGAGGACTGAGTATTCATCTGAGTGCTAGCAGTCGTTCTGGAAAGAGCTCCCACTCTCAGACAAGAAAGAGCTTCTTCGGCAGATAAAACAGTCTTAAAAGTTACCCCCTTTACCTGAATACCACCATACTGATCTTCATGGATCTTGTAAACTTTATCCTGAAATTAAGAATAAATATATTACGATTAGCAAATTATCTCAACTATACACTTTATAAATAACTGTACTTTATAAATATATTTTGATTTTGAAACAATATGTATTAATCTAAATTAATAAATCGAGTTTATTAATTTGGCAGTAGATGAGTTCAATTTGAATAAGTTATCTATATAAGTGCAGACACGTTTTTTTTCCTATTGGTTTAAAATAAACAAAAAAAAATAATAATAATCTGATTGGTCTTAAATAATTATTTCCATTTGGCCCGTTTTTCGCGGATTGGTGATTAAGCTCCATTCCTATTTTCAATTTTTGTTCTCCAGTTATAGATATCTTCATTCTGTTGATATCTTTTCTGACCTGATCTTCCCATCTGCACTTTCGTCCTGGTGATTGCCCAGGATAAAGATGATCTAATATTTATGACAAACCGGCTGTTTCGAGAATACAAAAAATGGTGCCTATACGTCAATATAGAGAAAACCAAATATATGTGTAGTATAGGAGGAGGAGAGAGAAAATGAGTAATAACTAGAAGATAATATGGTTATCGAGCCAAGCTCTGATTATGTATAGCTTGGAACGAGAATTCAACACAGTGGAAGGACAGAATTCGAAATAGAGGAATGAATTGTGAAAAGAAAGAAAGTAATAAGAGCTTTGAATTCACTACTTTGGTCAAAAACCATATCAAAAGAAAAGAAAACACAGCTATATAGTAGCATCTTTAAAAACGTGGTACTTACTGTATGAAACCTGGCAATTGAATAAGCGAACAGAACAGAAGTTGCTCGCACTGGAAATGGACTTCTGGCAAGATCGGCCTGCATCTCTAGAGTCTCACACGTAACGAATGAAGGAGTACGAGATATTATGAATAGAAAAACAAACGTAATTAATGAAATCCAGGAAAAACAGCTTTGTTGGTATAGCCATGTGCAAAGAATGGAGGAACATCGACTCCCAAAGCTGAAAATGGAATGGCAACCCTCGGAAAGAAGGAAGAAGGGCAGACCGAAAACTACGTGGATAAGTGGAATCCAAAAAGCAATGTCTGATTACGACCAGGAGATTGGACAGATCGACGCGGCTGGAAAATAGGAACCGTAAAGCGCAGGACGCTATAAACCGGTGTTATAATATACTTTGGTCTCCCTCTAGGCCTTGTATTTGTAGGTTTCCACTTTACTATTTTCTTTATTAATGTATCTTCTTTCTATGTTACAATTTTTCCTTGAGTTTAGCATATACTTCGTCTTTTCGTCATTTATTTTTAGCCCTCTAAGTTTCGCTTCTTCTATCAGAGTTATCACTGAGTATTCTAAGCTTTTTTTTATCTCTTGTGACTATTACCATGTCTTCAGACATAACTTTGTATGATCATCTTGTTGATTTCAGTTTTTTTAATCGCTCCATTCAGTGCTATGTTAAAAGTGTTGTAGACAGGCTGTCACCTTGTCGAACTACTATTTCTATATTGATTGTTTCTATATTTCCCTCGTCTCTTATTGATTCTGCTACAGAGTTGTTCATTGTCATTCTCGCTCATCTAAGTAGTTTTGCTGGTATATTAATGTTTTGCATTTCTAGTCAGAGTTAGTGTCTATTTAGAGAGTTGAAAGCTTGCTGGAAGTCTATAAACAGTGAGTCAATCATCTTCTTAAGTGCCTTCTCTATTGAGGTTGAAGATCAATATCGCAAAATTTCTCTCTGTTCTGGGCTTGATGAATTACAGTATATCTTGATAAAATTACAAAATTTAATTTTTTAGAACATTAAAAAACCTTCAAAATACTGTTTTTTGAAAGTTAAAAAATAATTTGTTACTACGCAAACTGCAAAATAAGTGAAAATCGTTATTTGTTAATAACTTTTACTAAAACTACCTTAGAACTTTAGTGTTTCACCCAAAGTTGGGTATTGGGGTACTTAACAAACTCTCAAAATTTGAGACCGATCCATGAATTAGTTTAAGAATTATTCTAATTGTTTATCCCAGAGACCTTTATTTTGCAATAACATAAGACAGAAAATAATGAAGATAGGGCAATTCTGCGTATGCCAAATTTGTAAAATTTTGTAGTTTATAAACATTTAGAATAACTTTAAAAATATTGTCCGTAGAAAAAATCATTTACGTATTAGAAAAGCTGGTATTTTACACGACTTTTTGAAAATGTAGTTCAGTTGGTAACTAGTCGTGGTAAGTGAAGGGGGAGCTGGGAGCCGACAAATGCACGAGTTCAAAAACTAAAAAAGGCAACTTAAAACTACTATCATTTTCTATATCTCGGGATCTACTGAATATATTTTGATCGTTCTTTTTTTAAAACTTACTAAGGAAGTAAAACTTCACTTGCATTTTATTAAAATTTTTATCTAAAAAGATCCAAATTGGATTGAAGTGAGTACATCTATAGTACAAAAAACACAAACGTTTTCGGACCAATCAGTCCATCATCAGGTTGAAACCTAAAATAAGCAAACCACTGTATAAAAAGGCCAAGTTGAAATTTTGACTGTCAGAAAGTTAGGAAAAGTTAAAACATGTGGCTACTTACTTTAGATCCAAAGTAGTTGGAACTAGCTACATAGATAGGTCAAAAGACCTTAGTATTACATAACTTCAATCCAATTTGGATCTTTTTAGATACAATTTTTAATAAATTTATATACCATCTACCTACAAGTGAAGTTTTACTTCCTTAGTAAGCTTTTTATTATGGTATACAGCCAATGAGAGGAATCTTTTCCTTTATATGTTCTTTTTTTAATTTGTATGTAATTTTTTTGTACATTACAAACATGCAATTTGTCTAGACATTTATTAATTAATAAATGTTTTATTTTTAATTAATTAATAAATTATTTTTTTTATCTTTTTTTAATACATTTTGATACTATCACTCTTCTACTTTCATTTGGCATACTCAGAATTGCCCTATCTTCGTTATTTTCTGTCTTATTGCAAAATAAAGGTCTCTGGGATAAACAAATAGAATAACTCTTAAACTAATTAATGGATCGGTCTCAAATTTTGAAGGTTTGTTAAGTACGCCAATACCCAACTTTGGATGAAACACTAAAGTTCTAAGGTAGTTTTAATAAAAGTTATTAACAAATAACGATTTTCACTTATTTTGCAGTTTGCGTAGCAACAACTTAACTTTTTAACTTTCAAAAATCGGCATTTTGAAGGTTTCTCAATGTTCTCAAAACTGAATTTTGTAATTCTATGTCAACTATTTAGCTTTTGGATGGAGTGCAAAATTCTTGTTAATAATTAAAAAACGGACGGGAAATCTAGGCAGGAAACAGGTAGGGTTTCTTCCTATTGGTCTACAATAACTAAATAAGTAGTCAGCTACCTGGATCTTTGAGTGTCCCGAGAAAATCCTTATTACTCTGGACTAATAATGGAAATTGGCGAGACATGTTGTAACAAGAAAAGACGGCATATGAACAAAATAATTGGTTCCATGGAGACCATGGGAAGATACGCGAAGTCGGCGAAGACCACCAAGAAGCCGATGGACTGACTACCTCAAAAGAATTACGACCAATTGAATAGCAGGGCAGCAGAACAAAAATAAATGAAAACAATATGGAGGACGCCTGTGTTCAACATTCAGGGCTGGTTAGTGATGATAATATAGTGTTTTTATTGTTTTTTCGCTTTTGAAAAAGATTTTTTCTATATGACTATCATTTTTCATTATTACTTTCTTCTTCCAAGCGTTTCATTGGAGCTGTAGTTTTGGTCTAGTTCTGTTCAAATATTCAATATTTTTACAATGATCTATTGTTACGTTCTTTTTAAAAGAGATGTATAGGTACATATCATACACAAGTACATAGTATACATCGATCGTATAATCCCCTCATGTTGTAAAGTGAAACTTGCGATAAGATATTAGCAATGTACACATTAGTTATTGCGGTGATGCCACATATTAACGCTACCTCTAAACGATTTCTAAATGTCAAATTACATGCTTCGCTATCTAAACTAGACCTTTTTATTATTTTAACAATGAGTCTAATTGCTGTACTTGTAAACAGGTGCATATATGATTAGATGAAACGTAAGCAGATACTGTGTTTGCACACAGTTGTTAGCTTGCTTAGATCTCTTCTAATTTATATGTCGAATTATCGTAATTTACGTCATAGTTAAAAACCAAAAATAGTATCTATGAAAAGAATAGCTGCTTTACCTTGGGCAGTTATTGGCTCTGATCATAACCCGATAAATTTAAATCTCCAGAAAATATGTTTGTAGGTTGGTTATATACAGAGTGATTGATTAGTGTGATGAAGCTAAGTAGATCCGCTGTAGTAATAGATAGCAATAAAAGTTAATAACAAAAATGGTAGCGAACTTTGAGCTTCACATTACAATAGTAGTTAGAATGTTACAGGGTGTTCGATAACATAGTGGCAGGCGAAACACTTGTAAGAAGAAAAAAATCTGGGAACGTTTTTTGAAAGAAATGAAACATGATTTTTATACTATGCAAAGGGAAATATAGTACTTTGTAAGAGGTCAAAGAACCGAAATGAAGGAACTAATAGACCGAAAACACATATGTAGAAAAGGATACATGGATTGACTATCTAAAAAAAGCTCTATGCAGATGCAGAGGAAGAACAAATGACGCTAGAACCGGAAAAAACGGAAATTACGACGAATGGAGAAGTTAATATAAATACACAGGAAGTTCTAAAAACATTTGAAAAGCTGAAAAATTGAAAATAGCGCAGTAAAGACAAAATATATATAAGCAGTGGGGTTCCTACGGTCTCCTCTGCATTCCACATTTCGCTCGCCATTGTTTTCTTTCCAACCATTCGTTTTCTTCAATAGCTCTATCTGCCATAGACTGTTCTATGTCTTTCTTCCATGTTTCTGTAGGCCTTCCTCTTCTTCTTCTATTTATGGGTGTATAATTTAATGCTCTTTTTGGCCACCTTTACTCTGACATCCTCATCACATGACCATACCATAGCAATTTCTTTGTTTCTGTATGGTCAACCGTGGATATACACTCTTTGTCCGTCGTCTTATTTCCTCATTTGGTACGTGTTCTAATCTAGATACCCTGCATGCTCTACGTAAGTAATCCATAGTAAAGACACAATACTAAACGAATTACTGACATATTGTGGAGCCACAATGACAGAACAATTAACAACATTGATTAACACAATTACAATTATAAAACAATAAAATACCGGAAGATTGGAGAACTAGCCAACTAATTCCGCTATTCAAAAAAGGAGATAAAAACAGACAGAAAACTACAGAGGCACTTGTTAAATACTACTCTAAAAGAGGTAACACAGACGGGGCGGTGTACGTCGACTGAACCCCCGCTGAGATGTCGAAAGCGACGCATCCCTTACTATACTTTGATGCAGTAACACACACCAGACGCTCTTAAGATTTTCGATTAAGCGACTTTCTGGCGACATATCCTGGAACCCATCCACCGCCAATCGGTTTTATGACTTCGACGGCATATCATAAATGCGTGTATCGTGCTGCAACACAGACGTTTGAGCTGTTTTCTAGCGAATTCTGTAGTGAGTGTTGTCAGATAGTGTTTTTGTGATGGGAAATACAGATGTAGAAAAATTAATTAATAAAATTCAAATGAGACCAGCTATTTGGGATATGCGTATTGATGAATATTCAAACAGAGTAATAAAAAAACAGGAAAAAAAATTTATTATTTTATTTATTATGCTCTACAGGCCTTGTATTTACAATTTTAGATAATACAGTTTATGCTAATAATTTATATATAATTGTATTTGATGTCTATGTAAAAATTGCTGAACTATGGTTCTCCACTATATCCTATTTTTCACCTCCTCTTTCCAGTGTGTAATTTCCATCGATACTATACCTTCCTGAAACTTTCTTACCGTCTTTTTCTTGGTCTACCTCGTCTCCTAGTCCCAACTGGTCTTCTGTGCAGTACCATCTTTGGCATTCTTTTCTTATCCATCCCCTCGACATGACTTGCCCACCTGATTCTTTATGACTTTGTGTATCTTGTTACACTTGGTTCCTTGTAAAGCATCCTTAATTCTTGATTGGTGCTTCTATGCCAGCCGTCTTCTGTATCTGTATTCTTTCCCCTGAAAATAGCTCTTAGTACGTTCCGTTGTCAACTCTATATCATATTTTCTTCTGTTTTATTTAGCACCCATGTCTCACATCTAAGGTGACTGTTGCTCTTATTACGGTTTTGTATATTCTAGTTTTCGTCATTCTCGATACGTACTTTGGCTTTAATTTGAATAATTTTTTTGTTAATATTCATTTGTGAAACATCACTATTTCCCAATAGATGTGGTATAACAGAGGGGCACCAATTTAACACCTGTATTTGCTCAGTGGCGTACCATAGAATGGACACCCTCTTAGCGTTATAAATAGTTTTTCTTAGGTGATATGCTTTCTCTCATAACGGTGTTATTTCTTGAACACGGCTCTTTATTACTCACTAATAACTCCTGAAAAGATTTTTTAGACATTCTTGTAAAATTAAAAAACATCTCTGGGCCGTTATTATATTAATTTCGTTAATATAATGTGTAAACCAATATCTGCGTTTCTTTTTTTCTTTAATCTAAGATAAAATAAACTTGTATTTATTACAAAAGACAAATCGTCATAACTTTCAGACATCGTATCGTACAGCAGCTAACACGCGACTAAATTTGGCAACAACGAAATACAAATACTTTAAATCGTAGCATAGCTGCCGCTGTTATACCGCGCCATGTGTTTTACGCTGCCTCGACGTCGATTCGACGCGCGCCGCCTGGTGTGTCCTTGCTCTATAAAACTTACAACTCGAATTTTACAAGAAATAATGTATCAGAGGATAAGTTTAGCAGAGGAACAACAGGTTTTCGAACTGGATCGTATACTGATGCAATATTCGTCATAAAGCAAATTATTGGGAAATCGCTCAAGTATAATAGACCAGCATTTATGTGTCTAATTGACTTGAAGAAAGCATTTGAAAGAATAAGACTCAAAGATGTAATCCACCTAGATATTATAAAAAGTATTTAAAATATCTACCAAAACAACAAAATTGAAGTCAATTTTGAATAGATGGACAACAGAACTTATAGACATAGGCAACGAGATAAGACAGAAGAATAATGCGAATAAGAATAAGAAGAATGAGTTGTTTGTGTGTGTGTGGATGGGATATTAACGATTTAGTCGATTTATAAGAAGGGCTACGGGAAGATAGCTACGAAATAAAAACTCGTATTGAAAAAGCCAGAAGCTCTTTTAACAGTCTTAAGAAAATTCTCTGCAACTTGTCTTTAAGTATCAATATACGCATAAGAATTCTTAGATGTTACGTCTTTAGTGTCCTCCTATACGGAGTTGAAAGCTGGAGCCTGACAGAAGATGCCATAAAACGGTTAGAGGCGTTTGAAATGTGGTGCTACCGACGTATGTTGAGGGTCTCATATATACACCACACAACTAATATAACTATTCTCCAGAGGCTAGGAAAAGACAAAGAAATAATTAACACCGTAAAGAACAGAAAATTGGCTTACTTCGGCCACATTATGCGTAATGAAAAATACCGACTGCTGCAGTTGATTCTACAAGGCAAGATTGAGGGCAGGAGAGGCCCTGGACGTAGACGTATATCCTGGCTGGCCAATCTTAGGAAGTGGACTGGTCTAACGTCAACTGATCTATTTCGAGCTGCCGTAAATAGAATAAGATGGGTCAATGTGGTCGCCAACATCTCCAGAATATAGGCACTTTTAGAAGAAGATAAGAAGGGATTATTTTCAACGAAAACATTTCGTTTATAAATTCGCAAAAGTGTGTGTGTTATTGCGTTGCCGCTCCTGCAATACTCAGATCAGATTTATCGATGGATTCTTATGTAGTTTTTTCTTCTGAATCCAAATCTGAAAACGGCATTTCGATATTTCTAACCGTCTTCGAGATAATCGACCTCAAAGTTTAAAATGTGACGTCACAATCGTTTTATTTTTCTGCCGACACACTACACGTCCAGCTGAAATCGTTGCTATAAAGTAGGCTAGTTTTTAAATCTCGATTTGTTAAGCAAAGCATAGGTTATTTTATTGACATTTGAGTTTGACACTTCGTGAATGTCAAACTAAATTTTAAATTAAGTATTAATAAAACATCAATGACATTTGATAGTGAATTTAATTATTATACAGGGTGTCCCGAAAAGATTGGTCATCAATTATACCACACATTCTGGGGTCAAAAATAGTTGGATTGAACCTAACTTACCTTAGTACAAATGTGCTCATAAAAAAAGTTACAGCCCTTTGAAGTTACAAAATGAAAATCGATTTTTTTCAATATATCGAAAACTATTAGAGATTTTTTGTTGAAAATGGATATGTATTCACTTCGTTTTAAATTAAGTATTAATAAAACATCAATGACATTTGATAGTGAATTTAATTATTATACAGGGTGTCCCCAAAAAGATTGGTCATCAATTATACCACACATTCTGGGGTCAAAAATAGTTGGATTGAACCTAACTTACCTTAGTACAAATGTGCTCATAAAAAAAGTTACAGCCCTTTGAAGTTACAAAATGAAAATCGATTTTTTTCAATATATCGAAAACTATTAGAGATTTTTGGTTGAAAATGGATATGTATCATTATTATGGCAGGAACATCTTAAAACAAAATTATAGTGAAATTTGTCCACCCCATAAAAATTTTATGGGGGTTTTGTTCCCTTAAACCCCCCCAAACTTTGGTGTACGTTCCAATTAATTCATTATTGTGGTAGCATTAGTTAAACACAACGTTTTTAAAACTTTTTTGCCTCGTAGTATTTTGTCGATAAGCCAGTTTTTATCGAGATGAGGCTTCTTTTTTAATATGTTTACATAAAAATTTTAAGGGGGTTTTGTTCCTTTAAACCCCCCAAATGTTTGTGTACGTTCTAAATAAACTATTATCGTGGTACCATTAGTTAAATACAGTATTTTTAAAACGTTTTTGCCTCTTAGTATTTTTTTGATAAGTCACCTTTTATCGAGATGTGGCTCCTTTTTCAAAATATACCTAAAAATGTAAATTATAAATAAATTTTCAGATTATAACAGGTCGCTACAATCGCACTTAACCATATACAAATATGTGGTGGATTCGACAAATATTCAAAGTATCTCGATAAACACTGGCTTATCGAAAAAGTACTAGGAGGCAAAAAATTTTAAAAATATTGTGTTTAACTAATGGAGCCACAATAATAATTTAATTGGAACGTACACAAAAGTTTGGGGGGGGGGGGGGTTTAAGGCAACAAAACTCCCATAAAATTTTTATGGGGTGCACAAATTTCACTTTAATTTTTTTTAAGATGCTGCTACCATAAGAGTGCCACATGTCCATTTTCAATAAAGAATCTCTAAGAGTTTTCGATATATGAAAAAAAATCGATTTTCATTTTGTAACTTCAAAGGGCTGTAACTTTTTTGTGTACACTATTGTATATAGGTAAGTGAGGTTCAATCAACCTAGTTTTGACCCCAGAATCTGTGGTATAATTTATGACCAATGTTTTCGGGACACCCTGTATAAAATAAATAATATGTTCAAAAATACAATTTGAGTATATTTTAAAAGCTATAATTTATTAACAGCTTTAAAAAGGTTTTATACGAGTATACGACCTCCCCTTTATGATAAATGGACTATTCTATTTGCTATGAAATTGAAATATAGACGGTTCGCTAAACTCGACACAACTGGCTAGTGATTTTAGTAGGTAATTTTTTGTTTCTTGTGAATTTTGCCAAAATTGGCAAAATTACTAATTATTTAGTAATTATTAACTAATTAGTAATATTTTTTTTGCCAAATTGGCAAAATTATTGACTAAAGTCACTAGCCAGTTGTGTCTGAGTTTAGCGAACCGACAGTATATGAAATAATATTGTTTGGTATAAAAAATTATGGGCTGATATGTGCAATTACATCCTTCTAATGGAAAAAAATATTTGAAGATTTTTCTGAAATTATGGATACCAACAACATTATCATTTATAACTGTTTTATTTTTAATTTAACGAAGAAAAGTTATTCTTCATAAAAAACTCTTCATGTTCTAATATTTATGATGCAACTATCATATATAAAATTTTGTTAATTTTATACGAGGTATATGAAAAATAGGAATTTCGATCAAGAGTAAACTACCTTTATAGTTCATAGCATTTAAATTAGAATGATATAAATGCACATTAAAACATAATTATTAATTCTAAACTACTTTTCATAATAGCAATTTTCCATATTATGCATTAAAATACGCAAATAAACAAAGTTTTCGTTATGATAGTGCTCGCATTTTTAGCTTGTTATTTTTATTCCTTTGCCATCATCTTCAAGGGGACATTATGATAATGAAAACACTGTATTTGTGAACTTTTTTACATTGTTTTGATACAAACTAAGGTAAGCGCAGATTAATGAAAACGAAGTCACTAGGTAACTTAATTCTAAAACCTCTGTAATGGAAAGCAAAAAAACATCCGTATCTTATTAATGTCATTAAATTTGTCACAGAGCGTACTATGTATTTATGAAAAATGTTTCGTTTTTGTTGAAGATGTCATGGTATATAGGCAGCATAAATCAAGGTAGGTATTATATAAATATTGCAACGTAAATCATACTAATTTACAGTTGTCTAGAGGTTTATAGAGTCAATAAGAAAACTGTATTTTATAATGTATGCTGTATATTATAGTCCAGTGGCGACTGGTCAGAGGAGGCAAGGGAGGCTTAGCCTCCCCACAAATTTTTTGCACATGCTACGCTGTTTTGTTTACTTTACTATTTTGCTTTACGTTAGAGATATCGGAAACAGTTATTTGAACAAGTTATTCCAAATAATATTCTAACCCCACATACCAAATTTCATAACAAAATTCGCACTTTTAGTTTTTTCATTATTTATTTAGTCAGGATCCTAAGATCGCAGAGGAGGCTGCTGGCCGGAAAATCTCACTTGCTAATGCTCCGCGCAGCCCAGCAGCGTTTAAGGATGGTTAAGGAGACTCGATCTCCTTAGAGCTGCATTATCACTTAACGCACACGCTGCCCGGAGATTGGGCAAGGCCGGCTAATCGGCCAGCAGCCTCCTCTGCGATTTTAGGATCCTGACTACAAATAATGAAAAAACCAAAAATGAGAAGTTTGTGATGAAATTTGGTATGTGGGATTAGAATAATATTTGGAACAACTTGTTCAAATAACTTTTTCCGATATCTGTAATGCAAAGCAAAATATCGGTAATTTACCGTGTTTTTGAATTCGCAGTAGGCCGCTTTTAGAAATAAAAAAATTCAGTTAAGTATCTTAAAAAATGTGAACCTTCAACCTGTATGGACTGCAAAACTTCAAATCTGTATTTATTTTGATATGCATATCTACTTACAATAATATTGATATGGAAGATTTTTCTTCAGCTTATGGAGGAGTCCTGTATGCCACCTCCTTACGTGATCCTCGAAAATGTAGGGTCCCATGACATAATTTCCAAGAATTACAGCCCAATCATTAAACGACCATCTTGCTTGACTGAATGCGGAAGGCATTTGACAGTAAAACATGATCAGCTCATAACCATCTCGAAAGAAGCGGGAATTAGGTGATAAAGACTCGAGAATCACATATTTTATATTATAACCAAACTGCCAACAATAAAGTAGATGACCAGTTGGCAGAGAAAGTCTCCATAGATAGAAGAGTGAGACAAGGATGCAGTCTGTCCCCGTTGTTATTTAATATGTACTCTGAACATGTCTTCGAGCAAGCGCTGAGAGAACTACAGGAAGGCGTATTAGTCAACGGAGTGTATTTAAACAACATTAGATAAACCAACAACCAATTGACATTGTGGACAGTTACACATACCTTGATATCAAATGCTTAGGAAAAGCGAGATCAGAGTTCGTAATGATGAAGACTCTTTTCAGAAATCAGGATTTACCACTTACCTTGGTATCAAAATCTGTATCATCAGATGCTATGTATTTTCTACGTTATTATACGCAGTAGAGACCTGAACACTTTTTTCCGACGCTTCTTAAAGAAAAGTCGAGGCATTCCAGATGTGTCGTTACAGACGAATTTTAAGAATTTCATGGGTGGATCTTATGACTAATATTGAGGTCATACGTAAAATTGGCAAGGAATGCGAGATTAATACAATTCATTCTTTAGGGCAAGGGGCAAGGTATTTGGAAAGAGAGGACCAGGGAGAAGAAGACTAAGAGAAGACACCGTAAGAAGAAGAACTACGTATTTTAAGACCAATCATTTTAAATTTCTAAGATTTAAATCATTTTAAATTTCTTTTCTTCTTGTTTATTTATTTTAAAGCAATAGAAAAAACGTGTCTGTACATTATATTCTCACCCGTGTTGAGCTGCCCCCCCCCCGCCACTTGCAAAAATTAAAAAACAAATAGCCCTGATTTATGAGCTTTCATATTCCGCAAACTAAAAATTTTGAGCTCGTTCCACTGAGCAGGAATTTAATACTTTATACTACTTAAAAATAGGAATATTGAATCGGTTTTTGCGGCAGAATTACAAGCTATTTATGAGCTCTTGAAATTATATAGTTTCGATTTTTGAGCTCATCCCCTTCACCCCCAAACAACCCTTTAATTGATTTAACTTAAGAGAAAAATGCTGCGAAAACTTAAAATATATCGTATTGCGGATATAATTCCTATAGCTTATAATATACTCTAAGAATAAACTATTAAATCACGTGCATTTCGATTATTGAGCTACAACCCCTTCGCAAGAAAACCACCCTATCTTCCCGGCTTAAGAGAAAGTTGTACTTAAATGCATTAAATTAAATATTTGGCGACTACATATCATTTAATAATTTATAAGCTTCCAAATTACGCGCATTTATATCAGTAAATTGCAATTTATTTTGTATTGTGCAGTCACTGAAGGTAAAAATCAACGATTGCCTTCAATTTCGGTGAACCTTCATCGATTTTCACGAAAATTGGTCAGTGGTTAGAGGATACCTCAAGAAACAAAGGTGACATGGTACCACCTTGCGCCTTTACCCTGAGGGTGGATACCGCTCCTTCTCGGGGGTGAAAATTATTTTATAAAAAATAACTGCACAAATCTATAAAGGAACAAATTATAAGCAAAATTTATTATATAAAGTTATTAAAATAAGTCAATACTTTTTAAGTTATTAAAGATCAAAAATTTTAATTATTCGTGAAAAAAGTTATTATGTTTGAAGCGGTTTTTCGTAAATCACACAAAAAAAAAGTTTTTACAAAAAAGTTAATAGTAGTTTAATTCGTATAGCTTATATATATATATATATATATATATATATATATATATATATATATATATATATATATATATATATATATATATATATATATACAGTGCTAGTCAAAAGACCGTACCCCCCCCTCGTATCTTTTGAACGGTTATAGCTATAATAGTGAAATTTGGAGGGAGGAAATACACGGACGTAAGCTTCTTAACTAGTCATGACAGGTGACGTAACAGTGACAGATGACTTTACAGCGCCACTGTGACCAATAATTTTAAATAGGACCTTATGGCAAGTGATACCTCGTTTGAAAGGTATTGAAAATACCTATTCAGTCATACTAATTTTGTTTGAGTTTAAGCTAATTTTGATGAATAAATGAAATAAATATAAAATTGTAGTTTCGCATTTAATTAAAAAAATTCAAAATTCCGCCTATGATTACTTGTCAAAAAGGTTGACGTTGACGTAAAAACTACTAGAGAATTGAAAAACGTCATCTTTTTGACAAAAAAACTCATAGGCGGACATTTGAATTTTTATTAATTAAATGCGAAAGTACAATATTATATTTATTTAATTTTTTCACCAAAATCAAAATCAACTTAAACCCAAAAAAATTAGTATAACTGAATAGGTATTTTGAATACCTTTCAAATGAGGTATCACTTGCCATAAAGTCCCATTTAAAATTATCGGTCACAGTGGCTCTGTAACGTCATCTGTCACTATTACGCCACCTGTCATAACTAGTTAAGAAGCTTACCTCTGTTTATTTCCTCCCTCCAAATTTCACTATTATAGGTATAACCGTTCAAAAGATACGAGGGGGGGTACGGACTTTTGACTAGCACTGTATATATATATATATATATATATATATATATATATATATATATATATATATATATATATATATATATATATATTAATGTGATATTCAAAGATCGGTGTGCTCAAAGCACTTGATTAGATAATTAACTAATTAATTAAATTTAATTTTAATGATGCACTTATGATTTAATCACACTATTTAATGCTCTAATCTCAGGGTTTTATATTCTCGTGCTTCAATATCTCCTTTGCTTTACATATGATAAATAAGGTCAAAGATTAACGGAATAAAACACATATATGGTACAAAAGCATCTATTGAAATAAATTCACCCTCAAAATATCCTCTAAAAATAATATCTCCTATTCTGATTATTGAAATAACCCTACCACTATCTAAAGTACTTATTGAAATTTGCGTTATGAATAATTCTACAAAAAAAATAAAACTGTCTCTCGGATGATGAGTTGTCCAAATTCTTGTCTCTGGTCGCCAACAATTTACTCTTAGCAGCCCCCTATGTAGTCAGCAATCTCGCAACAAATTATTGCAAGCCTATTGTCATTAATGACCCCCTACAGATGCACGTATCTCTCAAAAAACAATGCTAGCCTTTTCTCCTCTCGATAAACTGAATCTATTTCTCGTTCCGACATGCAACGGTGACTCTTGGAATATAAGTAGAACAATATAACTTACAATGCTTTACGTGATGAGCTTCCGTCAGGACACTTATTTCAACAAACTCACAACTATTCACTTATCTGCCTTACTACTTCAGGAGACTCTTAGAGATCACCACTAGTCGACTTAACGATCATTTAACAACTGACTCTTCTTCCACCCTCTAACATTTCGCTAAACTCCCATTCTTCATACCTAGCCCCTCCTTTTTCCTTCTTCACCAATCCGAGTTCCTCAATTTTATCCCCATCTACCTTTCAGATAACAAACACCAATTTTCCCTACCATTAGAAATTTCCTAAAACTAATTACATGCCAATCGGTTTTTTTTTTCTTTCTTAATATCTAAACAAAGATTACATTCATTTAAATTTCTAAATACAATTGTTCCCTCGCCGCAAAAGTCCATTTGGGAAACCCGGTCTCATTGTCCAAACACATAACCACTTTCTTATCATACTAACTGTACAAAGAAAATACTTAATCCCTATTTAAATTTTGTTTACCTACGGCCATCCAAAAAGATAATTGACTTTCATTTCTTCGAAATGAATTTTGGTATATTCTTATTATATGTTTTAACTTTTCTAAAATATTAAGATCGAAACCATATTAATTCAAATTTTACATATCTTAACAACTCCCCGCCATTTGATTTGCCGAAAAAATTCTGTTATTTATTTAAATGACACAAGTTTTTTTAGGATCAAATTATTCCATTATGTTCCCAAACTCTACTCATGATACTTATAAATGTCGTGAATGTTAAAAATACCCCGTATCTTGCCTGTCTCTATATGCGCTAATTCATAACTATTTACCCCATTTTCCGTATTGACCCTATATGGACCTTCAAATACCGGCATCAATTTAGCACAAATACCATTTTGTAAATTGGACACCCTCAGTGCCCTCACTAAAACTTTATCCCCTTTCTGGAATGTAACCGGCCTTCTTCTTCGGGTCCTCTCTTGCCTTTGGAGATATTTCTCTCCACTTCGTCTCAATCTTCGTTGAACCACCTCGATCACTTCTTCGTATTGTCTGGGGGCGGTGTCTTCCCACGGTCTCGTAGGCATTGTTCCTTTCATTACATATAAAGGCGTCTCCTTGGTAACCGTATTTGGTGCACAGTTCAAATACGTCTCTATTTCAAACACTTTTCTGTCCCAATTTCGATGATGTTCTTCCGCAGCAATTCTTAGAAATTTTGTGACTTCTTGTATAAAACGCTCTGATGGGTTGCTCTGTGGATGTCGGATGCTTACAAATTTTGTATTTATGCCTCTCTCTCTTAATTCCCCTTTAAAACGGTCATTCCTAAAGTATGTCGCATTGTCCAACAAAATATTGTCTGGTCTTCCCACTGTTTCGATAAAATCGTCTATCTTCCGAAGTATTTCAGCTCCTTTCGTGGTTCTACATGGGTACAGTTTTAAATACTTTGAGAAAACATCCACCATAACTAATATGTGTTTATTCCTCTGTGTTGTTGTTATTAAATCGCTCAACATATCAATGGCGACAATATCCAGTTTCTTCCGAGCTATGACGTTTTTTGTGATGTTTTCGTTTTTGAAATTCTTACTTTTACACTTTTGGCATGTCTCGCAATTTCGAGTCATCTCTTTGGCTATTGTATAGTCCTGTCGACAAATGTAGTTCTCCCTGAACATAAGCCACACCTTCCTGCTTCCAATGTGTCCGTTGTCACAGTGTAATTTTGCTAAAACTTCTTTTGCCATCTGTTCCGTGATTACATATAGTTCTTTACCATCAACCCTCTTAAAATATAAGTTATCTTCTTGTTCGGCCCTTTGCTTTTCTCTTTCATCCAGTTGTTCCTGATTTTCCCTGATCTGAGCCAAAGAAAATAAGCCTGCTTCTTCTCTCATTATGTTCATGCCAACGTGGAGAGTTTTGTGGTCCTCTTTGCGGAATTGTTCATCTCTCGTCAACGCATCAGCCAAGATATTGTCAGTTCCTTTGATATATTTAAATTCAAAATCATACTCTTGAAGTAAAAGAATGCCCCTATGAATTCTATTATTTACCAGCCTATTTTTCATTATATGTACCAAAGCTGCATGGTCTGTTTCAACGGTGAATTTTGCCCCTAGTAGGTAAAACCGTAATTTATTTACACAAAATAACACACTGGCGAACTCTAATTCAGTAACGCTGTACTTTCTCTCATATGTTTTGGTTACACGGGAGACAAAACAGATTGGCACCTCTACATCGTCTTGGATCTGTGATAACACCCCTGCGAATTTTGTTATGGAAGCAGTGGTCCGGAGAATGAAAGGTTGATCATATCTTGGGTGGTGTACTCTTACAGCTGTGGAGAAAGCTCCTTTTAAATTTTTGAAAGCCATTTCTTGTTCCGTTCCCCATTTCCACCTAACATTTTTCTTAAGTAATGCTATCAACGGTATTTCTTTTGTGCTGATGTCTGGTATTAGTTTTTTGAAATAGTTTACCATTCCCAAAAATCCCCGCAATGTTTTTAAATTGGTTGGCCTAGCGTAGTTATTTATAATTTCGATTCTATCTTCTGCAAGACTAATCCCTTTTGTGTCTAATTTGAATCCTAAATACAGTATTTCCTTTTGGAAAAACTGACACTTTTGAATATTTAATTTCAATCCCGCTTGATCCAGTTCTTCTAGCACAGTGTGAATATGTCGTAGATGGCTTGTTATATCTGGTGAGAAAATTAATAAATCATCTATGTAATGTACAACAAATTCTTCATGCCTATTTAAGATTGTGTTCAATGCGCGAACCAAAGCAGCGCATGCACTCTGTAGGCCAAATGGTACCACCCTAAATCGGTATACCACTCCGTCGATCGAAAAAGCGGTATAATTTCGACATTTCTCTGCCAAAGGTATTAACCAAAAACTATGTTTCAAATCGATTTTGGAAAAAATGTGTGACCCTGTGATTCGTCCAAATATGGCTTCGATGTTCAAAGGCGCTTCGTATTGCGCGATTGTGTGTGAATTAATGTTTCTTGCATCTAAACATAATCGCAAATCACCACTCGATTTTTTAACGCATACTATCGGGTTGATATATGGAGAGTCACATCTTTCTATCACCTTGTCTTCGATCATTTTTTCAATTTCCTGTCCGACGCTTTGCCTGTATTTATACGGGATTGGATATGTCTTGGATTTAAAATTTTCTAAGTTTTTAACTTTAAAAGAATGTTCATAATTTTTAGCCACTCGGCTTTCTTCATTAATCAAATCTCCATAACTTTCTAGAATCTTCTCTACTTCCTTTTCCATATTTTCTCCACATTTTAATTTTCTTTCATCCTCATTTTGTTCGCATGTGTTCACTGTCCATAATATTTCTTCATAAAATTCTGGATTCTCGTCCATTATTGCCATTTCTTCTCTGTCCTCATCCTTTATTTCTTCTTCTGTTTTTTTTTATCTTCAATTTCCATTTTGTATCCCGAGCACCATGTTTCTACTGCTTTCATTTCTCTTATGAGAACTTCCTTTTCTTCCTGCTTCCTTTCTGTTTTATCGTCGATTGCCGACAATTCTTCCGTATCTTCGATTTCCTGTCTTTCTCTTGTATCCACCGTGTTTTCCTTCTTTCTTTTTGAACTCTTCTTCTTTTTCTTCCTTCTTTTTTTTTCTGGTTGATTTTTTTCTTGTACTTTCGGTTTTTCCTCTACAGTCATATTGATTTCTTTATGTTTTTCCTGTTCATTTATCTTTTCAACAATTATTTTCCTCTCTATTTCCGTTTCTTCTTCTATGTTGTCTGGTTCTGCTTTGATTTCCAGTTGATTCTCCGAAAAATTTATGGTGATATGTTTTTCACTCAATTCATCAATTCCCGCTATCATATCATGGTTTAAATCTTCGATCACCACACATTGCATAATATAGTATTTGTCTCCCACTCTGATCCGCACTCCCAAACCTTCATTTACTGTCGTCAATTTTTTGTTGTTTGCACCCACTAAAGCAACCCTAGGAATTTTATACACAAATCTGTCCAAATTTAATTCTTTTACTAGTTTCTTATTGATTAACGATATCTCCGATCCAGAATCAATCAAAATTTTAATCGCTTTATGTTTTATAAATGCATCTAAGAATATTAAATTTGAATTAGAACTTTGTCTTTCATTTCCCGCCAACTGTATAAACTCTCTCGGATGACAAAATATACCGGAGAGTTGTTTATGTTTGTTCAGTGGATGCTTTATTGAAAATCCTGTCTGGATTCATTGCATACATCTTCTTCCTCGTTTTCTATTGTTACATGATTCATCTCCCTTCTATTTTGTCGTTGGAAATTCTGATTGTTTCTACCGTCCCTTTGTTCGTTCGTATTCCTAGTCGGAGGATTTTGTGCATCTCTGTTTCTGTTGTGATTTTCATATGTTCTATTTTTTGCGTGATTCCTGTTATCATAATTTTGTTGTCTATTGTAATTTTGGTATTCTCTCGGCCTATCTTCGTTTGTTGATTGGGCATGTCGGTTTCTCTGGTCATAATTTGATTGATACCTTCTTGCCGGTCCATTATATTGTTCATGTTGTCTTCTGTTTCGCATTTCTCTTCTTTTTGCTTCCCTTACTTGAAGGAATTGGCACAAACTATCAATATCTTGATAGTTTCTCAAAATCACGTGGTCCTCCAGCGTTTCTTCGAAATGTCTGCTTATCATTTCTACCAGTTGTTCGGTAGAGTATTTGTAGTCTAGATATTTGGAATTGTTATATATCTGCAAAGCATATCTTTCTTCCGATATTCCCATTTTCTCGTGATATCTTCCATTCTGTAGCTCTTGGTTGATTTCCCTCTGTTTAACTTTCCCCCAGAAATAGTTGAGAAATTTATTTTCGAAATCTGTCCAATTTTCAAACTCATCTTCTTTACTTTCATACCATAACGCTGCTCCTTCTTTCAGATGGTTTCTAATTGTTTCTTTGCAGTCGTCAAAATATCTAATATGTTGCAATTTGGTTTTCAAATTTTTAACAAATGGTACTGGGTGTGTTTTTCTAATATCCCCTCCAAATTGTATTTTCGCGTCGCTTGTACCAAGGATAATCATTTCCCTTCTTTCTCCACAATTTTGTTGATTCTTGAGTTCCGCAATTTGTTTTTCGTTTTGCTTAAATTTTTCTTCTATTTCTCGCCTGTCTTCTTGTATTGCATTTTCAAATTTGCTTTCTAACTGTTCTAATTCCATCTTCTGCACAGTCTTAATATCCTTCATTTTAGTTTCTATTTCTTCTCGTTGCATCTTCAGTTTCCTTTCTGTTTCTTCTCTAACTTTTTCTAAACAGGCTTTCACTTCATTTTCATATTTTTCCAAACGCTTTTCCAATTTGCCATCATTCTCTTCCAATTTCTGTTCTATTCTCTGTGATATTTCTCTTTGTGTTTCTTCCATTTTTTGTTGTGTTATTTCCATGGCTCGTTTTGCTTCCTGTTGATTTTTCTCTATTTTTTGTTGTGTTTCTTCCATGGCTCGTTTTGATTCCTGTTGATTTTCTTGCATTGTCCTTTTTGTTTCCTGTTGATTTCTATCCATTTGTTGTGATTGGAGTTGCATCAGTTGCAATAGTTTCTCTATTCCTGTTAATTCCTGTTCTTTTCTCTCCATAATCGTTGTATCTCCTTCATTATCCAATCCTTCTTCAACAATTTTTTCCTCTTCTCTGTTTTCTTGCATTTTGCTTTGCCTCCTTGTGGTCGACATGTTGTTTCTTTTCGTTACTGTTTTCTTTGTCCCCGCCAAATGTGAAATTTTACAACACTCTATAAGTTGCAGAACACGACAAATATTTCTCCCCAAATTTAATAAATTTTCTCCACAAATATCAAATATGCAATCAGTAAATTTCAAAATAAATATCAAATGTACGATTGGTAAAAAAAAATCAAATAATTCAATGGCAGTAAATATCAAATACCTACGATCAATCCATAAATCAAAATTATTTTTACACCTGGAAAAATTGTCAAATTATCTCTGGATCACCTGTAGTTATTCCTTATCTCTTTCCCTACCATCAAATGCAAAGCTGCGATATTTTTTAAGCCACCACGTTCTGGGCTCCAGTTAATGTGATATTCAAAGATCGGTGTGCTCAAAGCACTTGATTAGATAATTAACTAATTAATTAAATTTAATTTTAATGATGCACTTATGATTTAATCACACTATTTAATGCTCTAATCTCAGGGTTTTATATTCTCGTGCTTCAATATCTCCTTTGCTTTACATATGATAAATAAGGTCAAAGATTAACGGAATAAAACACATATATGGTACAAAAGCATCTATTGAAATAAATTCACCCTCAAAATATCCTCTAAAAATAATATCTCCTATTCTGATTATTGAAATAACCCTACCACTATCTAAAGTACTTATTGAAATTTGCGTTATGAATAATTCTACAAAAAAAATAAAACTGTCTCTCGGATGATGAGTTGTCCAAATTCTTGTCTCTGGTCGCCAACAATTTACTCTTAGCAGCCCCCTATGTAGTCAGCAATCTCGCAACAAATTATTGCAAGCCTATTGTCATTAATGACCCCCTACAGATGCACGTATCTCTCAAAAAACAATGCTAGCCTTTTCTCCTCTCGATAAACTGAATCTATTTCTCGTTCCGACATGCAACGGTGACTCTTGGAATATAAGTAGAACAATATAACTTACAATGCTTTACGTGATGAGCTTCCGTCAGGACACTTATTTCAACAAACTCACAACTATTCACTTATCTGCCTTACTACTTCAGGAGACTCTTAGAGATCACCACTAGTCGACTTAACGATCATTTAACAACTGACTCTTCTTCCACCCTCTAACATTTCGCTAAACTCCCATTCTTCATACCTAGCCCCTCCTTTTTCCTTCTTCACCAATCCGAGTTCCTCAATTTTATCCCCATCTACCTTTCAGATAACAAACACCAATTTTCCCTACCATTAGAAATTTCCTAAAACTAATTACATGCCAATCGGTTTTTTTTTCCTTTCTTAATATCTAAACAAAGATTACATTCATTTAAATTTCTAAATACAATTGTTCCCTCGCCGCAAAAGTCCATTTGGGAAACCCGGTCTCATTGTCCAAACACATAACCACTTTCTTATCATACTAACTGTACAAAGAAAATACTTAATCCCTATTTAAATTTTGTTTACCTACGGCCATCCAAAGATAATTGACTTTCATTTCTTCGAAATGAATTTTGGTATATTTTTATTATATGTTTTAACTTTTCTAAAATATTAAGATCGAAACCATATTAATTCAAATTTTACATATCTTAACAATATATATATATATATATATATATATATATATATATATATATATATATATATATATATATATATATATATATATATATATATATATATAATCCTAAACCCATTTACCCTAAGGTGTCGGGTGTAATGTCTTTAGTTAGTTGCATGCACAATTTTTCTCCATTGCTTCTTATTCTTTGCTTGGTTTCTTGCTTGTTCTTTGCTGATTCCTCGTGTTTCTAGGATTGAGGTTACATTATCATCCCATGTCTTCATTGGCCTGCCCCTTGGTCTCTTGGTTTGTCTTCTGGCTTCCCATACTTTTTTAACTGGTCTTTCTTGGTTCATTCTAACCATGTGTCCATACCATCTCAATTGGGCCTCTTCAATTTTTTTAATAATTGGTTGGACCTTAAGATGTTCTCTGACTGCCTCATTTCTAATCCTGTCTAACCTGGTTATACCCATTATTCTTCTAAGAAATTTCATTTCTATGCTCTTTATTTTCGATTTTAACTTATCAGTAAGCGTCCAACTTTCACTACCAAAAGTTAAAATCGGTACAAACACCGTCTTGTATATGGACACTTTGGCTTTTTGGGATACTTCTTTTTTTGACAGAAACGTACTTTTGATTGCGTGGTACATCCGAGCAGCACTTTCTATTCTGGAACTTATTTCAGTTTCTTCAGTTCCTCTGCTCTCTATTTGTACTCCCAAGTATTTGTAAGTATCGACTTGTTCAAGTGTATTTCCGTTAATTGTTATCTTCGTTTGTTTTCTACTTTTTGCACATACCATTACTTTCGTCTTCTCATTATTGATTCTCAGATTTCGTTTAATTAGTGCAGCGTTCCATACTTGTAAATTTCGATTGAGTGCTTCTTCATTTTTCCCAAATATCACTAGATCGTCTGCGTATGCACACTCTGAGATCCACACTGCTTCTAAATTTCTATGTCCGGCATATAACTTTACTGTTTCTGCTCTAGTTTCTTTAATTATGTCATCCAAGACAATGTTAAACAGTATGGGGCCTAGGACTCCTCCTTGACGTAGCCCTTCATTTACTATGAACTCTTCGGATTCCATATTATCGGTTCTGATTCTGTTCCTTGTATGTCTATATATACTCATAATGGCTTGCCTGAGTTTGATTTTCACACCTTTCTTTTTTAAACATATGTCAATCACCTTCCTTGGAGTACTATCAAATGCCTTTTCTAAGTCTATAAAGGCTTGGTATAACTCGGTGCTTGAGTTCCGTGCATTTTGTATTAATTTCTTGATAGTAAAAATGTGATCTTGGATGCTTCTGCCTTTTCTAAAACCACTCTGTGATTGTTCCATTTTAGAATCAACTTCTTGTAAAATACGTTTTTCTAGTATTCTCTCATATACTTTGGATGGGATGCTCAGTAGTGTTATTCCTCTGTAGTTGCTACATTCGCGTCTGTCACCTTTTTTGAAAATGGGTAGAATAACTCCCACTTCCCAATCTTTTGGTATTTGGCTCTCACTCCATGCCCTATTACACACTTTTGTTAGCAGTTCAATGCCCTTGTCGCCCATGTTTTTAAGCATTTCCGCTGTGATTTTATCAAATCCAGCCGCTTTACCTTTCTTAAGCTTTCGTATGATTTCCTTTGTTTCCCCTATAGTTATTTCGTCTTGAATTTGGTCTTCCTGCTCTACCTCTTCTGGTTTTTCTGTGATAATGTCCACATCGTTTTGGATATTCAGTAGATCCTCGAAATATTGCTTCCATCTCTGTAGGATGTGGTCATTGTCATGAAGTAAGTGTCCTTCTTTGTCCCTTATTTGCTTTGGTGTTTGTGGAGCCTTTTCGATTCTTAAATTCTTCAGGGTTTTAAAGAATAACTTTTCGTTAGAGTGGTAGTCTTCTTCCATCTTGTTTCCGAATTCTTCCCAACTTTTCCGTTTCGCTGCTAGTACCATATCTTTGACTTTGATTCTTTGCAGTTTGTATATTTGGTAGTTGTCTGCGGTTTCGTTCCTTAAATAATTTTTCCAAGCTATCTTCTTAGACTTCACTTCTGCTTTTATTTCATTGTTCCACCAGTTTGTACACTTTTTGCTTCTGTTATTTCTTGTTATTCCGCATACTTGTTTACCACCGTTTAGGAGTGCTTCTTTCAGTATTTGCCAAGTTTGGTCTAAGTCACCGTCATGTTCAGCGTGCTCTGTTAGGTAGTCATTAATGTAGTTTTTAAACTTGTTTGCTGTCTCCTTGTCTGCTAGCTTATGTGACCTGATTACTTCTATAGTAGGTGTATCATGAGCTTTACTTGTTTTCTTGGTCTCTTTCGTTATTAATTCTTGTCGCACTTCCAAGCTGGTCCTGGCTACAACTAGATAGTGGTCACTATATAATTCAGCTCCTCGTTTTACTCTTACGTCCTTAATACATTGCCTTGCTGATCTATTTACTAACACATAGTCTATGATGGATCTTTCGCCTCTACTTTTGACTTCTCTTGTATATTTATGTGCATCTTTGTGTTTAAAAAACGTGTTCATTATTATTAAATCATTTTCTCTGCATATATCAATAATACGTTCCCCATTGTCATTTTTTATTTCTTCTCCATATGGTCCTAATACATCTTGGGTATGTTCATCTCTTACACCCACTCGACCATTTAGATCCCCCAGTACTATAGTATTGCCTTCTAAACTGTCTATTATTTCTGAAGCCTTGTCCCAGAATATGTCTTTACTAGCTGCTCTTTCGTCATCATTTATTCCATATATAACGATGATATTGACTAGTTTGTGTTCCTCGGTTACCAGTCTTATCTTTAAAATTCTTTCGGAAATGCATTCCCAATCTTTAATGTTCTTTATTAGGTTGCTGTGTATCAGGCAGCCTACCCCTTCTTTTGCCCTTTCGCCAAGTGACACTCCACTGGTGATGAGGAAGTGTCCATTCTCTAAAAAGTGTGTGTTTTTTCCCTTCTTTTTGGTCTCTGTTATACCCAATAAGTCTATTTGATGTTTCTCGAATTCTTCAGCAAGTTCTACTTCTTTGACGTTGAGACCTCTGACATTCCATGTTGCTAATGTCCACCCTTTGGGCTTTAGCACTGCTCTTGTGGGTTTTAAATAGTTACTGTTTATATTCTCGCTCGTTGCAGACTGCATTTTTATGGGTTTACTCTTTCTTGTCTCTCGTTGCTCACGTCCTTGGTCATTATTTATGGATCTATCTTTGTCTTTACTACCTATTCTATAATTGTTCGTGTCCATTGTCACTGCCTCGTTTGTCATAGTATTTCCGGCATATTTGTTTACTAGTTTTTTGACCCCATTTTGACTAGTTTGTCCTCTTTGTTGTCCCATTTCCAGCCGACCTTGTTGATCCATATTTTATTTCCTCCAAGTCTTACACCGCTTCCTTTCTCCTTTTCTTCTTGCGCAAGTTTTCTAATTATTTTCTGAATTTCTCTCTCTTTATTCGTAGTATCATCATTAATGTATACTTTTCCTTCTTCAACATATCTTAGTTTGGATTTATTTTTCATAACCTTTACCTTCTCTTCATGTTCTGCTAATTCAATCAGACAGGTTTCTCCCCCAATTTGTATGCATTTTTAATTTTAACATCTATCTTCAAATTGTGTTTAATGAAGTTGCTCATTCCCTCTTTTAAGACGCTTTGATCGTATGTTTCAATTGCTAGTCCACTCATGACTACATTGTTCTTTCTTCTTTGTTTTTCCATGAATTCAATAGTTTCCTTAACTTCATTTAACTCCTTTTTGATTTCCATATTTTCTTTCTTCAGGTCTTTATTTTCTTCTCTTAAAGTCTGGTTATCAGCAATTAGTCTTTCTATTGCTTCATTACTTCTGTTTTGGTTTCTCCTTATTTCTTTGATATCACTTGCCAGAATGTTCATCATGTCTATTAATTTATCCAGTTTTGTCTCATCATGGTTATCTATTGTTTTGGATGAAGTCTTGGAGAGTTTTCGACTCTTCGTTGACCTTTCTTCTTCGTTATCTGAACCCTCATCTCTTGTCCTCCTTTTTGTTCCATCATCCGATGTTCCGTCACTGTCCAGACATTTTTTATTTTCCAGGTATCTGTCCATTTTCGGCGCCAAGCACTGCTTTCCACCTCAACAGTGCAGAGAAAACAATGCCTACCGTTTCGCTGTGATACTTTATTGTTTTTATTCTGTACTCAGAAATTCTTGTCAGTTTGGCAACGTCGCTTTAAAATCGGCCAAGATTTAGATGTAATTACCGGTTCAATTGTTAATACTTCACTAATTATCAGTTAACCTTGTTTATTTGTTTTTAACTCACTCAAATGTTTTTTAATGTTTTACGGCCAATCCTTATCAGTGTCATTAACATATTATTATAATTATACACGTTGTCTAATTTCACTAAATTATTTCTCGTTGTAACTCTCGAATATACGGGATAATCACGGACGAAAAATAACAAAGTATTTTACCATACACTACCACGTTGCCACCCCCGTATAGCTTATATACTAAGAATAAACTCTTAAATCACGCGCCTTTCGATTATTGAGCTACAACCCCTTGTCAAGAAAACCATCCCATATTCCCGGCTTAAGAGAGAGTTGTACTTAAAATAATTTAAATTAATTATTTGGCGACTAGATATCGTTTAATAATTTATGAGCTCGCAAAATATACGCATCTCAATTATTGAATTGCCAGTTTCTTTCTATAGTGCAGTCACTGAAGGTAAAAATCAACTATGACCTTCAATTTCGGTAAATCTCCATTCATTTTCACGAAAATTGGTGAGCGGATTTTGATGCTATCAACTTTTTCTGGAGCTCATTTTTGATAGGTATTTCTAAGTACTTTGACAAGTATTTAGTACCTAAGTGTTATAAAAATGCACCTCTTTCCCGTTATATAAGCTTGAATCCTTAGATTTGAACAGTCGCAGAAAAAAATATACATTTAATTACCAATAACTTACTTTAAATTAACATTAAAGGGTTTTTCAAGTAAGCAATTTATTATATTTTTTATTAGCTTCAATTTTAGTGATGAAAACTTTTTTGTAAAAACTTACAGTTTTTGAGTTATTTATGAAAAATCGCTTTAAAGCATGCATTTTCTTTCACAAAAATTAAAATATTTGATCTTTAATAACTTAAAAAGTATTGATTTATTAATAACATTAAAGTAATAAAGCATAAATAAAGTAATTTTCACCCCCGAGAAGGGGTGACATATACCCCAGGCTAAAACCGCAACCGTCAATTCGTGAAAATGAATGGAGATTTACCGAAATCGAAGGTCATAGTTGATTTTTACCTTCAGTGACTGCACTATAGAAAGAAAATGGCAATTCAATAATTGAAATGCGTATATTTTGCGAGCTCATAAATTATTAAATGATATGTAGTCGCCAAATAATTAATTTAATGCATTTTAAGTACAACTTTCTCTTAAGCCGGGAAGATAGGGTGGTTTTCTTGCGAAGGGGTTGTAGCTCAATAATCGAAATGCACGTGATTTAATAGTTTATTCTTAGAGTATATAAGCTATAGGAATTATATCCGCAATACGATATATTTTAAGTTTTCTCAGCATTTTTCTCTTAAGTTAAATCAATTAAAGGGTTGTTTGGGGGTGAAGGGGATGAGCTCAAAAATCGAAACTATACAATTTCAAGAGCTCATAAATAGCTCGTAATTCTGCCGCAAAAACCGATTCAATATTCATATTTTTAAGTAGTGGGGGGGAACTCAGCCCCCCCCCACTAAAGTATTAAATTCCTGCTCAGTGGAACGAGCTCAAAATTTTTAGTTTGCGGAATATGAAAGCTCATAAATAGCTCATAAATCAGGGCTATTTGTTTTTTAATTTTTGCAAGTGGGGGGGGGGCAGCTCAACACGGGTTATATTCTCCACAAGGGCTTAATCATTTGTAAGTTTTTTAAACTGCGATCTATAGAAAACCTCCGTGAAACGATTACGACTAAAAAATTAAGTAGTACTTATTCTGTTTTTCTCTTTCTCTCTCTTATCCACTTACCTTACTATAGGATGGATTGAACAAATCGATAACTTCTTCATTATACAACTCCATAAATTGTGCGGATACTTTAAACTCAGGAGGCAAAGTTCCAGCCGCCTGTGCCTTTTGAATTCTGGAATGAATGCCATCGAAGAGATGGTGAATGGCTCTTGGAATGATTCCTTTTTGTTCGTCTTTAACTTCAACATCGAATCCCGATCCCATTGTGTAAGTTTTTCCCGAGCCTGTTTGTCCGTATGCAAGGACAGTGGCGTTATACCTGCGAATAAATAAAACAAAGGAAGTTTAGTTAATAGCTAGATGAAAAAGGTCATGGGAATTTTAGGTTTGTGGTATATAGGATGTCCCGAAATTGGGAAAAATATAGTAATTAGTTTTTCTTCGCTCTTTTTACCAAATTATATTATGTACATATACAGGGTGTCCAGAAACTCTCCCGACAAACGAAGACCGGAGATTCCTCAGATAATTTGAAGATAATTTAACCTAATTCATCTAGTCCAAAAATGCTAAGGGGGGAGAGCTTTAAAGATGGCATCTTGTAATTAGTTTTTTTTAATTGCTCCAGAACGCTTCTATGTATTTAAAAAAACAAAAACTGGTACGCCTATTTATCTTCCAGAGATAAATCGACTCTATCAATTGCGAATTTGTAGTACCGGTCACAGGCCAACAAAAAAAAATTATAAAACTTTTCTTACAAATTTATGTGAATCCTATGTATTTTTTGGCGCTAAACAAGAATCTGAAATTAGATTTTACGTATCACCCATAGTTTTCCCACAATATGACACTTGTTTATTATACATTATAATCATTTGAAAAAGACAAAATGATACATTATTAGAATAAAACCTTTTATCTAATTCTTATTTTGTAATAGTATAGGTCTGTGAAATCATTTAAGGACCCAATGCTTTTATATTTTCTTTCTCTTTTTTATGTAAAACTTCTGACGTAACTTTTTCTCCTATGCGAGGCACTCTGTTGTTCCCGATGAAGTGACCAACAGTAATCACCCATCACATTGGTGTTCCAACGCCTCTGAGTATCGTTTCTCCATCACCTTGCTATCCTAGTGGAATCGTCCGCCTTGTTCTTCACTGACATCACCCAGATTTTCAGGAAAAAAGTCAAGATGGTTATGCAAAAGGTGGATTTTGAGGCTCATTTGACATCCCAAATCTTAAATTTTATCTTATATCTTAAAAAACTTATCTAATAAATTAGCTCATAATTATAAGGTCGTAGTTAGGGTCTTTCACATTACCTAAACACTTGGTTACAACTTTTTTGAATGCAATACAAGCTTCTTCTCCCTTAGTAGTCATCTTGGTTTCAAAGGTAATTATGCAATTTTAAATGTTAAATTGTGAAAGAATGGTGGGTGATACAGCATTTTTAATATGCTTTTCGGACTCAGCACACTAAAATACATAAGATAGAGGTAATCTTATCAAAAAAGTTTTTTCATCGTTGGCCTGTGTTATTTTATCACATAACTTTTTTGTCTTTAACTTTGAAGTATTTTTGACACTGGATTATTAAATTCTGAGGTATTCTAGTACTAAAAGGTACTCTTGCTTTAAGTCGGTAGGATGCACCGTTTTCTAGAAAAATCGATTTGAAAATTTTTCGATTTTGAATTTGAAAAAAGTTTAAAAAAACATTTCAAAATACAACGGTGTATTTTATCGACTTTTAGTACTAGAGGTAGCGAGGAAGCAAGAGTAACTTTTAGTACTAGAATACCTCAGAGTTTAATAATCTAGTGTCTAAAATACTTAAAAGTTAACAAGTTATACAAATACTTAAAAGTAAACGACAAGTTAACTGTGTGAAGGTGTCCCCACCAACCCAGCTGTCTTTCTTCTATATAAGTTTCTAATGATTCTATTTCTAATTTTTCTCTTATTTTTATATTCTTAACTCTATCTCTTCTTGTCACTCCCATTACTCTTCTTAAATATTTCATTTCTATTGCCTGCAGTTTACTTTTATCCCTTTTTGACAATATCCACGATTCACATCCATATGTGAGTACAGGTCTATACACAGTTTTGTATACACTCATTTTCGTTTTTCTTGATATTTCTCGTCTATTTACAAATCCACTGTTTATTGCATAATATAGCCTATTTGGTTTTTGTATCCTATAATTTATATCTATTTCTTGTTTTCCGTTTTCTTCAAATATTACACCTAGGTATTGATATTTACTGACTTGCTTTATTTCTACTCCATCAATTTGCATTTTTATCCTTTTCCTACTTCTATCTATTACCATTGTCTTTTCTTACTCTTATTCAATTTCATACCGTATTTTGTTAATACCTCATTCCATACTATCAAGCTTTCTCTTAGGTTTTTCTTTCACATCATCCGCAAATGCACATTCTGTCATCCCTATTTGTTCTAATTTCCTATATCCTATGTATATTGGTTTAGTTCTTTGTTTCGTTTCTCTTATTATTTCATCCATAAATATTATGAAGAGAAGAGGACTCAATCCCCCACCCTGTCTAACTCCTACATTTGTAGCAATTTTTTCTGATATCATATTATATCTTATTACACAGTTATTTGCTTTATACACAGTTATTTTCTTTATATAAACTTTGTATTACCCTTATTAGTTTCTGATCTACATTTTCCTTTTTAAACATTTCCAAATGTATATTATATAAATAATATAAAATTGAGACTGAGAGACTGATAAAAATGAATCTAACAATTAGGGGACACAAATTAACAGTTAGGAGTATATACGGTGCATGATGGTGCAGTGGTCAACGTTAAATACGATTTCTTTGAGAAATTCTTCTCTTCTTTGTCTTCTTCCTCTTTATAAACCATTCTGCTTGTTCATTGGCGGATTGATACCTCTTTGGTCGGCCGATAATTCTTCTACCGATTGGCGATTTATCTCTTGTTATTTTGACCACACGTGTCTAGCCCCAGTCTGCTTGGGTGACTATTCCCATATTTTTTCTATTTAGTGTCAATTCGTTTATACACTGTACGTTACATTTTCTAATCAGAAAATAACTAGCTGTGATAAATATAACTATTTGGGAATTAATTTCAACAAGGAAGGTACTGACGATACAGAAATTAAGAGCAGAATAAATAAAGCAAGAACGATAATTAAATCATTGAACGGAGTTTTGTGGAGTACCGAGATAGGGAAACCAAGAAAAATGAGAATATACAACACCATGATTAAGAGCACATTGGTATACGGATCCGAAACATGGAGAATAAAGGAACACCAAAAAAGAAAAATAGAAGCTACTGAGATGGACGCCCTAAGAAGAGCAAGTAGAACATCGAGATTGGAACGGGTTAGAAATGAGGAAGTAAAGCGAATTTACAGGAAACGGTTGTAGAATGCATTGAGAAGAAACAATTAACGTGGTACGGACATGTTCAGAGAATGGGGGAGGAAAGACTGCCAAAGAAAATTATGAAATGGATACCTACAGAAAACAGGAAAAGAGGAAGGCCAAGAACGACATGGATACAGGGAGTAAGACGATCAATGAGTGTACGAGGATTAGAAGATGAAAACTGCATTGATAGAAGATATGGGCAACAAGGCATCGGACAACGTCGGAGGACGTTTTGAACACGAATTTATATATATGTTAGATTTTCTTCTAAGGTCTTCACTCCTCCTTCGATCTCTCAGCGTATTTCCTGTTATTCTTCTCAGTACTCTCATCTCTGCCGTTTCCACTAGTCTTTGTGTTGTGGTTGTATCGGTTGTCTTGTTTCTGATGCATATGTCATTATTGGTCTTACACTGGCTTTATAAATTCTTGACTTCATCTCAGTGTTAATATGTCGGTTTCGCCATACAGTGTTCTGTTATTAGTCCAGGGCCCATCTGTTTTGAGATGGACATTGAGAGGTGACTCAAATTTTTTTGCAGAAATTGCTTGAAAATAACTCAAATAATAATATTTGAGTTATCCTCCCTCTCAAAAAGGTCCGGAACATTGTTTAAATAATTAAAATGTCAAAAAATGAAGGAAAAATTCGATTTTTTTCTTCGTTTTTTGATTATAACTTTAAAAGTATTCATTTTCCAGAAAAGATGTACTGACATAAAAGTTGCGTAATTAAATTTCCTACAATATAGAATTGGTTAAAAATTTAAAAAATAGTCACCCTTGTTGCAAAATAGCAATAATTGCGAAAAAAAACCATACAAAAACAAGTATTCGCATTTTACGTTTTTCAACCATTCATGCTAAACTTATGACCTTCATATTTCACCCAGAAAAACTTTATGATACAGTAAAACAATACTGTAAATTTCATTAAGATCGGTTCAATAGATTTTGCAAAATAAATTTTGCAATCCAGCTTTCGCAAAAACAATTCATTTTTTCAAAATGTTACAGGACTGAAAATAAAGCAGATAGCAAGTTGAAATTTTTTTTTGCGTATAGAAGTGTACTGTACCTTTCATTTGCGATTTGCAAAATTAAAATCAATTAACTACCACGGCGTCAGGAATTTTTTTAAATAAACATTAATTATTGGTGCTACGCGCAGGACAGCGGTGTTCGATTCACATGAAGTTGATTTCCACCAAAATTTCTTCCAATCTTCATCTAATATATTATTTTCTTACTCTATATTTTGTTGTATTTTAATATTTTAATTCCACAAAAATCAAACTAACTTTATTATTGTTTGTGAAATATTGTTTAAACAATTGTATGTGTTTAAAAATAATAAACTTTTATTCTCAAGTTAAAATATATGAACAAACAAAGTTTTTGCTAAAAAAAGTGTTATTTCAAAGGATAGAGTGTTTTTATTTTGCAATAAACAAATTTATTTATTTATATCGAAATGTAATAAAAATTAAAATGTATCAATAATTATCAAAGGTCAGTGGAATGCCCAATCAGAGCAAACTATCCGGTGTCCTGCGCGCAACACCAATAATTAATGTTTATTTAAAAAAATTCCTGACGCCGTGGTGGTTAATCGATTTTAGTTTTGCAAATTGTAAATGAAAGGTACAGTACATTTCTATAAGCAAAAAAAATTTCAACTTGCTAGCTGCTTTATTTTCAGTCCTGTAACAGTTTGAAAAAATGAATTTTTTTTGCGAAAGCTGGTGAAATTTGAAGGTCCTAAGTTTAGCATAAATGGTTGAAAAACGTAAAATGCGAATACTTGTTTTTGTATAGTTTTTTCCCAATTATTGCTATTTTGCAACAAAGGCGACTATTTTTTAAATTTTCAACTAACTCTATATTGTAGGAAATTTAATTACACAACTTTTATGTCAATACAACTTTTCTCGGAAATGAATACTCTTAAAGTTATAATCAAAAACGAAGAAAAAAATCGAATTTTTCCTTCATTTTTTGACATTTTGATTATTTAAACAATGTTCCAGACCTTTTTGAGAGAGGAGGATAACTCAAATATTATTATTTGAATTATTTTCAAGCAATTTCTGCAAAAAAATTTGAGTCACCTCTCAACGTCCAAATGTACTAATATTTTTACAGATGCGCCCTGGTCTATATTTGATTTTTCACTTCTTTATCCAGATCTCCGTAGCTGGACAATGTATTTTCAAGGTATTTTATTTCCATTACTTGTTCAATACTGATGCCATCAATTTCTACTTTACATCTGATTGGTTCTTTATTGATTACTATTGTTGTAGTTTTCTGAGATGAAATTATCATATTGAATTCTTTTGCTCTCATGTTAAAACTGTGAACTAATCTTTCCAGATATCTTCATCTTGGGCTATCAATATTCCGTCGTCTGCATAACAGAGTATTTTTACTTCTTTGTTTCTCATTGTGTATCCGAAGCTAGGACAAATAATCCCCGGATAAATAATCCCGGACAAAAAATCCCCGGATAAATAATCCCGGACAAAAAATCCCCATAATTATCCCTGGACAAAAAATCCCCGGACAAATAATCCCCGGACAAAAAATCCCGGACAAAAAATTCCCAAGAAATATTTGCTGTCGAATAGTTCTCTAAAAGTTTTCCTGAAATTTTAATTTTTCCAAATTTCGAATTCCAATTCCATGCTGAAAACTTTAAATTATGCATGACAAAAAAGTGAGTTTTTCAAAAATCGTGGAAAATATGAGGAATCAGCTAAGACCCCGTTTTCATGACAGGCGCTAAACGCGCGATTACAACTACATACATTTTACTTGAGACCGTTCACATGCCAACGCGCGTCTTAATGACCTAAAACGCGCGTTAGCATGTGAACGGTATTTAGTAAAATGTGAGTAAAATTTTGTTTTATTTATTAAACAAACAATGCACCTAATCTTAAGACTAACCAGCATTTTACATTTAACTTAATCTACTACTGTACTAGGTATTCCCAACGGTTCACCTTAGAATTTAATAATTATTGTTGCACACATCACTGTTGTGGCTAGGTTCACTTTCCGAATTTAAACTGACACTGACATTTTTATAGATTTATCACTATCACACAAGTTCAAAAGGTTTGGTGCGTTTGAGCCTGCGGACTAGGTTTTGATTATCTAAAAGTTCTAACACTTCCCTGTTTGTATGGTTGTGGAGTCGTTTTTCGTGACCCTTGGCAATCTTCTTTATTTCTTCTTTGATTGTTGCTATACGAAGTTCCCGATGTAGGTCTTTGTTGCGGATATACCATGGAGCGTTGACTATGTTTCTTAGTATTCGGTTTTGGACTCTTTGAAGGCAAGCATAGTTACTCTCACTAGTACAGCCCCATAACTGTAGACCATAGGACCATACTGGTTGGAGCATTTGTTTGTAAACTAATACTTTGTTTTTGATTGTAAGTTGTGAGCTTCTACCTAATAACCAGTATAACTTCTTGTACTTCAGTTTTAGTTCTTCGGTTTTCTTTCTGATATGTTCCTGCCACTTTAATTTGCTATCCAAATGTAGCCCTAGATATTTAACTGTTTTCTTGTACGGAACGATTTTATTGTTTATTCTAACTGGGTGACTATTTATTTTTTTGTAGGTGAAATCGATATGGGCAGATTTCCGTTCATTGATTTTTATGCGCCATTTATTATTCCAGGTGTTTATTTTGTTTACTGCATTTTGCAGGTGTCTAGCTGTTTCTTCGAATGTTTCACCGACTGCTAGTATTGCAGTGTCGTCTGCAAATGTTGCCAGTTTAATATTTTCTGTAACAGGTATGTCACAAGTATATAATAGATATAGTATGGGTCCCAGAACACTGCCCTGTGGGATTCCTGCTTTAATTGGCATGTGAGTAAAATGTATGTAGTTGTAATCGCGCATTATCAAAACGCGCGTTAAGCGCCTGTCATAAAAACGTGGCCTTAGCTCATTCCCCATATCTTCCACGATTTTTGAAAAAACTCACACTCTTTTGTCATGTAAAATTTAAAGTTTTCAGCATGGAATTGGAATTCGAAATTTGTTAAAATTTCGGGAAAACTTTTAGAGAACTATTCGGCAGCAAATATTTCTTGGGGATTTTTTGTCCGGGATTTTTTGTGGGGATATTTTGTCCAAAAAAATTTGTGCGGATTATTTGTCCGGGAGTTTTTGTGGGGATTTTTTGTCCGGGGATTATTTGTTCGGGGATTTTTTGTCCGGGGATTTTTTGTCCAGGGATAATTTGTGGGGATTTTTTGTCCAGGATTATTTGTCAGGGGATTATTTGTCCGGACCCCATATATTCTGTAAGTTGTCAGCACTGAAGGCAAAAGACGTGTCCAGGGGAGCCAAGATTCAAACTTATGAAACAATAGTGAAACCAACGGTGTTGTGTGCATGTGAAACTTGGACAATGAAACAGAAAGAAGAAAAAAAGCTAGATATTTGTGAGAGGAAAATCTTGAGAAAAGTTTTTGGTAGTATAAAGGAGGCTAACGGGGAATAGCGCCGTAAAACAGATGGAGATGTATAAGAGATTCAACACAGCAAATTAGGGCACAGAGAGTTAGATGGTTGGGACATTGTAACGATAAGCGTTCGAAATATCGTTACGAAATATGCATGTCAAAATATTAATCAGATAGGACTTAATAGTATGCAACCAGGTACACGTTCAGTCGCAGAAAGGGTTACCTAAATTTGGGACCAATTATAAGTAATTGGTTGGTAGTATGTTTAGTGAATTCGGATTTTATCGGTTAGTTCATGTGTCAATGACCGTTTCCGCCTGCGTGATGGGCAGGCAGCAGCAGAACGATGGATAGGCACTTAAGCTTCTGCCACCACCCGTTACTGACGTGACCCTCCAGCGATCATTGTCCGAAGCCATTTTGTTTTATTTCTGAAATTATTATTTAGTTGGAGATTCAAGAATTTAAGTTGGAAGGAAGTTTTTGGTTTATGTTGAAATTGGTGACGAGAGTGAGGTTTTAGTTTCAATATTTAATTATTCTGGACAGTGGGTAAGTCGCCATTTTTTTTGCTTGTCAAGGAAAAAATGACCATTTTCTTTTTTTTAATACCATACTTATATTAATAAAATTGTTATTCTATAACCATCAGGTCTTAAATAGTCCATATCACTATCAAATTTATGTCCTCTACTGAGAAAAATTCTTTAAAAATTATATTTCCAGTTCAAAATAATTTCTGAATTAATGACATTTTCCTTTCTTTTAGTATCTACGTCTGTAAAGAAATCCTTATTGTAACATCCATATTTTACAATCATATTTGCAACAAGTAATCCTTATCCATATTTTAGTGGTTCAAAAATATTTCCTCACATGCCTCAAAAATCAAGGTCAATGACACTTCGCATATATACGTCAGTAATTCAACTTTTTGTTTCAAGTTTTTCTACAAACTTTTTATAAGTTTACCTTCCTACATGCCCTGGTTCAAGTTACTCAAAAGAAGTAATATGACTGAAGGATTTTTGTTTTCTTTTAACCGCTGGAGGAGGAGAAGATTAAGTCAAAATATGATTAAGTTGTTGGATATGGAGTAAAAATAATAATTTTGGGGAATTATGGAAATTTTGGTGTATTTATGGAATGGTTTTTTTGTTTCTTTATGGAATATTAGTTGATTTGCCGGTATTGAGGGGTACCTCTTAGTCGGTGACTAGTCTGCCACCCTCCTAAGGTTGGGGAACACCGGAAGATACCTTGCGTGGGCCTCCAATCATCACCCTTAAAGGAGTTGGAGAAGAAACCCATCGTCACTTTGTAGACTCGACAGGTTTTTATAATTAAATTTGCATGTCAATTTGTTTTAATAATATTTTTCACCTTTACTTATTTTTGTATCAATAACTTTTAAATAATTCTAATAATACTATCGCTTCATTTTTCCTTAAACATAATTAACATATAATATTCAATAATTTTTCAACAAATTTTATATTTCACCGTTATATCATTTATTTAAAATAGTCTGGGGATTATAAACTATCTAGGAAGGTACTGTGCACAATATCTCGGTTTATATCCTATTTAATAATATTTATTTCATTTGTCAGGTTTGTCACTTCTGATCGGATGTAAGATTGTCAGCCAATATTGTATTCCTCATTAATAATAAGTTTGTACATACATCTTTAGATCAATTAACTGTCTGATATAATAAATTCATTACATATTTTTTTTCCATATTGTAAAACCTGCGTTATCGACAGGAGCGTACTAGCCTAGTACGTTGGGTAGTTAGCTAGTGTATAAAATTGTATATAGGGTTATAGGTATTTTCATTAAAATTGTTGGTTGTACATAAATATATGTTATATTTCCTATAATTTCTAATATCTATATAAAAGTAATAGTAATATAATAGTAATAATTAAGTGCAGGCAGCAATATAAGTCACTCGGCGAAATATCTATTTAATATTTCCCTGGCGCCTAACCCTACTTCTGAATATCTTCTTGGTCAGTAGTTCTTTTCCTTTTCATTTTTTTTCTTATTTTAATTTATTTTCTTTAACACTCCAGTACTTCATTAGGTACCGTCTTATTTCGGGCGTGCAAATACGGCCTGATCCTCTCCTGAGTCCCCTTGATAAAGTCTCTGAAATATCCAGCTAGCCTAGCTTCATAAAACTTCCATAACTAAGTAAACTACCCCTTCAAAGCTTATATCTATTCTGTTACATCACACCCAATTTGTTACAACATGTTTTACGAATGTCAAAAGAATGAAGTGTCCTAAGAGTTCTGCAAGCAGGAGAACAAGGGAAGAAAAGAGGAGGGAGATCATGAAGGAAGTGGCTTGATGGCGTTCCGACTGCCATAGAAGAAATTGGAGCAAGGAACTGGAGAGAACAAGTAAAGGACTGGACAAAATGGAAGAAACTAGTTAAGACTATCGATACTAAGGCCGATAATGCTGTTAAATATACATATATGTCTCCCAAAAAATAAAAAAAAATTGAACCAAGCGTTTCTGTGATTTGCATCAATAAGAACAACACCTGGGTGGAAAATTATCGGCGGCCCACCCTGTATATGTATATAAATGTAAAAAAAGTATAAATGTGTACCTACTTACCCTTCAAGAGAAGATTCGACTAGAGATGCTACACAATTATCATACACTTCGCTTTGGTTGGATTCCGTGTCAAAGACATAGTTGTAGGTGAACGCCTTGTCACTGCCTAGAGTAACTTGGGGTTCACCTGGTGTTACTGTAGTGCAGATGTGACACATGTCAATGATCTCACGTGGTATCTGAGGACGAATCCTGGAAAAAAGAAAACGTATTAAAATAATGCAGAATAATGAAGGAATAGCTATCTTTTTCAATGCAAGCTCACTGAATGTCGGTCTTTGATAAGGATTTGAAACGGACTATTAGATTGAAAACAATTTTTCTTCTTTTTGTAGTTTCTTCTCCTATCGGAGATTGGCTATCGTCACAACTATCCGTACCTTATTGGCGGCTGCTCTGAAAAGATCTACTGAGCTGCAACTATACCACTCTCTTAAGTTTCCCAGCCAGGAAATTCTTCTTCTTCCTATGGATCTTTTACACTTAATTTTACCTTGCATGATGAGCCGTAATATATTATATTTCGCACCTCTGGTAATGTGTCTTAAATATTTCAGCTTTCTTGTTTTGATGTTCTTTATCATCTCGCAATTCTTTTGTAGCCTTCTTAACACATCTGTATGTGTAACTTGGATCCATGGTATTTTCAAAATCCTTCTATAGCACCACATCTCCTTCCAACGTCTTTTGTATTGTCTACTTTTGGTGTCCAGCTTGCCATTCCATACAACAAAGTCGAGAACACGTAGCATCTTAAGGCTCTTATCCTCAGCTCCAGAGAAAGGTCTCGATTAACAATCATTTTTTTAATTTCTATAAATGTTTGTCTTGCATTTTAAATTCGTGTCCTGATTTTTCTACCTTGGTCATTGTTTTCATTTACCCAGGTTCCCAGATATTTGTAGTTATTCACTCTTTCTACTTGTTTCTCCTCGATATCTAGCCTTCCTAATGTATGTTGCTTGGAAATAATCATGAACTTAGTTTTCTTAACGTTCATTTTGTAGTCAAATAGTCATATTTTATACTGACTTGATGTAATCTATTTACTAATCGTTGCAGTGCTTCTAGACTGTCTGCAAAAATAGCGGTGTCGTCTGCGAATCTTATGTTGTTCAAGATTTTTCAGTTTATTGATATACCCTGTATATGTAAAACAACTGCGCTGTGTTAAAAAAATAAAAGCAAAGAAAAAAATATCTTTTTTAAAAGGTGTGTTTTTTCATAAACTTTAAGATGATGGTATTTTGTTTATGGCGTAGATAATTTAATTGTTTATAAGGTGAAAATCAGTACTTCATTCTGCATCAATTATTTGTAAGTAAACAATTAAAAATGAATATACTTTAAAAAATGAAAATCTGAGACATTACGAAGAGAATGAGACCAAAAAGCCGTTCTAGATATTGACAAAGCACCTGTACAGCTATTTGAAAATGTCATTATTTTTTTCTCTAATTGGATAAATAAATAGAATTATTGTTTAAAAACTACTCGACCGATCGGGACCATCTTTTGCACATAATATTTGAACTACATAAAAACACACTGTGAAATGTTTTAAATATTTTTATTGCTTATTTTAATAATTACAAACAAACTAAAAAAATGCTTTTGGGCTTTAACTAACAATAGCATTTTTTTATAAATATTTTTTAAAAGACTAAGTTTTTAATCTAATAGCACATAAAACGATATTTAAAATATGTATTATTTTATATCCTGCCAGATTGAAAACAATGGAAAACTTCTCTGGTTACACCATCCGAGGCTTCTAAAAGTGCAAGCCATACGGATGCTGAAACTAAAGAAAGATGAGGGAATTTTACAATTTATAATTCACATCCTATCTGCTCAGCGTGGTAAATTTCCAGCGAGAATAGTTCCCTTCGTACTCCAAATAGAGTAAATATACAGGGTGTCCCGAAAAGATTGGTCATAAATTATACCACAGATTCTGCGGTCAAAAATAGATTGATTCAACCTCACTTACCTATATACAATAGTGCACACAAAAAAAGTTACAGCCCTTTGAAGTTACAAACTGAAAATCGATTTTTTTTCATATATCGAAAACTCTTAGAGATTTTCTATTGAAAATGGACATGTGGCATTCTTATAGTAGCAGCATCTTAAAAAAAAATTAAAGTGAAATTTGTGCACCCCATAAAAATTTTATGGGGGTTTTATTCCTTTAAACCCCCCGAACTTTTGTGTACGTTCCAATTAAATTATTATTGTTGCACTATTAGGTAAACACAACGTTTTTAAAACTTTTTTGCCTCTTATTACTTTTTCGATAAGCCAGTCTTTATCGAGATATTTTGAATATTTGTCGAATCCACCACATATTTGTATATGGTTAAGTACGATTATAGAGAGCTGTTAATAATCTGAAAATTTATTTATAATTTACATTATTAGGTATATTTTGAAAAAGAAGAAACATCTCGATAAAAGGTGACTAATCAAAAAAAGACTAAGAGGCAAAAAAGTTTTAAAAACACTGTGTTTACCTAATGGTACCACAATAATAATTTAATTAGAACGTACACAAACATTTGGGGGGTTTAAAGGAACAAAACCCCCATAAAATTTTTATGTAAACATATTAAAAAAGAAGTCGCATCCAGATAAAAACTGGATTATCTAAAAAATACCAAGAAGCAAAAAAGTTTTAGAAACGTTGTGTTGAACTAATGATACCACAATAATGAATTAATTGGAATGTACACAAAAGTTTGGGGGGTTTAAGGGAACAAAACCCCCATAAAATTTTTATGGGGTCGAAAAATATCACTATAATTTTGTTTTAAGATATTCCTGCCATAAGAATGCCCCATGTCCATTTTCAATAAAAAATCTCTAATAGTTTCCGATATATTGAAAAAAATTGATTTTCATTTTGTAACTTCAAAGGGCTGTAACTTTTTTTATGAGCACATTTGTACTAAGGTAAGTTAGGTTCAATCGAACTATTTTTGACCCCAGAATGTGTGGTATAATTTATGACCAATCTTTTCGGGACACCCTGTATAAATTAAAAATGAATAAACATTTTCAATTTCCTTGCAACCCGAAACTGCAGCCGCATTATATTCTAGTTCAATCATAGAGTACAGCAAGTATCTCTACCGGTTTCGGGGCTTTTTAGCCCCTCATCAGGAGATACATATGCTCTTCTCTCTGACCGAACCAGGATAAAACTCCGCGCGAAGTCACGGAATGCAACAAACGAAGGAGAAGAAATGGCAGGGATGCCCTAGCTACTTCTGCTAGAAAAAAGACTTTAATCTAATAGCACATAAAACAATATTTAAAATATTATTTTACATATTAAATATTGTTTTATGTACTATTGAAAACTTAGTTTTTTTTCTAGCAGATGTTGCTAGGGCATCTTTGCCATTTCGTTCGTTGCAATCAGTGACTGCACGCAGAGTTTTATTCTGGTTCAGTCAGAGAGAAGAGCATATGTATCTCCTGATGAGGGGCTAAAAAGCCCCGAAACCGATAGAGATACTTCCTGCACTCTCTGATGGAACTAGAATATAATGCGGCTGCAGTTTCGGGTTGCAACGAAATTGAAAATGGTTATTCATTTTTAAACATTTTTTAATTTAAAAAATCTAAGTTTAAAGAGCAAGTATTTTTAAGAGAAAGTCTGTTGAACGTTTTCATCTAAAAAGCTTAGTTTTTCACAATATTGAAGTGAGCGAAAAAGTAGCTTTTTTTGCTTAAATGTTAATAAAAACCATGACGGATAAAAATTTCGATAGGCACGGGATGGTATGCCTTTTCCATTGACTTGTCCCATATATTTCAATAGCGCTCAGTAATATTTTATTAGGAAGTATTACGAATTATCATCAAGTTTCATGAAATGCACAGTTTACTTTTTAGTTAGCAGCGGATTTTAAACTTCTAGCAATAATGACAAACAGAGTTTCCTGAGAAATTAACAAAGCATTTGATAGACCCATAACCCATAAAAATAAAAGAAACAATACAAATTTCTTGATTAATACAAAATGGTCTTGGCATTCAGCTAATGTTTAAATAATTAGAATTAGAGGCATCCAACATCTAATACATCCGTTTTGTAGACAATATAAATGAAATGACTTTCCTAATTGTATTTTGTGTTTTGTAGTTTAACATGCAATTAAAAGTTGTTTTATGTTTATTAGCTTGTTCGTGAGTGTAGTTTCCTTTCTTGATTTCACGCAACACAGATGGCATAAATAAAAATTGCATAATTGAAATTACTATGTTGGTTATTATCGACCTCGGATACCACGTGCAGTTGTATATTTGCTAAAAAAGCGATAAGAGTTACCTTAAGGCTACGGCTCCACGGGAGGGAAATTGACGCTAGCAGTAGCAGTAAAATGAACTTAAGGTTCCGCAGAACGGAATGGGAATAGCCGAACTGAACCGACTACGCACAAGTCCTGTAGTCGGTACAGTTCGGCTATCCCTATTCCGTTCCGCGGAACCTTAAATTCATTTTACTGCTACTGCTAGCGTCAATTTCCCGCCCGTGGAGCCGTAGCCTAAGGCTACGGCCAGACAAGCGACAATTTACGGCACCGTAAGAGCAGTAAAATGAAGCGCGAAAATGGGACCCACGGTGAGTGTAGTGGATGGCTAGTAGGGTGGTGCGAAAAAAGTCAAGATAATCCAGTATCACTATGGTGCGGAAAAGTTGCGATTGGTAATTACAGAAAGAAAAACAAAACAAAAATTTTTCAAATCGGACTTTATCTTCCGATCCCGCAACGGGCCTAAAGATTATGAAAAAATGAAATTTTACCTTTTTTTCGGAAATTTTTATTTATTCTCCATGTACATTTTATTTATCGCTATAGTAAAATTTATTTTCAGTTTGCATGGTTGAGTAATAAAAACAATAGATTTACGCATTTAACGAATATCTTCCGATCCCGCAAGGTCAATCAAAATCTATAAAAATTTGAAATTGTTGATGATTTTGATAAATTAAAAACATTTAGTTATCCCATTTTTCTATTAAATTGTGAAGCTCTTCGCTTGTTTAGATATTGTATAATAATATTTAAACGACCCAGAGCTCACAAGGAGAAGGTGGTTGCACTTTTACTCCACCCGCACCCTTCTCTCCATACATACCGGGTGTCCCAATAAGAATGGCTCTCGGCCATATCTCAGGAACCGTTTATAGTAGAGCTTTGAAATAAAAAATTTTATAACAAAAGTTGCCTCAGGAAAAGCCTGGAAATTATTTTCATAATTGTGGGTCCACCGCTAGAGGGCGTAATTGAATATCAAAAATAAAAAAATCTAAATTTTACAAAATTTTCCTAATGAAGGGGCACTGGAAATTCGATTATTGTATTCTTCATCAAATTCTGCGCATATTTGATTTAACAAGTTTAACTCTACCTTTGCAAATAAGAGGTGGGGGTGAGTGGGAATCTTGTTATGAAAAAATGACTGTAAGTCCGGTTCTGCTAAATCAAATTTTGAAAACTGGGTCTTATTGAAGACAGATCTTTTTCTTCAATGTAAGCGTGATAATTGTGAACCATCCTAATAAGTAATAAGCCAGCTGGGAGGCGTTATTTAATTTTTTTCAGAAATCTAGTTTACTTTGTAAAATATTAAATACAAGTATGCACTTTTAATCATACTTTAAAAAATTAGATTAAATTAGCAATAGAGTAGCGAAAACCGCATGTCGATACCTTTTTCCTATCTCAAGATATCTCGAGAGACGTGTAAATTTTATACATAACTGTTACTATCACCGGTAAACTAAGTTAATGAAAAGTAGTGTGCTGTGGAAAAAAACAAAATAACATTTTCCAGATGTCAACGTATAAAAATATAATTAATTAAAACAACAATATAAAGAGAAACAATACTATTAAAATTAAATATAACACAGAAAAAATGAACTACTTAGTGACGACCTAAATATTCAAATTGTTGCCCATCATACACTACTCTAGAATACATTATCCAGAGAATACTAAACGCCATTCAAAGCATATCGAGAGCAGAAATTGAGACTGCTGTTCAATCTACTCTTGAAAGAGTAAATGTTTGCAACGAAAATGATGGGCAAAAATTTGAACGTTTATGTCATCACTAAATAGTTGTTTTTATTTCTTTGTAATAGGGCTTTTCAACGCTTCTCATTTGTTTCGAGCCTCTGTCATATGCCGTATAATCCGTGTATAATATTAATATACGAGATATGAACGAGGCTCGAAACAAATGAGAAGCGTTGAAAAGACCTAATATACGTTGACAGCTGGAAAATTTTTCTTTGTTGTTTCCATAGCACACTACTTTTAATGAATTTCGTTTACCGGTGACAGTAACAGTTATGTTTTTAAATTTACACGTTTTGTAAGATATGTCGAGATAGAAAAAAGGTATTAACATGCGGTTTTCGCTATTCGGTTGCTAATTTTGTCTAATTTTGTAATATGGTATTAAAAATGCATGTTTGTATTTAATATTTTCCAAAGAAAACTAGATTTCTGAAAAAAATTAAATAAGGCCTCCCAGCTGGCTTATTACTTATTAGGATGGTTCAAAATTATCACGCTTGCATTGAAGAAAAAGATCTGTCTTCAACAAGACCCAGTTTTCAAAATTTGATTTAGCAGAACCGGACTTACAGCCATTTTTTCATAACAAGGTTCCCACTCACCCCACCTCTTATTTGCAAAGGTAGAGTTAAACTTGTTAAATTAAATATGCGCAGAATTTGATGAAGAATACAATAATCGGATTTCCAGTGCCCCTTCATTAGGAAAATTTTATAAAATTTAGATTTTTTTATTTTTGATATTCAATTACGCCCTCTAGCGGTGGACCCACAATTATGAAAATAATTTCCAGGCTTTTCCTGAGGCAACTTTTGTTATAAAATTTTTTATTTCAAAGCTCTACTATAAACGGTTCCTGAGATATGGCCGAGAGCCATTCTTATTGGGACACCCGGTACAACCAATGAGTGTGTGTTTTTTACATTATTTACATAGTACATTTCTTTTTCATTTGTTTGTGTCCAGCTTTTAAACGTCAACTTTGAATTTTGATTTGGTGGTAAAATCTGGCAGCATGGACCTTAATTTAAGTGTTGCCTTGATGAATCCATTTCTTGATTGGGTTCCACATACATTAGACGATACTTCCGTGACCAACTCTACGTACCGCTAGACAGCTTGCGTATGACAGGGATGGTTTTGTACATTCCAGTCTGGCATGTTGCTTAATATAATGTAGGAACTTATATCTTCATTTCAAACACTTCGAAGAACTGGTGGAGAAGATAGTTTTGCAACATTCCAATCTAATATTTCAGTGTAGTCCTATGCTTCAAAATTTAAAGTAGGAGGGAATTTCTAATACTTTTGCCCTTGGCTTTAGTCTATCCGGCTTTTAACACTCTCCTTAGCCTCAGCTTTCTAATGTGTTTTCTGTCTCCCTACTACTTGAAATTTTGAAGCACTGGGAATAAACTGAAATAATAGACTGGAATATAATGTTGCAAAACTATTGCACACTGTTGAAAAACTATCTTCTCCACCACTTCTTCGAAGTGTCAAATGAAGATATAAGTTCTTGCATTACATCGGGCGACATACCAGACTGGAATGTACAAAACTATCCCTGACACACGCAAGCTGATGAGCGGTGCCTAAAGTTGGTCACGGAAGCATCGTCGAATGCAGGGGAGGCCAACCCGTCGATCGCGTCCCCAAGGTCAGTCGATTGATGGCAAAAAAAATTATCTACCTACCTACCTATTCCCGTCCTAAATATTACGAAAATTCCTAGTCGGTAGATCGCAGAGAATTAGACAGGCAGACAGTAGATCTCGAGTCCGATTAAGTTAATCACTCCTGGTCTAATGTATGTGGGCCCCAATCAAGTGATGGATTCATAAGGGCAACACTTAAATCAAGGTCCATGCTGCCAGATTTAACCACCAAATCACAATACAAAGTTGACGTTTAAAAGCTGGATACAAACATGAAAAAGAAATTTACTATGTAAATAATGTAAAAATCACACTCATTGGTTGGTTGCGAGAGAACGGTGTGTGTGGAGCTGGAAGTGCAACCACCTTCTCGTTGTGAGTTCTGGTTTGTTTAAGCATTGTCATACAATATATAAACAAGCGAAAAACTTCACAATGTAGGAGAAAAATTAGATAACTAAATGTTTTTTAATGTATCAAAATCATCGAAAACTTCAAATTTTTATAGATTTTGATTGACCTTGAGGGATCGGAAGATATTCGTTAGATGCGTAAAACTATTGTTATTATTACTAAGCCATGTAAACTGTAAATAAATATTACGATAAATAAACATATTACTATAAACGATATTACTATAGCGATAAATAAAACGTATATGGAGAATAAATAAAAATTTCCGAAAAAAAGGTAAAATTTCATTTTTTTTTCATAATCTTTAGGCCCGTTGCGGGATCGGAAGATAAAGTCCGATTTTAATAATTTTTGTTTTGTTTTTCTTGTAATTACCAATCGCAACTTTTCCCCACTATAGCGATAGTGGATTATCAACTTGACTTTTTTCGCACCACCCTAATGGCCAGACTGAGCTGTCAAATATCGCGCAGCAACATCGAACGGGCCCATCTTCGGCGTCGTATCGCAAACAAATGGACTTGGGTCCAAATTTGTAGCTCATCTAACCACAACAACGACCAAAACACTGCCTTTTTACTGCAGCTACTGCCGCTTCATTTTACGGCTCTTACTGCTCTTACAGCGCCGTAAATTATCGCTTGTCTGGCCGTAGCCTTAGAAATCACAGAGAGTGATTCATACTCATAGCACATCCTTGAGAGACGCGCCTTGTTCGGGATGCTATGCGCCTATGGGAAAAATGGGTGCTATGCTATGTTGTTGCGCGATATTTTACAGCTCAGTCTGGCCATCCACTACACTCACAGTGGGACCCATTTTTCGCGCTTCATTTTACTGCTCTTACAGCTCCGTAAATTGTTGCTTCTCTGGTCGTAGCCTTACCGACTTAATCTGTTCTATGTGGTGTACTGGCAAGCTCAGACCCACAATCTCAGATTACTCAACAGAGTAGGTTATACAGTGATGAGTGCGCTAATAACCGGCAAAATAACGTAAAGGACGGAAAACATATTAAGTTGTGAGATAAAAAGAGATGAAACTAGTAGAGGTGGGAAATTTAGCGATTGAAACGTATAAATTTACATTATATTGATTATTTCCCACCTTTAGACGTATCGGACGAGTTTGGCAACTACCACTGTGACAGTGACAGTATTAGTTGACACTCTCTGATACGTCTAAAGGTGGGAAACAATGAATATAATGTAAATTTAGAAGTTTCTACCGCTAAATTTCCCACCTCTGCTAGTTTCATCTCTTTTTATCTCACAACTTAATATGTTTCCCATCTGTTGCGTTATTTTGCCGGTTATCAGCGCGCTCATCACTGTATATACGTAGATAATATATTGTTGTGTATACATACAAGGTGTTTGATAAAGAATGGGCCATAGCTTAACCTTAGATACCTGAACCTGAGGTTAAAATAGGTCGATTTAAGCTAACTTACCTTAGTACGAAAGTTGATAATAATCTAAATACAGGGTGTCAAAGTTAAACTTTTATTTTATTTACTCTTGAATATTTTCTAACAGGCATGGGATAATAACACGAAATTCGGTAAGCGGGGATTTTTTGGGACAAGAAATCTAAATTCGCTACCAAAAATGATGAATTATCCAGAGGGCGCCACAAACGCCTGTCAGCGCTCATTTAATAGGTTCAATTTTTTTTACTACTGACTCTACATACTTTTTTAATTAAAAGTTTTATTCTCTTAATATTTTCACTTAAAAAAGGTATACTAGATTCATCTCGCTAAACTCAACCGTTTTCGAGATAAACTCATTTTAAGTCTGCGAGGCAACATAATTTTTTGCATATCATTGCAGTTACACTCGAAAAATAATTCAAAAACCAAACAAATTTTCAAAAATGTATCGCAAATTTATTCAAATGAAATTTCCGATGCAATGACATAAATATGAGAACTGGCACAATTATTACGGTTTCAAGTTGTTTTTTCGGGTGTAACTACAATGATAATATGCAAGAGTTTAGCGAGATTAATGTACTATACCTTTTTTAAGTAAAAATATTAAGAGAATAAAAGTTTTGATTCAAAAAGTACGTAGAGTGGGGGATAAAAAAAATTGAACGTATTAAATGAGCGCTGAAAGACGTATGTGGCGCCCTCTAGGTAATACATAATTTTTGGTAGCGAATTTAGATTTCTCGTCCCAAAAAACCCCTGCTTACCAAATTTCGTGTTGTTATCACATGCCTGTCAGGAAATATTCAAGAATAAATAAAATAAAAATTTAACTTTGACTTTAACTTTCGTACTAAGGTAAGTTTGCTTAAATCGACCTATTTTAAGCTCAGGAATCTAAGGTTAAGCTATGGACCATTCTTTACCAACCACCCTGTATATGAAGCTTTAGGCAGCGTTTAGACGCCGGGATAAATCCGAGCAATTTATCGATATCGATCGAGTTGTTTCAATTTATCATCGTGTGTAAACGGTACATCCTACATCGTAGCGATTTATCGGAATTGGAGTTGGATTGTATGGATTGCATCAATTTATTGTAACGATCGATTTGTTTCAGTTTATAATCAATCGCGACAATATATCGCAGCGTCTAAGCAAGCTTTAAAAAAATCGATAAATCGTAGCAATTTATCGCCACAATAAATTGCCTGCATTTATCGCGGCGTCTAAACGCTGCTGTTTATGGATTCTTATCTTATTTGTTCACAGTAGTAAGTTTACCACCTATAGGCCCCATTCAAAAAAGGTGAGAATATATAGGTATAGGTGAGAAGGTGGTATAAGAGAGATATTGCAAATTTAACACAGCCTACGTTGCGCTATTTACACCGCGCTATTTTGGCAGAATTGACATTTCTCAGACGTGTCATAAATACAGATATTGCACAACATTTTGGTTGCGGTATTTTTACGGCTCAATTAAAAGCCTTTTGTTCTAATTTGTATGCAATTTAAAATGGTACAAGGCTTAGAAGCTCTCATTTTGGCCAATGCTAATGATGAATACATCTAGCTCCCAACGACTTATCCAATTTGTAGTCACGTTGTTTCTATTAGCTTGTATTCGTAATCTCCATTCCAAAATTACTTCCGTCCACCCATCGTCAACTGCTCTTGATACTTGCTACATGACCTACCCAGTTCCATTCTAGTGTTGTTATTCTTTCAATTACGTCTGCTACTCCTGATCTGTTGCTTCTAGTAGCATAGATAAACCCATAACATTATTCTCTCCATCTCCATTTCCGCAACTTCTAGTTTACTCACCGTTGTTCTTAAGAATGTTTGGGTAAGTCTATATTTGTAAGTCTATACCGTAGTTCATTACTGGCAGAAAGCAAATATTAAATACTTCTTTAAGTGCCATCTCCGCGACGGAGGTCGGCAATCATCATAGCTATTCGGACTTTAGAGACGGCTGCTCTGAAAAGTTCATTTGATCTACATCCGTACCATTCTCTTAGGTTGCGCAGCCGTGATATTCTACGTCTCTCTATACTTCTTTTTCCTTGAATCGTTCCCTACATAATCAGTTGGATCAAGTTGTACCTATATTTCTCTCTTCGTGTAATGTGTCAGACAGAGATTTGCATTTCTCTATTCATTTTTCTCAGAAATTCTTTGTTTGTGACGTGTTCTGTCCACGATATTTTCAGAATTCTTCTATACACCTATTTTTTTTTCATACAATTTGAATGATTCCAGTTTTTTCATTGACGCCGCATTCAAGGTCAAAGCTTCTATTCCATAAAACAAAGTCGAGAAAACAAATCTAACTTCAAATCTCTTGTACAGAGCACCCTACTCATTTTGTTAAAATTTGCTCTAAAGCTGATTAAATACTGATTAAAGCAATAAATAAATTTTTCTTTTTCTTTTATTTTAAGGTTGATTTTACAACAATTAAAATGTGTTGTTTTTCTACGAAAAACGTATTACAATAAAACACCGACTTCATAAAAAAGACTAAATGAAAATTTTTTAAACATAAAAAAAATTAAGAGTATAGAGAGATAGATTAAATTAAGTGACGTATGAACTACAATTTTTTAAATATGATGACCTTATGCTATTCTAAATATGACATTTAATTGGTTGATGCACTAACTATTTTCGGAAAGCTTGGTGATGAACCTACAGTGTATTTCAGACAATTTAATAAAACGGTTAATGAATTGGGACGGTAGCCCCAAACACCAAGTGATGCGAGTAAATAATAATTAATTATTGGTATAGTTACGGTTGTGTTTATCAAAGATTAAAAATAATATTAAATAAAAATATCACTGGTGTAGCAATAAAATTATTAGAATGCAAAACTATCAGTTTGGGTTCTCCCCGGTAAAGGATAAGGGTTACAGCAGTAGGTAGTAGGTGCGCTGTCCCTGCTGTGTAAAAACAAATAATGGCATATATAAATATAAAGCAAGAAAATATTACGACAATGAAATAAAAAGTGTGAAAATGTAATTACTGAAAGAATTTCCAGCAAAGATTTCAGTAATAATGGGAAAAGTTTATTTTAATTGGCCAAATAGAAAATAATTTAAATGGAAGACACACGTTTGCCTATAAAATGATAAAATCGATTAAGGGAACAGAAAAAGGTACCGCCCACTTATAATTACGAACAATTAGATTTATATCATATTATGCATAGGCAATCATTTGTGAGGATTTATTAAAAATATTTCCTCTATTGTCTATTCTGGCGTCTCTAACCATTTTTTTCCATGACTTTGTTAAAAAGGAGGCTCGCCACCGCAAAAAAGGGAAAAACTAGATATAAGGCATATAATTAGCTATATAGTTGATCATCATCAATGGCGTTACAACACTTCGTGAGTCTTTGCCGGGTTTACTATTGCCTTCCATGTTTGTCGGTCCGGTGCCACTAATTCCCATTGCCTCACTCCTATTTTCTCCACATCTTATGTGACTGCATCTTTCCACCTTTTTCTAGGCCGTCCTACAGACCTTCTTCCATCTGGCCTTTCCCAGAACACATTGTTTATAAGGCGATTGTCGTTACTGCGTATCACATGCCCTGCCCATCTGAGTCTATATTGGGCTCTATATATCTGACTAGATTTTCCTTTCCGAATAGAACTCGTTATTGTATCTGCGCCTCCATTCGTTTGTCACGCTGTCTCTGCAAGGGCCATATATCATTCGAAGGATTTTACGTTCCCACACCAGCAATTTATTTACTTCTCTTTTTGTTAGCGTCCATGTTTCGCTTCCATGCGCGATTGCTGGTCGTATTATGGTCTTATATATCTGGATTTTTCACCTCGTTAAAGAAGTTTTGAGTTCATTAGATGTTGCATTGCAAAGGAAGATTTGTTTCCTGCCATTATTCGCGTTTCAACTTCTCGCTCTATTTTGTTGTCATTTGTGATTGTTGCTCCTAGATATTTAACCACTTCGAAGTTGTGATCGTTTATAATAATGTTTTGCCTTATTCACCGTCGTTCTTGTTTTGAGGCGACCATGTATTTTGTTTTGTCTTCATTTATTTTTGGACCGATGTTTAATGCAGCTTCTTCAAAGCTCGAGAAAATATCCTTAATTTCTAATGTTGATTGTGCCACTGCGTCTACGTCATCGGCAAAGGCGAGTATGATTTTTGCTCCCCGAGCAGTTATGTCTGGTTTGATTTTTGGATACATTTTTCGCATGACATATTCTAAGGCCAGGTTAAAGAACAATGGGGAAAACGGATCTCCCTGTCTCAGTCCAGAATTTACGTAGAAAGCATTTGAAAATTTTCCACCTATTCTAACTTGTGCAAAGGAGTTAGTTATTTACACACATTTGTGTTATCGTAGCTAGTTTCTTGGGCACGCCGAGCTCGATCATTGCCTTCCATAATGTTGCACGATTAATTGAATCTAAGCCTGTTTGAAATCTATAAAGATCTGATGTACGTCCTGATTATATTCCCAATACTTTTTAAGGATGTATTTGTCTTATTGTAAATATTTCATCAATAGTCGATCTTCCAGGCCTGAAACCACACTGGTAGTCACCAACTACTTCTTCGGCGTATGGTAGTAATCTTTTTAATAAGCTATATAGTTACAATAATACAAAGATTCCAGAACAAACTACTGAGAAACATTGTAAATTTTCCTTGGTACATTGGAAACAGAGACCACCATAAGGATTTAGGAATAGAAACTGCGGATATAATCATCAAGAAGATTGCAGGAAGTCACGAGTAATGACTTTATAGGTACGAGAATATTGAGGCAATCCAGCTCCTCGGTACCTACTACTGGGCAATCTAGAAGATTGAAGATGACAGTCTTTTGAACTAGTTTGAATGATAGTGAAAAACAGATCACAGTGCTTGTGGACGTGTGATAAATTCATTTTTTTCGAAAATGGGAGATTTTGGAGAGAAATCCCGAAACAGGTCGATTTTTATTTTTAAATTATGATTTTGGACATACATATGCCAGTGACATCATCCATCTGGGCGTGTGATGACGTCATTGATGATTTTTTAAATGGGAATAGGGGTTATGTGATAGTATGTATATGCCAAAAAATCATAATTCAAAAATAAAAATCGACCTGTTTCGGGATCTCTCCAAAATCTCCCATTCTCGAAAAAATGGCAAAATTCCATAATTTTGCCCCTCTCTGTATTTATTTCACTCTATATTATTTTCAAAAAAAAACACGGAATTCATTTTACGGTAAAAGTTTAAGCCTGCATTTAGTTACTTTGCGAAGTAGTTTATTTTTTATTCTTGCCTAATTTCCATACAGAGCGATACAAGACTCGGTGATGGAATTTTCATTTTGCGTCGTAAAAATTATGTGTTGCTAACGTTTGAGTCGGAGGTGTAATTATTTCCGTAGTGTTTGCAAGTACAATGCACTGTGTTGGAGAATCATTGTCGATATCGTTTGGAAATTTATTTCAGGCATGGAAAGAGTAGTAATTTGAAAAACAATTACTGGCAATGACGTTTCGATACTCCGTGTTTTGATCCTAAAAGATACACTCACCGGCACAAAAAACAGGCACTCCTGTAATTTTTGATAAAATTGCCTCCTAAATTTTATTTTTCTTTTATTGAAACTTATCAGCGACTGTAACATTATTCAAACCTATGCCCCGAAATCAGATCACCAAGATGACGAAGTAGAGTAATTCTACGAAGAAATCAATGAAGAAAGCCTATACTTATAAACGCCAAGCAAAAACCAATAAAATCCATAAGGAAAAATTTCCTGTAGCTGGCTGTATACCATTAATAACAAAAATTGAAAAAAAAATCTTCTGTGTAAAAGGTATATTTATTTAAAATCCCAATAAAGGGCTACATTAAAAAACAGAACGTTTTCGCTCTAAAAAGAGCAGCATCAGTGTTCTAAGCCTAAAATAAGTACAACCATAATTAGTGAAGACAAGAGTAAAAAATTTAAAGGTTGACCAAGATAAAAAATTAGGTTATACGTACAAACTCTACATGCTAAGCCACCAAAAATACATGGGTTAAAACCCTTTAAATGCCGACCAAAAGTCTTACATTGGCATAATATTTATTAAACCCTGACGATGGGTGAAATTTAAACAAGATATACCTCAAAGCATCATATGACTATACCACGTGCATGTGGGTGGTTGAGTTGATTTCTGTCTTCAAAAAGAGAAAGGTAAAAGCCAACTAATTACAGGTGACAGGTATGAAAGCGTTTCTGACTAATGACAGTACGAGACAGACGGTCCAACATGAAGTTTTGTGAACTGATATGTAGTTAGGTACACTAGCCAATAGTTTTAAAAATTTATTTGTGGTAAAATTCGATAATAACAACAAACATCGTGTGCTGGGATTACAAGTATTCACTATTAAGATAACAAGAATAATATACGGAGTGAAAATAACGTTATTTAAAACCAATTGTCAGCGGGGTTTAATAAGTGTATTACTAAAGATAGGCAACCAACCATACGCGAGGTGTATTTTAAAATAAAATAAAGATCTTATTTTGTTTTAATAGTTGAAAAAGAATAATTTGCCCATATGATCAAATGCATTTAGGGCAGAGAAAATAAGTAGATTTTTTAAACTATTAAACATGATGAGGGCAATGTCTAGGTTAAAGTTGCTATTCTTATAAGTATGTAGTTATTTGACATCCAGCACGAAGATGATTGATGTACCTAACCGAATGAAATGAGAACGTCAACAAAGGTATGACTAGTGGTAAAACTAACTACATATCAGTTCACAAACTTCATGTTGGACCGTCTGTCTCGTACTACTGTCATCAGTCAGAAACGCTTTCATACCTGTCACCTGTAATTAGTTGGCTCTTACCTTTCTCTTTGTGAAGATAGAAATCAACTCAACCACCCATATGCACGTGGTATAGTCATATGATGCTTTGAGGTATATCTTGTTTAAATTTCACCCATCGCCAGGGTTTAATAAATATTATGCTAATGTAAGACTTTTGGTCGGCATTTCAAGGGTTTTAACCCATGTATTTTTGGTGGCTTAGCATGTAGAGCTTGTACGTATAACCTAATTTTTTATCTTGGTCAACCTTTAAATTTTTTACTCTTGTCTTCACTAATTATGGTTGTACTTATTTTAGGCTTAGAACACTGATGATGCTGTCTTTAGAGCGAAAACGTTCTGTTTTTAATGTAGCCCTTTATTGGGGTTTTAAATAAATATACCTTTTACACAGAGGATGTTTTCTTCAATTTTTCAAAAACCAATAATAATAGACGAACTAAAACAGAGAGAAAAATGGAATACGAACAAAAACTGGATTCAGGATTCAAAGTTTAACTCCTTGTCTATTAGTTCCTTAATTTCTACAAAAAGCATTTCTCAATTTACATCACTACAAGAGGTACCTAAACCAAAATATTACCAGTAAACTGTAAGTAATTGTATTAAACAATCCTGCAAAAAAATCGTCATACCCTCACAGCTTATTTTTGAAGGATTGTTTGGTAAAAACATTTACAATTAATTGGTAATATCGTCTGACAAGGACGACGAATCATGGAATGAAGGCCTAGAAACAATAAAAGAAGCCGAGGACGATCACCGACTATAATAAATGAACCGACGACATAAAAGGAGTAGCGGAAAATTGGCTATAAGCAGACCAGTGTAGAGAACACTAGAAAGAACTGAGGGAGGCATATGTTCAGTAGTGGACGCGATTGGCTGATTGATGATGATGATTGCCCGACAAATTTTTAAGGGTATCTACTCCAGTTGTCGGACGCACTAAATTTAAAAACTTCTACATTTACGAACGCTCCCTCCCTAAAATTTTCCGAAATAGAAAGGAGGTCCGATTCGACATAAATAACTAAATAAAAAGAGTCTCATGAGGGAGGTACTAATTTTTTTAAAATGGTGGGCGATGGGCCCAATGACTACAAACACCCAAACTTATATGGAATCACCATGTATTTCAAAGAAATATTTATTTCTGTTGAAAAAACTTGTTATTGTTGCGAAGAATATAGGTTTTTATTGAAAATAAACAAATCGATAAGACAATCAGATAGTACAGCTCGGTACGGTATAGGTTATTTGCTTGAGTTGCAAATTGAACGAAAATAAATAAACGTCCAAAAACGAAAATATGCCTCATGTGGGGTTATAGAACTTACAACGGGGAAAAGATTATTGGTCTTGTGAAGCAAGTAATGTTCTCAGAGGGACATAGCTGCAGAGCTAGGCGTAACTTAGGGCGTTCTGTCCAAAACCCATGCTAGGCAACAGGAACTAGGAAAGTTTAATAGTAAAGCTAGGGAAAGTCGCCAAAAAGTAGGAAAGGCTCCCCCTGATCGTTTAATTGTCAAATCAGCTAGAAAACACCCAACCATTTCTCACCTACAGCTCCAAAAGCCGCTTTTGGAAGCTACAGGTGTAACTGTTTCAGTTGAAACGAGAAGAAGAAGAGTTCGTGCCAAGAAGTATACAGCAGGAGACAGTTATGGGTTCCCGAGTTATCCAAGCATCACAAGATTGATCGCCTAAATTGGTGCCTTCACCACCAAAACTGGAACATTGGGAATTGACAAAATGTGCTATTTTCAGAAAATGTCAGGATTTGTGTAAAATCAGATGACCCACGAAATCGTGTACTTAGAGGTCGAGGAAGACAAGCAAGAACGAAAACTGTCAGATTTGTTCACAAATATTTAAGTGGAAGTGTAATGTTCTGAAGAAGAATTGTAATCCGTAAAAAAACTCCTTTAATTTTCATGCAATCAACTTTAACTGCTCACAGGTATGTTTATAACCTGTAGTTAGGCTCTGGAGAGGTGCAACAGGAGAAAATTTAATTTTCATGCATGATAATTGATAATAGACCTCCACATACCATTAGAGTGACTAGAGACATCATTGAAGCAGATGGTATCCCTTGTTTGGAGTGGCCTGCTTGCTCACCCGAGCTTAACCCTATAGAGTATTTGTGGAATATGATTAAAATGCACATGACATCCCACGAAAGGGATGTCAAAAAGAGATGGAGAAAGTACTTTGACAGCTTATTAAATGAAGAATTTGACAGACAGCCTGTAGAGTCAACGGAGACAGTAGCAGCAATGGTCACTAAAATAACAAACGAGGAAGTGGCTCAAGCGTTTCAAAAAATAAAGAAAGGAAAAGCGGTAGGACCAGATGATATTCCTGGGGAAGTATGGAGAGCATTGGGAGAGACAGGAACAAGGTGGCTAGCAGGTCTATTTAATAGAATTATGGAAGTTGGACAAATGCCAGACGAATGGAGAAGCAGTATACTGGTGCCTGTCCAAAAGCAAGGGAGATATATAACAATGTACAAACTACAGGGCTACAAAACTGCTTAGCCACACCATGAAAATATGGGAAAGATTAATTGATAGACGGATACGTGAAGAGACCGAAATATCCGAGAATCGTAAAGATTGTGAGGGATATGTATGAGGGAGTAACGACTAGTGTTAGGACAGGTGTGGGAGAGACTGATAAATTTCATGTGAAAGTTAGAGCTTCACGATACGATACAATATCGATACTTTTTAAGTATTGAGTATTGTATTGGTTATGTCAATGAAGTATCGTATCGAGTATCGATATCGGCAATACTTTCGTATAAAAATATCGTATTGATATTGATTTCGATACGATATCGATACAATACTCGATAAAATATCGACATAAAAGGATTATACATCTGAGCTGTGTAGGCTCTTTATGCACACTTTTGCATGCTTGGCAAATGGACATTATTCTAAAAATATTACGAATATTTCTTATAACTTATATGTACATTCTTATAAAGATTGAATATGGCTGAATGCTTCTTTGAAAGTCGACAAATACTTACTAATTCTGTATTGTTTAAAAACTACTTTTGAAAATATAGGGAAATCCCGGAGATTCGAAATAAATCGCAATTCAGTATTTGTTAAAAATTATTTTTGCGTTATCATCACTCACTTCCATGATATTGCCACAAATGCCACATCATATAAATAATGTAATCATAACAGTCATTTACTCACTCTCAAGAGTTTCAAGTTCAGGCACTCAAGTGTAAGATATTATAACAGCTGATGCTTGGGTTGCAGATCACTTATACTTTTATGTAATCAATAATTATGATCTAAATACCTATTCCACAAAATATAATCAAACAACTGTGGCGTTTTATTTTTTTTTCTCGATATCGATATTTTCAATAATATCGAGGCAAGCCTATCGACAATACAAGAGTTTTGTATTGATTTCAGATAATGAGTATCGTATCGACATTAATATTGCTAATGTATGTATTGTATCGGTATCGTATTGGTTTTCGATACGATATAAATACAATATTGTATCGGTATCGTATTGGTTTTCGATACGATATAAATACAATATCGATATTTTTATCGAATATCGTGAAACTCTAGTGAAAGTAGGATTGCACCAAGGCTCTGTGCTTAGTCCGTATTTATTCTCATTAGTTTTGGACCAGATAACAGCGAAACTACAGGGTAACATCCCATGGTGCTTAATGTATGCTGATGATGTCGTGTTAGTAGGAAATAGTGAAAGATACTTAGAACAAAAACTGGAACAGTGGAGGCAAGCTCTGGAGGAAAAAGGTTTAAAACTTAGTAGGACAAAAACAGAGTATTTGGAATGTTCATTTAAAGATGGAGTTACTACAAATAAAATGGTATCTTTGGATGGTGAACTGATTGTAAAAAGCAATAGTTTTAAGTACCTGGGATCGGTATTACAGAGTAATGGAGAAATAGATGGAGATGCATGCAGTAGAATTAGGGCTGGATGGATGAAGTGGAAAGAAGCGAGTGGTGTGTTGTGTGACAGAAAAATTCCAATGAAGCTGAAGGGAAAATTCTATAAAACAGCCATATGACCTGCTGTGATGTACGGAACTGAATGTTGGGCAGTGAAGAAGAAAGAGGAAGAACGAATGCATGTGGCGGAAATGAGAATGCTTAGATGGATGAGTGGAGTGACAAGGAAGGATAAAATTAGAAATGAGTATATTAGGGGAAGTTTAGGTGTGGCACCAATTGATGCAAAAATGAGAGAGCATAGGTTAAGATGGTTTGGTCATGTTCAACGTCAAGACGTTAATCACCCAATACGAAGAATAGCTGAAGTGCAGATTCCTGGAAGAAGTAGGAGAGGAAGACCAAAGAAGACCTGGGGGAGACGATAAGGCAGGACATGTTGGTAAAGGGGATTGACATTGATATGACCCAAGATAGAATTGTGTGGAGAAATGCAATTAGGGAAGCCGACCCCGCATAGGGATAAGGCAAAGAGAATGATGATGATGATTAAAAGAAAAATTAGAGCTTGCCAGGATAATCCACAAAACACTGCATGGCTAGTACAAGCTACTCTTGAAGAATGGAGCAACTTACCACAACAAAATGTTGATAATTTGATTAGAAGCGTGACCAAGCAAACTGAAGCTTGCAAAAGGACTAGAGATGATAACACTGACTACCAAAAAAAATAAATAAATAAAAACAATTTAAACATTATTCGTTTTACATTGAAATTTTTTATGCTATTGACTTTAAAACAACTAGTTTCAATTTGTTTTTAAATACTTTATTGTTTTATTTAATTGTTATGTATTTGTTATTAAATTGCTTTAAAATAAATATTGTTTCAATACAATACAATACAAAAAGTTTATTTTGCCAAAAAAACAGAATATTACAATATACAACAGAGAATATACAAAACTTTTTAGACAAAAAAGGATCTTCTCACGATTATAAAACCGATTACAAAAAGTCCACCACAAAGGTAGACCTTTGCGAAAAGACCCCAATGAGAAGTAATATTTAATATAAGACAAAAGAAAAAATTAATAAACTAAACCAAAACTGAACTGTGTTGAAGGAGAAGGGCATTAACAAATCAAATACGATAATATTTATAATATAACTTCTAGACCCAACGAAAAAGTGCCAAGGACGAGAAGCCGGACAGTGTGCAGATTCTCGGCAGCTGGATCGATGGTAGAAAAATAGTTGTTAATAATTTAATTTAGTTAAGTTGTTCTTGTAATAACATGTTTCTTATATACTTTCTAAATTTAACCAGAGACAAGTTTTTTGTTCTTTTTGACAGCCCGTTCCACATTTTGACAGCTAGATAAGAAAATGATTTTTGGAAAGCCGCAGTTCTGTGACACGGAAGAAGAAATGTTCCAGTGTTCCGTGTAGTATGTATTCTAGACAAATCTGAAAATTTTTCATTTAAATATGGAGGTTTCCCAGTCTTAACAATTTTGTATATAAAATTATACATATGTTGCCTCCTTCGATAAACCATTTTGAGGATGTTATGTTGATTAAGGTAAGGTGTTATATGGCGATTATACGGAATTCTATATGAAAATCTTACACAACTATTTTGGATTTTTTGGATTGACTTTTTAAGTAACCAAGATATAGAGTCGCCATAAACAACGTCACCATAATCAAACAGGGACAAGACAAGAGTATTGCAAAGATAATATTTTTGTTTAGATGTTAAGTATTTTTTTATTTTATATAAATTTTTTAATCTGAGATATCCTGCAGTTAACTTTTTCTTTACATGTTTTTGGAAAGAAAGTTCATTATCAAAGATAATACCCAAATTTTTTGCATGTTTTACAATGGGGATTGGATTGTTATTAATGTTAATTTGTAATGTATTTTCGATAAGCTCTCTGGCATTTTTATTTTTATTTATAATTATTATTTGCGATTTGGATGCATTTAATTGTAAATTGTGATTTTCTGCATATGAAGATATACATTTAAGGTCCGCATTTAATTTATTTTGAGTGTTTATTATAGTGTGTCTATTTATAGGTATTTTTAACTGGGAGTCATCAGCAAACTGCTTAAATTTGCAGAATTTAATGCAGTTTTTCATGTCAGCAACATAAATGGAAAATAACAGAGGTGAAATTACCGAACCTTGTGGGACGCCATTTTTAACTAATTTAAATTCTGACTTATCAACACTTGAGTCTTTTTTAACAAGAACACAACTAAATCTATTCGTCAGTAGGTTTTGCATGAGATTGACTGCACTGTTGGAAAAGCCAAAGTAATGAGTTTCACTTAATGTGTTCGTGTTTTTAAATTTGCACGAAATAATAAGAAATATCAAATGATTCCATATAAGTTTGGGTGTGTGTCTATAACATTATCTGCTACTTCCACAAACATCACAAAGTTTTTAGCCGAATCGAATGAGCTTTCAACGTATAAATTACTTCATTGAGTTATGTCCATATTAGTTCACAAAATGAGAATAATTTCTCCTAAATATGATAAATATAAAACTTTCAAACTATAAAATATAAAACTATTTAAATATACAACCAATTTTATTCCATAAGTGGTTTCAATACATTATAATTTCAAAATTTTACCCTGCATTATTCATAATACACCCTAGATCAGGGGTCACCAATTAGTTTCCCTGGGGGTCCGTTTCGAAAACCTATGACACTTCCGGGGTCCGGATTTATGCTGCCTATGTCTGACTGTTCTGATTCGGTTTCTTTGTTAGATTCTTGTTAAAAAATATCCCCTATAAACAAATCAGAAGGGTCCCGGGCGAAATTTTTGGGCAGAAATTGTTTAATATATTTTTTAACAAATTCAAAACATCACCTTTTTGTCCGCGAAAATATGTTTTTAGCATTTTGGGTCATCTTAAATAAAAAAGATCTGTCATTTTATTAAAACTTAAGAGTTTTCAAGCATCGCAAATGTATATTTTCGCATTTTTCAGATTTTAAATCGCTTATAACTCGAAAACTATCAACTTTTCAGAAATATGACAAGAGACCTTTATTGTTTATAATTACCGAAACCTAAAAATACATTTTTCGAGGCAAAAAAGTACTTTTGAATTTGCTTAAAAAATTGTTTTACCCGGCACCCTTCTGATTTGTTTAAAGGGGACATTTTTTAACAGGAATCCGCAAAGAAATCGAGTCAGAAACATTTTTCATACGAAAGTGGCCTCACACATGGACTAATATGGAAAGGAAAACTAATAATATCTGATTGTTTTTTGGTTACTGTGTACTTTTCTATAAGTTTTCCTGGTACAATAAATAAAATATAAATTCATTGTGTATTGTTTTGATATCATTATCAGTATATTTTGAAAACGGCAGTATTGTAAATTGTTACTGAGAATATTTTAAAAATTAGGAATTTATATTTTGAAAGCTAACGAAGTTTTTAGACATCTTCAATTTTGTAGAAAGGAAACAAAATGAGGCATTTAAAATAAATAATCATAGTACAAAATGCTAATTAACATGTTATCTTTTCTACATTAGTTTCAATGCAAGGTGTTTGTTGCAAACTTATAATAATAATAGAGGTCTTACTAGCTGTACTACTCGCGACGGCCAGAAGTGTACGAAAATTTTTGGGAGATATATCTGCATACCAAGTCACCTAGGGCTCGATAACAAAGAGTCCCACCAGAGCACAATCCTTTTGATACCGTAGGTATCTGGGATGAGTCAATTTTCCCCTTAGAGGGAGTGTGAGCCGTATGGCTAAATCTGGGATAGAGGTCTTTATTAGAAACAAAAATAATATACATACAAAATAATGAGCGAAGTTTAGCCTAGAATACTCTCACACTTAACTCACTAATTTGATGCTGAATTAAATCTTATTATTAAAGCTTATTAAATCTGAAAATTATTTTAATTAAATGCACATCTGAAAAGTACTCCTATTTAACATATAGTAGAGAGAAAATGAATATTTTATATTGCACATGACAATTTTATATTACAGCTTACTTAATTTCAAAATTAATGATTAGTGAGTATAACAATAAGGGGGAAAACTTCACAAAATTAAATTATTAGAGAGAAAAATGACATTTTTTATGTACAACCTGTCTGAAGTTTGGAGTAAGTTTAATGCAACTTAGTCTCATTAGGGAGTTGAGATATTCATCTGTTAGCTGATATCTCTACCGATTTTTAATAAAGTTCATTCTTGATAAAGCGGCATCGCGCTCATAAGTTGAGCTAAACATAGTACACAATTTCATGGATAAACGTTTTCAAAATTACCAAACACTAGGTATATTCTGAATTTATTATTTATTGACGGTCCGCACAAAACTAGCTCACGGTCCGGATGCGGACCGCGGTCCGCTAATTGGTGACCCCTGCCCTAGATGATATAGTTTGTTCAAATTATATTGTTAAGTAGCTTTTAAAAATATAAAAAAATATACAGGGTGTCCCGTTAAAAATAATGTTTATGGACTCTGCTAGGCTTGCGTGAATCACCCTGTACATTTAAATTTATATTTAAATAGTGCACATTTTTTATAATATAAAAATCGACGGGTCTCAGCGTTTTTTATAATTTTTTAAAAGAAGGGCAGAAACAATTTTATTCTAAAGTGCCTTCCACCCTATACATTGATCTAAATAAAGGAGCATAAGGTGGCCATTTCCATATTTTAAACAATGGAATTTGTAGCAATTACTGCCAGTTCCAGTAATAAATTTTGTTTTGCCATATGCAGGTCAGTGAACAGCGCCATTTACATGTAACACATTACCATGAAGCGAATATTTTGCTGCTTTGGATTATGTGGTCTATGCAAATAAAATAGGCTACCGTAATTTTAGTTAGTCTTGTAAAGAATTAGAGGATATCGCACCTCCGCTCAAACAGTGTCATAAGTCAAAAAAGCAAAATATCGAGAGAACGACGTTTAAAATTTGTGCTAGCAAAGTGTAGATAAGAAAAACTGTTCCGGGTTTAATTCAAAAACTGTTAAAATTAGTATAATAACTGTTTTAGTCAGTTACAAAGGTTTTTGAAGCTCTACAAAATACATAGTTTATTAATTCTGCTAAATCAAAAACCGGTTTTCGGTTTTTTTAATCCAATAGGTTACAATGTTACATTTACAATGCAGTTTAGTTTGCGATACTCCACTCGACTCAATACTCGATATCAATATGATCAAAATTAGTATGTATTATCGAAAGAACATTAATATCGATATAAATAAAACACAATTTTTAATAAAACCATTTTATTCTATTACTTATTATATTTATTTATTATTTTATTATTATTATATATTTATTGATTATTATTAAATATAATATAGCGTAAGATTAATATATACATATTGCAATAATATACAATTTAACCCAACCATTTCAACTTATAAAAAATTTCCCAGACTCTTTCAAATGGGATTTAAAAAAAATAATATCAACATAAATATTTTACTTAAAAATAAATTGGATAATGCAATTTATCTTTTATTTTTACTACCATCAAAAAAAATTATCTTACATTTCTTTTAACACGTTTGTATACATATTTGTATATAATAGGTACATTTTAACTCATTTAAAACTTCCTGTATGGGTGTATCGTTTTGAAAACATTGAAAAGGTAGGGAAATCCTTGGAGATTCGTATTCGTAATCGGTAATTCGATATTCATAGTCAGAAAATTATTTTTGGTAATCAGAAAAAGTCACTCACCCACTTTCAATGTCAAGAGTCAAGTGTGAAAAATAGATGATGTTTGCGTCTACTTCAACCAGATCACTTCTTATGTAAATATTATGATTACAAATACCTTTTCAATGAAGTATTATAATAAAACTTAATTGTTTCTGGCTGATGTGAGTTTGCACTTTCAGTTTGTTTCTGTATTTATAAAATAAAATTTGAATTATGGTTTTGTTTGGAATAATTACTTGAGAATAATAATTATGATTGGGATCCAAAATAACACCTAAACTAATCCTAATCACCACAAAAACCTAATAACCGGTTTTTACTTTAAAAAGAAAAACCGGTTATAACCGGGACAAAAAAACAACCGGTAAAACCGGTTATTGCGAAGTAAAAAACCGGTTTTAGGTTAAAACCGGTAGGTTTTTCCCATTCCTACTTTTTAATCAACTATTCTAAATGGGAAATGAGCCACAATTTAACGAAATACAGTAAAACTTCGATATAACGGACTAATTGGGGAGACGGCATGTCCGTTAAAGCCGAAAGTCCGTTATATAAAAATAGGTTTAAAATCAATCAAAAATACTTTTTTAGAAGATATGTACTGTGTTTAGATACAGTGTACAAATCTGTTAGTTAAAAAAGGAATCAAGTGTCGTTTGCTACTTTTTTACTTTTCTACTTCATCTAAAAACTTTCTGCAATATACTCGTTTGTTTGACAAAATTATTCACTGATCCGTGGGTTGAATAAGCTATGTATATTTTGGAAAAAAGATACAATTAAAGTTGCCATCTTCTGAATGTCGAATATTTTCAGGAGGATAAGCAGAAGCGTTGTGTAAAATCAATAAACATTTCATCTAGTTTGACGGTATTTCCAGTCTCTTCTCTTGAAATTTTCTCACTGCAGGTACAAAACGGGCAGATGATGCTTTACATCTTTGACAACTCTAGGTTTACTAGATTTGCCAACAATTGTAGCAGTCCATGCCATCCATCGGAGATAGCACAAAACCGTGATGAGTTCATCTTGCTGATTTTACTTACAGAATTTGATTTTTCCTATTTTTTTGCATTCCAATTTTTTTTACATTTGATCGGATTTTTGTCCGTTATATCCGAAGTCCGTTAAATAGAGGTCCGTTCTATCGAGGTTTTACTGTACTTTTGAATGATGTAACTTTAAATACAAGTAACAACATTAAACAAAAATACTGCAAAAAGAAAGATAAATAAGTGATAAATATGTCACTTTTCTTGAGCACATACGCAGATTGTTTTAAATAAAGTAATCACATAATACACTGTCCTAAATCGACAAACAACGCTTTATACACAACTTAGATGGACAAATGCCTTGCACAAGTCGATATGTGACACTGTTTATGTTCGGTACACCATTTATTTTGGTTAATCATATAATGACCCTAGTGACCCTACGACAAATACGAAAATACAATTAAAGCCAAAGCTTGGCTTGATAAACATTATTCTGTCTGCACCAGGAAAATCAACCGTTGAGAAATGATTTGCTAAGTTTAACCGAGGCGAAATGAGAACTGAGAACGATGCATGTAGTGGACACGACAAAGGGGCTGTTACCGATGAAAACATCAGAAAAGTCCACAAAATAATTTTGGATGACCGTAAAGTGAAGTTGTTCGAGATAGTTGAGAGTATAAGGATATCAAAGTAACGTTTTGGATATATTGTACATGAATATTTGGATATGCGAAAACTCTGTGCAAAGTGGGTGCCGCGAGAGCTCACAATCGATCAAAAACAACGACGAGTTGATGATTCTGAGAACGTTCCATCATTTCATACGCATAACATGGCACACTGAACGCACAGAAGAAATATGGCTCCATTTTCACACCAGAGTCCAATCGACAGTCTGCCGAGTGGACTACACGTGATGAACCGACTCCAACCAAAACGTGGAAAGATGCAACAATCGGCTGGCAAGGTTGTGGCATCAATATTTTTGGATGAGCATGGTATAATATTCACCGACTATATTCTTCTTCTTCTTCTTTTCGTATAGACATGACTCTGTCTGTTTTTTCAATGTGCCTTTAGTAAGTTGTCGTTCCATCGTTTTCGTGGTCTTCCCACTGATCGTCTTCCTATTGAGGAACCGTCTCTCGCTGTCCTGACTATCCTATTTTGTTGTCATTCGGCTTATGTGGTCATTCCATTCTATTCTTCTGTTTCTTACCCAGTTATTAATGTTATACACCTTGCATCTCCGTCGTATATCTGTACTTCTAGCTCTGTCCCACAGAGTCTTACCACCGATTTTTCGAAGGGTTTTCATCTCCGCTGTTTCGAGCAATATTTTTGTCCTCTCTGTGTCGGGTCGTCTTTCTGCCGCGTATGTCATTATTGGTCTGATGACTATTTTGTAAATTCTGCCTTTCATTTCTTTTCCGATATTTTTATTTCTCCATATTGTGTCATTCAGGCAACCTGCGGCTCTGTTTGCTCTATTCACTTGATCTTCCACTTCTGTTTCGAGCCTTCCGTAGCTAGATAGTGTGATGCCTAGGTATTTAAACTCCATCACTTGTTCTATTATCTGACCTTCCAGCTCCAATTTACATCTTATTGGATCTGCTGTTATAACCTTGCATTTTGTCTTTTGTGAGGAAATTAACATGTTAAATTTTCTGGCGATTATGTTGAATTGGTGTAGCATACGTTGTAAATCATCTTCACTTTGAGAGATTAGTATTGCATCGTCCGCATAGCAGATTATTTTAAGTTGTTTTTCTCCCATTTGGTATCCTTTTTTAGTTCTTACTTTTTTTATTATGTCGTCCATGATCAGGTTGAACAATAAAGGACTCAGGGAATCCCCCTGTCTTATCCCATTGCCGGCTTCACTTGGGCAGTTAATTCATCGTCCACTTTTACTTTTATTGTGTTGTTCTGGTAGATGTTTTCGATCGTTTTAATTATTCCTAGAGGTACCTTTCTCGAGTGTATCGACTATATTGAAAAGGGAAAAACCATTAACAGTGACTTTTAAATTGCGTTATTGGAGCGTTTGAAGGACGAAATCGCGAAAAAACGGCCCCATTTGAGTGAAAAGAAAATGATATTTTATCAAGACAACGCACCGTGTCACAAATCAATGAAAATGATGGCAAAATTTCATGAATTGGGCTTCGAATTGCTTCGGCAGCCTCCGTACTCACCAGATATAACTCCCAACGACTACCACCTGTTCGCTGACCTTAAGAGAATGCTCGCTGGAAAGAAATTTAGCACCAATGAAGAGATAATCGACGAAACTGAGGTTTATTTTGGGGCTAAAGACAAATTGTATTATAAAACTAGTATTGGAAAGTTGTATGATTGCTATAACCGTGGTATCCACCTCGAATAAATAATAAAATCAAATTTTATCAAAAAAAAAAAATTCTTCCTTTGTTAGCCTACGAACATTTCAGCCCAAACCTTCAACAAGCTATCCAACTGCACGAGGCCTTCATGTTTTATTTGTCCCACACAAACTCATTTCTCAGTCTTCATTTTAAGAAAGACGAACAACCTACATCTGAGTGACCGAGCTTACGAAGCCTTACAATTATTGGCTCCCACAGAAAATGCAAAAGGCTGCAACATTCATGATCCGATTTGTGGTTCCTCTAGTGGGACCACTAGTGGTCTTACTAGTTGGATGTTCCGCACCATTCACGCCCCAACATTTTATCTTACTAGCCTCCAACTTCAGTCTTTACCTTTCAGTCATCTGTTTTCACGGTGGTGTACACTGCTCAGCCAAAAATGTATCGAGTAAAGTCTATGCAAAATATAATTCGGAGGATTTGTGTTTTTAAAAATTGGGTACATGAGTTGAAGTTTCATAATTAAGCATTCCATAAGTTTCGTTTCTCTAGCATTTGTCTATAGAGCTGATAATATGAACTAATTAATTTTTACGACTCTTGTAATTTTTACTTTTTAAGATGTAGGGTAGTTATATTCTATTTTAAAAAGAAATAAAAATTTGTTCTAAACTGGAGCTGGGATTTACTTTGCTGTGTGTGGGTGTATCGTATATTTTTAATAGTAGCAATTTTTCGTGCCATTAAAAGTTATTTTCTATTATTTATTTGCGAACCTAGGGATATTTGCTCAGTGATGTACCAATTGAGATTTTGTTTGAAGCTGATGTTGTAAGCAAATTGTATACACGGAGGAAATACTAGTTACAGTGCGGTCTCGTAGCAAATTTACCATTTTAATTGGGAATAAATCCCAATGTTAGTTAGAAATTAAATTTATTTGACGTTTCGACTTCTACTTCTGAAATCGTTATCAAAATGTTCCGAAGTGGAAGTCGAAACATCAAATAAATTTAATGTATAACTAATATAGTGGCCTATTCCCAACTCAAATAGTAATTTTGCATAAGATGCCAAAAGAAAATAGTTTCAGATTAATAAGAAACTTATTTACTGAAAAGAAAATGATTGGTCCCAACAAAAAGTAGATAATGAAGAATACTGTATTTTAATAAGGGTAATTTTTGTGAAAGTTTATTTTCTATTAAATATTTGCAAACTAGGAATGTTTGCGTAAAGAAACTTGTAGACATCCCATACGTAATATACTGCGAGGCATAAGTTAGGGATATAGAAAATTTATGTTCATTTTCATAATTGATTTTTTCGTGAACGGATCTTGCTAATTTTGTTTATTATTTTAGGCATTTCTTTAGTATTAACACAGTTGTGCAAAGATTTACTCAAACTTCTTTTTTGTACTTATACCGGGTAGAGGAAAATAAATGTTTTTCTTATGTTAAGTTCCTGTAGGGAGGACGAGGTACAATAATAAGTATGCATCGGAATCGTATTATAGTCTTATGTTTTGTGAACATTTTGATTTTTGAATGTGCCTGATATCTTTAGAAACAAAGAAAATAGACGGCTTTGTAGTTTAACATGTGTTTTAACCGAAACAAAAGTTTGAGACACCCTTTAGGGAGGAAAAGGTAAAATGGTGGTTATGCATCGATACTATGTTGTAGTCTGATCTTTTGTGAACCATTTATTTTTTTAATTTCTCTGATATCTTTAATAACAATTAAACTAGACGGTTTTACTTTTTAACGTTTACTTTTTAAAGTGTTTTAACTGATGACTGCAATACGTGAGGAGGTCATGTCTTGCTAAGTCATGTGCTGAAGAAAAAGAGTGTTCAAAGAAAAATAATATGTGTAATGTACCTCTCGATATTTAAAGAGCCTCCAGGTAGACCCCGAATCCGTATTACTTTCAGGGAAATTCCACCCCAAAACATCATATAGCCTCCATTAAACAATCTCGTCTCTCTTATGTTGTGCTGTGCATACCGCTTACCTGATCGACAATCGTTTATGTTATGTGCCTTTCTGTTTTTAAAGTTTTGTTAACTGTTATTTTTTAGTGTTAATTTAGTTTTGTTTCAGTTAAAATACATGTTAAGGCATAAAACCACCTATTTTCTTTGTTATTTTCTTTATCTTTAGAAAGCAAGATATCAGGGAGATTCAAAAAACAAAATGTTCACAAAACATAAGACTACAAACTTAACATAAGAAAAACATTACTTTTCTTCCATCCGGTATAAGTACAAAAAAGAAATTTAATTAAATCTTTGCACAACTGTGTAAATACTAAAGAAATATCTAAGATAATAAAAAAAAAATAGCGAAATCCGTTAATCCGTTCACGAAAAAATCAACTATGAAAATGAGCAGTGTAGTGGAAATTTTTAATCCTACATCCAACATCGGCATTCACGCTCCAACTTTCTTAGTTCACTACGGGATTTATTTTTTGTGATTTGATTTAAGCTTTATGGAAAAATTGAGCATCAAAAAAGCAACTAGGCATTTAATACTTTGTTTTTAACAATCGTCATATTAAGAGTGATGCATTTACCAGATAACGAAAACAATGGAAACACAAAAAGAGGTAGCAGCAGAAAAAACTAAAAGCTTAATAGTACAGTCACTACAGTTTTAGAGGGAAGTGAGGAAAAGTAAATCTCATTCAGAGTACAGAGTTGATGCCATTTAGATGAGCAAGTGTTTTGCATTTAAGAGTTTAATGTTATTAGGTAGGTGGTTAGTGTAGCAACAACCACCTACGTTAAACAGTATCGGCGATAGCAGACAACCTTGTCTGACACCTCGTTGTACTTCGTATAAATTGTTTAAAACGGTAAATAAATAGTCACAAGAAAACATACTAAGAAAATTGTGAGTAAAATCTCGCCTACTCCACTGTAACCAGTACGCCTATGATATACTTATTGCGATTGTAAGACTATCTAAAATATTCCGATTCAACCTAAATTATGTGGTAATTGAAAAATAAATAGGTACCACAAACACTTTTTGAACGGTTTCTCAAATGTATGACAAGGTTAGTTAGAAGTACCTATATTTTGTTTGAAGCGAAACAAACCGACTAGTTTAAGGTGAGAAAAATTAGTGATGGTCATTCAAGCGGTGTATGAGATAGCATCTGTAGTTGCTTCATAGTTACAGGTTACAGTTTTTGTTAGACACATTAGATGGGCCATTGCACAATTTTAATGGAATGATTGTACAGAAGTGTTTGATTTACGGTAGTGAATTTAGAAGATTCAAATAAACAAATAACCTGATTATGGTACAACTTAGCTACAACCTACCCATACGAAACAGATCTATACGAAAAAAGTTCAACGTTGAGAATCATCTACAAAAAAACGAGACAAAAATAGAATTCGTACAAGGACTGAGAGCTAACATAGACAAAAGGCTCTTCCAGTATTCTTTCAAATAAAATATCAACAAAAATTTTCAAAAACAAAACAGAACGGGACAAAAAGGGTAAAAAGAAAAAGCACTTACATAGTGGTGTATACAAGCTTAGATGTGGTGACAAACTTCATTGGTCAAACTGGTAGAACCTTTAACAAATTTTTAGCAGAACACAAAGGGACTTTCAACAATAGAAAACAGATTCTACATACCCACTTCACCTTCTCTAGATCATATTCATTCTTTGAATTACCAATTTCAAATTCTCAATATTTAAAATAAAAACCTTAAGCTATCTTTATTAGACCTTATGAAAATTAATAAATTAAATAAAAAAAATATGAAAAAGATTTTTCAGAAACGCTTTTCTTTAGTTACGATTGACTAAAATTAAAAATATTATAAAAAAATCAACAAAAAAGCAAAAAAGCAAAAAAAAAAATTTTTACTCTTTAGCCTTACACTTTTCAAACATTAAAATATATCTCCATGTTTAATAAATTATATATATAAAACATAATAATGTATAAACATGAAAAGTAGTCGGAATCGGCAAAAAATTTGAAACTTTATTGTTTATTTATGAAGCATAACGTAAACAATTAACGTAAAAGTGAAATTATGTATAGTTCATATAATTAGCTACAATCTGTAAAAGTTTCAAGTTTCTTCATTGTAAAAAACAAGAGAATTTAAGCATTTTCCATTAAAATCGTTTTTCTTTATTTAAACAATTAATAAACATAAAATCATTTTTTTATTGACTATTCGTGTATTGTTCCCGCGAATGCATATGTCTGCAAATTTTCATTCATTTGCATTAAAGAAAAGGCAGTCAAATTAACGTCTAAAAATTTGACGCAAACTATTGAACTAAAGAAAAGCGTTTAAAAATACAGATATAACTCTGAATTACCAATTTGAGACAAACAGCTATCCCCACCTCAAATTTATTCATTCAAAGACTAGAAAGTATAGATGTGCAGTAAAAATACATCACCTGAGAAAGGTACTCTGTCGAAACAACTGTCTTCTTCTTTCTTCTTTTAGTGCCTATTCGTTTCGAATATTGGCGATCATTATGGCTATAATTATTTTATTAACTGATGCTTTAAATAGGTTAGTTGTTGTTGAGGAGAACCATTTCCTCAGGTTCTTTAACCATGATATTCTTCTTCTCCCAATTTATCGCTTTCCGAATACATACTTTACCTTGAAGGATTACCTTCAGTAATCTGTATTTAGTGTTGTTTCTCATTATGTGTCCGAGATATTCTAACTTTCTCCTTTTTAATGGTATACATCACCTCTCTTTCTGTGTCCACTCTTCGTAATACGGTCTCGTTGTTTATCTTGTCCGTCCATGATATCCTTAGGGTTCGCCTGTATAGCCACATCTCGAAGGCTTCAAGTTTTTTCTCCATTGCTTCAGTGAGTGTCCAGAATTCAACTCCGTAATACAATATTGAGAAGATATAACATCGTAGGAGCCTTATTTTTATCTCCAGATTAAGGTTGTGGCTTTTAAAGAGTTTGGACCTGTTATTGAATGCACCCCTAGCCTTCTCTATTCTACATTTTATTTCTTGCGAGTGATCCCATTGTTCGTTTACTATTGTTAGAAGATAGTTATACTGATTTACTCGGTCCACTGGTGTATTATTGATAAGTAGTTGGGCGTCTCTAATTTTATTTTTGCTGATGATCATAAATTTAGTTTTTGATTCCACTAAGACGAACACAACAGAAACCAAGAAAATCTATCAATCTGTCAATAGGGACATACAATATTAAATAAATGTCCACGGATGAAAAAGTACATGAACTGAAGGAAGAACTAAAAAATATAAAATGGGATATCATAGGCCTATCGGAAACTCGACGGAAAGAAGAAAACCGAATACAGCTAAACTCCGGGAATCTACTGTATTATAAAGGAAATGAAAAGAATAGTAATTTTGAAGTAGGATTCATAATAAATAAAACCATAAATAAGCATGTTCAAATTATCAAAGGTATATCAGATCGTGTCGCCTATGTCATACTCAAAATAAGAAGAACATCAATTAAAATTATCCAGGTATATGCCCCCACGACAGCTTATGATAACGAAGACATCGAACTATTTTATGAAGATATTTCAAAGGCTATGGAAGAACATAAAAATCGTCTCACACTAGTAATAGGAGATTTTAATGCTAAACTGGGTAAGAAACTAAACAAAGAAGAAACTAAAATAGGAGATTTTGGATACGGCCAGAGAAATGATAGAGGTGCTACTTTGATGAACTACCTAGAAGAAAAGCGTCTATACGCAATGAACTCCTTCTACAAAAAAAAGCCCCAAAGAAAATGGACATGGATCAGCCCTAATGGGTCCACAAAAAATGAGATCGACTACATACTGTCCACGGAACGATATATCATTAAAGATGTAACAGTTCTTAACAAATTCACAACAGGTAGCGATCACAGGATGGTCAGAGCAAAAATAAGTATCGACGGTAACTATGAGATGAAAAGAAAAATAATAAGAAACTCGGATCTAGTAGATAGAAACGAACTAGGGCAAAATAAAGAGAAATACAAAGACCTGTTCAAAGAACAACTCAGCGAAAAATTAGACAGTGATGATAAAGATATAGACGAAATAAACAACATACTTACAGCAACGATGGTTACATCAGGAAAAGAAATAGCAAAAAAGGATGTTAAAAAGGACAACTATGTATCAGAAGAAACAAAGAAGCTTATGGATAAAAGAAGAAAGCTGATCGAAGAAGGCAAAAGGAAATCTATAGAATATGTAGAAATCAATAAAACAATAAGCAAAATAATAAAAGAAACTAAGAGAAAAGAACAAGAAATAAAAATAGAAGAAGTAATACAGAACAAAAAGAATATGAAATGGTTAAGACCGAAACTCAGCAGATTTGAAATAAACAAAATAAAAGACGTAAACGGAGTAGAAACAAACATTAAAGACGACGTCATAAATATAATCCAACATGTCTACTCAGAGTTATACAGGGTGTCTGCGTAACTTGGAACCATATGGGAAACTTTTCTAATATCAATTTTACGAAAAAAAGTCATTCTTTATAAAATGCTCTGCATAGTCTAAAACCTAAGATACAATCTTCAGATATCAAATTTTGTCAACAGTATACGAAGTATGTCAAAAAATATGAATTTCGCTCAAGAGCAAAATACCTTTATATTTGCATGTTTGAATATGGTTTTTAATTACAAATAACTTTTCATGATAAAATTTTTTGATATTTTGAAATATAAAGGTAGTTTGCTCTTGAGCGAAATTCATGTTTTTTTATATACCTCGTATACTGTTGACAAAATTTGATATCTGATGATTGCATCTTAGGTTTTAGACTATGCAGAGCACTTTATAAAGAACGACTTTTTTTCGTAAAATTGATATTAAAAAAGTTTCCCATATTAAGTTAAGCAGACACCCTGTATAAAACAAAAAAGGAACCATCAGAAGAAATAAAAACCCAACTTAAGTCGAAAATAAAAAATGTCAATTCAGAATTACAGCCAGAAATAAGCAAATCAGAAATAAAGAAGGCATTGAAAGAAATGAAAAACAACAAATCGCCTGGAAAAGACGGAATAACTACAGAGATGCTGAAATATGGTGGAAAAGTGGTAATTAATACTCTCTATTCCCTTTTTAACAAAATATTAAAAGAAAAAAGAATCCCAAACAACTGGAAGGAATCCGTAACCATTATCTTACACAAGAAAGGGGACAAAGCAGATATAAAAAACTATCGTCCTACAACACTCCTCAATGTAATGTATAAACTCCTAATAAAAATTTTAACCAATAGATTGACGAAAAATTTGACGGATACCAATCGAAAGAACAAGCTGGTTTTAGAAAGGGATTTAGCACAAGTGATCATTTATTAAGTATGAAAATCCTTATAGAACGAGCAAATGAATACAACATCCCTCTATATGTAGCGTTCATAGATTTCTAAAAGGCTTTTGACAGTGTCGAACATTGGGCAGTGAAAAGTTCTTTGATTAACAGCAAAATTGACCACAGATATACAGACCTAATAGCCAATTATATAAAGATGTCACAACAACAATTAAAGTATACGAAGGAACACAATCAATTCAAATAAATAGAGGCGTAAGACAGAGTGACACAATATCACCGAAACTTTTCAATCAGGTTCTGGAAGATATCTTTAAAAGATTAGAATGGGAATAAAAAGGTATAAAAATTTGTGAACAACGCTTGAACCACCTAAGGTACGCCGATGACATCGTATTGATAACCGATAAAAAAGAAGAATTGTTTGAAATGATGAAAGAACTGGACATAGAAGCCGGAAAGATAGGCCTTAATATGAATTACAGCAAGACCAAAATTATAACAAATACAGATGAGGACATCACAATGACGATCGGACAAGATGAAATAGAACAAGTTCACGATTATATATATCTGGGTCAAATTATAAAACTTAACAAGGAAAACCAAACAGCAGAGATCAAAAGACGAGTTAGACTGGCATGGGGGGCATTTGGAAAACTAAGCTACATCCTTAAAAACAAAAGATATCCACAACATCTTAAGACCAAGGTATACAATAAATGCGTACTTCCTGTTCTCACTTACGGTTCCCAAATGTGGACGTTTACAAAAGCAAACATGGACAAGATCATAAAGACGCAAAGAGCAATGGAAAGGCAAATGTTTCACATAAGACTATTGGATAAAAAGAGAAACGAGTGGATAAGAGAGAAAACCAAAGTTAGGGATGTTAGACAAGAAGTTGCAAAGTTGAAATGGAGATTTGCCGGAGACACTATAAGACAAAAGGAAGACCGATGGAACAAAATTCTCATAAATTGGAGACGTGGGAATATAAACGAAGCAGAGGAAGACCACAAATGAGATGGCCAGATGATGTCAAGAAGCACGTGGGCTCTAGGTGGATAACTGTAGGGACAGACAGAGAAGAATGGAAAAGGATTGGGGAGGCCTATGTCCAAAGATGGACCGAAGAAGGCTAATTAGATAGATAGATAGATATTTACTTGAAATCCAAATCTTTCACTTATCTACTTCATTTACTTTGTTTATTAGTTGCTGTAAACTGTTCAAACTGTCTGCAAAAATAACGGTGTCGTCTGCATAGCGGATGTTGTTTAGACGTTCTCCATTTAGAAGTATTCCATGTTCGCAATTTTCCAAGGCTTCACTAAATATTTCCTCTGAATATAGGTTAAATAATATAGGTGAAAGTATACAACCTTATCTAACGCCTCGTAGAATCTGGATCGCTTCCGTTGGTTCACCTCCAAGATTCGTTCTTATTGTGGCTGATTGGTTCCAGTATAAATGTCTCCAGTATAAATGTTCCAGTATACGTCGGTCTTTATCATCCATTTGGGCTTTTGTTAGAACATCCATAATTTTTCGGTGTTGAACTGTATCAAATGCTTTTTGGTAGTCCACAAAGCAGGTGTAAATATCGTAAGTCATATCTCTGCATCTTTGAAATAAAACCTGTAGACTAAACAGTGCATCTCTTGTACCTACGCCTTTCATGAATCCAAACTGTGTGTCTTGTATTCCCTCTTCGCATAGCTTGTATATTCTACGATGTATAATTTTAAGAAAAAGTTTTAATGTATATTTATATTGTATTATAATGTTATTATAATGTTATTATTATTGTATTGTTGTTATTTATTTAATGTAAGTTTTCAGTGTTTTATTGTTAGATAAAATGAGCTTCAATCAAGTAACATACAAATCCATCATTTAAAGAAGTATTGTTAGTGACTCATCTGAAAGATCTCGCTTATATATTATATCGTGTTGTCATATTATGTACTGAATATTAAGAAATGTGATCGAGACATTGAGAATTTCATAATTATGGCGCAGAATAATATCTATTGCAATGAATCAATTTTGCTGAAGGATATATACAAATAAGGAGACCTACGAGATATCTATGTGGCGTCTGGTGCAGGCAATCAAAAATTATTCATAAGCGACATTGAGCAAAGTGAAATACAATGGACGGAGGAAGTGGTGATTTTGAAGACGAATACCATTAAAAGATATACTAAGATAACAGTTAAATGGTCTTTTGAGATGTGTTATTGAATATTTAAAACATTGATTTGATATGCTGCTTGTGTATAGAAAAAATATCTCTATTTTTAAAAATAGGGTCAATTTCGATAAAAATAATTGATGGATTCGACCGTTACTTGATGGAAGTTCATTTTATCTAACAATAAAACCCTGAAAACGTTTGTTTTCTATACTTCCACAAAATTTATTACAACTATGTGACTACAGCTGTTTCGGCAGAGTGCCTTTCTCAAGTGATTTATATTACTTAACGTTCCCGAAAACGGAGTGGGACAAGCCGAACTGAACCGACTAAAGCACAACCAGATTGTCGATCTTTCGATGTATACGCGGTATACTAATAGGTACGAATGGATTATTATAAGAATTTTAGAAGTTTAAAACTTCTAAAAATCTTAATAAGTTTAAAAGTATTTAAAACATTGTTTATTTTAAATCATTGTTCATTATGACCTAATATATTATTCTGAAGCTATTTCTTTGTGGCATTTATGTAATTTATTATTCTAAATGGGAAATAAGCCACAATTTAACTTAAACAACGATTGTAGATTGTATATGTTTTTTTGGTTAAAAATGAACATATTCTACTTCGAATAACTCGAAAAGTACCTACCTATATTGACTTCGGATCGAATCTAGTACATATCATCAAAGAGTTCTGGTATCTGGTATGTATTTTGTCGATATGCAGATTTCTTAATTTTTGTCTGTGATAATATTCTCCTGTTGTTCTCGCAGTCTGCTAGCTGTGTTGGATTTCGGAAAACTAGCTGCTTGTTTCACCTTTTTAAGCATGTTACCTATTATGTCTTTGTTCTAACAAATCTTTTTCTAAGAATCACTATCATATGATTTTAACCATTTTTGAAGATATTTTTCTTTAGCGGCGATTCGATTGAGGGTAAAATTGTACATAAATCTGCGCGCCTGCGCACACAGGCAGCATGTAGTTCATTGCTAATCTTTCAAGATAGGTATGTATGTATCTGTAACCGTGCAAATAAGTTATTAAAAGAATATATTAGTGTTTTTAGTAAATGTATTATTTATTATAATTCTTGTGTTTTTGGATTTGTGTTTCTCTGTAGTAAAATAATAAAATATATAGGCATAACATTTTTACACTTTGTCGCCATGTTGTGTAATTATATCCGAAACTTACATGTCAATTACAAGGACCTCGCTGGAGTAGTTGGTAGGGCGTTAGCTCCGAGATTGGAAGGACGCGGGTTCGAATCCTGGACGATTCATATTTTTTTTATTTTTGGTTGTTTTATTAAAAATTTTTTGAAAGTGGTAGATAAGAAAGTTAGTTTAATTTTTAAATAAAATACAAATAACCTGTTAAGTATATTTACTTCGTTTAAATTACCTATATAATAGAAGAATATCTTCTTACGTGCGTACAAAGTACACACACATTCTTTTTTTTTACCTTTCGTATTTCAGTTCTTATATGTCTCTAAATCTTGTTGTACATTATTTTGTTGTTCTTTGATTTTCTTCTTTCTTCGATAAGTTGCAGTATAGTGTCATTCATCCAAATCTTTCTCTTCTCTTTCTTTTCTATTGCATGTTCTTCGCTGATCTTGTTAAAGGTTTTACATATTTTATTACATACACCATTTTTTCCACTTTTATATTTATAAGCTACTTATATTTTTGCTAAGAATATTTTTTTCAATAGAATACTTACTTTTTGAGTTATTTGCGAAACACCGTCCAAAAATATGTTTTTTTTTTTGTTAAAAATGAACATATTCACTCGCAAATAACTCGAAAAGTACCTATCTATTGACTTATCTATTATATAACACAAAAACGTATAATACGAAAAATGTTTGGAATTAGACCTCTTGAGAGCTGTAAGCACATATTTATTAAGAATAATATTTTAAGTTTTCCATGTATTTATATCTTCAGAATGTTACTATATGCTGTTGATAATATTCATACGTATGACAGAAATTCTCATAGTTTCCACAATTATTCGACGCGAGGTGGCGACTTGCTGAGTGTACCTGGTCATAGATCGAGTAAATTTGAAATGTCAGTAAAGTATATGAGCATTAGATTGTTTAACGTTTTAACAAAAAAATATAGAACAATGAATAAATATTTCTTTAAGAAATCCATTAAAAGCTTATTGCTTACCAAATGTTATTATACTGTGGAAGAGTTTGTTTCGGACAGAAATATTACCTAAATGTTATTAATTCTATCTACCTTCAAATGTTTATAAAATTTATAAATGTGTTAATTTTATTGTTCGTTTGTTTGTAAAACTAATGACATGTCCTATACATTGTATGTCTTAAAGGATGAATAAATATTATTATTATTATTATTATTATTAGTAAAAAAAACTATAGAACAAAAGTGGCTTAGAATAAATCATTTTATCCAATACCGGACTTATTTTGAATGTATATTTTTCACCCCCGAGAAGGGGGTATTCCCCTCCACTTTTGTAAAATGGAGGGAATGTAGAACTGTAAACTTTTTCTTATATAATAAAAGACAATTTCAACTACCTATTCCCAAATTTTCATCCTTCCTTTATTTTTTTTGCGTCAGATTTTTCTTTGATCGGGCTATGTAGCAAATAAAGAAAGACAAATAATTTATTAGTAATAATTTTACAAAAAAAATACAACCACAATTTTTGATACACTTAAAAACTACTTTTGTTGTATGTAAACGTCTGATGTGGAAACGTTAATAAAAAAATTTTTTAAGTAATCTTTCATCCTTCCTCTAGTTTTTTTTTGGGTCAGATTGTTCTTTGATCGGGCTATGTAGCAAATAAAGAAACACAAATAATTAAATTTTACAAAAAAAAACACAACCACTACTTTTGAAAAACTTAAAAAATTACTTTTGTATGTAAATGTAACAAATAAATAAAGAAAAATAATTTATAGGTTATAAATTTTACAAAAAAAACACAACCACAACAAACAACATTTTTTAAACACTTAAACATTTTCTGAAAACAGTTATTAAAAACTACTGTAAATGTCCGAAGTGGAAGTGGAAACGTTAATACAATCATTGTTTAAGTTAAATTGTGGCTTATTTCCCATTTAGAATAATAAATTACATAAATGCCACAAAGAAATAGCTTCAGAATAAAATATTAGGTGATAATGAACAGTGATTTAAAATAAACAATGTTTTAAATACTTTTAAAACTTATAAGATTTTTAGAAGTTTTAAACTTCTAAAATATGTACTTATAATAATTCATTCGTACCTAATATACCGTGTATAGTATAAGTACATCGAAAGATCCACAATCTGGTTGTGCTTGTAGTCGGTTCAGTTCGGCTTATCCCACTCACAGCCGGTTTCCGAAAGGACGATCATCTCAAAAATTATGTAATCGATGGTTAATCGTTGATCAAATGCATTTTGAGTTTCAATAACACCAGTTAAACGGGAGTTCAATAACAGTCGATCATATGATTTAACAAACGATTAATCGTTAGTTAACAGCCGATCATAAGTGTTTTGAGTTTCCGAAACGCTGATTAACCAATTTCGCATGTCACACGGCGACCAAAAGGAACTGTCACCTAATTTGAGGTTATTGGTTGATTAAAGGGCTGTTAATGTTTATAAATAGTTGTTTAGAGTTATTAAATAGAGTTTTTTAGTTATTATATAGGTTAAATAGTTATTAAATAAAGGGTATTTTAGTGTTTACTTAAAATTATTAGTGAGAAGAACCAATAAAGAATTGGAAGAACTATATCAAGAGCCAACGATTACGACGACGATCAAAGCACAGAGAATACGATACTTGGGGCACATAGAGAGAATGGGAAGTAAACGAATGCCAAAAATGGTACTTTCACGAAGACCAATACAAAAGAGGAGGAAAGGCAGGCCAAGGAAAAGGTGGAAGGACAGTGTATATGAAGACTTGAAGAAAAGTAACATTGAGAGATGGAAAGAACTAGCATTGGACAGAAGGAGATGGAGAGAGGTGGTGAAGGAGTGTGTAAAAAGACTGAAGTGTATTTAAATAAAATTTATAAGTTATATTAAGTTATTTACTATATTATTTATGTAATCAGAAATGTAAACATTTTAGCCCTAGGCCTACAAGGCCTGTTGCGCTTAATAAATAAATAAATAAATAAAATTATTAGTTATTTAATTATAATTTAATTTTTAAAATTAAATATATAGTGTAATTATACAGTGAGCACGTAAAGGTTGGAATAAATTCATTTTTTCATGAATGGGCAATTTTGGAAATAAATCCCGAAACAGGTCAATTTTTATTTTTAAGTTACGACTTTTTGGCCTATATGTCATACTAGTGACGTCACCCATCTGGGCGTCATGACGTTATCCATGACTTTTTTAAACGAGAATAGGGGCCTTGTGATAGCTCATCTGAAAGGTAAGTTAATTCTCTATTCAGTAATATAAACAATAACATAATTATTTATAGAGGCTGTCCAAAAAAAATTTTAATTAAATTTATTAACATAAAAAGAAGAATGTCTGTAATTTATTTAATTCAAAATACATTTTACTGCTATCAGAATACAGGAAAAAATGTTTATTTGACAAATAAATATTGTTTTTTGCTTAAATTCAATATTAAAGCAGCCACCCACCTGCCTCTTGACACTTTGAACATTTAATTTAAGCGAAAAGCAAAGAATATTTTTCAAATAAACATTTCTTTCTGTTTTCTAAGAGCAGTAAAATGTATTTTGAATTAAATAAATGACATATTATATTCTTCTTTTTATGTCAATAAATTTAATCAAAAAAATTTTTTTTGGGCAGCCTGTATAAGTAATTATGTTAATGTTTATATTACTGATTAGAAAATTCAATTACCTTTCAAATGAGCCACCACACGACCAATATTCTAATTTAAAAAAATCATTGATGACGTAATCATGCTCAGATGGGTGACGTCACTAGTATGATAATAATGCCAAAAAGTCGTAATTTAAAAATAAAAATTAACCTCTTTCTGGATTTTTTTCCAAAATCGTCCATTCTCGAGAAAATTAATTTATTCCAACCTTTACATGCTCACTGTATGTTGGGCCACACATGTAGATGGTGCTACAGAGGAGCATTAGTTCAGCTCTACTTCAACATATTGTGTTAGTGTGAAAATAAAAAAATAATGTTTAATTTTAAATATTTAATTTAGAATTACTACTTACCTTTTGTTAAATAATTAAATAAAATAAGGACTCACTACATGGCAAGTAAGCAGATGCACCATCCGCAACTGTTGTATAAAGATTAGATTTGGTTGCCAATTAAATCCAACATTGGGATATGCAATATGATATCTGCTTGATATCACATACAATAGATGACATGAAGAACGTGATAAGGAAGCTGGAGGGAAAGGCAGATGAGGTTGGTCTTAAAATCATCACTAATAAGATAGTAGAGATGAGAATAGGAATAAGTGAGCATGGTAAACTATACATCAATCAAGAAGAAATAAAACAGGTTAAAGAATTCTGCTATCTTGATAGTATAATAGTGCAAAAGTTGGAGTCCAGGCAAACATTAAACATAGAATAGGAAAAAGAACAACAGACAACAGGCCTTTGAAATCCTCTCATATCATATCTCAACATAAATTAGCCAAAACACATTTAATAGTATCATCAAATCAATACTACTATATGTGAGGGATACTACGATATGGGAGTGAGACATGAACAATATCAGAAGGAAATGCAAGGAAGAGTTTTTGTAAATAGATTCCCACAAAATATTCTGAAGATGTATTGGCCCAACACCATAACAAATGAAGAATTGTGGAATGCATTAAGACAAAGAAGCAGAGGATGAAGCTAGTAGGTAATAACTCATTCTAACAGGTGGGTAAATAAACTTTGAAAAACACATTTTTTATTAATTTTATTATTTAAAGAAATTACAATTTTTATTTAAAATTACTTTATTAGGTACATACCTAACCACTATTACCGAATAATTTATTGACATCGAATTTTTTTATTTGAAGCTCTACTTCTAAAATTTCTTTTTTTCTTGTTGAAAAATACTATCTTACTTCTTTTTTCTAGTCTTGCTGTTTCAATTTTTTTTGTAAAAGATACATTAAGGGTTTCGCTCCCTACATCTTTTACTTTTTTATTTTTTGAACGAGCCTGAGACATCTTGGCTGTCTTCTTGGGCAGGACAGCAGTTGTCGTGGGTGTACTGAGCAGCACAGTGGAAGTAGAGGGTACATTGGATGTCTGCTATGTGTCTTCCAATTGTAGGTAATCTACTTCCACTTGACTGTCTTGTGCAACTATAAAAATAAAAAAAAATTTAATTGTTTTAGATGTACCAGATAGTTTTTTCTTTATAAAAAAAATCTTTCTCGAATTAAGTAGGTAGTTACTTTTATTTATATACTTTAGCTATCTTAATAGCTAAGTGAATAATCTACCTTAATTTAGAATTGGAATAAATAATTATAATAATTAATTCATATTAACAATATTTATTGATATTAATTCTCATATTTTGAGTTTGCTTAAATTTGGTTTACAAAAGATCTTTTTTTTGTTTAATGATGTCTATAGATAGGCACAAGGTCTGGCTATGGGGAACCGCTTATCACCCTTGTTCTCAGATTTATTATTGATCAACATAGAAATAATATCTTTAACAATCAAACTTTAAACAATAATACCTTTCAAAAAATCTTAAATTGACTTAGAACTGTAGGATACAATATCCAATTTAGATGGAAATCTTTCAGATGCCAAAAACATTCTAGATTCACTCAAAAACTTACATCCGGATGTACATACTTACGGAAACAATGGATAAACTTAAGTTAATCTTTAGAAAACCGACTAGACCAACTATACCATACCTCCCTCTTCTAATCATCCTTTTTAACAGAAGGTGGCTTCTTTCTATTGCTACATCCATAGAATACATAAACCTAGCATTATCAGATAATAGTTTTAAATAGTTAAACTAATGGTCACTCTACTACATTTGTGGATAACGTGCTGAACAAAAAAATGTTCTAATTCAGAAGTTTTGTCCAGATCAAGACCATATACAGGTTATTGTTCAGATAATATTGGAAATATTGATCAAGCTTTATATATATAAATAAATTTAAAATTAGTTACCTTTATTTAAATAAATTAATAAAATAAGGACTCACCAGATGTGAAGAAACCAGATGCACTGTCACAACTGTTGGGTAAAGGTTGGATTTGATTGCCAATCAAACTCAACATTTGTGCCCCTACATCTGTGAGACGAGGCCTAAATGTGCCACCACCTGTTGCAAGCATGTCTTTCTGAAAACAATTCATTAGTTCATTACTGATTAAGAAATGAAAGGGTTAAAATCAAAGTGGTGTAAGTCATATTCTTGAAATGATGTAAGCCCTATTTTATAATCTTGATATTATATAGACAGACCTCTTCAGAGAAAAAGTGGTGTGTAAGTTTTTACTGTAAATACTTACACCACTTTTCCTGATGAAAAAATGTCTATTTATCAAAGTTATAAAGCAAGACTTCCATCATTTCACAAATATGACTTACACCTCTTTGGCGTTAACACCCTCAAATACTAAACTTCTATTGTCTCAACACTAGGTTAGTTCCCATCATAAAATTAGTTTCATTGGATTATATTTTTATAAAAATATTTCACTCAGAAATAGTGTAATTCGACTGACCTGGTGTTAAGAGCTTTAAATTTAAGTATACCTACTTTGTCCGCAGTTTGGTCTCTCTTCAACTGGTCCAAAACCTTCTGCTCATTATATTTTTGAATCTGCAATGTAATTAATCCATATAGCTCTAAATCAACCGAAAGTTTTATACACTTACATTTTCCTCTGCTACTTTTTGGCTAGTGACCCTTTTTACGTTTATATATGCAGTGTTCAGCTGCTTGGGAGTTCTGGGAAATTCAGCGCTATTTTTCCCAGGTTTCATTGTTTTGGTTGGTGGACATAGCATTGGTACATTATTTGTTTTCAATTTAATATGCTTGTATCTGAAAACAAAAATACAATTAGAAATTTGTTCTGTAAGTTAGAAAATTTCGTACTTACTTTCCAATTATTTCCAACAGCAAACATTTCTCTCTCTCTCTCAGTATAATTTTTGCGTGGAGGATTTCCGTTTGTATTGCTCATTTTTAATATATTTTTTAATTATATAAATTATGTAGTTATTTACTATGGATTGAAATTTTTTGGTTATAAAATGAAATTTTGAAGGATGACAGCCGATTGTGACAGTATCGATACCAAATCGTATGTCAGATAATCGATTTTCTACGATCATATAATTTTAAGATGATCGACGTTTGAGAAACTCGTCACTGGTTAACAGTTGATCAAATCTAACAGCTCGATTAGATGATCGAAGATTTGAATAACGTTTCGGAAACCGGCTGTCAGTTTTCGAGAACGTTAAGTATTTATATTACTATGGGTTTGCCTTTTTAAGGCCGATGCCACATTATGCGTTTTGACCGGATGCGTTTCCGACGCATCCGGTGAAAACGCATAGTGTGACAGATCGGTCCGGTTGCGTTGGAAGCGGATGCGTTTTGAGTCATCGGTACGCGCTTACTACCTGCACCAGACTAAACGCATAGTGTGACAGGTCGGTCCGGTTGCGTTGGAAACGGATGCGTTTTCACCGCATCCGTTCAAAACGCATAATGTGGCATCGGCCTTAAGTCTTTAACTAAAGAGGTTGAGGAGTGGGGAGCTGTTTGTCTCGAGTTGGTCATTCAGAATTATATCTGTATGTTTTAATTTATTAATTTCTATGGAAATCTTTATTAGAATCTATGGAAATTAATAAATTGAAAAATACAGATATAATTCTGAATGACCAACTCGAGACAAACAGCTCCCCACTCCTCAACCTCTTCAGTTAAAGACTTTAAAAAGGCAAACCCTTAGTAATTTAAATCACATGAGAAAGACACTCTGCCGAAACAGCTGTAGTCACATAGTTGTAATAAATTTTGTGGAAGTATAGAAAACAAAAGTTTTCAGGGTTTTATTGTTAGATTAGATAAAAATAAAAGGATGGTCTGAATTGTACAAAAGTCAGGATACGTCTATTTTGCAATATGGGGATTTCAAATTTTATGCTTGCAATGTTGCCAGATTTACAATATTTCTGATATCATTAGTAATTTTGGTTTTTTTTTGATACAGCACTATGTATATTGTATTATTATTGGAATCATCACTTCAATACAAGTTGAACCATGGGAACACTTGGTATTTTATCTAGTCACGAAGGTCTTGAATAAGTCAAACTTCTCAGTTTTGAAGTAATTCAGTAAATATACAATGTTGCTATTATATTAATGTTGACAATAATTCATAAACTTCTTCTTTTAGTGCCTATTCGTTTCGAATATTGGCGATCATTCTGGCTATAATTATTTTATTAACTGATGCTTTAAATAGATTAGTTGTTGTTGTGGAGAACCATTTCCTCAGGTTTTTTAACCATGATATTCTTCTCCCAATTCCTCGCTTTCCGAATACTTTACCTTGAAGGATTACCTTCAGTAATCTGTATTTAGTGCCGTTTCTCATTATGTGTCCGAGATATTCTAACTTGCTCCTTTTAATGGTATACATCACCTCTCTTTCTTTGCCCACTCTTCGTAATACGGTCTCGTTGGTTATCTTGTCCGTCCATGATATCCTTAGGATTCGCCTGTATAGCCACATCTCGAAGGCTTCAAGTTTTTTCTCCATTGCTTTTGTGAGTGTCCAGGATTCAACTCCGTAATACAATATTGAGAAGATATAACATCGTAGGAGCCTTATTTTTATCTCTAGATTAAGGTTGTGGCTTTTAAAGAGTTTGGCCATGTTATTGAATGCACCCCTAGCCTTCTCTATTCTACATTTTATTTCTTGTGGGTGATCCCATTGTTCGTTTACTATTGTTCCAAGATAGTTATACTGTTTTACTCGGTCCACTGGTATATTATTGATAAGTAGTTGGGCGTCTCTAATTTTATTTTTGCTGATGATCATAAATTTAGTTTTTGATATATTTACTTGAAGTCCAAATCTTTCACTTACTTCATTTACTTTGTTTATTAGTTGCTGTAAACTGTTCAAACTGTCTGCAAAAATAACGGTGTCGTCTGCATAGCGGATGTTGTTTAGACGTTCTCCATTTAGAAGTATTCCATGTTCGCAATTTTCCAAGGCTTCACTAAATATTTCCTCTGAATATAGGTTAAATAATATAGGTGAAAGTATACAACCTTATCTAACGCCTCGTAGAATCTGGATCGCTTCCGTTGGTTCACCTCCAAGATTCGTTCTTATTGTGGCTGATTGGTTCCAGTATAAATGTCTCCAGTATAAATGTTCCAGTATACGTCGGTCTTTATCATCCATTTGGGCTTTTGTTAGAACATCCATAATTTTTCGGTGTTGAACTGTATCAAATGCTTTTTGGTAGTCCACAAAGCAGGTGTAAATATCGTAAGTCATATCTCTGCATCTTTGAAATAAAACCTGTAGACTAAACAGTGCATCTCTTGTACCTACGCCTTTCATGAATCCAAACTGTGTGTCTTGTATTCCCTCTTCGTATAGCTTTTATATTCTACGATGTATAATTTTAAGAAAAAGTTTTAATGTATGGCTCATTAAACTTATTAGCCTATATTCTCCGCACTTTTTTGCTCCCTGTTTCTTTGGTAAGGTAATAAATTCTGAAACTAGCCAATCTTTTGGGATATTGCCTGTGTCATAGATATTATTGAAGATTTTACACAGTATTCGTAAAGATTCATCATCAAGAAGTTTAAGAAATTCAGATTGTACTCCGTCTGGTCCTGGAGCTCTACCTTCTTTTAGTGATATTATGGCTGCTCTTATTTCTGCCACTAGTATAGGTGGTCCTGTTTCCGTAGGTATTGGGGACTGGTTCTCCCTCTCATCAAAAAATAAATTTCGAATGTAATTTTTCCACGTATTATTGATACTCTCTTTGTCCACGATTATCTCTCCATTGTCATATAACATATCATAAACGTATAACATATAACATATATCATAAACGTATCTCATAAACTAACAATAGCTTAAAGCTTATTGAAATTTTGTGTAAGTAATAATTAAAACTGATAGTAGTTATTTATGCATGTTTAAAAGCTCTATATTAAAGATTGTTTTAATGAAAAGCAGCGTTTTTATGATGAGGGGTTACGATGTGGGAAAAATATCTTGCATAAAAAATGAGTAAAGCAGCCAACTTGTTCAACGATACTTTCCCAACCCGTTCTCCTATAGGCGACGGTACGAAAAATTGTAAAACGCTTTGGGAAAACTGGACGTGTAAAAATGACATTCGAACAGGTAGACCAAAAACTGTTATAAATTACAGCAAAACTTTAGATTTAATGCAGAGTTTTCGTTGAAGATCCCCATAAATTCTCATGCAGAGCTGCACAAATACATGCTGTAGTGTAGATCATCTTGTGTATATTACTTACATAAAAATCTATTAAAAACTTACAAAATCCAGTTGTTACAAGAATTAGATGAATATAACTACGATCGGAGATTACAGTTTAGTAAGGTAATGATGAATAAACTTTTAACTAAAGATAACTTCGTTAAGAAGATATGTTTTTCGACGAAGCAATATTTACACTGTGTGGGAATTTAAATCGCCAAAATTTAAGGTATTGGTGTGAGATAAATCCACACTGGACACGTGAAAACTATACTCAACGACACCAAAAACTAAATGTGTGGTTTGGTTGGGGGTACTCCGTCAAAAATTCCGGTCGAAAAAGCGACATAATATCCCGCACACAAAATAGCTCCGACAAAATAGCCGCGGAATAATAGCCCGTCCACAAAATAGACCCGACAAAATAGCCCCGACAAAATAGTCCCGACAAAAAAGCTCCTTTCAGAATTCATCATGAAATAATCCCTTAAAAATACATTTTTTCGGAAATGGTAATTATCCTCTATTCAGATGTTTATCTTAACTACATTAAATAAAAATGGTCTTTTCAGAGAAATCGAATCTTGTCTTCTGTTTCGATTAAATGTGTTCTGCTTTTCGATTAAATTCAATGTTCAAGCTAGCTCCCGCGAGCCATCTGCCTCTTGGAAGTTTGAACATTTAATTTAAGCGAAAATGAATGTTTATTTGTAATATAAACATGTTTGTCTGATTTCTGACAGCAGTAAAATGTATTTTGAATTAAATAAATTATATACATTCTTCATTTTTTTTGTCAAATAATTTATTAAAAAAAGTTTTTGGACACCTTGTATAAATAATTACGTAGATGTTTATATTACTGCATAGAGAATTAAATAACCTTTCAAATGAGCTAGCACACGACCCCTATTCTCATTTAAAAAAATCATCAATTACGTCATCACGCCCAGATGGATGACGTCACCAGTATGACATGACATGACGACACCAAAATATCGTAATTTTAAAGATAAAAATCGACCTGTTTCAGGATTTTTCCTTTACGTTGCGGGTTTACGAAATAAAGAATGTATTCCATTCATTTGCACCATACTCTATGTCTGAATTGGCGATACGAATGAGTCAGATTAAATTAAATTATTAGAAGAATTTTTTTACTAAGCAACATTTTTTTTAATTTATTAATATTTTGTATTTTGACAACGGCGTCCAAAGTGGAAGTCGAAACGTTAATAAAATAATTTTTTAAGGTAAATTGTTGCTTATTGCCCAATTAGAATAGTGATTTAAAATAAATGGTACTCCGTTAAAAGGTAAAACTTTTTATTGGAAGTGTTTTCTAAGAGGCTCTTTTAGCCGGGGCTATTTTGACCGGGGCTATTTTGTGTGCGATTTATTTTGTCGGGGCTATTTTGTTTCCGGGCCATTTTGTCAAGGCTATTTTGTAACAGGGCTATTTTAACGGGGCTTTTTTGACGGGGCTCTTTTGACTGGGCCATTTTGACGGGTCACGATGGTACTCAGTTGATGACCCTATGACACTATGACCCACGGGTCATAGTGGGTACTCAGTTAATTGGACCGTTTATTATGGAAAGAAATTTAACAAGCGATGATTATGCAATGCTACTTAGAAATGAAATTGTACCTGCCCTGAAAAAAAAGTTTGGAGCCAATTTAATAGGATATTGTTTCAGCAAGATCGAGCTCCAGCTCACTTTGGTGTAAATGTTACTAATAACCTTTTTTGAATACGATTTCCTGAGTACAAATAGAAACGTCAAAGGACCCCGCACAAACCTTATGGAAAATAGGTCCCAGTGGATTTCGTTCATACTTTGGGAAAATATTCTTTGAAGCATCCTGATAAAAAGTTCTCATGGGCACAACTCAATCGTATGAAGGATTTTCAAGATATAGAGGCCCAAACTCGGAAAATTATAAGATTTACGGGGTATTCCAATTCCGTGAGTTACTAGTTATTTGGCAGCATGTAGAAGTTGGGATCAAGGAAAAGTACTAGTAGTCTATGATTTTTTCCTGGCTATCCAATGGCGACCATTACTTTGACCTTGACCTTCAACGGACGTCATCTTCTACAGTTTCGAGGGTTTTCGGCATTCAATTGATATAAACAGATTACTCATGAGTTTTTGGGATGGCTAAACAAGAATATGCCATCACAATTGCCCTCCGGATGACGTGGTGGCCAGGGCCTCTGCAAGAGACGTCATCTTCTAGAGTTTCGATGGTTTTCGGCATTTAATTGATGCAAATGAATTACTGGAGGGTTTTTTGAGGTCGCTATACACGAATATTCCACCAGAACCGACTAGCGCAGCACCTGATTTCCAAGGTCAATAAAAGGGGCTCCTGGAGTTTCGAGGGTCTTTGGTACTACATTAATGCAAACGGATTAGTTATAGGTTTTTAGGGTTGCTGAACACGAATACGTGATCAGCACAGACACAGGAGCTGGTGCTTAAGACAGGTTATCTTCTGAAGTTTCAGAGGTATCAAATGGATTACTCTTAGGTTTTTGGGGTTGCTGAACATGCATACACTATCAGATCCGACCCACGAATCCCATTGTGCCTACGGCACAATGTGATCACGTATTCGTGTTCACCAACCCCAAAAACCTATATTAATCCGTTTGCATCAATGTAGTATCAAAGACCCTCGAAACTCCAGGAGCCTCTTTCATTGACCTTGAAAACCAGGTGCTCCGGGAGTTGGTTCTGGTGGCATATTCGTGTTTAGCGACCTCAAAAAACTCTCCAGTAATTCATTTGCATCAATTAAATGCCGAAAACCATCGAAACTCTAGAAGATGACGTCCCTTGCAGTGGCCCTGGCCACCACGTCATCCGGAGGTCAATTCTGATGGCATATTCGTGTTCAGCGATGCCAAAAACCCATGAGTAATTTGTTTATATCAATTTGATGCCGAAAACCCTCGAAACTCCAGAAGATGACGTCCGTTGAAGGTCAAGGTCAAAGTAAAGGTCGCCATTGGATAGCCAGGAAAAAATCCTAGACTACTAGTACTTTTCCTTGATCCAAACTTCTACATGTTGCCAAATAACCAGTAACTCACGGAATTGGAATACCCCGTAAATCTTATAATTTTCCGAGTTTGGACCTCTATATCTTGAAAATCCTTCATACGATTGAGTTGTGCCCATGAGAACTTTTTATCAGGATGCTTCAAAGAGTATTTTCCCAAAGTATGAACGAAATCCACTGGGACCTATTTTCCATAAGGTTTGTGCGGGGTCCTTTGTTTAGGTAAAAATGTAATTATCATTACAATCAACTGTGGCTAAGCCCATAAGAATATAATATTTTAATAATGGCATAATAAAGTATTTACAGAATATGCGTTCTAATAAAATATTCTTTGTTTAGTTCAATCAGATTTAAATTACAATCAACACAACACACAACAAAACGACAATCAAACGAAATTGATTGCATATCTGATTGGGTTCGCAAACATCAAACAGACGAATAGCTTTATCTGTTCAACTTGAATTAATGGTTGGGACGATCGAAGATAGCACGAATGAAATACGGTATCCCGAATGAAGTACGTGCCTCCTAGTGGCGGGATACGGGCAACAATACATTGGCTTATAGGGCAGTCCTTACAGTAGGGATCCTGGCCTATACAGAAAAATGCAGGCGGGTGTGAGGTAATACTGCACTTTGGTTGCATTGGTGGTGTATTGGCTAAACGTGCAGGGCACGGTATGGTGCTGATAGAAAAGGCATTCAGGCATCAAATATCCAAAAATCTTTTCAGGCCATAATAATGAAAAGACCTTCTCCAAACGCAATAAAAACTTATACTGAAATGATGGCATCTCCTGAGGTAAAATGTTCCGGAAGTAAAATGAGCCTCCATTCGGATCTCCGGGTGAGGACTATCTCAGGGGGAACACCATTGCAGGTTAGAAAAATCAGGATAGGGTCTTGGAATCTTGGTAGTCTTACAGGTAAGAGTCTGGAGTTAGTGGATGCGCTCAAACGAAGAAGAGTTCAAATTGCTTGTATTCAAGAAACTAGGTGGAAAGGACAAAGGGTGAAAGAACTAGGTGATGGATATAAATTGTGGTATGTAGGGAGTAGTAACACTAGAAATGGAGTTGGTATAATTGCTGATAGTGAAATGAAAGATAACGTAGTAGAAGTTGTAAGAACGAGTGATAGAATGATGTCAGTGAAATTTGTAATTGATAAAGAGGTATTGAATGTTGTGTGTGTATGCTCCTCAAACAGGTCTGGGTGAGAATGAAAGAAGAGCTTTCTATGACCAATTAGGAGATGTACTGAGTGATATTCCAGCAGAGGAGAAAGTTATAATAGGAGGCGATTTCAATGCACATGTGGGACAAGCCAAGACAGGATATGAAACAATACATGGGGGATTAGGCTTTGGAACTAGAAATGAAGTTGGAGATGACATGCTAGAATTAGCAACAGCATTGGATATGGCGATTGTTAACACATTCTTTAAAAAGATAGAAACTCAACTTATTACCTACAAAAGTGGACAACATCAATCCCAAATAGACTACTTCATGATAAGGAAAGAAGACATACGTGAATGCAAGGACTGCAAGGTAACAGTCAGTGAGACAACAAGCCAACAACATAAGCTGCTTGTTCTGGACATCGAAGTAAAAAAGCGAAACTAAACAAAAATATCGGAGAGGACCACAAAAAATCAAGTGGTGGATGCTAAAAGATGAGAAGGAAGGTCTATTCAGGGAAAGAATAGTAGAAAAATTATATTGGAACATGAAAGGAAGCCCTAACACAATTTGGAGAAAAATGGCCAATATTATTAGAGAGACGGCTATTGAAATACTTGGGAAAACGTCAGGAAAGAAGTTTGAGGATAAAGAGACTTGGTGGTGGTCAAATGAAGTACAAGGAAAAATAAAAGAGAAGAGAAAATTATATAAAAAGTGGCAAGAAACCAGATCGGACATAGATCTTCAAAACTATATGGTCGCCAAAAAGGAAGCGAAAGTAGCAGTAGCAAAAGCTAAAGCAGAAGCGTATTCAAACCTATACGATCAACTTGATACCAGGGAAGGCGAAGCAAAGATATATAAAATAGCCAAACAGAGAGCAAAGAAAACAAGAGATATTAATCAGATTAGATGTATCCGAGATGAAAATAATAAAATATTAATTCACGAAAAGGATGTCAAAAAGAGATGGAGAAAGTATTTTGACAGTTTATTAAATGAAGAATTTGACAGACAGCCTGTGGAGTTAACGGAGACAGTAACAGCAATGGTTACCAGAATAACAAACGAGGAAGTGGCTCAACCGCTTCAAAAAATAAGGAAAGGAAAAGCAGTCGGACCAGATGATATTCCTGGGGAAGTATGGAGAGCATTAGGAGAGACAGGAATAAGTTGGCTAGCAGGTCTATTTAATAGAATTATGGAAGTTGGGCAAATGCCAGACGAATGGAGAAGCAGTATATTAGTACCTGTCTACAAAAACAAGGGAGACATACAACAATGCACAAACTACAGGGCTATAAAACTACTTAGCCACACCATGAAAATATTGGAGAGAGTAATTGATAGACGGATACGTGAAGAAACCGAAATATCCGATAATCAATTTGGCTTTATGTAGGGCAGTTCAACAACAGATGCAATTTTCATTGTAAGACAACTGATGGAAAAATACAGGAATAAAGAGACCAACGCTCATATGGTATTCATTGATCTTGAGAAAGCATATGATAGAGTTCCTCGAGAGATTCTGTGGTGGGCACTCAATAAGAAAGGAGTCCCTGGCGAATATGTAAAGATTGTGAGAGATATGTATGAGGGAGTAACGACTAGTGTTAGGACAGGTGTGGGAGAGACTGATAAATTTCAGGTGAAAGTAGGATTGCACCAAGGCTCGGTGCTTAGTCCTTATTTATTCTCATTAGTTTTGGACCAGATAACAGCGAAACTACAGGGTAGTATTCCATGGTGCCTAATGTATGCTGATGATGTAGTGTTAATAGGAAATAGTGAAAGAGACTTAGAACAAAAACTGGAACAGTGGAGACAAGCTCTGGAGGAAAAAGGTTTAAAACTTAGTAGGACAAAAACAGAGTATTTGGAATGTTCATTTAAAGATGGAGTTACTACAAATAAAATGGTATCTTTGGATGGTGAAATGATTGTGAAAAGCAATAGTTTTAAGTACTTAGGATCGGTATTACAGAGTAATGGAGAAATAGATGGAGATGCATGCAGTAGAATTAGGGCTGGATGGATGAAGTGGAAAGAAGCGAGTGGTGTGTTGTGTGACAGAAAAATTCCAATGAAGCTGAAGGGAAAATTCTATAAAACAGCCATAAGACCGGCTATGATGCACTGCGGAACTGAATGTTGGGCAGTGAAAAAGAAAGAGGAACAACGAATGCATGTCGCGGAAATGAGAATGCTTAGATGGATGAGTGGAGTGACAAAGAAGGATAAAATGAGAAATGAGTATATTAGGGGAAGTCTAGGTGTGGCACCAATTGATGACAAAATGAGAGAGCATAGGTTAAGATGGTTTGGTCATGTTCAACGTCGAGACGTTAATCACCCAATACGAAGAATATCTGAAGTGCAGATTCCTGGAAGGAGTAGGAGAGGAAGACCAAAGAAGACTTGGGGGGAGACGATAAGGCAGGACATGTTGGTAAAGGGGATTAACATTTATATGACCCAAGATAGAATTGTGTGGAGAAATGCAATTAGGGAAGCCGACCCCGCATAGGGATAAGGCAAAGAGAATGATGACGATCGAAGATAGCAAAAAAGAGAGTAATATTTTAGGATAAGAAAAATTTTTATAAAAACACTTTCAAAACAATAGGAAACAGGTTCGCCAATAAAATAATTGCCAACATGTGCTAAAATATTTATAGTCCAGGTTGTGAGGCCACTCTTCGTACCTCCGTACAAAATTGTCCCCTTTAAACAAATCAGAAGGGTGCCGGACGAAATTTTTGGACAGAAATTGTTTAAACAATTTTTTTAAACAAATATTAAAAAACCCTTTTTTGCTCCGGAAAATATTTTTTCGTTTTTGGGTCATACTAAATAAAAACGGTATCTTGTCATGTTCCTCGAAAATTGATAGTATTTGGGTTATAAGCGATTTAAAATCCGAAAAATAAGAAAATACGCATTTTTGAGGCTTGAAACTCATATTTATGCAAATATGAGTTTTGGGGTTGTCAATTGCCAAAATTGAAGTTTAAATATTCAGTTTCAAGATTCTGAAAGAGTAGGTAATCGCAGGGCCTCCGCTACCATATGTGCAAAGTGTGCAATGCACACGGGCGCCATCTTTTAGGAGCGCCAAAACCCAGGGTCAAAAATTGCAAAAAAAAATTTCCAAAAAAAACAGAATTTGATTTTAAAATAAACGAAAGACTAAGTTTTCAATCTAATAGCATATAAAACAACACCAAAAAAATGCTGTTCCACATCCTACCAGACTGAAAACAATGGGAACCTTCTCTGGTAACACCTCCGAGGCTTCTATAATTTACAAGATATAACGGATGCTGAGACTAAGGAAGATGAGGGAATTTTACAATTTATAATTCACGTCAAATCTGCTCAGCGCCATTTTCAATTTCGTTGCAACACGAAACTACAGTCGCATCATTATTCCAGTTCAATCAGAGAGTGCAGCAAGCACCTCTACCGGTTTCGAAACTTATTAGTCTCTCATGTCCCGCCGGTAGAGGTGCTTACTGCACTCTCTGATTGAACTGGAATAATGATGCGGCTGTAGTTTCGTGTTGCAACGAAATTGAAAATGGTTATTCATTTTTGATTTACATGTTTACTCTGATTGGAGTACGAAGGGAACCATTCTCGTTGGAACTTTACCGCGCTGAGCAGATGGGACGTGAATTATAAATTGTAAAATTCCCTCATCTTCCTTAGTCTCAGCATCCGTTATGGCTTGCAAATTGTAGAAGCCTCGGAGGTGTTACCAGAGAAGGTTCCCATTGTTTTCAGTCTGGTAGGCTGTGGAACAGCATTTTTTGGTGTTGTTTTATGTGCTATTAGATTGAAAACTTAGTCTTTTGCTAGCAGTTACATCTAGGGCATCCCTGCCATTTCGTTCGTTGCAATCCGTGACTGCACGCCGGGGTTTGTCCTAGTTGGGTCAGAGAGAGCAGCATATGTGCCTCCTGATAAGAGACTAATAAGTTTCGAAACCGTTAGAGGTGCTTGCTGCACTCTCTGATTGAACTGGAATAATGATGCGACTGTAGTTTCGTGTTGCAACGAAATTGAAAATGGTTATTCATTTTTAAAATAAACGTTGAGAAATTAAATAGGATTAGGTATAAATACACACGAAATTTTATTAGTATATCATCATCCAGGTACTGCGGATTCCTATTTGCGAGAACATGCCAGAAATCAGGCGGTAGTTTCTTGATTTTTTCTGTGTTCATAACCCTGCTGCTGTTCTTGAAGAACGACTAACGATCAGGATAATAAGGATATCGACTCCAATGATTTGTTTAATGAAATTAAAACATTAAAGTTGTTTTTCTGTCTCGAATTTCCTAAACCTGTTGTCCGATTTAAGTGATTTTTTTTAATACGTTATAGCCTTATTCTTTAACAATATCGCTGTAATAATATTGTTGCTAGACAGGTAAATTGTCATTGTGTACCGGGTGTACCAATTAAACTGTGATTTTTCCTCAAAGTTCGCGTGACCCTGTGGAATATTCTAAGATTTATAAAATACTGAAATTAAAACCCTATTGCCTCATGTTTTTTTAACATTCTGTTTTTTGATTCATTCGCTTATGTTGGATAATAAAAAAGTTCGGTACTTTAACAACTAGCCTTGATTTTCGTCAATACAGGGTGTTTTTAAATAAGTATGGCAAACTTTACGGTGTAATTCTGCATGAAAAAATTATGACAGTTTGCTTTATAAATGTTTGTCCGTAAATACTTCATTTTCGAGATAAGGGATGTTGAAATTTTTCTTACAAACTGACGATTTATTCATTGCTCTAAAACCGGTTAAGATATGCAAAGAAAATTTGGTTGGTTTTAAGAGATATCTAGTTATTGCACATTTTTTGATATACAGTTAGGAATTTAATATTCACCATTGGCGCGCATACGGGTAATATGACCCTTATTATACCACCTACCCTACACCTACCACCTACAATACCTACCTTAAAAAATAAATAAAAAAACATGATCCAAAATGCCTTAAGGGGCGCAAAATTCCTTTTTGCACACAGGCGCCAGTAGCCCTTACGGGGGCCCTGGGTAATCGAAGCTTATTTCAATTTAGACCGTTTTTTACTTTATCGTACTATATACGTAGTATAGTATAATAGATAAAGTTATAGGATCGTGCAAAAAAAAATTTTTCAGATTTCACTTTTTTTCGACGTTTTGAGTCCCCCGAGTCTAAAAAGCAAATAAAAAAAACATGTCGGAAGTATGTACGTACGTACGTACGTATGTACGTACGTATGTCGCCACCGCCCAGCAAAAACTACTGGACCGATTTTGATGAAATTCGGTATGAGTAAGTTTAAGAGAATTTTGTCGAGAAACTAAGCATTTAAAAAAAATCTCTCAAAGGGGGGCCGAAATAGGGGGGTTATTTAGGGCCCATTTTTGCAAATTTTGACAGAAATAAATGAAATTCAACTCAAAGTAAGCTCATCGATAGGTAAATAAAAGTACGGAATTTGACATTTCCAAATTCAAAATGGCGGCCAACATGGCCGACCGCCCCCCCGACACATTTCCCTATCTATCTAAAAAGTTTTTGAAGATAAGTTTAATTTGAAAAAGTCGTTATATAGCCTAAAGATGGGGCTATAAGAAAGATGTTATCGTTTTTCAGAAAAAGTTACGGGTTGCCTATATTTAAGGGGTCAAATTTTGACATAAATTTGAACTAGATTTTCTCAAAAATGGCTCCAAGGAATTTTTTTATTTTTTGATATATTTTTGATATCCTATCAGTAAATTGAATGACATTAGTCATATATCTTAACTCCCCATAGGAGGGGAGTTATGAATTTTTTATAAAAAAATATTCGAGTGCCCGTAACTTCCTTCTTAATATAAACTAAAATTTGAAATTTTGCAGACATATATGGTATTTTATTATCTATTATCACAATAAATTTTACCAAAAACATGACTTCCGGTTGAACCGGAAATGAATAAAAAATCTTAATTTTTTTAATACGCCCTGTATATTTTAACACATTTTGAAAGAATGCAAAATTACCTTTCCAATGACATAAAATTTATTGCTGTAGCTCAAAAACTCGAAAAGTTACGGTAAATAGAAATTTTGCTATAATCTTATGTGTGTCCTCTCTCACGCGTTCATAGCAGAGCATTATTGTAGAGCAGTCAATGAGGGTATTTGGCTCCGAATTCCATCCTACTACATTGATGTACTTGATATTTTCACAGTAAGTAGGGAATAGCTCAAGAAACAAAATCTACCCTATATACTATGGCGCTTTTATCTTGGGGCGGTTCCCACTTCTTCAAGGGGGTGGAAAATTTGTTGGTCAAAATAAGCACGGAAGTGGCTGAAGAACCTATTTCTAAGCAAAAACTGGTCTATACTTTTTTTTGAGAACTCAATACTTTTTGAGTTATGCGTAGTTGAAAATTGGCCATTTTCATTGAAAAATGACACCTTTTCGGACGGATTTTTTGTGAATACTTTAAAAACTATGCATCGAACTAAAAACTCTATATAAAACATTTTTTAGATTATAAATAATAAAGAGATTCGTTCCTTCGTAAATGTTCTATTTATAATACAAAAAGAGATATGGTAGGTGAAAATAGTTTGTTTTTTGGTGCATGCTCAAATTGGTGTATTCAACTTGAAATAACAGAGGAACGGTAGGTTTTAGGTGTATAATGCTACCAACACCTTTTGTAGTGTTTGAAAAGGCCTTTAAAATGAGCACCGTTAAATGTCGGTTACTTACAAACTAAGCGAGATATGGTGCAAAAAATATAATGACTAATGTACTTTAAGGAAAAATGAAAAGTATATACATTTAACTCCCCATCCACCATAATTTAAATGCATTGTTTTTCTTCTCAATACCTTTTAATATAGTGTTATTTCTACTTTCAAAAAGTTAAACGGGTTTAAAATGAATGGTTTTTTTAAAAAATGTGATCAAATTATAGAATGAATTTTTAAATTTTCTTAAAAATCTTCCTTTTTCTCCATGTAATTCGAAAATAAAAATATTTCACCCCCTGAGAAGTGGTGGGAACTTCCCCCATGATAAAAGCGCCATAGTATATAGGATAGACTTTGAATTAGGAGATTGGGCTACTCCCAAAATTTCATTAAAATCCATGCAGTAGGATAGAATTTGGAGATAATATCTTGTTCTTAATCTCGCGCATTGACTGGCGTAATTGAAATAGAATGAAATGCAAATATTGTAAACTATTAATTTCTCAGAAAAATGAACTAATTTAAAATGAAAGTATGACTATATTATTCTATTGATTTATGCAATAATCTACACATCTATAGTGTGTCCCCGAAATATGGCATCGAACATTTTCTCAAATGCAGGAATTAATGATGCGTAGAGCCATAAAATACTTTTAAGTTCAGTAGGTGTTTCTAAAATATCAAAATAACGAGTAACTTTGTTATTTTTATAGAATGCCAATATCTAGTACCATAACGATAATAGATCGGCACGATAAAGTTCTCGGGCGGCCCTTCCGTCCAGCGTTTTTAATTGTTAATTATGCGCGTCCACTCGACCCTTAAGCCGGCGCGCTGCAATATATGGTGCGTCTTTGTCGCACTTATACATATTATACGAAAAATTCCCAAAAAACACTTGACCTTGTCCGTCTCCAAAGATCTCTGTCTCTGATCATTTCGTTTAACTCACGCATAGGTCTTTTGTATATTCCTGTAATTTGATTGATCCATCTTGTTGGGAATCTTCGTCGTGATCTTCGGCCTCCCACCTTTCCTTGAATAATAAGCCTTTCCAATTTCCCTTCTTATGGGTGGGGATTTCCCCTATTCCCCACCCCCCGCATATCCGCCAGTGTTCTGAATAAAGTATATCCATTGAAATCACTCATTTAAAATTCCACTAAAAATTAAGTAAAAACCATAAAATATTAGACACATTATTATTGGTCATTTGCATTCCAGATCTAAAATCGTGCTTCCTGTCTTAACAAGGGTCCCATAAATTACTCAGGATACCCTCATCCCTCAGTGTCTTGACGGAATACATAATGAAGAACTTAAAAAGTTCGTGTTCGGTTTTAAAAAACGTTTTAAAATTTAAATACCAAGAGATAATGCAGTAACACAAAGTTTGTCAGTTGCTACAGACGACACAAAACTACTTAAATAAACAATAATAAATTTTATGAAGAAAGAATTACATAGTGACTTTAATATAAAAGAAATACGAATATGTATTTAGAAATAAAACTGGCCTACCAAATGCAAGTAGAATAACTTCCAGATGTCAAAACATAACTTCGAGATAGAATTGAGCATCATTAAACAAATAGCAGTAAACAATCGGTACAACGAATAAATATTTAACAACATTTTAAACCAAAAACTGCAACTAAAAAAATTGTCATAGTTCCTAGAGAAACCTCATTCCCCGTGGTAATATTTTGGTCTTATAGATAAATAAATACATACAGAAAATACATAATATAAAAATGAGGCTGAAATGAAGATTTTGGACCATAAGGAGGAAAATTAAAAATTCAAGCGTTCAAATACGTTTTTGGCGTCAAGTCAATAAACTATAGTAGAAATGGGTTTTTGGTTATCATTGTTTCGTTATCAACGTTTTTGTGTTCTGTTTTAGTTTTGTTATATCTATCGCCAGGTAACCCTAATTAAATAGAATGTGTAATGATAATTGCCATTTATCGACATTTTAAACTTAACTGTTTGTACTACAATTTACATTAAGTGGATAGTTTGTATGACTAATTCAAATCAACAATTACGCCGTCCTTAATAAGGCATTTAATGTAGGCATATAAGTAATCAATTTAAATACAATATGACACTTTGTGAACAGGTAATCATTCTTAAGTATAAAGTACTTCGATCTAGATAGCTAACTGGATTATTGCGTATCATTGAGATTTTTAAAAGTACCTACTACGTACTACGTCTACCTTGATAGGTCATTATGGCATGTCATTAGATGAAATATGATAGGCTATTAACTTAATAAATGATAGTCATATCATTAAAAAACTCATTCTAATATATGATACCTAGCTATTAGGTCATTAAAATGTAACACATTTCTTGTTTCTTATATAAAAGGGACATACATTATACTTGAGAGGGTATAGACCAGGGGTGGGCAAAGGGCGGCCCGGGGGCCGCATGCAGCCCTTTAGACATTTTTTTGCGGCCCGCGAAAAAAAGTAAAATATTTTCATTTAAAGATGTTTTTTCAATTATTATAACGAGAACATAAAACTAAACTAAAACTTTATAAAAGCCATTAAGGTTCGTTTTTCATATTTAAAAAAAAATTTGATTAAAAGTTTGTAAATAATAAATAATGTGTTTCATAAATATTTTTTTACTATTTAATCCTTTCAAAGAAAACAAAAACACTGCAATAAATCTAAGATTTTTCAAATTTATAACTTTGTTAATTGTTATTTAAATTCCGTTTCCATCTATTTAAGCACGAAATTTCCCTTTAAATATATAAGTAACTAATAGCAATGTGAAGAGAGAATTTACTATTTTATTTGGGAATAAGCCACAATTTAAGTTTGAAATTAAATTTATTTGACGTTTCGATTTCCACTTCGGAAAATAAAAGTTGTCAAAACTTTAAACGCTTTTTTCTCAAAACTGCTTTTTGTCAAAGGCGGTGGACATTGTAACTTAAAAGCTACTTGACAGGTTCACGTAAAATGTTTCATAGATTTTTTTGTTTTATGCTTATTTTTTGTTTAACAATAATAAATGTGTTGATTTTCACCCTTTTTTACACAAAAATTCGATATTTTCACTTCTGAGTGATATCAAAAAATCAAAAATCGTTCAAACTAAAAAAAGAAGTTTAACGCTGTTTAAACAGTGTTAGTTTAAACAACTAATGCTGTTCGACAGCGTTGCCTCAAGATACTCATAAGCTAATGAAATATTTTTGAATTTTTTGTTTCATATGATTCAAAGACGAGTTCTAATATCTAGCAAAACCCATTTTTTGAGGTGTCTGCAAAAATTTTCCAACGTTGGCTTTTTCAATATTTGGTCATGAATTTTTTTTTGATATTCTTTGAATTGTAGTGATACTTATGTGTTAATTTAAATATAAAATATTTCTACCATAGTTTCAAACAAAATTCACAAAAATTTGCTTAAAATGTTAATTTCAAACCATACCCTTCCGCCTTAAGGGGTTACATAGGTCTTGCGGGTAAAAAAGTGACTTTTTAAAAAAATTATATCTCGAAAACTAAAAATTATTTTTATTTATAATTGGAACATGTAAAAGTATAGTACTTAAGGTACTCTCAAAAACACTTTCAGCCAAAAATATTCATTTTTGTAGAGTTGACTGCAATTTTTCGACAACGGCCTTTTTTTGTCCACAGTCTCATCTGAAATCAAAAAATCAAAAAGTTTCTTGTAGTTTATACCTCTGGCTAGTGAATGAACGAAGGAAATAAAAAAAATGAAATTTGAAGATTTTACATAAGTTTAAACACCTTTTCGACCCCAATTTTTCTCATTGTTTCAAAAATGACCATTTTTAAACTAGTTTTTTTATAAAACAAAAACAACTTTACCTAATAAAAATTCCTTCCTTCATTCACTAGCCAGAGGTATAAACTACAAGAAACCTTTTGATTTTTTGATTTCAGATGAGACTGGACTTAGTTATGCTGCCCACCGCAAAAAACAGGGCTGTTGTCGAAAAATTGCAGTCAACTCTACAAAAATGAATATTTTTGGCTGAAAATTTTTTTGAAAGTACCTTAAGTACTATGCTTTTACATGTTCCAATTATAAATAAAAATAATTTTTAGTTTTCGAGATATAATGTTTTTAAAAAGTCACTTTTTTTACCCGCAAGACCTATGTAACCCCTTAAAGAAAACTAGTAAAAAGTTAAAAATTCGAACATGTAACAAACAGATAACAAATTTTGCGGCCCTCGGTAATAGACCAAAAACATTTTGTGGCTCTTGCTCAAAAAAGTTTGCCCACCCCTGGTATAGACACTTCTTCTCATATCTTTTGCCCTGTCAGGCATCGGTTTGGGATTCTGGTTCTACATGTACCCATTTTTTGTATACATTTCTATTTTTGGCCATCATCTTTAATTCTTCAATGGGTCTTCCATTAGGTCTTTAATGAGTCGTCTCTCATTTTCCTTCTGAATCTTACTCTACTCATTTTCCTTCTATACTCCAATTTTAATATTTGCCTTGTAATTTCTTCTGGCTTCATTCTATTAATATATCCGAGCCAGAGCATTTGCTTATGTTTAATATAATTTATTATTCTAAATGGGAAATAAGCCACAATTTAACTTAAAAAATGATCTTATTACCGTTTCGACTTCTACTTCGGACGTCGTTGTCAAAATAAAAAATATTAATATTAATATTTTGTATTTTGACAACGACGTCCGAAGTGGAAGTCGAAACGGGAATAAAATCATTTTTTAAGGTAAATTGTGGCTTATGGGAGGTAAGCCACAATTTAACTTAAAAAAATGATTTTATTCCCGTTTCGACTTCCACTTCGGACGTCGTTGTCAAAATACAAAATATTAATACATATTATTATTTTTTATATTTTGTATAATAAAATCGTTTTTTAAGTTAAATTGTGGCTTATTTCCCATTTAGAATAATAAATTACAGTTTGAAGCAATTAGAGGTTGGAAGCTTTTGAGCGTTGGTGATATCGAAGAATAGAGTTTTTTTCAGATGTTTTGTAATCACAAATTCAGAAGACTGATAGCTTACATGAAAGTAGTGTCATCAGCAAATAAAACAGTATTAATTCCTCATTTTGAGAGTAGACTAGGCCATCAATATAAAGGAGAAATAATATCGGACCCAAAACCGAGCCTTGAGGGACACTATTCATCGTATATTGTTTTTGAGAATCACACAGATTGAAGTGAATCACAATTTGATATTTGATCACGATTTGAAGATACGAATCAATTAGTTGAACAGCATCACTATGAAAATTATAATAAGCAAATTATCACTTGTACCATAAAACCTGTATTATCAATAATTTGAAATTGAGTATAACCATTTCCTGTACTATCCAGCTAAGTATTTTTTATTATTAGAAATTAAAATGATACCCTAATAAATATTTTGCTATACATAGTTCTCTAAAGTATTTAGTTTTTCCCTTTTGTGCAAAATTGCGGTTGCACCACTGAATTTCGTAGTAAAAACATAATTTCGGAAGTAGTAAATCCAGATGAATTAGTTGAACGTTAGACCTTCCCTTCTTTTACAGCAAAAACTGCGAGTGTAGACCATAAAGTCAGGATAACATTCGACATTAATTTTGAAAAGTGCCAAGCCCATCTGCTTTTAATTGACGTGGGATATCCTGTAATATTACTGTAATAGTGTCTTTAGTGTTTCTTGTGTGCTACATTATTTTTAAGATTTGGCAGTAGTCGCTTAAGTGTTTCAAGAGTACATAGCTAAAATAAGCTATATAAAGAGTGGAAGGGCGATTTTTATATACAGGGTGTTTGGTAAAGAATGGGCCATAGCTTAACCATAGATTGCTGAGGTTAAGATAAGTTGATTTAAGCTAACTTACCTTGGTACGAAAGTTGATAATAACCGAAATACAGGGTGTCAAAGTTAAACTTTTATTTTATTTATTCTTGAATATTTCCTAACAGGCATAATAACACGAAATTTGGTAAGCGGGGTTTTTTTGGGACGAGAAATCTAAATTCACCACCAAAAATGATGTATTACCTAGACCGCGCCACATACACTTTTCAGCGCTCATTTAATAGGTTAAATTTTTTTATTACCCACTCTATATACTTTTTGAATTAAAACTTTTATTCTCTTAATAACTTAAAAAAGGTATACTACAGTCATCTCGCTAAACTCCACCATTTTCGAGATAAACGCATTTTAAACGAGGCAACATAATTTTTTGCATAATATCAATGTAGTTACACCCGAAAAATAACTTAATACCATAAAAATTTGCAAAGATGTATTGCAAATGCCTTCAAATGGAATTTGCGATGCAATGACATAAATGTACGGTTATCTAGTTAGTACTAGGTCCAAATATTTTCCTCGGGTCTTTTCTTTCAAAGACTTCCAGCTTTCTTGTTGTATTTTCTGTCATCAACATGTCTCGCATCCATAACATAGTATTGGTCTGATAATAGTTTTGTAGACCTTGATTATCGATATTCAGTATGTGTTCTCCAGTATGTGTCTCTTCCTCTAAAACTACGTCTAGTTAAATACTAGTGTTGCCCAAAATCGGTCTTGGTCTTGCAGTCTTGGTCTTGTTCTTGCGTTTTCGCAAGACCAAGTCTAAGACCAAGACCGCCCAATTTTAGCAAGACCAAGACCAATATTTACCGTGCAAGACTTAAGCAAGAACAAGACTAAGCCTGCGAGACTCTTGCGTCTTGTAGTTTTAGGGAGTCGTTTTAGGGGGTATATAAGTTCGGCTATATTCTTAGATACTCTATGAGAAACAAAAAAAAATTGAAAACTGGATTAAAGCGCATTACGAACAATACCATAAACATACATAGCGAATCAATATATCCATTAAAAAAACACTTGACACATTTGACATGTACTCAGAGGTCAGTATTATAATGTAAAAATAAAATATTTTGTACAGTCTTTCCCAGCAGCCGACGTCTTCGCTCTTAAATTAATTGTCCAGGTTTTGAGAATAGTTGTCTTTTAATCATAACATAACATTCCTGCGTTGCGATGCCTACAGTAATATCGAAATCGTATACAAATTTTTTAAAAATGTGTCACTTTAGCTAATAGAAAATATACCTAATAAGTATATAATAAGTAATTAATTTTTTTCCTTATTAGTTTTCTAGGAATCCAAACACCAGAAATCTTATCGGTATACATATTATAGTAAGACTATTATGTATTGTTTATGCTGACTGTGCTATGAGGTCACTCGGCTAAACAAAATTTACCGAAACAGCGCGGCTATTATTTAAAAGTATCATAAGCTAATGATACGAGACAAAAGTATACAGATAATGTCGGATATCGTGTAAACAAAATACCGAATTATTATTTTAACGATATAAACTTCTCCAAGAAATTAACGCACCACCTTAAGAACGGGTCATTTTTAATGTCTCAAATTTCCTAAAGCTGTTGTCGGATTTAAGTGATTTTTTTAATATGTTGTCTTATTCTTTATAAATATGTATTGCTGTAATAATATTGCTGCTAGACAGGTCAATTATTGTCATTGTATACCGGGTGTACCAATCAAACTGTGGTTTTTCTCACTCTGTGGAATATTCTAGCAATATGCTAACTTATTATTCAAGCATGCAATAGCATATTGAAATTAAAACCCAACTATAGCCTCATTCTATGTATTCTGACAGTTGCTGTTGACGAGTCCATTGTTGCGCTTTTATTAGTCGGATGTTTTTTTTTTGGGGATGTTAAAGCTATGCAATATTTGATACAACTTGTGTCTATTAATTGAGTCGTAGGTCTGTTTGAAACCTATTAATATGTTGTGAACATCGATGTCGTATTCCCACGATTTGTTTGTTTGTTTAGAATTTGTTTCACAGTGGTTAGCTGGTCAGCTGGTCCAGTGCCGGATTTACCACTAGGCCGACTAGGCCGCGGCCTAGGGCCGCAGGCAAAAGGGGGCCGCAGCGTTTTGTAAAAAAAACTTTTTTGGTAAAAAAAAAATGTGTAAAAAAGCCGTGTCCGAATATGGACACAGCTTTGCGCATTCTACTATGCATGATGACATCTAATGCACCTGCAGAAAGATCATTCAGCGAGTTGAAAAGAATCAAAAATTGACGAAGATTCTAGATTGTCTAGTTTGGTTATACTCTGGGCTAATTAGCAAAATTCATGGAAAAGTTATTTACCAGCAATTTTATTGCTGGAATCGAATTATAAGATCCTATATATTAATAATATAGTTATGCAAAGTCCGCAGATAGTGTGCTACTTTTTTTATAAACAAAATGGCGCCGACAAATCGTATTTTTTTCAATTATTTCTCTATAACTCCGAAGATTTTAACTTTACAAGAAAAACACTCAAACAAAAATTCACCGCAATTAAATTCTGCATAGAGATAAGTTTTTCTCGATTTGCTCCGACGAAAATTTTCCTCGGAAAATGCGGGTATTCCTAACAAAAACTCTAATTTTCAAATAAAGTTTTAGGTAAGTAATTATTAATCAATAATTAAATAACTTAGTGACATCAAAGCTTTCTTGGTATAGATTGTAATTCCAGAAGCAGGTGAAAATTAAACGAATATTTTAGCAACAATTCAATTATTAATAAACAATTTACGATCGCAATAATAACCAAAATAATCATGATACATTGATCAAACCTATAAAGATTATAAAGATGAGATGCTTATTTAATATTTTATCGACAAAACATAAATTTTTCTTTTTTTTGCATAATCTTTAAATTTTGAAAAAAAAATAGTTATAGTACGCTGGTCTAATTCGTAAAGTACAAACAAAGGTTATTTACCAGCAATTTTATTGCTGGAATCGAATTATAAGACCCTATATATTATTAATATAGGTATGCAAAGTCCGCAGACAGTGTGCTACTTTTTTTATAAACAAAATGGCGCCGACAAATCGTATTTTTTTCAATTATTGCTCTATAACTCCGAAGATTTTAACTTTACACCAAAAACACTCAAATAAAAATTCACCCCAATTTAATTCTACATAGAGGTATGTTTTTTCCGATTTGCTCGGACGAAAATTTTCCTCGGAAAATGTGGGTTCTCCCAACAAAATCTCGAATTTTCAAATAAATTTTTTGGGTCAATAATTATTTATTAATAATTATATAGCTTAGTGAAATAAAAGCTTTCTTGGTATAGATTATAAATTCAGAAGCCGGTGAAAATGAAACGAATATTTTAGCAACAATTCAATTGTTAATGAAAAATTTACAGTCGCAATAACAACCAAAATAATCATGAGACATTGATCAAACTTAGAAAGATTATAAAGGTGTGATGCCTATTTAATATTTTGTCGACAAAATATAAATTTTTCATTTTTTTGCATAATCTTTAAATGTTTAAAAAAATTGTTATAAAAAAATTAACATTTCTCAGAAATTGTTTATTATATTCTAATTTTATAAAATACTTAAAATGCGTATTTGATAGGTCTTGAAAATGAATGCTTTAAAAAATTTTTCCAACCATTTGCAAAAAAGTTATGAAACAGCAAAGTAAATATACGAAATCTCCGTTGTTTATAATTTGTTTTAATTGTTTCAAAGCTTAAAAGTGAGTCTATGGTACAATTTAATTACTCACAAAGAATGTCAAAAATTAGTGCAATGGTTATATTTTAATCAAAGATTAAAAATACTTTTTTTTGTAATTTTTAGCGCAAAGTAGGCCTGATACAGAGTCGGAGCTAAAATGTTCACTCGAAGCGACTGACACGCAGCATATATTATTTATAAAAGTGTACGTCTCGCGCGGCAGGTCGTCGCTCCGAGTGAAAATTTCAGCTACAGTGCTGTATTATTCTACTTTCGCGCGTGTAAATTACAAAAAAATATATTTATAATCTTTAATTAAAATATAACCATTAAATTGATAATCGATATTTTTTTGTAAATAATTAGCTTGTACATTATACTCACTTCTACGCTTTGAAAGAATTAAAAAAATATATAAACACCGTCGTAATCGTATGTTTACTTTGCTGTTTCACAACTTTTTTGTAAATGGTTGCAAAAAAGTTTTAAAGCATTTATTTTCAAGATATTTGAAATGCGCATTTTAGCTATTTTTTAAATTACAAAATAATAAAAACTTTCTGAGAAACGTTAATTTGTTTATAACTATTTTTTTTAAACATTTAAAGATTATGCAAAAAAATACAAAATTTATATTTTGTCGACAAAATGTTAAAAAGGCATCTCATGTTTATAAGATTTCAAAGTTTGATCAGTGTATCATAATTATTTTGGTTATTATTGCGACTGTAAATTATTAATTAACAATTGAATTGTTGCTAAAATATTCGTTTAATTTGCATCAGCTTCTGGAACTGTAATCTAAATCGAGAAGGCTTTTAAGTCACCAAATTATTTAAATATTGGTAGATAATTACTTATCTAAAAGTTTATTTGAAAATTAAGGATTTTGTTGGGAAAATCCGCATTTTCCGAGGAAAATTTTCATCGGAGCAGATCGGGAAAAACACGTCTCTATGCAGAATTTAATCACGGTGAATTTTTATTTGGGAGTTTTTGTTGTAAAATTAAAATCTTCGGAGTTATAGAGCAATAATTGAAAAAAACACGATTTTCGGGCGCCATTTTGTTTATAAAAAAAGTAGCACACTATCTGAGGACTTTGCATACCTATATTATTAATATATAGGATCTTATAATTCGATTCCAGCAATAAAATTGCTGGTAAATAACTTTTCCCAAAAATGGCCTATTCTCCGATAATCAGCCCAGACTATTAGTTTTGTTTCAAATGCTAAGCATGTTCAAGCCTTAAGTTGTGCTCACAACGAGGCTCCGACCCTCGCTCCCTGGTATCCCTCGTACTGCTCGTACCATATTATCGATCGCCAGATGCATTATTTTAAATGCGAGCGTTCACCAAAATGAAGAGTAGGATACTAAGCTCTAGGCTAGGATACGATGCGATGGTCTCCGTAGTGAACGCACCCTTAAGGCGCATTTAAATCAAAGCGAACACGAACGAACGAACGAAGCAACGAATTCGTAGGTGTTCGCTTGGTCATTCGTTCGCTACAAAGTAGGGCCATTTACATTGAAGCGAACGTTCGCATTCGTTGATGATCCGCATATTGCCCGCAGATGTATTTAAGATGGGCCAGTCACACATTGTGTTTAAGTTTATTGTGGTGTTTCTTGTTAGGTAAATTTTAATACAATAATAGCTTATAAAATGCAATGTGTGTTCTGTAAGGAAAAAATATGTCATATTCATAAATATAAGTATAAATTTTGATACGACTTCAATAATTTCACTTTGTCCTTTGTCTATTCTACAATTATTTAATTTAAAAAAATTGATTTTAATAATTAAAATAAAATAAAAATTATTTCCAGACTCAAAAATAATTTAACCAGGTAGTTTTTATTATTTTGTGTAAAATTTTGATGATAAGTTTTTTATTAATATTTTATTTAAATCTGGCATTATCAACTAAAGTTTGAGATAAATAAAACGTCCAAAAATATCTAGCACTTATAAATTCATATTTCTTCTTCTTAAGATGCCGTGCATTTCTGCGTATGCGTCCACCGTACATTGTCTTGTCTATAAAATATTACTGTTTTTAGCAGCATTGCAAAGCATTTCATAGCGTGGATTCTTGTCCACTGGCGGTGGCGATTAAGCAACCATGACATCTTTTTCCCAGACCCCTCTTGCCCTCTATCTTTCTGTCGAGTGTCAGTTGCTGAAAAGTGTATCGTTCCCCTCGTAATATGTGCCCCAAGTTTGCATTCTTTTTACTTTTAACATAATTAAAAAGTTCACTATCCTGTAAACCCGCTCTTCTTAGTACTTAATCATTTCTGACTTTGCCCGTCCATGATATTCTAAGCATTCGACGTAGGCACCACATTTCAAACACTTCAAATTTGTTAATGTAACTGGCCTTTAACGTCCATGCTTCCATTCCGCACAAGAGCACAGGTCAAACGTAACATTTATTAGCATATAAATTACTGACAAAATATTTGTACCTATTCATATTTCTAATAACGACAAAAGTAATGACAAAAAAAATTATCTTCTTAAAATAATTTTGAATTCAATATATTTAGGTAGGTACCTGTAATGTGCTTCGAACTAATAAACGCAATCTGTATCATCAGTCAGGTAGCAGGTATTATACGCTGTTCACAATAAATAACCCTCTCGAACTAATATTTGTAAATAAATTAAAACAGTACTTCTAAACGAATTCGTTCGCTACCGTCTATCCACTGTCCACCTTGAACAACGATTTCCTTTGATGATTCGCTAACTTGCCGACATCGGTTGAAACATGTGCGAATGCGAACGAATTCGTTCGGTCGTGCTCGATTCGCTGTACAAATGCAATAAAGTTAACGAACGAATTCGTTCGTTCGTTCATGTTCGCTTGGATTTAAATGCGCCTTTAGATTTTAACGATTTGGTTAAAGATTTTGCAGCCAAAAAAGATAGAAAAGTGAGTATTTAGAGTTTAGATATGAGATTTATTATGAGTATGGAGTGGAGTGAGTGTCAATGTTAATCACTAATCCAACTTTATCCATGTTAAGAACATGACATTGACGTTTTTCCGTATAAGAGAATAATGTAACAATTTAAAGAAATAATAGTTAAGTTACCAAGGGTATTAAAGGATAATAACGCTTGAGGTAAATGGTGTATATACCGAGGGCGTTTGGCCGAGGGATATACGTTGACCGAAAGCGTTATTATCTATTATACCCGTGGTGCCTTCAACGTTTAATGTCCGACTAAATTATTCTATATATGCAAAAAAATTTAATACATTTTGAATTAATTAGTTTTCAAATAAGTACATTTACCAGTAATAGTCGTAACGTAATTGTGGTAACCATAGTTTTACTTAGGTCGTTATTTGTCAACTTGACAGTATTTAACTAGTTATTTAAATTTAATACCTACACTATGGCGTTATTTTTCAAAATAAGGCCCTAGGGCATTATATCATACTTAACTGACTTTGAAATCATGTCATTATTTGTCAAATAATATACCAGTCGGACATTATAGTATATTACACAACGAGCATTTAATGATGGTTATTATGAAGCGAGTTTCGTATAGAATACGAGCTTCATAATGATAATTAAATGCAAGTTGTATACACGATTTTTTCTATGATCATTCACAACAAAAATATATTTAAGTTTATTAATTTTGTAACGCAAACAAATTAAGTAGTTTGTCAGTATGACAGTTTGTTTATATATTGAGAACTGTCAAAGCGTATGTATCTGACTCGCCATTTGGTCATTACGCGTGTGCCACCTTTATCGCGAATGCCATATCGCGATTCTATTGGTTAAAAATCTGTATCGTAATGAAAATCTGTATCATAATGAAGTTCATTATGATACAGGTAGTGACATATCATAATTGATATATTATAGGTAGTATGAGAATAGAAAAAAGTTTATTTGTGGTATTCTTAATATTTTTATTTTTCAGTACCGTAGCCTATTACTGTTACCTACAGTTCACATTATTTTGCTTGTTCTTTTACTTATGTCTTTTCAACTCGGCTTTTTTTAGTCTTTTGTTGTCACCTGTATCTGCTTTTCCCCCGGATGAAACAAATGCTATTTAATTTTAATAATTAAGGACATAGGCGCAAAATGTCGTCTGTCAAAATGTTCAATGTGATTTAAATGGATTCATTTTTTTCGAATCCTGAGAAAACTAATAAATATTTTTAAAACATTTAAACGCAGAATGAAAGATTACGTTATTACCGAGGGCCAAAAGTCCCTGAAAACTTCTATGTTTATTTTAATAAGTTACAAAGGTGAAAAAAAAGAACGTTTAGTGTGACTTTTAATTTCAAATATCTCAGTCAAAAGAAACTTTTTTAACAATCTTTCATTCTTTCAATCTTTAATTCTGCGTTTAAATATTTCAAAAATACATATTAGTTTTCTCAGGATTCGAAAAAAATTAATACATTTAAAACACATTGAACATTTTGACAGGCGACATTTTGCCCTATGCCCTTAACTGCAATACTAATTTATAATTTAGTATTAGCCATATTAGTAATTTTATAAATAACTATCGTTTGATAACTTTTTGAATGATATATTTTCTATAAATATAGAAATTGTTGTAAGAGCTGTTTTGGGGTTTTAGCCAAATTTGTAAACCAAGATTATTTAATTAGTGAATACAACATTTTAATATTTCTATTCATTTATGTTATGCTTTGTATGTTGCACCAATTTTAAAAAGTAAAATTAAAATAAACGTTATGTATTTTATGTATGTATGTTAATATTATGTGCTTTATGCTTTAATTACATAATCGTGAAGTTATCGGGGGCCGCTCGGGGTAATTTGGCCTAGGGCCGCAAGTACCCTAAATCCGGCACTGAGCTGGTCAGATCTTCTTGGTCTGAAACCGGTTTGATATTCCCGACAGTTTTTTTAGTTAATTGTTGAAGTCATTTTCAACGAAAACTTTTCGTTTATAAATTCGCAAAAGTGTGTGTGTTATTGCGTTGCCGCTCCTGAAATATCTAGAGACCACCTAGCGATGGATTCCTATGTAGTTTTGTCTTCTGAATCCAAATCTGAAAACGGCATTTCGCTATCTCTAACCATCTTCGAGATATCCGACCTCAAAGTCGTCATTGTGACGTCACAAGCCTCCTTTAAATTGTCATTTTCTTCCGACATAGAAACGTCAACTCTACTTTGTTTTCGTTTGACGCAACTAAACGTCAACATAAAATTGAAATGTCAGATAAACAAATTTTATTTATTTATGTTAATGTAATGTTAAATTACACTTCACTATTTTCAATGAAAACTGTTTATTTTGTATTTATTTATTTTTATTAGATATCAAATCTATATTATACGAGGTATGTCAAAAAATATGAAGTTCGATCAAGATTAAAGTGTCTTTATTTTTCACAATATTGAAAAGTGTTATTATTAGAGAGCGGAATATATGCAACACAACATTACCAAAATATGCGCATATATATGCATTACTTTTACTACAAATATGCAGGTATTTTTTCTAAATTTGTCTAAATATGCAAATGCATATTAAAAATACTCAAAAATAAAATAATATATTAAATATAAACATTTATGTTTAAAAAATTCAACCTACATTTATGTTTAATACATATTTATTTTTCACATAAAAACAAATGAAATGACACACAAAAACTGATACTATAATTAAATTAAGAATCTAAATTATAGTATGAATTTATAATCAAATATTTTTCAAAATTTTCAACTAGCAACTTTTGCCTTCTATCACTAAAAACGTGTTTGGACACAGAAAAAGTTCGTTCTACATCTACTGATGTTATAGGACAATATTTTAATTTAGGCAGTAAACTAATTTGCCAAGTCGTAAGATCTTCAGAAAAGTTGCCTTCAAAAATACGTACAACTTTCCTCAAACAATCGAAGCCCTCATTTTTTTCTAAAACATTTTTTAATTTATTTCTAATTGTAATCCCTGTATTTCCGGGAATTTTTGACAATGAGCAGAAAAAGTGTTAACAAGATTAACCGAATCACTTAATTGTAAATTCCTTTGTTCTAATGACTTTATTAGATCTGGTAAAAAAAAATGAAATGTGAAAATGAATGTAACTTACGATTTTGGAACAGGCCTTGCAAAATACTTTGTCTCCACTTAGCTTTAACTCGGGAAAACACTTTATCCAAGCACTTTTTTGAATGGTAGACATATTTAAATTTAATATATACCAATCACTTCAAAAATACTAAATACGATACAACGTTTACTTTAAACAAATGTTGGCCGGAAACTGACAAAATAAATATTAGACCCTTAGAAGCAGGTAGGTACCTACGACTTGCTACGCTAATAAAATAATATTTTTCTGGGAACACCCATAATTGTTAAATTCAGGTAGTAATGGGAAAGTCCAGATAGATAATAATGAGCGAAAGATAGATAAATAACCAGCTCGTTCATATCGAAGTTATAAAATTCCAACTAAGAGAGGAAAATTTTAAACTTTTATATAATTTATTTTTAAAATATGCAAAATAAATCGTGTTTAGCTTAAATATGCAATATATGCATCTATATGCACTTTGCATATATTCCGCTCTCTAGTTATTATAAAAAGTTGTTTGGAGTTAAAAACTATGTTCTAATATGCAATTACTTGTACATACATCCTTCTAAAGATAAAAAAATATTTGAAAATTTTTCTCAAATTACGAATACCAATATCATTTTCATTCATAACTCTTTTATTATTAATTTTACGAAGAAAAGTTATTCTTCATAAAAAGATCTGCATGGTCTATAATCTAAAATGCAATCATCATATATCAAATTTTATCAATTTTATTCGAGGTATGTCAAAAAATATGAATTTCGCTCGAGAGTAGAGCATGTACCTTTATAGTTCACAATATTTAAATTAGGATATACAGTAGAGCGCCGATTATCCGAACGTCGATCAACCGAACGACCGGTTATCCGAACTCCCAACTCCCGCGCCCCGCACTCGAGTACCCAGCAAGCGTTAGTAATTAACGCTTAAAATATCTTCAATTTTCTTCAATATTGTATCCAAAAATATGTTATTACAAAGACTGCACTTTTTTGTTTAATTGCTATTTGTCATTCCCAAGATATAAATAAATATGTAGGTATATAAATATGGCTTTTATTCACTTTTGGATAAATATGTATGACTATATCAGTATAGTTCGATTATCCGAACAAATCGGTTTTCCGAACACCCATGTCTCCCAATTAGTTCGGATAATCGACGCTCTACTGTAATTGCACATTAAAACATAGCATTTAATAATAAACAACTTTTCATAATATAAATTTTCCATATTATGAATTTAAATACGTAAATAAACAAAGTTTTCGTTGTGATAATGCTCGCATTTCAGCTTGTTTAGTATGTAAGTAAAAACTTTGTAGGCTGCTGTGCACAAGAGGGTTATGTCGAGATAATTTTCGCATTTCAGTTTATCCCCTTTTTTGTATTTATTTCGCATAATATAATCCCTAACAATAAAACACTGAAAACGTTTGTTTTCTATACTTCCACAAAATTTATTATAACTAAGTGACTACGGCTGTTTCGGCAGAGTGCCTTTCTCAAGTGATATAGTTTACATACAATGTGTTTGCTTTTTTAAGTCTTCAACTAAAGAGGTTGAGGAGTGGGGAGCTGTTTGTCTCGAGTTGGTCATTCAGAATTATATCTGTATTTTTCAGTTTATTAATTTCCATAGATTCTAAAAAAGATAGCTTAAGGCCTTTATTTTGAATATGCAGAATTTGAAACTCTTCATTGAAAGAATGATTATGATCTAGAAGGTGAAGTGCGTGTGTAGAAGTGTCTGTTTTTCTATTGTTGAATGCCCCAATGACTCGAGACAAACAGCTCCCCACTCCTCAACCTCTTCAGTTGAAGACTTAAAAAGGCAAACACATTGTAAACTATATCACTTGAGAAAGGCACTCTGCCGAAACAGCTGTAGTCACTTAGTTATAATAAATTTTGTGGAAGTATAAAAAACAAACGTTTTCAGTGTTTTATTGTTAGATAAAATGAACTTCCATCAAGTAACGGTCGAATCCATCAATTAATATAATCCCGATGTTCCAGTCACTAGGATCTTTTCATCATTCCAAATCTTGTTTATGAGCATATCGCACCTCCGCTCAAACAGTGTCATAAGTCAAAAAAGCAAAATATCGAGAAAACGACGTTTAAAGTTTATGCTAGATCTTTTCCGGGTTCAATTAAAAAACTATTAAAATTAGTATAATAACTATTTTAGTCGGTTACAATGGTTTTTGAAGCTACAAAATAGTGTATTAATTCTGTTTTCTTATATTTCTTGTGTTCTTGGTTTCTTTTCTGTATGGCATCTTTACACTCGTCATTGAACTATTCTCTTTTTTTGTCTATGACTGCTGTATTTATCAGTGCTTGTGTTATTTCTGTCTCATATTTCTGTTTGCTATCTTGTTATCTCAATCTATATCTAGTTGTTCTATTGAACAAATGCTGAGGTCAAGCAGATGTATAGGGCGAGCGACGTATTCCAAGAAATTGAATCTCAACGCCTAAGATGGGCTGGCCATGTCTATAGACTCCTTAATAACCGCCTTGCCAAGTTAATCTGGGCTTTAAATATTTAGAATCAACAATTACAAAAGGAAATAAAAACGGTGATGATGTAACAGCGAGAATTTCACTTGGAGACAAATGCTTCTACAGCCTACCAAATATTATAAAGTCAAGATCAGTACCTATTAATTCAAAAGTGAAAATATACACGACAGTTATGACACCTGTAGTAATGTATGCATCAGAAACATGGAGTTTGACTAGTGAACAAGAGGAACAACTTTTTAGATGGGAAAGAAAAATTCTAAGGAACATATATGGACCTATACAAGAGAATGGAGAATGGCGTATAAGGATGAACCACAAAATAAATATAGTGTTTAACAGAGCAACTATCATAAAAGAAATACGAAGTAAACGACTGAGTTGGTTGGGACACGTAGAAAGGATGGATGATAAGAGATGCAAAAAAAGTACTTAGAAAAGAATTAAACGGGAAGAGACCGAAAGGTAGGCCTAGAAAGAGATGGATTGATGGTATTAACCAGGATTTGAAATATCGTATTATGAATACGAGAATGGGAAAAACAAGCAAAGGAAAAGAAAACATGGGCAACTATAGTCAAGCAAGCAAAACACACATAACGCCGAAAAGACCTCAAAAAAGAAACAAGAAAGTAATATTTTAGATAAATAACATTTAGAACTTTTGAGGAGTTATACGTGTGGCTGGCCTCCACATCATGTAAAACTTTAGAGCGTAGAAACCCCAACGGGCGACCAGGGACCTCCATGGGCTGTCAGTGGTCACCGATGATGATGATGAAGTTAATCTGGGAGGAAACCCCCACAGGAAGAAGGCCCTTAGAACTCCCACGAATGCGATGGAGAGACAATATATGGTCAGATTTAAGAACAATGGGGGTACCCACTGACCCACCTATCATGGACAACCGTTCTAGATGGAAGCGAGTTATGCAGTCAGATAAGACCCACCCCGGGTTATAGTGCTATCAGAAGAAGAGGAAGAAGGAGTTGTTCTATTGATTGTTCCTCTTTCTCTCCCTCCTGATTCTCTGAATTATGCATCTACATTTTATTTGTACTAGGAGATGATCAGACCCGCAGCATGCTCCACTTCGGCTATTCACATCTGGTATACTTGTTGCGTTCCTTTTGTCTATCAAGACATGATTAATTTGGTTGTTCCACCAGGCATAATCCATGTCGCTTTGTGTATGACACTGAAAAAACGAGCTTATGACACTGTTTTTTCTACTGGCAAAGTTGATTACTAATTTTCCATTTTCATTAGTATTTTGATGGAGTGAATGTTTACCAATAGTTCCTAAGGAATGTTCTTCTTTGCCTATTTGAGCATGTCTCCTCGTACGATCTTAAAATATTTTCTCAGTGAGCTGTCGTAGCTCACTGAGAAACGAGTATTTTTTTCTAGCTATTCGTAGAACTCTTCTTTTGTTTAAACGATATGTTCTCCTGTTGGGCAGCATACGTTAATGATAAAGTTTAAAAAAAATTGTTTTTATTCTTAATTTACAACTTTTCTCATTCACTGTTTTAAAATCTAATATGACATGTTTCATCTTATTGTCAACTATACAGGGTGTAACAAAAATGCAGGTCTTAAATTAAAACACATATTCTGGGACCAAAAATAGTTCGATTAAACCTAACTTACCTTAGTCCAAATGTACACCTAAAAAGAATTACAGCCCTTTTAAGTTACAAAATGAAAATCGATTTTTTTCAATATCTCGAAAGCTGTTACAGATTTTTTATTGAAACTGGACATTGGACATGTGGCATTCTTATGGCAGGAGTATCTTAGAAAAAAATACCAGTGAAATTTGTACACCCCATAAAAATTGTATGGGGTTGTGTTCCCTTAAACCGCCCCAAACTCTTGTGTACGTTCCAATTAAATTATTATTGTGATAACATTTGTTCAACAAAATGTTTTTAAAACTTTTTGCCCCTTAGTATTTTTTCGATAAGTCAGTTTTTATCGAGATGCGACTTCTTTTTTTATATGTTTACATACAAATTTTATGGGGGTTTTGTTCCTTTAAACCCCCCCAAATGCTTGTGTACTATTAGTTAAACACAGCATTTTTAAAACTTTTTTGCCTCTTAGTATTTTTTAGATAAGCGACCTTTTATCGAGATGTGGCTTCTTTTTTAAAATGTTTCAAAATATACCTAAAAATGTAAATTATAAAATAAACTTTCAGATATTAACAGGTCTCTCTAATCGTACAAATATTATACAAATATATACAAATATGTGGTACATTCGACAAATATTCAGAATATCTCGATAAAAATGGCTTATCGAAAAAGTACTAAGAAGCAAAAAAGTTTTAAAAATATTGTGTTTAACTAATGGTACCACAAAAATAATTTAATTGGAACGTACACAAAAGTTTGGGGGGTTTAAAGGAACAAAACCCCATAAAATTTTTATGGGGTGCACAAATTCTACTATATTTTTTTTAAAGATGTTCCTACCATAAGAATGCCACATGTCCATTTTCGATAAAAAATCTCTAGTAGTTTTCGATATATTGGAAACAATCGATTTTCATTTTGTAACTTCAATGGGCTGTAACTTTTTTTATGTGCACATTTGTACTAAGGTAAGTTAGGTTCAATAGAACTATTTTTGGTCCTAGAATATGTGATTTAATTTATGACCTGCATTTTTGTTACACTCTGTATAATTCAAAAAAATTAAAGTAAAGTTGTGTCTCTTAACGTGTTAAACGGAGTACGATTCGCAGTACTCATTTATACATTGGCAGGCAACGTTGACAAAAATCGATGAAAATGCCATTTATTTTGTACACCACTTTAACAACTTTCGTGCAGCTGTAAAACAGGTAAGGTTAATGATTTTCTCAATACAATGATAGGGCACTCAACTTTTTATCGGTTTTAGATATTCTCTTTAGTCAACACTATGAAATGTTCATCAATATTTTAATCCGTTAATGTCAGTTAAATGAAATGGTGTTCCTCCCCGAGGGTTGATAATTTGTTTCGATCGGAATTTTCATCACTTACTTTAAACACACCCACAACAACAGGGTGTAAATTGAAAATATGTCTGACATCGCTAGTAAACAACAGGTTCATGACCTTTTCTTGGGAGTTCCCGTTCTTTTTACATTGAAAAGTTTTTTTTATTTGCGGACACGTAATTTATTTTTTTTATCCTGTTGTATCAAGATTACAATATGTTTAAATTAGAACAATTAGTTTTAACAACTTTCTTTAGTTTTTAACAGCTTTTATGCTCATAATACTTAATAGTTTTAGTAAAATTTAACTTGTACATATTATGTGCCTGTGTTTATTTTTTCCCTAGGTGCCTTCCCAGAATTCTCCCACTCTGTCTTCAGATCTTTCTTTACCAATTATTTTCACAATTTGTCTCTTATTATGTTCAGCAAAATTTGGTACTAAAAGTCTGCTAAAACTTTGTCTAAAGTAGATATCTTATTTTGAAAAACGAATGCACTTTTTTATAGAATAACAGATATTAAAAATAAAGCATACCTAAAGACAAATCAAACACAGTACACTAGAAAGGAGGCAAAGGAGGAATACCAGACTTTCAGAAGAGAAGTAAAGAGATTACATGGCTGAAAAAGATGCAATTTGAGGAAAAGCAGTTAAAGCATAGAGTGGCGTCTTTTTCTTCAGGTGCCATCTCTAGTGGAGGATGGCGATGATTTCTGAAAACTTGTCCCTACAATGTGCTTGTTTTATTAGGGTTTGGAGGTTTAATCCTGACCAATCCTTGATGTTATGCAGCCAGGTCATTTGGCGTCTGCCAGGACGAGATTAAGACTACGATTGAAGAGGCTGCCTAATCCATTAGAAAGCTTAAAAATAATAAATCACCAGGAACTGATCAAATTTGTACTGAGCTCTACAAGAATGGTTTCAATGCTCTGCTACAGACACTGCATAAACTTTTACATCTTGTCTGGCAAAATGAGACCATGGACTGTGAATGGTCTCAAGGCATTGAGACATAGGCCGTAGTATTTGCTCATTTTATGTAATGGTCTCCGCTGGCTTGCCTCCTATTTAATGCCTTGTAAAAGGCAGACTAAGCGAGATGTTGAGTATTATTTCCAGCATTGGAAACGGCGGCGAAACAGGTCGGTGTAGTCATCAGCGAAGACCAAACCACGTACATGTTGGTTACTAAGGGTCCTATGGAAAATAGCACACCTTACAAATAGGGCAACTATGGACCCCAAAACCAATTCCTCTCAAGAAACATCCAAAGAAGAAGTAAAATTATTATATACAAAACACTGCTGAGGCTGATCCTCACATATGTGTCAGACATAACAAGACTAACATATACTCTTACGCGTACCCATATAATAAATTGGTTTGAAGGACTTATACTAAATTTACAATGAAGATGCAGTAGAAATAAACAAACCAAGACATGTTAAATGCTACTAGGGGCACTCCCGAATCATAATTTACAATGTATATACATTGTAAATCCGAAATCATGATTTCCAAAGTTTATACATTGTAAATTATGATTCGGGAGTGCTCCTAGTAGCATTTAACGTGTCATGGTTTGTTTATTTCTACTGCATCTTTATTGTAAATTTAGTTTAGGTACCCATATAATAAATTGGTAGTTTATTAAAATGACTGCAACACATTATGAGACAAGCAAATTTGAAATAATCTTCACTGGTTAATGACATTACGTTGTGGATTGTCAGCTGTGTCATAAAAATAATTGTACTATCAATAATTTCCAAATTCACCATAGTTAGAAGTAGAAGGTAATAAAACAAAGAAATGGTTGTTACGAAACTACCAGTAGGTACAGCAGCGTAACTATAACCATACTGGTATAAAAAGCCCATTTCACAGGAACTTGTGACCTTTAGTGGGTGATTCATTCATTACGATTTTTACTTTAAATCAGACTGGTTCGTTGAAATCGTAATCAAGTGTAAATCGTTTTTTTGTTATTTTAATCCTGGTTGAGTAACTCATTTTGTGTTTTTGTGAATGAACATATACGTTTCCGTTCTCATTCAATGCTCACTTTGTTTAAGGAATGGAAGATTCTATCAATACGTATATGGTCGAAATGTGTGTTACCTCAGATATTTCATAAACGTGTAAAAAGTTTATGTGCAGGTAAAAATGTTTGTTTTTAACCTTGAGCGTTAGTTCATTGAGGTTACGTACGTTTGGACATTGGCGCTCTTGAAACTTGTTTAGCGTGGGATTGTAATTAATGATTATAGGTAATAAGCTCCTATCAATACCGTGCACAAAGGTATATAAAAGAAACATAAAAACTGTTTATACCATCATTCGTTGCGGAGGAAATCTATAGATATAAAGCCATCAGTACAACACTAAATTACACGACAACCGCTTCCAAAGAATTGAAAGAAGCCATAAAATCTAATAAAACACCCTTCTCTGAAAAATAATCTTCAGGCGCATTTGTTTGAGTACCGGTGAAACCATAAACAACGGAAATATTTTTCTCAATTCAAAGAATAACAAAAATGATAGTTTAAATTGCAAATACATTACACTGGGTATAAACCTTATCTCATGAAAAGTCACATTTCAAATTTGCGATACAATAAAGATATAAAAATTTGTATTTTACTAGATAATCCATACGTATCTACCCATTGATGGTAGAAAGGTTAATCTTTATGGTAAAGAACGACCAGTGAGATTAATAGTCGTGAATTGTCTATCAATCCTTTTGATACCGTAGGTATCTGGGATTATATAGTGTATTTTATCCTTAGAGTAAGTGTGAGTCGTATGGCTAAATCTGGAAAATATAATCATGGTTTGAAATACACTTTATTATTTAGTATATTCTCCTTGAACACCAATACACTTGTTCCAACGAGATTCCAATTTATAAATTCTATCCCTAAAGTGAGAATCTAGAAGGGGTGCAAAATGCGTTTCCACAGCTGTTTGTCTTCATCATTTAATAAAAAACGTTTTAAACCCATACATTTTTTTAGGTATTGAAACATATGGAAGTCACTAGGGGCCAAATCTGATGAATACGGTGGACGCTACAATAATTCCAACTTTAATTCATGAATTTTACCCATTGTTAAAATGCTCGTATGACACTGTGCATTGTCCTGAGGAAAAAGGATTTTTTTGTTTTCTGCAAACCGGTTCATTTTTGAAGTTATACTTCTTTAGGCGCGATTGAGAGTAAAACTTCATAATACTGTGCGCATGTGCACACAGACAGTATGGCGTTTAGTTGCTGAATCTTTCAAGTTATGTATAAATATATCAGTGCAAGAAAAGGTGTGAACAGAATATATTAGTGTTTTTAGTAAATATATTTATTATAATTTTTGTGTCTTTGGATTTGTCTTCCTCAGGAGTTAGATGAGTATTATTAAAACATTTTATTGTATATTTATTATACATCACCTTGTCTGTTTGTTACCGTGAATTGTCATTAGGTACGTCCGAACTGATATAGACACAGTCCTCGTAGAGTACTTGGTTTTGGTATAGCATTCGGCCAGAGATCGAGAGGTCTTGGGTTCGAGTCCGGAGCAATCCTATACTTTTTTTTGTTGTGCTGGTTTGAAAGGTTACAATAATATTCAAAATTTATTGTTTTAACAGTTTGCAAGTAATCCACAAACAAAATTCCTCTCGCATCCCAAAAAACTGATGCTAACACGCTCTTTTCCGATTTCTTGACACGAAATCGTTTCGAAGACGAAGATCCAGGTTCACACCAATCGTTCGCCTCTTGTTTCGATTCAGGATCATGGTGATGGACCCAAGTTTCACCCATAGTGATAAATTGACGCACAAAATCTACTTTATCCTTTTGACAATGCTCTAAATGTTGCTGAGAAAGTCTCATTCAAATGTGTTTTTGTTCCGTTGTTAAAATATTTATGGGATATTTCGAAATAAATATTATTTCCAAACAAAATTGAATACCCACTGTATGGTGAAGAAATGAGGATAATGTGTTCTCAATATGGCCTCATGGATCAGAGCTGTTGGACACATTCTTGAATAATGTAAACGACAAAGAAGGGACAGTATCATTTACCATGGAAAAACATGTGATAATAACACTGTCTTTCCTGGATGTCTTAATCTCAAAGACGGATACTGGATATGATACTCAGATGCATAGAAAACCAACTCACAGCAACAGATTTAGGTATTAGACCAGGGAGCATATGTAAAAATATTAGTATATTTGGACGTTGAGAGGTGACATATTTTTTTGCAGAAATTGCTTGACAATAACTCATATAATAATATTTGAGTTATCCTTCCATTCAAAAAGGTCCGGAAATTGTTTAAATAATCAAAATGTCAAAAAATTGAGGAAAAATTCGATTTTTTTCTTCATTTTTTTATTATAACTTTAAAAGTATTCATTTCCGAGAAAAGTTTTCCTGACATAAAAGTTGCGTAATTAAATTTTCTACAATATAGGATTAGTTAAATATTTTAAAAATTGTCACCCTTATTGCAAAATAGCAATAATTGCGAAAAAAACATAAAAACAAGTATTCGCATTTTACGTTTTTCAACCATTTATGCTACACTTAGGATCTTTGTGTTTTACCCAGAAAAACTTTATGATGTAATAAAATAATACTGTGAATTTCATTAAGATCGGTTCAATAGATTTTGCAAAATAAATTTTGGAATCCAGCTTTCGCAAAAAAAATTCATTTTTTCAAAATGTTGGAGGACTGAAAATAAAGCAGACAGCAAGTTGAATTTTTTTTACATATAGAAGAATACTGCACCTTTCATTTGCAATTTGCAAAATTAAAATCGGTTAACAACCACGGCGTCAAGAATTTTTTTAAATAAACATACTTTTTGGTGCTACGCGCAGGACAGCAGATAGTTTGCTCTGATTGGGCATTCCAATGAACTTTGATAATGATTGATAAATTTTAATTTTTAGTACATTTCGATATAAATAAATAAATAAATTTGTTTATTGCAAAATAAAAACACATACTCTCCTTTGAAATAACACTTTTTTAGCAAAAACTTTATTTGTTTATAAATTATAACTTATAGAATAAAAGTTTATTATTTTTAAACATATGCAATTGTTTAAACAATATTTCACAAACAATAATGAAATTAGTTTGATTTTTGTGGAAATAAAATATTAAAACTTTAAAAAGGGAGTAAACCCTGTAGTTAAAATATTAAAATACAACAAAATATAGAGTAAGAAAGTAATATATTAGATAAAGATTGGAAGACATTTTGGTGGAAATTAACTTGTGTGAATCGAACACCTCTGTCCTCCGCGTAGCACCAAAGATTAATGTTTATTTTAAAAAGTTCTTTAAAACACTTTAAAAAAAGAAACTGATAAATACTGGCTTCGCTTCGCAAACAAATTTATTAATAAGGAAATGGAGAAACTTAAAGAATTATTGCGAGAATTCAGGACATATATTAAAGATGAGATGACAGAGTTCAAAAATCTCCTCGGCGAATATAGAAATGAGATGAGAACATTAAGAGAGGAGAACAAGAATTTAAAAGAGCAAATACAGGAAATACACCAAGACTGCGAGTACTGGAAAATTCAGAAGAAAAGATGGAAAAAATTGAAAGGAAAAACAGAAAAAATAATGTAATGATATCCGGATTCCAAATGCATGGAAATACTGAGGAAGAACATATGACCAATATAGAAGAATTCATAAAGAAAAACTTGAAAATAGATGTGAAAATTAAAAGCTTGGATAAATGAAAACCGATGCATAATCGAGCTAAATAGCCTTGACAAGATGATAGAAATAATGAAATGCAAAGCTCAATTGAAACATGTAAAAACGGCTAAAGTATACATAGACAATGACCTAACAAAAGCAGAGAGGAAGATTCAAAATAAGATTAGAGAAATGGCTGAAGAATATAAACAAAAGGATAAACGGGTCAAGATTGGTTATCAAAAAATATATGTCGATGGCGAAAAGTATGTATGGAACATAAGATAGGACAGACTAGAGAAATACAACAAAACAAATAATTATAAGCCGCCAAAAAACGGATCAACTTAGAGAAGACCAAAACAGAGAAGGGAAAAATGGAAACGGACTGGCAAAAACACGGTTTACGAGAGAAAACAACTAAAGCACTACAAAACTACTGGAAGTTGGCAACTTGGAATATAAGAAGTCTAAATGGAAAGGAACATGAATTGACCCAAGAATTTATCAAAGCCGAATTAGACTTTCTAACCATAACTGAAACTAAGAGAAAGGGCACGGGTATACTAGAGTTGGATGAAGGACACATGTTAATCTATAGCGGAGTACAAACAGCCAAAAGAGCGGAAGCAGGAGTGAGTTGTATCCAGTGTTGCCAATCGGCGGATAATTATCCGATTTGCGTACCTTTTTGAGAGTTGTCGTATCTTCTTCGTATCTTTAAATAAATCGGATATTTGCGGATATTTTTCAGTGTATCTACCATCGACTAAAACTTTCTCATCCATATATTTCCAACACCAACAACACATTAATTTTGTTTGGTTTCACCCAAATTTTTATAAATAGCCTATACTGGATGAATGTTAGTGACATCCGATACTTTTCATCTTTTGACAAAAGGGACATGTGCCGATTCTTTTGTTTAGAATTTAAATGCACAAGTACATCCACTTAAGGCATACTAATCCAATTCAAATTTCAAAAACCGTCTGCCATCCGATGTTATTTATGAGTTTTTAGTTTTTATTCTTTAAACTTATGAAAGCTAATTCATGCATGATTTAGTTTTATTTTCATTTTATGTAGTGCAGTGCTTAAGTAAACGTTTCCAGATTTCTCGGACATGAGATGCAGTTAAATCTAGTTCTTTTTTGTAAAGTTCTATCAAATCTAATATCTTAAGCAAAATCATTTCATCAAAACATGTTATACTTACCTAATTATATTTATGATTTTTTTGAGGAATGTAATGGTACTATGCAGAAAAGAACTTTCCGGCACAGAAACGTCACTTTTCTGCACACTACTGTCAGTTATTCTGTGAGAAAATATTAAGTTTGTTAACATAAAATTGTGCAGACAAATGCATTTGGAATAGTGGTTGTAGAAAAATCTACTTATTTGAAACTAGTATTATCTACATATCTACTAATTAACTCAAAAAACCTTCAAATTTTTTGCATATAAAAATTATTTAGTCGGGCATTAACGTTGAACGCACCACGGGTATTATGGATAATAACTTTGATACCTTAATAACTACAAGACTGTCAAATACATTTCTATTGTTTTAGTTGTAATAAATCTTTAGTTATTAAAAGAGCGTAGGCGCAAAATTTCGGACCAATAATCTTTAAACGTATTCATTTGTTTCGAATCCTGAGAAAACTAATAAATATTTTTGAAAAATTTGAACGCAGAATGAAAGATTACATTATTACCGAGGGCTAAAAGTCCCTTAAAATAAACAAAATGTTTCTTTTGAATGAGATATTTGAAATTAAAAATCACACTTAATATTCTCTTTTCCTTTTACCCCTGTAACATATTAGAATAAAAATAGTCTTCAGGGACTTTCGGCCCTCGGTAATAATGTAATATTTCATTCTGCGTTTAAATTTTTAAATAATACTTATTAGCTTTCTCAGGACTCGAAAAAAATAATGCATTTTAAAAGCATTGACCAGAAATTTTGCGCCTATGCTATTAATGTAGCTGTAGTTTATTTTTTATTGATTTATTTATTATTTATTTTTCCAGTACCTAGTTTTAGGTGGTTATTACGTTTTAATAAAATAATATTTAAAAGTGTTTTTTTTACTTAAATAATTATAATAAATTAATATAACGATCCAAATATGTAATGAAATATTTAGATTTATTTATTTATTTAGAATTTAACACTTACGATAATACAAAATACGAATAATATAATAATAGTAAGTAAATAGTATTTACATACATGAATTAGGTAATAATCAGCTAGGATACGAGATTTTCATCTATAAACGAAAATTTTTAAACTGTGAAATAGAGGATCCAGTAGATTAAAGGGCCGGTTGTTCGAACGCTAATCAGAAATGGAATCAGCTGATCATTATCAAATATTTAATTACTGTCAATGTCAACTTTGATTGGGTTGCTGAAAACATAATTGATTACAATTATGAGATTAATTGATTAATTAATCAATTATGTTAATAATTGTTACGTTAATTGATAATTAATAATTAATTAATCAATCAATTATGTTAATTATCATAATGATAATTGATTACAATCAACTGATTGGCGTACGAACAACGGATTTTGTTATTTGATGGTTGTTAAGGGGACTAAAAGAATAACATTGGCAACATTGATTTTAATAACAGAATAATTTTTGACCTAGCGTACCTTTTCGTGACAAATCGGATATTTTTCGAGCGATCATCGGATAATCTAGAGAAATGCGATTGGCAACACTGGTTGTATCATACACAAGAAATTCAGAGACCAAGTATATCACTGGGAAGCACATTCAGAAAGAATATTGACTATTGAAATCCAAGACAAGTATAAGAATAAATGGTCAATTATAGCAGCATACGGTCCAAGTGAAAATGAAAAAGTAAACTTTTAAAACCTTCCCAAAACAATAATAAATTTTACAATGACGTTATAACCCATTTTGCTACTTCAAAACAACATAGACCAGAGTTAATTTATAAACAGGTTTAGTTTCTAAATTTATAAAAAAAACAAAAAAAATAAAGAAAAATAAAAAAACAAAAACCAAAAATCTTCTATGAAATTGAAGCCTTTTAATTAAATGACATACCTATCTGAGGAGACAAAACCTTGCCGACCCTGTCCCTAAAGCCACGAGCCGCCACTGCTGACAATTGCAACCAAATTATCTAGACTGCAACGACCAACACCTGTAGGTCTGGTGGCCCTGAACACCTACAACACCAGAGCAACTGCAGAACAAACAGCAGTACCATTCGACATCAAGAAGTTACCATCGAACCAGTACCACACGCCATGCATAGGTATAATCCAAGAATTGTTAGTTTTTGGCAAGAATTTGAATATATTTGTTAATGCATTTAATAAGTCACATTTTTATTACATCTTTATTGAACAATAAACATGATTGGTTAAAATATTGTTTTGTTTGCTTCCATTCTAAATTTTCAGAGTTCATATCTAAGATTAGGACAGGACGAACACACACCTTGAGACTGAGCTAAACAGGGGTGAGCGATAGCTATCTTGGTTGATTAAAATATTATTTTCGAATGGTATTTTAATTAGCTGGGGTAGCCTATCGTCGTTTCTTAGTTTCAAATTAGGTACATATAAAATCGGAGCTTGATTTTAATATTGAGAGTAAACTAAATGTAAGCGCAAAAACTTACCATGTCAAAATATCATGTTTTGCTTCTGTTTTTTTCTCATGATTTACTATGGGATCACTAACGGGAGAATTTTACTGTCATCATTACATGTGGTTTTCATTCATTTGCAAGACAAATCATGTGCTATGATTTTTTTGACGGGTATTCTTAGGTTAAAGTTGATTTCATATAATCCAATGAACTACCTTCCAATAAACTCTTAGGGTGGAGAAGAAGAAAAGTTGGTATAAGAAAAACTGGGACGGTTCACTAGAGGAATACTCCCCCAAACATAAGTTTTGTCGTGAGGTGGAGGAGATGGGACTTGATGACGAGAAGGAGTACTTGGAATCGGAATAGCAAGACTAGCGAGGGTATAGTGGTTTATACAAACCATAGGGGATGATATAAAAAAGATACCGGGATTCTTGTTGAGCCCAGTATAACTTTACACCTAAAAATGTATTTTCTTTGCTGGCGACAAAGTGCACACTGCTTTCTGCACTCAATTCTTCTTGTTTCGGCTTTATAACTTTAAATGGGTATTTGCCAGACTGGCTATCTGCTTCCATTTAGATTTCTCTTGTTCTCTTCTACTCCAGTCAAGAATTTAGTATTTTTGTTTCTTTGTTATCTACATTCCATTTTTGGATTGTTTGTTTGTCGTAGTTTTGCTCCCATGAAATAGTGATCAGAGTCAGAAATATGTTCTGACATTGGTCAGAACCCATCTTTTTTAGGTCAGAACCCATCTTTTTTAGATCAGAACGTGGTCAATTTGGTTGGTTTTGATTCCTGGTATTTTTCACGTTCCGTTATAGATTTGATTCCTTTGAAAGATAGTGCTGGCAACGAGATAATTATTAAGGATTTGACTGTATTGGAAGAAATACATTATTTATTGAAATAAAAAATCAAAATATACCAGCAAAATTAATAAGATTAACAAAAATGACTATGAATGGATCTCGAGCTAAAGTAACAACAGAAGAAGGTAGCACAAAATCAATTGCAATAGAAACAGGAGTGCGACAAGGCGATTCCCTGTCAACCACATTATTCAACATAGTAGTAGAAGGAACAGCAAAATTAAAGGAACTATAGCCCACGCTTCAACACAAATAGTTGCATATGCAGATGATTTAGTTCTTATGGGAAGAGACAAGAAAAGATTAAAAGAAGCAGTAACAATCCTGGCAAAAGAAGCGAGAGAAAGAGGTCTAGAAATTAACGAACGAAAAACAAAATATCTACTCTGCTCTAGAAGAGAAGATAACACGATAATAGGACGAGAGAAATCAAAATAGAAAACTACACTTTTGAAAGAGTCCAACAATTTAAATATTTGGGAGTAATAGTGAATGGCCAAAACAAGAGAAGTGAAGAAGTAACGGAACGAATACTAGCAGGCAACAAAACATGCTGGAGATATCATAGGCTTATGAAGACAAGAACTTATCCAGAAATACAAAACTGAAAATATACAGAGTTGCAATCAGACCAGTAGTTACGTACGCAGCTGAAACAATGTGCCTCACGGAAAAAGATGAAGAAAAATTGAGAATATTCGAAAGCAAAATCCTCAGACGGATTATGGGCCCGATAAAAATGGACAACGAAGAAATGAGAAAAAGAATGAACCATGAACTGAGACATAATGAAGGGAGAAGATATAGTTAGATTTATTAAAGCGCGCAGAGACTGAGATAGCTGGAGCTGGGACATATAGACAAAAGGAAAAACGACCTGCTGATTAAGAAGATCACCAGATGGAAACCAGAAACTGAAAGACCAAGGGGAAGACCCAGAGAGAGATGGGAGGACCAGGTCATGAGAGATATCAAAATTCTGGAAGTGAGAAACTGGAGGAAACTATGCACATATCGAAATGAGTGGAAGAAAATTGTAACGGAAGCTAAGTCATACAACAAACTTTGACAGCATACAAGTGGAATGCGAAGTGATTCACCGCAATAAGCGAATCAGAGAGCTCTAAGTAAGAACGGCAAACATTCCACCCGGAATGAAAAGCCCTGATGATGATGATGATGATTTGATGTTGCAAATTATATTAAATCCACTTTGACTTGTCTCTAGTGGCGGTTCTAGCCCGCGACAGGGGGGGCTGGCTCCCCCAATTTTTACAGGACTTTTGTACTATAATCTTAGTTAAAAAGGCACGTTATCTTGTTTATTCACCGGTTGTGTTCCCTTGCCCCCCAGTTCTTTTGGTCTAGAACCGCCACTGCTTTTCTCGTTATGTAAACTATGCTTACAAGAACAACTTTTCTGTAGATGTATATGTACGGAAAGTGCTTATAATGCAGCCTAATGCATACAGACAAGCGTACAGACCGACTCACTCCTTTCTTAACACGTTGACGGACAAAACGTCTAAAGACGTCTAATTTCCATTGATGTGACACAACGTCCATATGAAACAATAAAACACCTTTAACACTAGAAAGCCGGAGGGACCAATTCGGCCCCCGTTGCGATTTGAAGTTATTGTAGTTATTTTATTTGACACAATAATAATTTCATATTTTATGACTTTTAATATTTTGATACAAAGTCTTATTTAAAGCAAAAAAATATTGTTTACTAAATTTGCTAAATGGATTTTCTAACAAACCTACCTTAGAAGTCTGAAGGGGCCAAATTGGCCCTGTATCAATTATTATCGTTTTCTCGGAAATTAGACGATTTCTTTTAACTTTCTGTCGGATGGATAAAAGTATGTTTATGCACGTTTATTCCTAGAAGGTATTTTGGTACATAGTGTCTGTTCCTTGAAAGTATTTTGTTTATTGTCCGGTTTATTAGGTTCTGCTGACTCTCGTTTCTGGAATATTGAAACATTCGTTCATTTGTGAAAATTCAAGACGACTAAAAATGTCTCGTCGTGGACTATCAGATCTTGAACTTCTTGAAGAAATACGAAAAATAGAAGATGTTTCGGGAGGTGAATCTGAATTTGAAGAAAATAATGAGTCAGACGATGAACAATACATACCACCATAAAATAATGATTCGAGTGACTCTGATGATTCAGAGTAGTTAGAAAGTTTTATTGTACAAGAGCCATCAATGTATGTAAACACTGCTTCTACATCTCAACAGCACGACTCAGCTAATCTTATCGTGAATCCAAGTGCACCTAAAGGGTCGTTTAAACACAGCGATAAATCAAACAACTTATCAAGGTCAATCGAGTTGTTGCAACTCATCATTGTGTGTAAACGGTGCATCGCACAACTTATCAAAGTTGGAGTTGGGTTGAAGGTGGTATCGCATTGAATCGCAGCGTCTAAACAGCGTTTCAACTTGTCATCACAACTAGTTGCTGTGACTTATCGTTGTGTTTAAACGACGCTTAAGCCAAGTCGCAAGAGAAAAAGAGGTCAACAAGGAAAAGCTATTTCAATCGGAGACACCGAACAATCGAAAGACGGAACAACGTGGAAAGTTATTGATTCTGGTTCAGTACCTGGTAAGATTATGATTTTTAGTATCTTCATATTCATTGAATGTTTGCTCATTACAGGACGACGCGCTCAGCACAACATTTATCGAGAGGAATCAGGTCCTGCGTCGTATGCAAAAAGGAACGTGAGGAACAATTGTGTGGTAAGTGTTTGGCATCTTATAGTCAACGACAGCATGTTACGTCATATATTACAAGAATGCACTATTGCAGAAGCACATCGATGTTTGAAAAATGACACATGGACTATAACTTTGGAAGAACTGGAGGCTGCCCTTGCTATTATGTACGCAAGAGGAGTCTACGGCGCCAAGAATTTCCAAATCAACAGCTTGTGGGAAACAGTATGGGGTCCTTAGTTTTTTAGGCAAACTATGTCACGAGACAGATTCAAGGATATTATAAAATATCTCAGATTTGACATAAAGCAAACGAGATCTGAACGATTGAAAACCGACAAATTTGCTCTAGCCTCTGCGGTTTGGAATGGATTTATAGAAAATAGTGGTGCATGTTACAAACCGGGAATAAACCTCACTGTGGACGAACAACTACTGCATTCTAAAGCCAGATGCCCGTTCACACAGTACATAGCAAATAAGCCGGATAAGTTTGGCATAAAATTTTGGCTTCTGGCATGCGTGGCATCAAAATATATTGTAAATGGTTACCCTTATACTGACACTGATTACCTACGCAAGAAAGACACAAGTGTTGGTGAACATGTTGTTTTGCGGTTTGGAAAATCAACTGGGAAAGGGCAAACATGTTACGACAGATAACTACTTTACATCGTTAAAATTGGCCAAGGCCTTGCGAAAGAAGTCTTGTGGGTACTTTGAATCGCAACAGAAAGGAAGTTCCTCTAAGCGTAGTGAAAATAGAGATTTATACGTTACCCATATATTCCAGAGCGACGAAAAGATATCACTTACGGCATACCAAGGAAAGAGTCAAAAAAATGTGCTTTTGTTGAGCTCATTACATCAAACAGTGAATGTTGCTGTCGATGAAAAAAAACTTCCTGAATCAGTAAGTTTTTATAATCAAACAAAATATGGGGTTGATGTAGTGGACCAAATGGCGCGTCTTTATACGACAAGAGTTGCTTCAAGACGATGGCCAATGCACGTGTTTTATAACATTCTTGACTTAGGAGCAATAAATGCATGGATCATTTATAAAGAAGTAACTGGAAGTAAAATTATTCGTCGTAAGTTTATTCTTCAACTGTGTGAAGAATTACGGGCTCCATACCTTGCCTCCCACAATCTGGTACTACACCCAGCACCACCGGATTTACCAACCACCAGCACTGTTACTAGCCAAAAAAGAAAAAAATGTCAGTTAAAAATGTTTTGTAAAGGAAATCATACTTCCAATCAGTGCCACGGCTGTAACAAGGCAATGTGTGGCAAATGCCAAAAACTGCAAACTGTATGGTGTTCCAAATGTTTAATCAATGAAAGTAAAAAATAAAATTAAATTCTATCGTCTAGAGTTTATATAATTTCTTTAAACTGTTTATTTTTATTTTTTGTTTATTCTAAAATAAAATAGTAAATTCTTTAAAACGGGTGTTTATTGATTTAAGAACTTGGGGGCCAAAATGATCCCTTCCGGCATTCTATTAGGTAGGTATGCTAAGTCAGACTTTCTAGTGTTAACGTTGTAGTTCCTTTCTTCAGTAGCCTATTCTTTCGGCGTATAGAGTGGTAAGGACGGCGAGAGACTGTTCCCCAATAGAATAGGAAGACGATCAGTGGGAAGACCACGAAATCGATGGAATGACTTACTGGAGGCACATTGAAAAACAGAAAACAGACAGAGTCATGTCTACACAAAAAGAAGAAAGAAGAATTTGTGAGAGAAAGGCAGTCAATGATTCGCGCTTAAAAAAGTCATGCAGGCACCCTAACCAAGATGATTATGGTGTTATTTATATTATTAAAAAGTAAATAAATGAGTTTATTGTATATCCCTGAATATGTTTATTACTACTTAGCAGTAAACATTTTTCGTACAAACGGTTTGCTATCTTTCATTACTGTGTGCAAACCCTTTTAAGTAAAAAATCGCATAGCAGAAACGTGACGGTAGACATGCTCATGCTATAGTGGCACCAATAATATTGTAACACCTGCACTATTAAAGGTAAATCCGCAATCATAACTATCCTATCTGTAATAAAAAAATAACTCATCACAACCGGATACACGGTGGTTAAATCAGTAACCAAAGAAAACACATCTCAGTATTTGTTTATATTTTCTAGAGTGTAGATTTATTTGAGTTTATTTTGTCTGTTTGTGCCGCCATCGCCATCGACATGACACAAGAGCTAAATTACCAGCTGCACCGACCGGTGTCTTTCATCTCGACTGTCAGCACTTCATGAAAACTTTTAATTTATATTTATATTGTCAAGAGCCATTGGAAATTACTCTTTCCAAAAATAACACACAGAAAAGAATGGAAGTGAAGATTTTATTGCTTTTATTATATATTTATGGGTTTATTCTGCATGTAGGTAAATTAAAATATATACAAATATGACATATGTTGGAAAACTAAATCTTCAAGAGATTAACGCACCACCTTAAAAATTGGTTATTTTTAATGTCTCGAATTTACTAAACCTGTTGTTCGATTTAATTTAAGTGATTTTTTTAAAATGTTATAGCCTAGCCTTATTAATTAACAACATCGCTGTAATAATATTGTTGATAGACAGAGACAGGTAAATTGTCAATGTATAATGTATACCGGCTGTATAAATCAAACTGTGATTTTTTCTCAAAGTTCGCGTCCCCCTGTGGAATATTCTAGCATTTATAAAATACTGAAATTAATATATTCATTTATACCCAACTATAGCCTCATGTTTTATTAACAGTCTGTTTTTTGATTCATTCGCTTACGTTGGATAATAAAAAAGTTAGGTTTTTAACAACTACCCTTGTTTTTCATCAATACAGGTTGTTTTTAAATACATAAGTACGGCAAACTTTAAGGGGTAATTCTGCATGAAAAAATAATGACAGTTTACAAACGTATGTCCGCAAATGCTTCGTTTCCGAGAATGGGGGGTGTTGAAATCTTTCTTACAAACTTACGATTTATTTATTGCTCTAAAATCGGTTGAGATACTTACGCAAATGAAATTTGGTGGGTTTTAACAGGTAGTTATTGTGCATTTTTTGACATACAATTAAGAAATTTATATTTACCATTTGCGCAAATAAGGGTCATATTACCCGTATGCGCGCCAATGGTGAATATTAAATTCTTAATTGTATATCAAAAAATACGCAATAACTACCTCTTAAAACCCACCAAATTTAATTTGCATATCTTAACCGGTTTTAGAACCAGAAAAATTTAAACACCCCCTATCTCGGAAACGAAGTATTTGCGGACATACGCTTATAAAGCAAACTGTCATTATTTTTTCATGCCAATGTGTCCCTTAAAGTTTGCCACACTTACTTAAAAACAACCTGTATTGATGAAAAACAAGGCTAGTTGTTAAATATCTAACTTTTTATTATCCAACATAAGTGAATGAACCAAAAACAAAATACTAAGTTTTCACTCTAATGGCATATAACATATCCCACCAGAATGAAAACAATGGGAACCTTCTCTGGTTACACCTCCGAGGCTTCTACAATTTGCAAGCCATACGGTTAATTGAAAATGGTTATTCATTTTTGATTTTTTTCAAAAACAAAATGTTAACAAAACATGAGGCTATAGTTGGGTTTTAATTTCAGTATTTTATAAATGCTATGTAGAAGATTCCACAGGACCAAGCGAACTTTGAGAACAAATCACAGTTTGATTGGTACACCCGGTATACAATGACAATTTACCTATCTAGCAACAATATTATTACAGCGATGTTGTTAAAGAATACGGCTATAACATATTAAAAAATCACTTAAATCGGACAACATGTTTAGGAAATTCGAGACATCAAAAATTACCCATTTTTAAGGTGGTGCGTTAATTTCTTGGGGAAATGTAGTTTAACTTTTTTGCTCTCTGCTAAGAAAGAGATCGAGGATTTTTTTATTCAAAAATTTAATACAGACCAGGGCATTTGCCACAACATAAATAGATTTTTAAATACAGCACCTAGAGATTTACAACTTTTTAGAGAATAGAAATAGAAATATGCTTTATTGTCACTGAAAATTTTTACAATTTTATGGACAAAGCTTACTACATACAGTCAAAAGAAAACATAATATCAATAACAAATAACAACCAGTGGCGGCTCGTGATTTTTTCAATAGGGGAGGCTATACCTAACTGTAAATTATCTAGACAAATTTGCACTAGCAAAAAAAAATCCGCCAAAAAAATCTAATTCAAGGCCCCATTTTTTTGGCCATTTTTTATTTACATTTTATAATATCATCATAATTCATAATTATTTCATAATATCATATCATTTTAAAAATAGTTAGTATAATTGTAAAAGTGTATTACCAAAGTTTGTGTCGTTTATTTGTTAACAATTCTATCTCTGTAAGTAGATATGCATATCAAAATAAATACAGATTTGAAGTTTTGCAGTCCATACAGGTTGAAGGTTTACATTGTTTAAGATACTCAACTGAATTTTTTTAAATTCTAAAAGCGGCTTACTCTGCGAATGCAAAAACACGGTAATATACCGATATTTTGCTTTGCATTACAGATATCGGAAAGAGTTATTTAAACAAGTTGTTCCAAATATTATTCTAATCCCACATACCAAATTTCATCACAAAATTCGCACTTTTAGTTTTTTCATTATTTGTAGTCAGGATCCTAAAATCCGCAGAGGAGGCTGCTGGCCGAAAAATCTCACTTGCCCGATCTCCGGGCAGCGTGTGCGTTAAGCGATGTGCAGCTCTAAGGAGACCGGGTCTCCTTAAACCATCCTTAAGACCGATGCCGCACTGCAGGAAGTTTGGTATGATGGTGGATGGTAGATACCTACCTGGCGACCATCCAGCTACTTATACCACGAATAACAAAACGACGGTAGCCGCAGTGGCTTCCCACTACCATCTAGCCATCCGGTGGTTCGCCAGGCGTCTATCCACCCAAATCAGTCGTGTTTGATATTCTATCCGGGTAGCCTGGCTATGGAGCAGTGGCGGCTCGTCAGAGAAGGCAAGGGAGGCTCAGCCTCCCCATAAATTTTTTACACACTCTATACTGTTTTGTTTATCATGAATCGCGAAAACAACAATTACTCTCACTATTATACAACGTGTAAATTCCATATTATCACTAATTATCCATACGTACGGAGCATTAGCATTAGAACGCATGATCGCGTCTCAGTTTTATTACATATTATTGTAGGCAGGACCCTGGGTTATCCCGAGATGCATGAACGGAGCCGAGAAGCCCAGCATTCTCCGTTACTAATGCTCCGTGCAGCGCAGCAGGTGTTTAAGGAGACCCGGTCTCCTAACAGTGGCATCTACGGCGGCATCACACGCTGCCCGGATATACACCAAGGGAGGCAGAGTACTTTCTCAGCTCCGTTGGGTGGTTGGGTGCGTCTCGGGACAACGAATTTTAGGGTCCTGACTAAAAATAATGAAAAATCTAAAAGTGCGAATTTTGTTATGAAATTTGGTATGTGGGGTTATAATAATATTTGGAACAACTTGCTCAAATAACTTTTTCCGATATCTCTAACTCAAAGCAAAATATCGGTAATTTATCGTGTTTTTGAATTCGCAGTAGGCCGCGTTTAGAATTAAAAAAATTCAGTTGAGTATCTTAAAAAATTTGAAGCTTCATTATGTATGGACTGCAAAACTTCAAATCTGTATTTATTTTGATATGCATAGGTATCTATTTACAAATAGATGGAATTGTTAACAAATAAACTACACAAATTTTGGTATTAAACTTTTACTATTAGACTAACTATTGTTAAAATGATATGATATCATGAAATTATGAATTAGGATGATATTATGAAATGTAAATAAAAAATGGTCAAAAGATGGGGCCTTAAATTACATTTTTTGGCGCATTTTTTTGCTAGTGCAAATTTGTCTAGATATTTTACAGTTAGGTATAGCCTCCCCTATTGTAAAAATCACGAGCCGCCACTGCTATGGAGGAAAGCGCAATAAGTGCTGTGTATAAAAGAAGGACAATTGGGGACCCAGCAGACCCACTATGTGACGAAACATGGCTTAAAATATCTGTTTTGTTTATTCTTTGCAGTTGCATTAAAAAAAATCCAGTATTTAAGTCAGGTGAATTTAAAAAACAATTTGTACCTTTAAGTCGATTTTTCTCCACTTTCTGAAAAGTGCAGTTAGTGAGTTTTACCTCTAACAGGACGATATGCTAAAAAACAAACCAAATGTAGGTAACGTAACAAATGAAACAAACGATTCCTCAGCAGTCAGTTGGAGACTGACTTCTGACTTCTGACTTCATTTCACTCTTTCACTGCGTCCAGGATGCAGCGCCCCTCCACTATCCACCTTTAAAATCCACCCTCCAACCGACCATCTAGCATCCTACAGTGCTGCATCGGCTTAAACGCTGCTGGGCTACGCGGAGCATTAGCAAGTGAGATTTTCTGGCCAGTAGCCTCCTCTGCGATTTTAGGATCCCGACTACAAATAATGAAAAAACTAAAAGTGCGAATTTTGTGCTGAAATTTGGTATGTGGGGTTAGAATATTATTTGGAACAACTTGTTCAAATAACTTTTGCGATATCTCTAACGCGAAGCAAAATAGCAAAGTAAACAAAACAGTGTAGCTTGTGTAAAAAATTTATGGGGAGGCTAAGCCTCCCTTGCCTCCTCTGACCAGCCGCCACTGATAACAACTACAATTTACTAAAATTAGATAATTCGTCAATATATGTACAGTATATAAGATATAAAAGCCAAGACAAAAGCAATTTATTGCAAAATTTATATTAATTGCAAAAACATACTTACAACAAATAAAATAAAATACAACATAAGGAACTGTTTATGCTACTGCGTATGAAACCCAATTTTCTTAGTTATTCATTAAGAAATTCTTCTATTGAATAGTATGGTCTTTTAGATAGATAGGCTTTTGTCATTTTACGGAACTTTGGGAAAGATGTTGCAGATTTAAGTTGTAACTGGAGATGGTTGTACAGTTTCTTTGCGGAATATAATATAGATTTCTTTACTAACTCATTGGATGGAATCGGTAAATAAATGTCAAATATTGAATTTCTGGTGGAGTAAAGATGATTGGGCCTAGCTGGAAAGACATGAAGGTGTTTACGAATTAAACAAACCGTTTCTAGAATATATAAAGATGGAAGTGTTAAAATTCTGTGATCTCTGAAGTAACTTCTGCAATGTGTAGATCTTCTGAGGCCAAACAGATATCTTATTGCTCTTTTTTGCAATTTAAAAATAACATCAAATTGAGCAGCAGTACTAGAACCCCAAAAAGGAAGACCATATCGAAGATGAGACTCGAACAACGAAAAATATGTTATTTTAGAAGATGCTAAATTGAGTTCCCTTGAGACAGATCTTATTGCATAGCAAGCTGAGGCGAGTTTCTTACTTAACGAATCGATATGAAGGGATCATTTGAGGTTGCTGTCTAAAAAAATACCAAGAAATTTTACAGAATCAACGGTACTGATCTGGCTGTTATTAAGAGGCAAAGGTTGAAGAGCTCCTTTACAGGATAATGCTACTGTTTTATTTACGTTAAAAGAGAGTAAATTAGAGTCAGACCAGGTATTTATCGTCAGTAGATCCGAAGTTATAGTTTCATGAAGAGATGCAATAGTTGAGTTGCTCCAAGTGATACTGGTATCATCAGCAAAAAGAAAAATGTTTCCATTGATTTTTAAATTAGTGATGTCATTTATAAAGATAAGGAACAGTATAGGACCCAATACTGAACCTTGTGGTACTCCACATACGATGTTTTTGAGACTAGAGTCAGTATCATTTGCTCTAACTAGTTGTTTCCGATTATTCAAGTAGGATTGGAACCAATTCTAAGAAATACCTCGAATTCCATAGAAATTTAGTTTTGTAATCAAGATGTCGTGATTTACACAATCAAAAGCTTTTGCATAGTCGCAGAAAACAGTGGCAGTATAAAGATTATTTTTTAGTGCTTGGTAAACCTCATATAGTACAGAAAACATGGCATCAGTGGTACAATTATGTGTTAAAAAGCCGAACTGATTTTGTGATAAAATGTTGTTATCGATAAAGGACATAAGTCGAGTTTTAATGAGTCTCTCAACAATTTTGGAGAGCACCGGTAGTAAGGCAATAGGTCTATAGTTGCAGGCATCAGATTTTTCACCACCCTTATGAAGAGGAATAATAATGGCTGTCTTTAGGCACTCTGGAAATTTACCTTTTTCGAAGGAATCATTAATTAGTGAGACGAGGATTTCCAACACATTTTCTGTGAGATTAGAGAAAATTTTTATAGATAGTCCATCAGTACTACAAGATGATTTGCTTTTGATACTATTGATTGTTTGGATCAGTTCAGAGTTATCGACTGATCTTAAAAAGAATAAACTCGAGACCTTTCTTGAATTACGGAGATAGTAAATGGGATCTTGTTGCGGCAAAATAGTTGACGTTATATTTTTACTCACATTAACGAAGTAGTCGTTTAGACTTTCAGGATTTGGAAGGGAAAATGATTGAGCTGTGTGAGTTTTATTTCGAAGATCGTTTATTATAGACCAAGTTTCTTTTGCAACACTTTTAGAGCTTCCCAGCCGATTTTGATAATTGGCTTTTTTAGCTGATTTGACAAGTTTTAGATATGTTGTCCTGTACTTCGTGATAAATATATTCAGTGACAGAAACGGTGGTAGTAAATTTCTTGATGTATAGTAGTGAACGCATATTCTTGGCTGATTTGTATTGTGACTAGGGTGATGTCAGGAAAAAGTCTACTATAGAAAAATGGGTGGAAATGCATAGTTGCATTTTAAAGTACATAAAATGCATCTAAAAGTTACATAAAGTTTTGATATAAACATGTCAAAATCAGCGTATTAAGGGACCGTTCAAGTATTACGTAACGCAGGTTGGGGGGGGGGGGGGGGGGGGTCAAAAATCTTCAAAACTTACGTGACGCAATAGTTAAACGCCCATTAGAGTGCGCTATGTAGGGAGGGTGGGTCAAAAATCTTCAAAAATCGTTTTACGTAATACTTAACGCTCCCTAAAGGCCAGATTTTGTTACTTGGAGGCTTTTGGGGTCGCTGAAGACGAATACACCATCAGAACCGACCATTGGAGGAGCACCTGGTCTCCAGGTTATTAGGCACCAGGTAGTCCGGGAGGTCGGTTCTGATGGTGTATTCACCTTCAGCGACCCCAAAAACCGCCTAGTAATTTATTTGCATGCATTCAAGACCGAAAACCTTCGAAACTCTGTATTCGTGTTCTAATGACGTATTCGTGTTTAGTAATCCCAAAAACTCCTCCTGTAATCAACTTAGTGCCGAAATCCCTTGAACTCCAGAAGATGACGTGAACTTAGACATCAGGTGCTTTGAGTGTCGCATCTGATGGCGTATTCGTTTTCAGCAACCCGAAAAACCACCCGAGTAATCTATTTACATCAATTTCATGCCGAGAACCCTCGAAACTCCAGAACATGACATACGGTAGCAGTGAAACTGGGCACCAGGTACTTAGGGGGTCAGTTATGATGGCGTATTCGTGTTTAGCAACCCCAAAAACCTTCAAAATAATCTGCATCAATTTAGTGCCGATAATCGTCGAACCTCCAGATGACGTGCCTTAGCAGTGATCCTGAGGTTGGTTCTAATGGTGTAGTTGTATTCAGCGACCCCAAAAACCCCCAAGTAACAAAATCTGCCCTTAATATGCGTCTTTTGACTTATTTATGCGCTTTGGGATGTTAGCCCGATCAGGAAACACAAAATTTTACGAAAACCTCCAAAAAAATAGAGGAAGGATGAACATTTGGGAATAGGTAGTTGAAATTGTCTATTATTATATAAGAAAAAGTTTACAATTCTACATCCCCTCCATTTTACAAAAATTGGAAAATACGGGGTGAAAAATATTTTCTCGGGAGTGAAAAAATATACGTTCAAAATAAGTCCGGAATTGGATAAAATGACTAATTCTAAGCAACTTTTGTTCTATAGAGTGTTTTCCCTAAAGGGTCGTTTAAACACAGCGATAAATCAAACAACTTATCAAGGTCAATCGAGTTGTTGCAACTTATCATTGTGTGTAAACGGTGCATCGCACAACTTATCAAAGTTGGAGTTGGGTTGAAGGTGGTATCGCATTGAATCGCAGCGTCTAAACAGCGTTTCAACTTGTCATCACAACTAGTTGCTGTGACTTATCGTTGTGTTTAAACGACGCTTAAGTCAATACTTTTCGAGTTATTTGCAAGTGAATATGTTCATTTTTAACAGAAAAAAACAGAAAAAAAAAACATATAAGTTTAATTGGTTCAAAGTGCTCATTTTTGAAAAGAATTGGGTTTAAAATAAAACATTTTTTTTAATTTTGAAAAAAAATGTAATTGTTCATGAAATTAACTTAAAAATTATAAGTAATATCAAAAATCTTAAAGAGTAATAAAATGTACGTTTTGCTTTTCTGAATTTGTGCTTTTTTGTTTTCTTGTTAGACCAAAATTGGTTATGCTATGGCTGTTCAAAATTTGCCTAAACTCGTGATTAGTTACTCGTTCCAGCAATTTTAACTACAGCTTTTTCAAAAATAAGCACTTTGAACCGATGAAACTTACAGATCATATAAAAAATACATAAGCAAAGTAACTTGTGAAGTGATAATAATTAAATTTATTTGTGATGCTAATTGGGGGGTGATTTTCGCGATTTTTTTACCACAAAATAAAAGGGACCAACAATATTTTGAGCGTAACTCACCTACTTTTAATGTTAAAAGTTTTTTTAAAAAACAAAAATAAACCTTTTTTTAAACACTTTAAAAAAGTTGAAATGAATTTTTCCCGAAAAGTGCTCCGTTTTTGGGTTATTTCACATTGAAATATTCGATTTGGAATTTGATGAAGAAGAACCTACTTTTCATTAGCTACAACTCTGCTTCTACTGTGTCAACAGACCTCAAGCATACACCATTTTTTTTCAGTTTTTTATAAGCTATATTTTTGCTAAGAATATTTTTTTCGCTCAAATACTTACTTTTTGAGTTATTTCTGAAGAACCGTCCAAAAACATGTTTTTTTTCTGTTAAAAATGAACATATTCACTTGCAAATAACTCGAAAAGTATTGACTTAGGGAAAACAGTCTATACAACAAAAGTTGCTTAGAATTAGTCATTTTATCCAATTCCGGACTTATTTTGAATGTATATTTTTCATCTTCGAGAGGGGGTATTCCCCTCAATTTTTGAAAAATGGAGGGGATGTAGAATTGTAAACTTTTTCTTATATAATAATAGACAATTTCAACTTCAACTACCTATTCCCAAATTTTCATCCTTCCTTTATTTTTTTTTGGGTCAGATTGTTCTTTGATCGGGCTACGTATTTTATGTAATTTAAAATATGCATTTCTTCTTCTTGTAGTGCCTATCCGTTTCGGATGTTGGCGACCATCATGGCAATCTAAACTTTGCACACTGCTGCTCTGAAAAGATTTGTAGTGGTTGTGTTGAACCACGTACGTAGATTTTTCAGCCACGAAATCCTTCGCCTTCCTGGTCCACGCTTTCCCTCTACTTTTCCCTGTAAGACCAGTTGCAGCAGTCCATATCTTTCACTGTTCCTCATGATGTGACCGAGGTATTCGATTTTGGCTGTTTTTATTTTTTTAAATATGCATTTATTTAATAAAAATGCATATAATTATGCAAAATCTTTGTCGTTATGATTCTTTCTACCGAAGAAAAAATTTTTTTAGTAGAACATTATTTCTGCTCATACGGAGTTGGACGGAATAATGATCCATGTTTAAAAATGCTCCATAAAATTGCTCCGTGAACATTTTTTGGTAACAGAATAATTTCTCGTCGCACAGATTTCGAGTATCCACCTCATTCACTGAATTTATCATCACATGATGATGCCTTCATTTAGGGTATGATCAGGGATTTCATATTTCGCTCTGAAAATTGGGCAGTAACTGTTGGATAACCACGCACGGCATAGCAATAATAACTTATTTTCAACATCTGCAGCAGTCGTCACTTTTCTTAAATATGTTTAAATGATCTTCAGAAACTTTATGAAGCTTGTTTGAAACGCCATGGTGCACATTTTAAATACAGGGTGATTGATTAGTAGGGTAAAGCTCAATAGCTCCGCTATAGTAATAGATAGCAATAAAAGTTAATAACAAAAATTTTATCCACCTTTGAGCTTCACATTACAAAATTAGTTAGAATGTTACAGGGTGTTCGATAACACAGTGGCAGACCAAACTTATGTTTTTTTAAATGAAACACCCTATATTTTATTTTAAATTCGAAATCCTGTTAACTTCTCCATCACAAAAATATAAAGGTTTGTTATGTTATACAGGGTATTTACAAAGTTATAACCAATTTTATATGAAAATCGTAACAAATTCAACTCCCTGTATAAATAAAAATAAGCAAAACAACAATGGTTTATTAATGCCATATTTTTTAACGTATTGTCAAAATTTTCAAGGATGGTCGATATTGCTAATTTTCTTTATATCAAATGCAGGGTGAGTCAAAACGCAAGTACATTATTTTCTCAGTAATTTTAAATGGAACACCATGTATTTTATATCACTATTGAAAAGTACCCCATTACCGTACTTTAATTTTTATATAACATTCCCTATGTCTAAATTTATTAGTTTTCGAGATATTTTCATTTTTCAATGGACCAGTAGCGTCGCCAACCAAATCACCAGAATTTAATAAACTGGACTGATTTTTTTGGGGTTACGTTAATAATGAAGTTTATAAAATACCTCCAACAACAAGGGATGAGATGAAAAATAGAATACAAAGTGTATTTCGATGTGTTAATTTACAAATGCTCCGTAGAGTAAGTAGCTCATTCAATGATCGTTTTTAGGCGTACATAAATGTGTTAGGAGATAATTTTGAACACCTTATGTAATTAAATATTAAAAATATTTTATTAAAAGTAGCTTCTAATTTTTTCAAACTTGTTTTTTTGCAAAATGTATTACTGATAAATTATGTTTCGTTCTTTATTTGTTACATTGTTACATTTACATACAAAAGTAGTGTTTAATTGTCTTCACAAAATATTGTATTTTGTGTTTGTGTGTTTCTTTGTAAAAATTATTACTAATTTTCTTTGTTTATTTGTTGCATTTACATAAAAAGATAGTTTTTAATTGTTTCAAAAATGTTGCATGTAGTGGTTGTGTTTTTGTTTGTAAAATGTATTACTAATAAATTATTTTTATTTCTTTATTTGCTACAGTGTTACATTGATTACCGGATTGATAATCGGTAATCTTCAATTGTCAATTCAGCCATGGCTTACTTAAAATTTAAATAAATTTAAACACCTAAAATAATTTGCTCTGAAAAATGAAAATATCTCGAAAACTAATAAATTTGGGCATAGAGAATGTTATATAAAAATTAAAGTACGTTAATGTTACTTTTCAATAATGATATAAAATACAGGGTGTTCCATTTAACATTACTGAGAAAATAATGTACTTGCGTTTTGACTCACCCTGTATTTGATATAAAGAAAATTAGCAATATCAATGATTCTTAAAAATTTTGACAATAAATAAAAAAATATGGCATTAATAGACCATTGCTGTTGTGCTTATTTTTATTTATACAGGGAGTTGAACTTGTTACGATTTTCATACAAAATTGGTTATAACTTTGTAAATACCCTGTATAACATTACAAACCTTTATATTTTTGTGATGGAGAAGTTAACAGTGTTTCGAATATAAAATAAAATATAGGGTGTTCCATTTAAAAAAACATAAGTTAGGTCTGCCACTGTGTTATCGAACACCCTGTAACATTCTAACTAATTTTATAATGTGAAGCTCAAAGGTGGCTAAAATTTTTGTTATTAACTTTTATTGCTATCTATTAGTATAGCGGAGCTATTGAGCTTTACCCTACTAATCAATCACCCTGTATATTATGTATTATAAAAATTAATTCATAAGCATATTTTTTATATTCGGTACTGTTTATTTTGGCGGATACTGTACTTTGCCAACTATTACAAAAATTTGAAGTGAACTGGTTCGAAAATAAATTATTTATTTCATGTTCAGTTAAAACACTTTGACTATTACATAAAGCTAATCATTTTACATATAAACAAACTATAGATAAGAGTCGGACGCTAATGAATATCTCCAACCTTTGTTAGTGCATGCATAATGCACATTATGTTTTTAAGTGCAAATTGCATTTAGGTGTATTTTAGCCATGTTTATTGCATATTTGGTGGTATATAACTAAGAAGCTGGAAAATTAGTAATTACCGGAGTGGTAAATTAGTACATGTATGTACATAGTTATTGTTAGTTATTGTGAGAGTATGCTATTATTTAACGAAGATATAAAATAAATACGTACACTGGCGACATTCTTACCGCATTTATTCAAGTAGTCTAGTCTTCACCTTTTTGTTTGTAGTGCCGACGAGATCTGTTTTGAAGAGGACATTTTTAGATAACAGACGAAAGGGGAAAAATTGTTCATTTTTCATTTAAAGACTAAAAACTATTAGGTAATCTCCGAAAAATATTAAAAAGATCTGTAAATAAATTTGACATAAGATGTAGATAATTAGAAATGTTTCTCCGATTTATATATAAAACTTTCATATTATTAAAAAAAATTTCGACAAAACTTTAAAAAAGCTACAATGGTTTTCGTACCATAATTTGTTATTTTAGCCATCAATGCATCATTTCGTTAAAAAAAAAGTAGAATAAAAGTATTCAAACGTCAAGCTTTGAAGGCTTATTTACGTTACTAAAAATTTCTGTCAGCCGAGTGTCAGCTAATAAAGGCCGCTGACTAAAAGCGCCTATACACACGTCCCGACCTAACCACCTGACTATCGGGGCTGACAACGTTGGAGCGTGTGTAGGCTTGTCGCACGACAAAAATCGGTCAGCACGACAGTCAGAGTCAGGCTTGGGGTTCAAAGGAGTAGTGATGCGCAATACAAGGTGTCGCTTGCTGATAACACCTCTAGCCACTCCTACTCAATTCCTATCCTCACCTCCAAGAAGTGTGACTTAATCACACGGGTGGATCCTGGTAAACCTGAGCAACCCTACCGGAGATTGGGTAACCAACCCCAGTGGAAAGTAGGGTCAGGGCCGACGAGGAAGGGAGAAATGGCCCTCCGAAAAGGGGGTTGGGCGTAGGGCTAACAACCCTATCCTAGAAAACACACATGTTACGAACGTTCAAGGAAAGAAAACCGGACTGATCAAACGACGACGACTGCGCGAGAAAAAGGTACACGATTTAAGAATTGCGACATGGAACATCCGATCCCTATATAGACCGGGAGCCCTCCAAAATCTGCTCGGTGAACTGAATAGATATAACATAGATATAACAGCTCTTCAGGAAATGAGATGGACCGGGATTGGCACCATCGACAAAAGACACCACATTATATTCTATAGTTGCGACTCTAAAGATCACGCACTAGGTACTGGCTTTATTGTAAATAAAAAGGTTAAACACCTCATAAGAGACTTTCGTGCTATTAACCCTAGAATGTGTATCCTAAGACTAAGGGGAACTTTTTTTAACTATAGCATTTTAAATGTGCATGCCCCTACAGAGGAAAAAGAAGACGATGTCAAAGAAAAATTCTATGAAGACCTAGAAGCTGCATATCATTCATGCCCAAAGAATGACATCAAAATTATTTATGGTGATCTCAACGCAAAAATAGGAAAAGAGCCACAATACCTACCAACGATAGGTAAGCACAGCCTCCATGAAGTATCCAATGACAATGACATGAGACTAATAAATCTAGCAACTTCTCTTAACATGGTCATTGCCAGCACATGCTTCCAGCGAAAAAATATTCATAAGGGAACGTGGAGATCTCCAGATGGGGTTACAGTAAACATGATCGACCATGTTATTATTGACTCTAGATATCACTCAAACGTAATAAACGTATGCAGCAGACGAGGGGCAAATGCAGACTCAGATCACTACCTAGTGGAAAGTAGAATAAGAGCCAGAATCTCGAACATTAAAAAAGAAAAGGGGTCCAAAATTGAAAAATATGAAATAAAAAACTTAGCGGACAACAGCACAAGGGCCAAATATAAAGAGTATATAAAAGGAAGGCTAGAAGACAGACAAAAGCACGAGGATATAAACAGAGAATGGGAAGCGTATAAAAACATCATACAAGACGCTGCCAAAGAGACCTTGGGTCTACAAAAAAAAGTCAAATCAGCTGAAGGGAAGTGGTTCGATGAAGAGTGTCGTAACATAACAGCGAGAAAAAATAATGCATATCAACGACTAAAACAACGACATAGAACCAGACAGGCAGAGGAGGAATATAGAATGCTAAGGAGGGAAGAGAAGACAATACACCGCAGAAAGAAAAGAGAACACATAGAAAGAGATCTCCAAGAAATTGAAGAATTAAATAAACCAACAGAAACCAGAAAATTCTACCAAAAACTTAACAAAAGCAGAAAAGAATTTAAACCAAGAACAATGATGTGCAGAGACAAAGAAGGAGATATAGTAACTCAACAGAGTTAAATACTGCAAAGATGGACTGAATTCTTCAAAGAAAAGTTTGAACAAAACGGAGATCCACTATACGATGAAATTATACTGGATCAAACAGATACCAGAGAAACAACCCCCCCTTCAGTAGCTGAAATGCAAGAAGCAGTTACCAGACTGAAAAACAACAAGTCACCTGGATTGGACAACATTATTGCAGAATTAATAAAAGAAGGCGGAGACTCCCTATTAAATGCGATACACGAACTTATAGTGAACATATGGAATAATAAACAACTGCCACAAGACTGGAATACAGGAGTAATCATTCCACTACATAAAAAGGGAGATCAACTTCAATGTAAAAACTACCGGGCAATAACGCTACTGACTGTGGCATATAAAATGCTGTCAAATATTGTGTATGAGCGATTGAGACCATATGCGGAACAAATAGTTGGGGGATATCAATGTGGTTTCTGCAGGCAGAAGTCCACAATAGATCAGATCTTCGTTTTGAGACAAATCTTGGAAAAGACTAGTGAATTTAATATAGAAACACATCATCTCTTCATTGACTTTGAGAGTGCCTATGATAGTATCCATCGAGAATTTCTGATCAACGCCCTGAAAGAGTTTAATATTCCAACTCATCTCATTGATATAGTAAAAGAAACACTTAAAGTACAAAGCAGGGTTCGAATTCAAAACGCACTAAAAGATACAATCCATGTTAGAACGGGCCTACGACAGGGAGATGCCCTAGCCTGTATTCTATTCAACATCACATTAGAGAAAATAATTAGAGAGTCAAAAGTCAACACCAGAGGAACAATAATAACAAAAAGTGTACAAATATTGGCATCTGCAGATGATGTTGATATCATAGCTAGAAGCAAAAGAGAAATGATAGAAGCATTTAATGCTATAGAAAGAGCGGTACAAAACAGTGGCCTAAATATTAATGAAATAAAAACCAAATACATGAAGGCCAGCAAATCGACAGGCCAAAGAAACCTACAGAATCTGACAATAGGAGACTATAACATCGAAAGCGTAAATTTTTTTACATATCTAGGTTCACTAGTTACCGCAGATAACAATATCAGCGAAGAAATTAAGAGAAGAATACATTGCTAATAAAACATATAATGGACTCATTAAACATCTAAGATCTAACAACATCACGAGAAAAACCAAATGCAAAATATACAAAACCCTGATAAAACCGGTCCTTATATATGGATCAGAGACATGGACACTGTCGAAAAGCGATGAGAACTTATTAGGTACGTTTGAACGAAAAATCCTTAGACACATATATAAGGGGGTGAAAGAAAATGACGTATGGCACAGAAGATATAATTTTGAACTATACGCAGCATACAACGAACCCGACGTCATAACATCCATAAAGATCAGACGTCTGCGCTGGATGGGCCATGTTGAACGAATGTTGGAGACCGAAACACCAAAACATATAATGAAGCAAACACCAGTAGGGAGAAGGTCAAAGGGAAGACCCAAACTTAGATACATGGAACAAGTGGAACAAGATCTTAAAACACTTGAGATTACCCACTGGAAGAACAAAGCAAGGAACAGAACAGAATGGCGGAAAATCCTAGAACAAGCCAGGACCCAAAAAGGGTTGTCGAGCTACTGATGATGATGATGACGACAGTCAGGCTGACCAATTTGGTCGGGTGGCCCTGCTATTCCAACAGCCCGACGGTCGGGTCTGACTATAAATTTTAATGATCTATTTATAGTGCAGTCATTGAAGCTTTTTAGCGCAGAAATTTTTTACGATGAACCGATTTACATGAAATTTTGGAATTAGGCTTATCCTACCCTTAACTTCAAAAGTGATATTGACCGGAACTCCGTTTTCACCCTGGGGGTGGTTGCCACCCCTTTTCGGTGGTGGATTTTTTTTCAAAAATAGCCTCAGATATCGATAGAAGACCTAATTTCAAGCAAAAAATGTTGTATAAAGTTTTTTCAAAAACTCAATACTTTTCAAGTTATTGGCAATTGAAAATTCGGAATTTTCTCACGATTTTCAACAGTTTTTTGCAAATATCTTCAAAAATTTATGCACTTCAACGATAATATTATACTGAACAAAATTGTAGCAGGTAAAAAAATGAACAAACTGGTTGTTTAAAGAGTGTTCTAAGTGCAAAATTAAGCGAGATATTGAAGATCAAAGCCGTTTTTTATTTTGTGTGAAACTTAATCGATGTATTCAATGCCATCTAGGAGAGAGCGAATAAATTTTATGCATGCTAATGAGAAATGATTTTATAGTGCTTAAAATAAGCTTTAAAATGGGTGAGTTGTAATGAGAAAAAGAGGAACATCTAATGTTTTTTTTAAATCAATGGATTTCATAAGTGCCATTTCCACCAAAATTAAAATTAATCGTATTCCGCTTAGAATCAACTTTAATATAAAGAGTTTGATGGATTCTAGCAGCTTCACGACTTTGGAACACATATTTTTTGAAAAAATCATGATGTTAAGAAAAAAATTTTTTCGAATTTTTAAAAAAACCACCTTTTTTTCATAATATCTTAAAAATAATGAAAGATACGTAAACAAGTGTAATAATAAAAAAATAGGTATTTTTTTTAAATTTTGCTTTGTTTGTTTTTTCTGTCACACAAAAATTGACGAAGATATGATTGATTAAAGAGCGCGCGGTAGCGCAACCACAATCTCTCTCGAGCCATTTGACCCTTCACCGTTTCAAAATAAAAGGTTTTTCACTACATATTATAAATATGTTGTAGCTCTTTTAATTAAAGTTGTGATAGCTTCAAAATTTAAGTAGTTATGGCCAGTGCCGGATTTAGGGTACTTGCGGCCCTAGGCCAAATTACCCCGAGCGGCCCCCGATAACTTTACGATTATGTAATTAAAGCATACAGTCTTAATAATAACAGTAATAATTAAAACTTTTATTTTAATTTTACTTTTTGAATTTCGTAATACAAAGTATAACATAAATGAATAGAAATGCCTCTAATGTTTATTTGAATACGGACATAAATAGGTTGAAATGTATTCACTAATTAAATAATCTTGGTTTGCAAATTTGGCTAAAACCCCAAAACAGCTCTAACGACAATTTCTATATTTATAGAAATTTCTAAAAAGAAAATTTATAGAAAGAGTGCTGAAGATCTCTTGGGAAGATCACGTGACCAACAACGAGGTGCTAAGAAGAATGGAGACTGAGAGAAAACTCCTAAATATTGTAAAAAATAGAAAAACGAGATATCTGGACATAATTCACAGAGGAGAAAGATACAACTTTTTACGACTCATAATGGAAGGGAAAGTGAAAAATAGAAGAGGTTCAGGAAGAAGAAAATGCTCCTGGCTGAAGAACGTGAGAGACTGGACAGGTATGGACACACATTCGATACTAAGAATTTCTCAAGATAGAGAGCAATTTGCTGTAGTTACAGCCAACCTTCAGTAATGGAGAAGGCACCTTAAGAAGAAGATATGAAATATATAATTCAAAATGTTAGCAAACAGCAGTTATTTGTAAAATTATTAATATTGCTAAAATTATTATATTATCAATTAGTATTGTAGTTAATTGTTAAAATTAAATACCATTTGTTTCATTCGGAGGGAAAAGTATAGATGACAACAAAAAACTAAAAAAGCCGAGTTGAAAAGACATTATAAGTAAAAGAACAAGGAAAATAATATGAACTGTGCCAGTAATAGGCTACGGTACTGGAAAATAAAAATATTAATGCCTGGTTGCACCAACACATCTTAAGATCCAGCTTAACCCAGCTCAGCTTATAAATAGGGCCGATTTAAGTGTCACATACTTTGCACCATAATTTTGAATTCTTATCGATGCAATCCACATGACAATCCATTGTGGCAAGCTGAAAATTGATCTAAGACTCAATAATAATAATATCGCATGGCATTTTTGCCGGGGAGATCCTTTCGGACAGTTCCGGCGCCATTTACATCTTTAACCCTGTTTGAAGTAACTAGTGCCGATGTACACTAGCCCAGGGGGACCGACGGCTTAACGTGCTCTCCGAGGCACGGAGAGACTGCTCGTGTCATTATTGGAAATGAAAATGGTTTGTCTTTGGCAGGGCTCGAACCCACGTGCACTGGCGTATGAGGCCAGCGAATATGGCGTTACTCCACCGCCGCTCGTAAGACTCAATGGTGCAACGCATATGTTTCTATAACGCACGCCTTAAGCTTAAGATCTGTTGGTGTAACCAGGCATAAGAATACAACAAATAAACTTCTAAATCATTCAATTTATTATTCTCTTGTACTGAAAAACGTCAATTTCATGTTCTTAAATTCTTAATTTGTATAAAGTTAGATTAGTGATTAACATTGACACTCACTCCACTCCATACTCATAATAAATATCATATCTAAACTCTAAACACTCACTTTTCTAGCTTTTTTGGTTGCAAAATCTTTAATCAAATTTTTAAAGTATAAAGCTTGAAAAAACTCAGCATTTGAAACAAAACTAGCCAAACTAGACAATCTAGAATCTTCTTCAGAAGTCGAGTTCCTCAAGTAGTTTTTAATTCTTTTTCCTTTCTTTATTGGAAATTGACGATAAGTTGTTTAAAAATCCAATTTTTTCAATAAGACTGAAAAAAACTTCGGACCATTCATTCAATTCTGAATAAAGCGTGTCAATTACAACATTGAATGTATTAATCTTTAAGTCTTCTTTGCCAGTAAAGTGGGGTTCAGTGGATTCATCTTCTTTGTCTTAGCCAAGGAGAGCTTTTCTTTTCTGGCGTCTTTTTATTTCAAGAATATAGGTTTCATTTTTAGACAACTCTTTTCCTCTTTTTCCATAGGAATCAAAGTTGTCTCTCAGACTCAATGCGTACTCCTTTAGAGATTTGTATGTTGCAAGTTGCAAGTCACATTCAAGTCTGTAGCAGTTTTTGCAATGTTTTGCTACTCTTGTCAAAACATTGTAAAATATCGTACCACGTGTTTAGTAGAATAGCCATTCTCTTATTTGAAAAACTGTTTGAACAACTGATTTCAATTCAATTAGTAAAAATTTTTTTGCCAAAAGTTTTTTTTTACAAAACGCTGCGGCCCCCTTTTGCTTGCGGCCCTAGGCCGCGGCCTAGTCGGCCTAGTGGTAAATCCGGCACTGGTTATGGCCCAAAAACTAATCGTATTTTTAGTTTATCAAAAGAAATTTTTTATACAATTTTTAATCGAGGTGTTGATTTTAAGGGTTGAAAGGGGTTAACAATTAAATAATTAAGATAGAGAACGTAAGATATTATTTACTCTATATTTAAGTCTTCTTGTCAAACCAAATTAATTTTTTGTAAATTTTTTCTATTTAGGGGTTGTTTTTAAGGGTTGAAAGGGGGTTAACAATATGATAATTAAGATAGAGAACGTAAAATATCATTTACTCTATATTTAAATCTTTTTATGTTATACTAGACAGAAGGTTAACATGGAGAACACATATATATTTACAAAAAGGAAACAATTGGGTCTCAAACTAAGACAACTTTACTGGCTTATTGGCAGGAAATCACAATTAAATCTCACAAATAATTATCTTAATATATAAAGCCGTACTGAAGCTAATATAGACGTATGGAATTCAATTATGGGGTTCTGCTAGCAATTCAAACCTAGAAATCATACAAAGATTCCTGAACAAAGTTCTTTGACTTATAACCAATAGTCCGTGGTATGTTTCGAACAACATAATATAAAAAGACCTCCAAGTTCAATCCATAAAAACTGAAGTCACAAAGTACAGTGAAAAATAAAAAAACAAAACTAGTGATCACCCTAATGACTTAGTGCGCGAACTGTTTAATGTCAACGATGAAGTGCGTCGACTAAAGCGTTTTAAGCCTACGGACTTAATAAACAGATTTACATAAAATTAATTAACATTTACCACTACATTATTAACTTTGTTTGTTAATTATATATTAAAGGAATATAAAGGCCTCTCCCTGGAGAGAATTCCTACATGTCATTAATTCTAATAATTGTCATAAAATTTACTTATTGTTATGAGTGATAACAGATTGTAAATTAAATGGAGCTAAATAAAAAAAATGTCATACTAAATTAATTTTTTGTAAATTTTTTCGATTTAGGGGTTGTTTACAAAAATGCAAGAAGTGTCGTTAAAGAAGGAAACTTTATATCTGAATTATTCCCTATATCAAAGGGGCTTAAACAAGGATGTTGTCTGTCTCCGACTTTATTTAAAATATTTATTCAATCATCGCTAGAGCAGTGGAGGAAACAAGTATCCGGAATGGGAATAGACATAGGCAGTGGTAAATGTCTAACAACTTTGTTTTTTGCAGATGATCAGGTAGTCGTAGCGAATGATGAGGAAGACATGGACTACATGTTTAGAAAACTAAAGAAAGAATATGAAAAATGGGGCCTCAATATGAATCTGTCAAAGACAGAGTATCTTAAAATAGGGGATGATGAAGAAGATCCAGAGTTAGAAATTAGAACCACGAAAAGATGTAATGAATATAAATATCTCGGATCTATAATATCTAAAGAAGGCACTACCAAAAGAGACATCGAAAAGAGAACGCAGCAGGGCAAAAAAGCGGTAAACATTCTGGGCTCTCTACTGTGGTCTAAAGATATAAGGCAAGAAACGAAATTGACAATCTATCGTACCTTGGTAGAGCCTATTATGACTTATGGGGCAGAAGTTTGGCAGATGACAAAAAAAGATAGGAAAAGAATAGAAGTAGTAGAAATGGATTATCTAAGGAGAGCGTGTGGTATATCTAAAAAAGATCACATCAGGAATGAAGATATTAGAAGGCGGACACATACTGTATATTCCAGTGTAGATAAAATTGAAACTAGACAACTAGTGTGGTATGGTCACGTGAAACGAATGAATGAAGATAGATGGCCAAAGAAAGCTTTAAATTACATACCACACCAAAGAAGAAGAAGGGGAAGACCTTCAGTTGCCTGGGAAGAAAATCTACGGCACATCATGAAAGATAGAGCCATCAAAGAAGACGAATGGATGGACAGAAAACGATGGCGGTCGAAATGCGAGAAGCGGCAGAGGCTGTAGGAACCTCGCTGATAGATAGATAGGGTTGTTTGCAAGGGCTGTTCGGTTTTCAAGGGGATGAAAATGAGTTTAACATAAGGTCATTATGTTAGAAAACAATGTCACTCTTTATTATTAAACAGGTTTTCTGGCGATAAAATGGCTCAATGTCAATTTTTCCATTAAGGGGTTGTTTTCATCCCTTAAAAATAAAAAAACGGAGTTCGGGTCAATATCACTTTTGAAGTTAAGAGTAAGATAAGCCTAATTCCAAAATCTCATGTAAATCGGTTCATAGTAAAAAAATTTGGAGTTAAAACCTATTTTACGCTTCAATGACTGCACTATTACACACAAATTACGTGTTAATTATGAGAATTTACTTCTTGGGTGTTGTATATTTTAACACGTTGCATTTTTTATACTCCTAATTACAAAATTAGAAATTAAAAAATACGGCTTATAGGTACATATATTATGTTTAGAAAAACAGTTAAGTAAAATAATTATATTTCTACCTCTACCGAACGTGTACTTTTCCTGACCTGATTGTAGAGAGCAAAGTCGTACTTTTCCTCCCTAGGGAGTAAAAGTAAAAGCGACGTTGATCTTTTACAGAAAGCGTCATCTTTTACATTGATGAAATAACTTATCGACCCTATACAATATTCTCTATTATCTATTACGTAAGTATTTATACATTTTAACATTTATTTGTAGAACACCCTGTATTTTGCAGAATGGCAAAAAATAGTAAATTATTATTTTGGTTTAACAATGTTTACATTATTAATTTGACGTATATTTGACAGATGACAGTTCTACTGTAATGTACCTGTACCTACTTGTTAATTTTAGTTCTCTAATTAATTTTGTTAGTTAGTTACATAAATAAATTATTTAAAAATGAACAAATGACTTGCTATTTGAGGAAGGTGGAAAAATCATATGTATAACATAGGAGTAAAGTGCCTTTACCTTCCTTGAATGATTACTGCCCTCCGCTACGCGTTGGGCAGTAAACTTCATTCTCGGGAGGAAAAGTAACACTTTCCTCCCTTGTTATACAAATAGCTATTACGTATACGATTTACCATATTAGTAATACGTGGTTTATTTCATTCTTTCCGTATTCATTAACATAAAAATGCACAAGTTTAAAATTATAAATAAAAAAAAACAATTTGCTTACATTAAAACATATTGGTAAGCGGAATAAAAAATTGCACCAAGGCTGCAATTAAAAAAAAAACATGAAAAAAAAATGCGCTAGGCAGTTGGCTACTAACGTCGTGTCGGGTAGTTTGGTGGGGACGTGTGTAGAGCTGATTCCGACAAGTATGATCGGGGAGTTCTGTCGTGTCAAGTGGTCAGGTCTGGACGTGTGTGGGCGCTTTAATATTTACACATATTGGAGGCTGTGAAGGGTTCATTCATTTATAACTATAACCATAATGGTTAATTATGGTTATACAGGGTGAGTCACCTCTAACGGGACGGAAGATTACAGCGAAATGGTAAAAGATTTGAAAAAAAATTAAATTAGTCGTTTGTAAGTTGATAGAAGCTACATTTTAAAATTACTTTAAAATATACAGGGTGTCTCAATAAATGGCGGCGTATCAAAGTTATATTTTTTCTTAGGGAACACCCTGTATTTTATTGCATTTTTTAATTGTCCGCAAAAAATAAGGTATAGTTTCATAAGGCTTCCCTATACCTAGGTACAGAGTGTTCTGAGTTATGTTGACTTTTCTTAAAATGTAGGTAAAGTTTTAAAAGAAGGCTAATTCTCAAGTTATTTAAGAAATTTAAAAAAAAATACTTTTACATCTAAATAGTTGGATATTGGTTAAATGTACATAATTGATTATTACACATGTATTTACAGGGTGTTCAACATTTACATTTTCATTATTGAATTATTCAATGTGTCATATGATGCTTATTTAAAATGGAACACCATGTATATTAATAAATCATTATACTAAACGAAGTCACCTCTTTCGAATGGTATATGGATGTCCTATACCTAGATCTAATAGTTTTTGCGTAATTTACAATTATTTAAATTCTTAATCTGTAAATCGATTTTAAAACAAAAGATGTATCTCATTGTATGACATCGTCATTGTATGACAGTACGGTCTGGTAATTATCAAAAATATAAACATCCGTGTATGATATTCAAATTTAATTGTTCCTAAAAATGAATAATCACGTTATCTACGAAAGAGTAGACAAGGTACTTTGCATTGGGGAGTGTTTACAAAATTGTATCTTAGCTTCTAAAGTTTACGCTCAAAAGTATCCTGATAGAAGACACCCAAAAAAGGACGTTTTTGAGAGATTTCAATAGATTCCGTGCTACTGGTAATGTTGCATACGGAAAGTTAAATAAAAATATACCAGTTATTTGTGATGACGTCAAGGAACTTGATGTCCTGCTTTCTGTTACGAAAAACCAAAATACTAGTAAAGAAAAAATTTCGGGTGAATTGTAAATCAGTCAAAAGACTGTTAGAATACTTAAGAGAAACCACTATTATCCGTATAAAACTCAACTACACCAGTATTAGACCGAACAGTCGTTTCTTATCGTTTATGGACTTTAGACTTTGGAGAAGATCCGTATTTTTATTAAATGTATTGTATACAGACTAGTGATGTAACGAATGTCATTTTTTGAACATTCGCGAATACGAATACGAATGCGAATATCTGCTACCGACATTCGCGAATGCGGATGCGAATGCGAATATTCAGTTTTTTTAAAATTTGTTTCTCTTTTTGTAATGTTTACTACATTTATAATGAAAAGTTAATTGATATTTAGTGTAAATCAATCTGAATCTTAAGCTCTATTACATAATACCAAATAATAAAAAAAGTGAAGGCTGATAATGTGATTATACAAGGTTAAGTCCTATCTATCTATTGCCATTCATTTGTCCAAAGTTGAACGTAGGCTCCCCATTATTTTTCCACTCTTCTGGGTTCAGTGCTAATGCTGTCGATCTGGTTATTCGATGGCCTGATCTTTTTAGGTTATTCGACCATCTCGGCTGTGGTCTGCCCCTTCCTCTTTTGTAGTCCCAAGGTCGCCAGTGAGTTATCGCTTTGTTCCCTCTTCCGTATCTTTGTCTGCTGTTGTGTCCTGCATATTTCCATTTGAGAGTAGCTGCATGTTTGAGGTTAAGTTACCTTTTCTTTATAAAAAAAGATGAGAAGTGAATAGATTTTGATTTTATTAACCTAATATTATCTTAAAATTATTTTTTTTCTGGTTTTCATATTCGCAAAACATTCGCACAAATTTCGCGAATGCGGATGCGAATGCGAATATGCAAAAACATGCGAATATTCGCGAATGCGAATGCGAATACGAATATTCGTTACATCACTAATACAGACCAATCTACCTACTTTTCATAATGATGTCTAGTAAATAGACATAATTTTCATTTCATTATGATACAGTAAACACACATTTATTTCGTACAGTTTAAAAATCGAGAGTGACTAAATCAATTTACCGTTTAAAAAAATAATTGTAAATTAAACAAAAACTATGGCTCCTAATTATAGAACATCCCTATACCATTCGAAAGAGGAACCTGTGTTTAGTATAATAATATATTAATATACATGGTGTTTTATTTAAAATAAGCATCATATGACACATTAAATAATCCAATAATGAAACTGTAAATTTTGAACACCCTGTAAATAAATGTGTAATAATCAATCATGGAATACATTAATTATAAAATAATTACCAGACCGTACTGTCGTAAAATGACAATGCTATTAATTAACTACATCTTTTCTTTTAAAACCGATTTACAGATTAAGAATTTTAATAATTGAAAATTACGCAAAAACTATGAGACCTAGGTATAAGACATCCATTCCATATACCATTCGAAAGAGGTAAAGTTGTTTAGTATAATTATTTATTAATATACATGGTGTTCCATTTAAAATAAGAATCATATGACACATTGAATAATCCAATAATGAAACTGGAAGTTTTGAACACCCTGTAAATAAATGTGTAATACATAATCATGAAATATATTTAACCAATATCCAACTATTTAGATGTAAAAGTATTTTTTTTATAATTTCTTAAATAACTTGAGAAATAGCCTTCTTTTAAAACTTTACATTTTAAGAAAAGTTAACATGACTCAGAACACTCTGTACATAGGTATAGGGAAGCCTTATGAAACTATACCTCATTTTTTGCGGACAATTAAAAAATGCAATAAAATACAGGGTGTTCCATAAGAAAAAATATAACTTTGATACGCCGCCATTTATTGGGACACCCTGTATATTTCAAGATAATTTTAAAATGTAGATTTTATCAACTTACAAACTACTAATTAAAATTTTTTTTCAAATCTTTTACCATTTCGCTGTAATCTTCCGTCCCGTTAGTGGTGACTCACCCTGTATATTTATAATTCATACATAATTAATGATTAATTCATTCATCACATCAATTAGCGAATAATTCATTGGACAATTCAATTATTCAAGTTTAAAATCTGTTTTTGGGTTAATCGGTCGACTTTACTGAGTCACAATAAATTGTCTGTTTAACTTTACTACATAATAAAATATGTTGAATTAATGTATTGTATGTATTTTTAATGTATTTAACTAATGTATGTATCGAATGTAATGTGTCGAACTAATGTATGTATTATTAATGTATTGAAATAATTTAAACCTTACACCATTATAGAAAGGTTTTTGATTATGTAATGTATTGATATCCAAAGGTTCAAAATTATTAGGTTTGTTCTAGCATCAGTTTCAAACGGTTTGAAACCATCAGCGAATAGTCGACCAGCGCGAGTAGAGAGGATATCACTGGTGACTGTATTATGTATTATGTTCTCTCACTAACCAACTGTTTGCTGATGGTTTCTGACTAGCTTGACTGTTTGCTAGAACAAACCTATTGTCATCATAGTGAGCTCTGCAGATATACTTGTCAGTTTACGTCAATTTTGTCCGTTCAAGTTTTAGTAAACAAAATTACTATCAAAAATGGTTTTCACGGATGAACAAAAGCGATTTAAACTCGAAATGTATTTTAGAAATGGCCAAAGAATTAACGGACAATGGGTTTACTCCAACCGAGATGCTTTTGAAGATTATGTTGAAGAATTTCCCAATGTTGCGGTTCATTATGGCGTCTTTTGCAGAACTATTAACAAGCCGGCTTAAAGTGCGAACTGAGAAGAAAAGATCAAACTGGCCAGAGCCAGAACAGTTGTATTAGATCAACCACATACATCAATTCGGCATTTACATCAACAGGTAGATCTTTCGTATGGAACTTGCAAGCGTATTCAAGATTTATATTTTCATCCGTATCGTTTACAAATCTTCCATAAAATCACCCTAAAGCGGGCCATTCACGATCTGATTTGTAGTACCTCTAGTGGTACGACTTTCGATGTTGGATCTAAAATCAGACCGTAATTGGGGCGGTTGGGTTAGTGGTACCACTAGTAATACGACTAGTAGTACCACTAGTGGTATTACTAAGAAAGTTGGAACGTGAATGCTGATGTTGGATGTTGGATTAAAAATTTCCACTGCACTGCCAGTCATAAGTTATTAACTTAAAGGATATAGAAAATGTATGCTCATTTTCATAGTTGATTTTTTCGTGAACGGATTAACGGCTTTAGCTAATCTTTTTTATTATCTTAGATATTTCTTTGCCTGAATGAAACAATATGGAGAAATAAAAACATCGGAAAAGAAGTGAAAGGCAGAATTTATAAAACAGTCATCACACCAATAATGACATACGCGGCAGAAACACGACCTGATACAGAAAGGACAAAAAGAATGCTAGAAACAGCAGAGATGAAAACATTGCGAAAAATCGATGGTAAGACGCTGTGGGATAGAGCTAGAAGTGCAGATATACGAAGGAGATGCAAGGTGGACAACATTAATAACTGGGTGAAAAGCAGAAGAGTAGAATGGAACGACCACATAAGCCGAATGACAACAAATAGAGTAGTAAGGACGGCGAGAGACGGTTCCCCAATAGGAAGACGACCAGTGGGAAGACCACGAAAAAGATGGAATGACAACTTACTGGAGGCACATTGAAAAACAGACAGAGTAATGTCTATATAAAAAGAAGAAGAAGAAGAAGAAGAAGAAGAAGAAGAAGAAGAGATATTTCTTTAGTATTTACACAGTTGTGCAAAGATTTAATTAAACCTCTTTTTTGTACTTATACCGGGTGGAAGAAAAGTATGTAATGTTTTTCTTATGTTAAGTTTGAAACACCCTGTAGGGGGAACGAGGTACAAATATGTGTATAGATCGGAATCTTATTGTAGTCTTATGTTTTGTGAACATTTTGTTTTTTGAATCTCTCTGATATCTTTTTAAAGATAAAGAAAATAACAAAGAAAATAGGTGGTTTTACTCCCTAACATGTATTTTAACTGAAACAAAACTAAATTAATACTAAAAAATAACATAAGAAAGACGAGATTGTTTAATGGAGGCTCTATGATGTTTTGGGGTGGAATTTACCTGAAAGTAATACGGATTCGGTGTCTACCTGGAGGCTCTTTAATAAATATCGAGAGGTACATTACACATATTCTTTTTCTTTGAACACTCTTTTTCTTTCGCACTATATATAGGAAATAATTTCGTCTTAGTGGTATGATAAGACATGACCTCCTCACGTATCGCAGTCGTCAGTTAAAACACATATTAAAAAGTAAAACCGTCTAGTTTCTTTGTTATTAAAGATATCCGAGATATTAAAAAAATAGATGGTTCACAAAAGATGAGACTACAACATAGTATCAATGTATAACCATCATTTTACCTTTTCCTCCCTAATGTTTCAAACTCTTGTTTCGGTTAAACCACATGTTACAACTACAAAACCGTCTATTTTATTTGTTTCTAAAGATATCAGGCACATTCAAAAAACAAAATGTTCACAAAACATAAGACTATAATACGATTCCGATGCATACTCATTATTATACCTCGTCTCCCTACAGGGTGTTTCAAACTTAACATAAAAAAACATTTCTTTTCCTCCACCCGGTATAAGTACAAAAAAGAAGTTTAAGTAAATCTTTGCACAGCTGTGTTAATACTGAAGAAATATCTAAAATAGTAAAAAAAATTAGAGGGACCCGTTAATCCCTTCACGAAAAAATCAACTATGAAAATGAGCATACATTGTCTATATCCCTCACTTATGCTTCGCAGTATATTACGTATGGGATGTCTACAAGTTTCTTTACGCAAACATTACTAGTTTGCAAATATTTAATAGAAAATAAACTTTTACAAAAATTACCCTTATTAAAATACGCGATTCTTCATTATCTACTTTTTGTTGGGACCAATCATTTTCCTTTCTGTCGGTTTCTTATTAATCTGAAACTATTTTCTTTTGGCATCTTATTCATATCAGCCCTAGACAAATGCTAGAGAAACGAAACTTATGGCATGCTTAATTATGAAACCTCAACTCATGTACCCAATTTTTAAAAACACAAATCCTCCGAATTTTATTTTGCATAGACTTTACTCGATACATTTTTTGGCTGAGCAGTGTACACCACCGTGAAAACAGGTGACTGAAAGGTAAGACTGAAGTTGGGAGGCTAGAAAGATAAAATGTTGGGACGTGAATGGTGCCGAATATCCAACTAGTAATACCACTTGGTTGCGAGTCATGGGTACTAACAGAACGACAAAAGAGTAAAATACTGGCAGTAGAAATGAAATTACCTTAGACGAGTTCGAGGAGTTACCAAAAGAGATAGACTACGAAACACTCAAATAAGAGAAGATCTGGAAATCCAGTCAACGTTAGAATTTACAGAGAGAAGGAAACTCAGTTGGTGGGGTCATCTTCAGAGAATGGATCAGACAAAACCGGTGAAAGAAATTTGGCAGGCAAAAACGCAAAGAAGAAAGAAGAAAGGTAGACCACGACAAACATGGGATAGAACACTAGGCAAAATAATCGAGAAAATGGGAACAACGTGGATAGAAGCAAGGACGCTGGCTAGAAATAAGAAGGAATGGGTCAAATTTGTACATAATATAAATGTATAGCAGTGATTAGTTAAATTTAAGAATAAGTTGTTTTTGTATTGTATTATAATGTAACATAATGTAATGTATTGTCGCCTTACACCACTATGTGGTAAAAAGGTTTTTTGAAAATATATAATATATATTATATATGTATATTATAATATATATATATATATATATATATATATATATATATATATATAAACATAAGATGTAGATCTTTGAAACACACTCAGTGATCAAAAGATCCAAGGCTAATGGTTTAACGACCACTCGTACGAAATCAAACAGATGAAATAGAGAATGTGGAAAAATCCCCTTACGAACAATTCACACATCCACCATTTCGGGCTGGGAAAAATTTTTCGAATAGAATCAAAGATCCAAACACCATTTCTTAGAAATGTGTTTCGCCCTCTTCAACCTCTCTGGGCTCATCGGTAAAGATGGGAGGTTGAATATCTTTAGACACATTCCAATCAAAAAACAACATTCGAAACCTAGACATAGAAGGTGCGTAAATCTACGGCAAATCCGACAATGACAGTCTCAAGTTTTAATTCCCTAATTACTTAAAGTAAGTAAAATATATGTTTAAAAACATAAGATGTAGATCTTTGAAACACACTCAGTGATCAAAAGATCCAAGGCTAATGGTTTAACGACCACTCGTACGAAATCAAACAGATGAAATAGAGAATGTGGAAAAATCCCCTTACGAACAATTCACACATCCACCATTTCGGGCTGGGAAAAATTTTTCGAATAGAATCAAAGATCCAAACACCAGTTCTTAGAAATGTGTTTCGCCCTCTTCAACCTCTCTGGGCTCATCGGTAAAGATGGGAGGTTGAATATCTTTAGACACATTCCAATCAAAAAACAACATTGGAAACCTAGACATAGAAGGTGCGTAAATCTACGGCAAATCCGACAATGACAGTCTCAAGTTTTAATTCCCTAATTACTTAAAGTAAGTAAAATATATGTTTAAAAACATAAGATGTAGATCTTTGAAACACACTCAGTGATCAAAAGATCCAAGGCTAATGGTTTAACGACCACTCGTACGAAATCAAACAGATGAAATAGAGAATGTGGAAAAATCCCCTTACGAACAATTCACACATCCACCATTTCGGGCTGGGAAAAATTTTTCGAATAAAATCAAAGATCCAAACACCAGTTCTTAGAAATGTGTTTCGCCCTCTTCAACCTCTCTGGTAATATATATATATATATATATATATATATATATATATATATATATATATATATATATATATATATATATACATATATTATTGTGTTTGCATTTTATCAATCAAAAGCAAAATAAAAATTGAATTAAATTTTTTTTTTAAATAACGCGGGCACATAAATTTGATACACCCTGTATACTGAGTTGTAAATATTTCTTAGAATGTAGTTTGGATGTAAGTGGATTTCTCTTTTAATGAGCTTTCCGATGAACCATTAAAGACTTTTGTGAATAATTAAAGTGAAAATAACGATGTATTTAGATTTAAAATGGAAAAAGATTGTTTAGTTTAGAGGTAATTATCAATTTCTAGAAAAGGGGTTTTATGGAGAAAGTTTGGAATTTTTGTATCTTTGTTTCAACACGAGTAAATATTGTATAGTTCTCAGAAAGTAATTAGGATGATCGGAATAATTTTGAGGGTGACTGTTTTGTTTGTCAAATGGAAAAGCCGATGTCTTTGGTTCTTGGCAATGTGGAAGGGGAAAAATGGATTGGATGATTGAGAGAGTTTGAAAGAGAAATTATTATGTTTTTGGCATCGCTAAGGAGCGGTTCGACGTTGTTAGTGGATAGATAGTTACCAGATACCAGTGGCTGTGGGATAGTGGAGAATAGTGTTGAAAAGTGGAACGAGAGACAGATCAAATTGAGACGAAATACCTCTTTGATTCTGTATTATTGTGAGAAGGAGAGCAGAGAATTTTTGGAGTTTGGTTTGAATCGAGTACGTGTCAAAAGAGACCCGGCTTGTTGGAGAATTGGTGCTGGTATGCTGATAGTTTTGAAGCTGGACAAAGGAGAGGGCTTGGATGAGTAGCCTTTAACATAGTCAACGAGGGAGAGCTGTTTTTGGGTCACGAGAAGACATCAGAGTGAGTGAAGCAAAAGGTCAGTCAATTTATGTGAAAGAGATTTTTATGTTCGGAAACTAAATTTTTGACTAAAAAGCATATGAATTAAAATTCCAATATTTCAAAAAGTAAATAGTAAATATAGGTAATCTTGCGAATACATAAATTTGTTTTGTTTAGTTTGTTTTACCAAAGTCATCGGGAACAAACCGATAAATTGTTTTTTTTAACTATAATAAATTTAAGTGGTAAAAATTTCATTCGGACATCTGTGTCCACAGGTTTTTAGATTCGATAGATTTCAAAGTATTGATTTTGATAAATAAAAGACAATTCTGTATTTTTATCTTAATATTTTGATTTCTTTCTTTTCCCTATTTTATCCCGATTAGGATCAACTAAGAGATACTGAACCCACGAAAGAAGATAAGTATAACGTGAGATAATTTGGATTTTTTTTATAGTATAAAAAGGCACCCTGAGATTTTTTATTCAATTTTTATGTATGATCTGTGACAATTAAATAATTAATCAAATAAATAATCATTAATATAAAATTAATAAGAAGCAGATCACAACAATATATATTATAATACCAATAGTAGTACCACTAGAGGTACCACAAATCAGATCGTGAATGGCCCGCCTAAGCGACTATGTCCAAAGGCTAACCCTTTGTAATTGGTTTCTGAACAATCTGAATAATAATGATGATGCATTAGGAAAATGTTGGTTTCATCTTTATGGGTACACAAATTCTCACAATATAAGGATATGGAGTGTGGAGTAGCTACTGCTATAAGCAAGTGGCGTATTGTAGGACCCATAAGAGATTCTAAATGCTGAAAGACACCGTCAAGAAATTTAAACTCCATTTATAAATCAACTGAGGGATGATGAATTACTAGAAGGATGTTTTCAGCAAGACGGGACTCAAATTCATACGACACTGCAAAATTTGAATTTTATTATGGACTTTTTCGACAATAGGGTCATAAGTTTAAATAAGCCTATTATATTCCCCATTGATCCTGTGATTTGACTCCCTGCGATTTATTTCTGTGGCCACATTTAAAAAATTCAATTTTTGGGAAATTCGAAAATGGAAAAAGAGGGTTTTATTACTTTATTTTTAGAGACCTGATATCTAAAAATGTCCAAATACTATTCTATTTTTACAGATGCCGTCTGGACTATTGTGATATGTTAGTACATACGATGATTGATGCGAATTTCAATCTCAAATCTCTTAGTCGTCCATACCTGGAAACAAAAAAATATAATTAGATATACATATTTTTAAGTAAAAAAAGAATAAACATTTACACTTTATATTTTTGCTCAAATAATAGACATAGACAACTCTTATCAACAATGCTAGAGATTTTCCAAACTAATTTAATGATTGTGTTCGAAATATGTAACCAGAATCAGTCATTATTTGATTACAAACTTATCATTTTCATTTATTCAGTTACTTGGAATATTGATTACGAATTGGGTCCCCGACAAATTGGCTCTTTCCAATGTGATATCAATTCGATCCCGTACTTTTTGTCTAATCTTATAATGTATGTGACAATTCGATCTCAACGACCTTACATCAGTGAATTGGAAGATGTTGAAGATTTTTAAGCACCACCAAACAAAATTGAAGTATTTTATCAATTTGTACAACCACATTAAACCACGTATATACAGTAAACCACGTATATATTGTATTAAAAGACTGATAACTAAATTATTAACATACTAATAACTAAATCTAAAAGGTTACAATAACCTTAATTGGTAAGGTCACAGCGAAAGGATATTCATTTAACATTCTGACAATATGGCGCCCTGTGAAAATGGAGGAAATATAGGTGAAGAGAAAGTAAAATTTTCGTGTTTAAAAAGCAATAATACACTCACCGGCAGAGAAAACGGGCACCCCAAAAAATAGGTCATTTTTAATGTCTTGTATTTGCTAAACCTGATGTCCGATTTAAGTAATTTTTTTAATATGTTATAGCCTTATTCTTTATCAATATCGCTGTAATAATATTGTTGCTAGACAGGTACATTGTCATTGTATACAGGGTGTACGAATCAAACTGTGTTTTTTTCTCAAACTTTGGAACACCCTGTGGAATGTTCTAGCTTTTATAAAATACTGAAATTATAACCAAACTATAGCCTCAGGTTTTCTTAACATTCTGTTTTTTGATTCATTCGCTTATATTGGATAATAAAAAAGTTAAGCACTTTAACAACTACCCCTGTTTTTCGTTAATACACGGTGTTTTTAAATAAGTACGGCAAACTTTAAGGGGTAATTCTGCATGATAAAATAATGACAGTTTGCTTTATAAACGTATGCCCGCAAATGCTTCGTTTCCGAGATAGGGGGTGTTGAAATTGTTCTTACAAACTGACAATTTATTTATTTCTCTAAAACGGTTTGTGATATGCAAATGAAATTTGGTAGATTTTAAGAGGTAGTTATTGCGCATTTTTTGGCATACAATTAAGAATTTTATATTCACCATTGGCGTGCATACGGGTATAAATATTTTAGATATATCCCGTATGCACGCCAATGGTGAATATAAAATTCTCAATTGTATGCCAAAAAATGCGCAATAACTAGCTCTTAAAATCTACCAAATTTCATTTGCATATCACAAACCGTTTTAGAGCAATAAATAAATCGTCAGTTTGTAAGAATAATTTCAACACCCCCTATCATCTCAGAAACGAAGTATTTGCGGGCATAAGTTTATAAAGCAAATTGTCATTATTTTATCATGCAGAATTACCCCTTAAAGCTTGCCGTACTTATTGAAAAACACCCTGTATTGACGAAAAACAGGGGTAGTTGTTAAAGTGCCTAACTTTTTTATTATCCAACATAAGCGAATGAATAAAAAAACAGAATGTTAAGAAAATCTGTGGCTATAGTTGGGTTTTAATTTTAGTATTTTATAAAAGCTAGAACATTCCACAGGGTGTTCCAAAGTTTGAGAAAAAAACACAGTTTGATTCGTACACCCTGTATACAATGACAATGCACCTGTCTAGCAACAATATTATTACAGCGATATTGATAAAGAATAAGGCTATAACATATTAAAAAATTACTTAAATCGGACATCAGGTTTAGGAAATACAAGACATTAAAAATGACCCATTTTTTGGGGTGCACGTTTTCTCTGCCGGTGAGTGTATAAATGCCATGATATGATTTGTATATTTATACAAAAAGAGGTTAGACATGTCAACAACCTAACTATAAACAACCAGATGGAAGGCCAAGTAGTGTATGTACTTAAGTATTTAAAAATTGTTCAAATAAATCTATTCTAACGTATTATAAAACTATTTAAAATTATTTTTTATTTAATAATAAAAGAAATGAAATAAAAGACGTTTAAAAATTGTTTAGATCTGGAACTTCTCCTTTTTCTCTCATTTATAAATTACTGTAAAACTAAGGGTTTTTTGCGATTATCTCGGTCAATGTATTTTAATTTAGAAACTCTCAAAATTAAAGAACCTTTTTTGGGATCTACAAATTTTATGTGAATCATTTTTCTCTAAAATGTATAAGAAACGTTTTATAGGCAAAAAATATTTTTTGACTTTTTAAGATTGTTAAAAACAGCTCTACGTCTTTACTGATTTTTCATCAACTACCTCTCATATACCTTTTACAATCTTCAAATAGCTGTATAAGATTTTTTCAGCTTTTTCTTCCTAGATTAGAGTAATACTGCGAGTAAACCGAGCTACTCTAATATTTTATTTCTGTTTTCTTATTATATTGTTTTTGTATGACAGCCTTCTATTTTGGTACATTTAATAATATACACACTGCATGTTAGGATGAGTCAAGTAAGAGAAAATAATCTTAAGACCTATTTCCTACATTCAACGGTTTATTTTCAGTACGAAGACCCATTCAGAAAATAAATATTGTCCTAGTTTTCTTTGCCAATGGTTTACAACACTGTCCTTTACTGTTGCTTAAGCAACCTTGATTCTTATTGATGATAGTCGTAAATTTGAAAAGGTCTTGCTAGTTTTATGGTACTAACTCTGATTTAATATTTCGAATGGTTGTGCTATTGCGATGTTAAAATTTTTTGTTTCTTCAATGCCGTTTGTTTAGTTTATATATATTAAACGGAAGAACCCCTTTTTACAATCACTAACCTATTTCAAAAAGTTCAGTGGCGTACTGAGCATGGTTCCGCGGGTTCCGTGGAACCAGAGACCGGGCCTCACAGGGGTCCGCTCTAGCGCCTTTTTTGCTTCTTTTATTTCTAACTTGATGTGGACATTTTGAACCACGCAAGTACCTACCTACACAGTACACACTAGGAAATCTAACTGCTTAATACATTTTAATTTTTGTGTACGTATTTCAATGGGCACAGACCAACTGAGTTGGTCAGTTGGTCTGTGCCCATTGAACTGGCAAGTACCTAGTATTTTCGAGCAGGGAAACATGTTGCCCTTTGAGCATGTATTCAAATAAATTTAAGAACATCGACTTGTAGTCACCATATTTTATTAAAATATAATATGTAAACCATAATGGGGTTACCACTTTAAGTAGTTCCAACTACTCTTATGCACTCTTACTCTTACTGTGCAGAATGCACTGAAGATGTTCTGAATCAGAACGAAAACGTTTTGCAATCTATTTGGATGACATTTTAGATAGTTTTTAATAAACGATTTCATAGCAGTACACAACTAAGTTTTTACTTCTGTATGAGTTATTTATTGTTCAATTTCTACCTTGTTTTGTTTTTGTTTATCTGTAAACTGACCATTGCAACTTGGATACTATAACAAAAATCATTCGTCTCAGAGACAAGACTAGGCCTAAGATCAAGTAAGTATAATAATTAGAAGAAGATATAAAGTATGTTTACAAAGCCGATTAGTGGATCTAATAAGATTTAGCATAAGCATGAACAATATGTTACATTAAACTTGAAATTATCCACTCATAGGGTTATAGTGCAAACTATATGCTTGTTAACAAAAGATATCGGAATAGTTTCAACAGTGTTAAAACCTACCCAGGCGCTGATATTCAATCTGACCACAATCCTTTAGTGGGCGTGTATAGAACCAAGTTAAAGAAAATACGCGGAAAAACTGTAAAAAAACATGACATGAGAAAACTGAAATGTAGCGAAGTAAAAGAAATAGTCTGCAAAACATTAAGTAGAAAATTCAAAGAAATCGATAATACAACGGAAAGCACAGAAGATAAGATAGAATCCCTTAATAAAACGATAGAAGACATTAAAGCCAATTTTACGAAGAACGAAGAAGGTAAGAATAAGACATGGATGACGACAGAGATTCTGCAACTAATGGAAGAAATAAGGAAAAACAACAACGATAACTCCATGCATAAAACATTACAGCGAGAGATACAGAGAAAGATCAGAGAAGCCAAACAGAAAGAACTGGAGAAAAAAATGCCAAGAAATCGAAATTTTGCAAAGTAAATACGACGACTTAAACGTGCATAAGAAGGTAAGAGAAATTACAGGCAAATGTAAAAACAGAAGAATAAGCAAACTTGTTAATGACAATGGAGAGATAATCGTGGACAAAGAGAGTATCAATAATACCTGGAAAAATTACAGACGAAATTTATTTTTTGATAAGAGGGAGAACCTAGTGGCAGAAATAAGAGCAGCCACAATATCACTAAAAGAAGGTAGAGCTCCAGGACCAGACGGAGTACAATCTGAATTTCTTAAACTTCTTGATGACAAATCTTTACGAATACTGTGTATAATCTTCAATAATATCTATGACACAGGCAATATCCTAAAAGATTGGCTAGTTTCAGAATTTATTACCTACCAAAGAAACAGGGAGCAAAAAAGTGCGGAGAATATAGGCTAATAAGTCTAATGAGCCATGCATTAAAACTTTTGCTTAAAATTATACATCGTAGAATATATAAGCTATGTGAAGAGAGAATACAAGACACACAGTTTGGATTCATGAAAAGGGTAGGTACAAGAGATGCACTGTTCAGTCTACAGTTTTTAGTCTTTAGTTTTTATTTCAAAGATGCAGAGATATGACTTGCGACATTTACACCTGCTTTGTGGACTACCAAAAAGCATTTGATACAGTTCAACACCGAAAAATGATTAATATTCTAACAAAAGCCCAAATGGATGATAAAGACCGACGTATAATACAAAATTTATACTGAAACCAATCAGCCACAGTAAGAACGAATCTTGGAGGTGAACCAACGGAAGCGATCCAGATTCTACGAGGCGTTAGACAAGGATGTATACTTTCACCTATATTATTTAATCTATATTCAGAGGAAATATTTAGTGAAGCCTTGGAAAATTGCGAACATGGAATACTTCTAAATGGAGAACGCCTAAACAACATCCGCTATGCAGACGACCCCGTTATTTTTGCAGACAGTTTGAACAGTTTACAGCAACTAATAAACAAAGTAAATGAAGTATAATAAGTGAAAGATTTGGACCTCAAGTAAATATATCAAAAACTAAATTTATGATCATCAGCAAAAATAAAATTAGAGACGCCCAACTACTTATCAATAATACACCAGTGGACCGAGTAAAACAGTATAACTATCTTGGAACAATAGAAACGAAGAATGGGATCACTCACAAGAAATAAAATGTAGAATAGAGAAGGCTAGGAGTGCATTCAATAACATGGCCAAACTCTTTAAAAGACACAACCTTAATCTGGAGATAAAAATAAGGCTCCTACGATGTTATATCTTTTCAATATTGTATTAAGGAGTTGAATCCTGGACACTCACTGAAGCAATGGAGAAAAAACTTAAAGCCTTCGAGATGTGGCTATACAGGTGAATCCTAAGGATATCATGGACGGACAAGATAACCAACGAGACCGTATTACGAAGAGTGGGCAAAGAAAGAGAGGTGATGTATACCATTAAAAGGAGAAAGTTAGAATATCTCGGACACATAATGAGAAACGGCACTAAATACAGATTACTAAAGGTAATCCTTCAAGGTAAAGTATTCGAAAAGAGAGGAATCGGGAGAAGAAGAATATCATGGTTAAAGAACCTGAGGAAAATGGTTCTCCACAACAACAACTAATCTATTTAAAGCATCAGTTAATAAAATAATTATAGCCAGAATGATTGCCAATATTCGAAACGAATAGGCACTAAAAGAAGAAGAAGGGTTATAGTGGCAGGATGATGGTAATAATTTTCTTAGATTCCAAAATGAGGGCTGAAATTCTTAAGAATTTAAAGGCCTATAAGAGCTCACTTAACAAGAAAAACATTCTGTGAGAGCGCGGCGATCAGTGCTGTACCGTTAAGCGTGCAATTATAATATCAAAAGTGGAGATACCGACCTACACACGCGAGAATCAATTTTGTCTAAAAGGCAAACGGCATTTATCTTACGCCTACATTGTTGTTATTCACCGACAGAACAGGGCGGAGTGCGTTAGGAAGGCAACAAACATTCATTGAGAAAATTCATAATCGTAAGTTTTACAAAACGGCTTAGCGACAATGAATGTAAAACAGGCAGGTCACTTCAAACAAAAAAATATTTAAGGAAGTGGTATTTTTTTAAAACCTGTAGCAACTAACAGTAAATAAAAGTATTTAGTAAAGATTTTATAGTTGACTTAATTGAAACAATTGTAATGTTGTAAAATATGTAGTCTTCTTCTTCTAATGGCACTACCAACCTTTGTAAGTCTTGGTCTGCTTAACAATGTTCTTCTATACTGCCCTGTCGGATACTTTCCTTCGCAACTGCCTGATGTTCATGTTTTTATTATCCCCCTTTTTTACGGGGCCTTCCATTTGTTCTATATCCTTGGGGCTTCCATCTCTGGATTACTTCGTAAAATACGTAACGTAAAATATATGTAGTATTAAAGCATAAAAAATGAGTTCTGTTTCCATAAAGTCGTAAGGGTGTCCATAATATCTGGATCCAGGGCCGCCGAGAGGGCGGTACAGCCGGTACATTTTACCGGGGCCCGGCGATGTAAGGGGCCCGGCGTCGACCAGCGGACCAGACCAAAGACGTAATTTTTCCCGTTTTTTTTGCTCTTCACTTTATGTCCATAATACGTTTAATTAATCCTCGCCTTTATTTAACATGGCCTTTAGTTGATTTAGTGTAAAATTTTAACAGCAATAAATCACAGAAGTCAAATGCTGCAGTGCAGTCAGATAACTATGGATATGGAGATTAAAAATATATCAGGGCTTCTTAGAAGATTTACAAAATATCAAAAATTGATTGAAGAATATAAAGTGTCAGAATCTAAACCGATCAGGTCTTCCATTGTTGAAGAATTTAAGTTAGTTACCAGCAATTATGGAATAAATCCAGACTTTGCATCAAATACAGAAAAGCGGCGCAAGAAGCCTGTGAGATTTTTTGATGATTGCCTGGGCCTAGTAGTGATGCGACTGATAATTTTGAACTATTGAATTTTGAACTGTGATCTATTTAATATATTGTCCTATTATAAGCAATTTAACCAGAATATTTAATGAGGCAAATGAAATTAATTCGCTATTTAACATTTTGTGGACATTCCGAGATGACGATGACGAGAATATTAAGAAAAGAATTGATATTATATTGCGCGAGTTTTATAAAAAAGACATCAGTGAAGAATTGATAGATAAAATGTTTCATTTGAGAGCGATATACCTACAAGGATAATATTGGTAAATCTCAACTTTCTCCAATTTTTTTCTTTACGTGCCATCTCCGCGACGAGGGTTGGCAATCGTCATTGCTATTCTAACTTTTGACACCACAGCCCGAAAGAGTCAGTTGAGCTGGATCCAAACCATTCTCTGAGATTTCTCTGCCAGGACATTTTTCTTCTACCTATGCTGTGCCTTCATTGAATCTTTCCCTGCAATTTCTCCAATAGATTTACGTTATTGCGTTAAGAATATTTTGCACAATGTCGGTGACAGTCACAGAAGCGAAAAGATCCTTTAGTTTTCTTTCTCGCATAAAGGATGTGATATCTACAATGAAACAGGATTGGTTAACTCGCCTATCAAATTTGTGCACTGAAAATGATTTATTAAACGTTTTCGAAAGTTATAGACATCAGAAAACTCGAAAAGCACCTGTATTATAAATATTTTCACTAATATAAATATAATCAAAATTTAATAAAATTTATATTTGAAATGTTTCTTATTAGATATTTTTACTATTGATAATTTTATTTCTATAAAAGTTGAACAATTTTTTTCGCTCTTCACTTTTTGTCGGGGGCCCGTTCGTCACTTCTTTGCCGGGGCCCGCTCATCCCTCTCGGCAGCCCTGTCTGGATCAAGTGTTTTACTGGATATTTATGTAGTTAAATGATAATTAGTGACATATATTTTAAACCAAAGTTAAAATGAATACCGACTTAAAGATTGTGATGATTTAATTTAAACTTTACGGCCGGAAAATTAATTGAAGAGATTATAAATATGACGTCTAGAAGTGAACAAAAAGAAAACCGAATACTTGTGCATTTGAGGACAACAAAAAGATCTCATGTTAGGCCATAGGCGTAACCAGGATGATCCTAAGGGCGGTTACAACTACCTGAAAGGAGGGGGGTTACAACTACTGGAAGGTCTCTGAGGGGTATGGTGTTACGCGTATAGAGCTCAAAGTACATCCCAATGGGGGGGGGGGTTATAACCCCCAAAACCCCCTGGTTACGCCTATGTGTTAGGCTGCACCTACAATGGATCCGTATTTCTCCGATCCGATCCGATGGGATCCGCAATCGAGAAGCAATCGGAGAAGCAATTCGACGTAGGTCGATATAGGATTGGATCGGAGAAATACGGATCCAACGTAGGTTCAGCCTTTGACGACATGGCCACGATAAAGCACTGGTATGACTACAAATATCTAGGTATTAATATCTCAAACGATGGAACATTAGAGAAAGACATAAGAGAAAGAAATACACCAGGTAGAAAATTCATCACAATGTTAAACAGCTTTTTTGGGACCAATCCATCAGCAAAGAAAACAAAAAGAGGATGCATGAGACTATAGTAACAAGTATCACACTGAGGTATGCCCCCTGAAAGAAAGAACACTCGCTGCACTGAGAGAGACGAAAATAGATTTTTGGAGAAAAGCCACAGGAAGATCGACAAGAGGGAGAATTATCAACGAACGCATTAGAGAAATAATAGGAATCAAACGAACAATCACCGATGACTTATCGACAAAACACCTTATCTGGTTGGGACATATACAAAAATACTAAAATGGCAACCAGAAGGAAAGAGAAAACGAGGTAGACCGAGAAAAAGTGACGGAGAGACGGAATAGACAAAAGAGTTGAAAGAAAGAAACAGGATCCATGGAACAACCGGAAGTCATGGAACAACAAAAGTGGCGATTGGAAGTCGAAATACGGCGGAGAACGTTATAAACCGACATAGTAGTAATGAGTAGTAGCGTGTAGTCAGGCGCGGATACAGAGGGGGGTCAACGGGTCCATGGACCCCACTATTATATTTAGTCTATAACTATTTTTTTATTATTTATTATTTTTTTCTGTCAACCAGAGCTCAATTCTTTTGATACCGTAGGTATCTGAGATGACTGAATTTTATCCTTAGAGTAAGCGTGAGTCGTATGGCTAAATCTGGGCAATAAAATATTTGCGGTACGTCTGACCCCCCCCCCCTATTAAGAATTTCTAGATCCGCGCCTGCGTGCAGTAGTAGTAGTAAAATAAATACCGGTTCTCGAGAAAGTTCTCGATCCTTAAAGGTTCTCGATCCTTAAAGGTCCTCGATTTTGAAAGAATTCGATTCCGCCCATCACTAGTTATAAACAAAAAGAAATATCTTGAACTAGGAATTAGAAGAAAAGCACAACACTTTTAGGCTTTTAGTAAGAAGTTTTGAAATAGGGAACTTGCATATATTTTTAAATATTAAAATAATATTAAAAAATATAAGGTAACATGATCTTAAAACGCATGCATGCAAAAAATCAAATATTTTTAACTCAAACGCTTATTACGCGGCTTTGAAAATGCTATAAAATTGAAATTTCTTCAAAGACGCGTAAACGGGTCTGACGTCACGACCCACGGTCTACCTGCCATCGACAACAAAACTGCTAGGATATTTTTCGAAAATATTATTTATAAATTCATTCACATTCACTTAAAACTTATGTAGAAGTCGACTGTATAAATAAAAGTTCAAAAGAAAGAAAGGTTGTTTTGGGGATTGTATTAATTCCATTTTAATCGTATTTAATTGGAAATTCCAAGGTATTATTTGTGTTCTGGTAGGTATAGTTCATAATCAGTTTATTTAGTTTCAAATTGAAATTATTGACCACGTGTTAAGACAAATAAGTAAGCATTATTGATAAGCATGTTTATATTGTTTATAACAATAGGTTTTAATTACTCTTACTTTTATTACTAAAAGTATAGTATTGTATTGTTTATTTTTAAGTTTTTTCCTTTCTTCTTTGTTATGAATCCAAAATATTTATAAATGATAAGTTTTAGTTTTTTGAAGTGAAAACTTCTTTAGGGACGTTGTGCACTTTTTGGATAGGGGAAAAAGCGTTGAATTCGCGACCGTAATCGCGACCGTCATCGCTTATGCTATATATATTATGTGTATGTATATATAAATAATTGTGTAGAGGTATTTAAATTTAAAATAAATGTAAAACATATTTTAAGATGGGGAAAAAGGATTTATTTGGCGACCGTCATCGCGACCGTCATTTCTTCGGCGAAATAAATTTTGTACGTATGTATATTACGTGTATGTATATATAAATTGTACAGAAATATTTAAATTTAAAATAAATGTAAAACCTATTTTTGGATTGGGAATAAGAATTTTTTTGGCGACCGTCATCGCGACCGTCATCTCTTCGGTGAAATAAATTTTGTACGTATATTTATTATGTGTATGTAAGTATATATTAATTGTGTAAAAATATTTAAATTTAAAATAAATGTAAAATCTATTTTAGGATGGGGAGAAAGGATTATTTCGCGACTGTCATCGCGACCGTTATCGCTTCGACGAAATAAATTTTGTACGTATATTATTATAATGTACGTATAATAATGGTAATATTATTGAAGTGAAAACTTCTTTAAGGACGTTGTGCACTTTATAGATGGGAAAAAAGCATTGAATTCGCGACCGTCATCGCTTCGGCGAAATAAATTTTGTACGTATATGTATATTATTATGTGTATGTATATATAAATATTGTAGAAGGCACGCAACGCGTATATAATATTGGAATAACAAATATTTTTGGATGGGGATAAAGAATTGATTTCGCGACCGTCATCGTTTAGTCGAAATAAATTTTGTATATATATATATATATATATATATATATATATATTATCTTCTTTTTCAGCCTGTTTACATCCACTCCTTGCTTTGATGTCGTCTAGCCATCGTCATTGATTAATAAGTACAGGAATATTTATAATCAATGCCATCGTTTTTGTGGTCTTCCTCTACTAAGACTGTGCTCGCGTTGTCTCCAATGTACAATGTTTCTCGTTCACGTTTCGTTGTTTTGTCGTGCCACGTGTCCTACCCAGGTCCGTTTCATTTGCATTTCAATTCTTCCAATTACATATTCCACTTTCGTCCTGCATCGCACGTTCTCATTTTGTATATGTTCCCTTAGAGATACCCCTAACATAGCTCGTTTGATCGCCCTCTGTGTCGTTCTTAATCTACTGGCTGATACCTCTGTAAGTGTCATCCTCTCCATTATGTAGGTCATAATTGGTGGAATACAATACAACTGTTGAATACTCTTTTCTTTAGATTTATTGGTATCTTCTTGTTCTTCAACACATCACTGAGTCTTGCTACTGCTGCCCAAGTCATTCGGATTCTTCTAGTTATTTCTGCCGTTTGATTCTGTTTGCCTAATTTTATCGTGTGCTCTAGGTATATATACTTTTCGACACTTTCGGCACAGTATATAGAGATTCCCTCTTTATACTGTGCTTTCGGTATCACTTCCATCTAAGTCGATTGTGATATATTGATTTGTCATCACTTTTGTTTTATTTGTTTTTGTACTAACTTCTCTCTCCGTTCTTATTTTGCTTGTTGTTAGACCATTCTGATACATTTATTTGCATAGTTGCATTGTCGTATATGTATTTGAGGAGTATTCTATATCTATAATCAATCCTTGCGTTATTCATTCCTTCTAATACGGCCCAGAGTTCTATGGAATCGAATGCCTTATCGTAATCCACAAATGCCAAATCAAGAGGTTCATTGTATTCGTTGCACTTTTCGATAAGTGTCGTTATTGTCTGTAGGTGTTCTATGGTACTATGTCAACAGGCTGGTAACTATCGAATTTATTTGATAGCCTGTTGGTAATTATTTTGGTAAGCATTCTGTACGGATGTGGCAACGGGCTTATTGGTTTGAAATTTTCGCTTTTGTGGGACCTACATATTAGGTGTATGTATATATAAATAGTATAGGACGCACGCAACGCGTGTATAATATATGTATAGAACTTCTTTTTGGATTGAGAAAAGGCATTGAATTCGCAACCGTCATCGCTACGGCGAGATATTAGTAATTTATATACTATAGGTTGAATTGCATATAAGTTCGACCGAAGTTATAATGGTTGGAGGAGGGATAGAGTGTGTACCCGAAGGAGCGTGCTTCGTAAAAGTTTTCACTTCTGTCGGCACTCCCACGAGTGCCCTAATTTTTTTTTTATTACAAAATATTACGACTGAAATATCTGTATTCGGAAATTTAATTATAATAAGGGACGAACGTTTTGGATTTAAAAAGTTGTGTTGTTAGAAAATCGGGACCGAGAGCTAAAATCTAATCTATCAACCAAATAACCAATGCACAAGTACAGTTGCAAATGTTTCTATTTAAAAAATAAGTGCTTTTTGCGTAGCAGATACAGACTTTGAAAGTAATTTAAAATTTACTTATATTTGGATAGAATATGACGCAGGTCTTATTGACAGTTTGATTAGTATAGCACAAGACTTTTGGAGTGTAAATATTTTCCCCACTTGGTTCTGCTAATTATTAAAAATAAATGGAATAAAACTTTGATAAAATAAAGTTTTATCCATAAAATATTTTTTATTTCTTTATGTGAGAATGAAATTCAAATTTTAAACTAAATATATACCTATTTATATATTTTAATAAAACATCCTTTCCTTTTATAAGTACCTAATTTTTTAGTAGTATCTATGTACTTACATAACTTTATAATATAATTTGGCATTTGAGATACTTAGGTTGTAAAATAAAAATGTATTAGTCGAGGCATTGAAGGATTGAAGTGTCGATTTTTTTGCAGTAAGACGGATTTTAATGCGGATTAGTGCGTTGGATTCGTGAGAATGTCAGGAAATTTTGTGAACTAATGTAATGAATAAGAAATCTCAAACTGAATTTGTGCATAAGAAAAATGCATTTCAAAAGTGCATTTTGAAATAAGCAATTATTATAAATTTGCAACTCGGTAAATTTTCTTACTCGGGGGTTTTTGGGGTCGCTGAAAACGAATATGAGGTCGGCGAGAGTGTGCAAACTACCTGGTGCCTGCAGCGGGTGTAATAAAGGTCTTCCTCTAGAGTATTATGGTAATTTGTTAAATAATTGGCCCAAACTTGTAACTCGGGGGTTTTTGGGGTCGCTGAAAATGAATATGAGGTCGGCGAGAGTGTGCAAACTACCTGGTGCCTGCAGCGGGTGTAATAAACGTCTTCCTCTGGAGTATTATGGTAATTTATCATATAATTGGCTTAAACTCGTTATTCGGGGGTTTTTGGGGTAATCTATTTTCTTCGATGTAACTATAGTGATCGAAAAGGGTGGTTTTTTTTATTATAAATAAACATAATTTTTTTATTAATATAATATATTTATGGTTAAAAAAGTTCATTATACAAAATTTATCGTAATTTATCTTTAAAATCCATTTTATTCATCATTATCATCTTCTTCTTCGTTATTGCCTTCCTCTCTCGAGTCCAATGCAATATTTGTGCAATCAGAGCCTGCACAATTTTTGCAGGCGAAATTACAAACTAACCCATGCTTCCTGCACCCGCATGAGTTGCCGCAGTCTGACTTACAACTACAGAATATTAAATTTAAAATGTTTGGAGGACCAGGTGGCTGAGTTATTCTAACTGGAATTAATACATTATTTTGTAATTCCCATCCCCAATCGGTTGGGTTCATGTTACTGTTCTCTCCATGCAGCCAAATTTGTGTTTGTAAATATACCCTTTTTAAATGCTGGGTAAATGCATCAACAGATGAAAGAATTTTTCTAATCAACTATTTTCAATGGGAAATAAGCCACAATTTTACCAAAAAAATGATTTTATTAACGTTTCGAAGCCCAAATCGGGTTTCGTTGTCAAAATACATTTTGACAACGAAACCCGATTTGAGCCTCGAAACTTTAATAAAATCATTTTTCTACAACCGTGTTAAAAATGCATATTTTAGCACTCCATACGAGCGTTAAAAATGCTACTTTAAGGCACTAGTGCTTTAAAATTTTTATGGCATTGCAGTTCGTGTTGACCGTATAGGCAATTTTGATGTAATGGCAAAAAAATATAAAAATGGAATGTCAGTCAAGTTCAAGCAAAAGTTTTTGTAGATATTGTCCTGTAATTACGTTTGTAGGAAAAATATTGTATGATATGCGTGTTAAGAAGTACATTTTTAAGACACTCATGTGAATTGCAGAACTCGCTTCGCTCATTCTGCAAACTTTCACATCCGTGCCTTAAACGTGAACACTTATATCATAAATAACTATTTGTTGGTAAAATTGTGGCTTATTTCCCATTGAAAATAGTTGATTATAAAAATGCCATAAGGAAATAGCTTCAGAACAACATTAAGAATTTTTCCAATGACAATATTTTGATTTTTGGCAATAGCCATTAAGTACATTCTGTATCGGTAAGTTTCAGCTATTTGGATATTACTCAGTTTAAACTGCTCAGAAATATTCGGTTTCCTGAAACTTATCGGGGCATTGTACATAGCCATAAGAATTTGGCAGCAGTGGTCAATAATTTCATTACGGGGTACAACATACAGTAAACCAAATGTGCTTGAGAGTCTGGCAAAACCTCTGGAATAGAACAAACTCAAAACTCCATAATATTTAACCCAGAATACCTGCCTTAAAAATACCAGCACTTTGTAGAAGGGACAAAGTTGTCATGAGAAGACTAAGAATTGGACATTGCCGTCTTACACATGGTTACCTGATGAGCCAGGTAACCATGTCCTCCTTGGTGTCATACCTGCAACACTCGTGTCACTGTCAAACACATACTAGTTGAGTGCCAGCTATACACGAACACCCGAAGACAACATAAACTGGATGAAGACCAAACCACCACTCAGTGATAATAGTAACTTTAATGATGTGATAATGTTTCTCAAAGACTCTCGGTTATACTACGCCATATAAATGTTGTTTTTTATCATTTTGCTGATATTGTAATTTCTTAATTTAAATTCTTAATTTTCTTAATTCTTGTAATTTAAACATATTGTAAACCTTACTTTTGTAACCGTGTCAGGCCTGCGTTGCTGAGACACGTTGATTTAAATAAAAAAAATATTTTTTACACTTCTTTATAATAAATTATTTAAATAACAGGAAAACAAAATAAGAAAAAAAAGTGTTCTGTTATGCTTACAGTGTAACCGTTATATTAGTGTATACAAACGTGTGAGAGAAAAAGGCAATAAATCCTACATGAAATTAGTCAAGAATATATCAATACTGCCAACATAATTTTAAGCGCCAAATTTAAAAAAAATGGAGATCCTGAACAAAATAATCATGTTTTTTTATAATATCCTATGAAATTAGAATTTAGTCTTTGCGATATTTATTTTCAGTGACCCCAAAGACCCCCAAGTAATAAGTTTAAGCCAATTATTTAACAAAGCACCATAATAGTCCAGAGGAAGACGTTTATTTCACCTGCTGCAGGCACCAGGTAGTTTGCACACTCTCGCCGACCTCATATTCGTTTTCAGCGACCCCAAAAACCCCCCGAGTAAGAAAATTTACCGAGTTGCAAATTTATAATAATTGCCTATTTCAAAATGCAGTTTTAAAATGCATTTTTCTTATGCACAAATGCAATTTTAGATTTCTTATTCATTACATTAGTTCACAAAATTTTCTGGCATTCTCACGAATCCAACGCACCAACTGCATTAAAATCGTCTTACTGCGCCAAAAATCGACAGTAAGGCCTTTTTTGTGCTTCAATGCCTCGACTATATTTCCGTAAACTAAATACAATAATATAAATAAATAAAAATCTTTAAAACTTAAAAATATTGTCTTCACAGTTCACGTCTGGCACTAGCCAAACGAGAACATCACTGTCAACATCACTGAGTGAACACTGTCAAACATCATGGTTGGTGACGTCAGACCCAAGAGCAGGCTTTTGAAGTTGTTTGAAATGGTAAATTTTGGCGCGCAACTATTATCAGTTATTGTACGTAAACTATTAATTGTTAAGACTCTCCGAGTCTCTGAGAGACTCTCTGATTTTGAACATAATATTTTTAAACATAAATATTAACAATTTTATGCAAAAATATTTTTATGTGCAAGTTCCCTATTGTTTCCTTGTGGCATATCTAATTTAAATATTAAATATTATGTTTAAGCGATTAAGCCGCAGTTAAGATGGGGATGAGGGCTGCTTGTTTGATTTTTCTTTTTCGTGTCTGTTTTTTAATGACTATTGATCCATCTTTCCATTGTTGTTCAAATATTTACAACGACTAGAGAACCACCCGAATATGTTAGCGTTAAATCTATTGGACAATAGTCAACAAATGAGACGCCTTAAGCAAAAATTACCATTTGATTTATCATTCTTGACTTAAGAATCACTTATTGTAATCGTAATTGTAATATTTATGAAGAGTAAATATTTATTGAAATATTTCTCTTCGCGCCAATATTGTAGTCAACAAATGTGTTTATGGTTTAGTTTTGACTGATTGCACAGTAAACCAACAATAAAATAGTATATTGTGCAACAAGTGCAGAAAGGTATAATACTAATTTCTCATACTAATCATACTAATCATACTAATCATACTAATTTCTCACGAGTTTTAAAAGTTGCGGTACGAGCGCAAACGAGTGCCGCAATTCAAACGAGTGAGAAATTACCTTTCTGCACGTGTTACACACTATACTTTTTCTACAACTACAGTTTTTGTTAAAAATAAAAATCACAATTTCCAGACGAAGATTTATTATAATAATAAACTATAAATTTTAAACTATATTTAATTAATACTAATCAATTTAAATTCCTTATACCTAAACAAACTAAACAGTAATCAGTTAAAAAATTAATGCACTGCCTTAATTTGTTTGAATTTAAACTATTTTAAATAAATTATTACAAAATAATGTCACATTTGACGTTATATTTATGCAGTCACGGATTTACACCAGACATACTTCATTCGACGTATCTTGCTGAGGTTGCTAAATCCTTATTGAATAATTGATAATTAAATTATAAAATGTTTATAAAGAATAAAATTGTAAAATAAAACAGTTGTAACATCCATAATTTAATTTCTATTCGATAACGAATCTATTCTAAGTATAATAATTGTCTTACAAGTTGTATATTTGTCTACATTTTAACCACAGATGTAAACAGAATATATAACGTTACTAAGAATGAGGTAGTCATTTGTAAAATACCAAATTAGACCAGGGCGCATCTGTAAAAATATTAGTACATTTGGACGTTGAGAGGTGACTCAATTTTTTTTGCAGAAATTGCTTGAGAATAACTCAGATAATAATATTTGAGTTATCCTCCCTCTCAAAAAGGTCCGGAACATTGTTTAAATAGTCAAAATGTCAAAAAATGAAGGAAAAATTCGATATTTTTCTTCGTTTTTTGATTATAACTTTAAAAGTATTCATTTCCCAGAAAAGTTGTACTAACATAAAAGTTGCGTAATTAAATTTCCTACAATATAGAATTGGCTAAAAATTTAACAAATAGTCACCCTTGTTGCAAAATAGAAATAATTGCGAAAAAAATCATTCAAAAACAAGTATTCGCATTTTACGTTTTTCAACCATTAATGCTACACTTAGGACCTTCATATTTCACCAAGAAAAACTTTATGATACAGTAAAACAATACTGTAAATTTCATTAAGATCGGTTCAACAGATTTTGCAATCCAGCTTTCGCAAAAAAAATTCATTTTTTCAAAATGTTACAGAATTGAAAATAAAGGAGATAGCAGGTTGAAATTTTTTTTTGCGTATAGAAATGTACTGTACCTTTCATTTGCAATTTGCAAAATTAATATCGATTAACTACCACGGCGTCAGGAATTTTTTTAAATAAACATTAATTATTGGTGCTACGCGCAGGACAGCGGATTGTTTGCTCTGATTGGCATTCCAATGACCTTTGATAATGATTGATACATTTTAATTTTTATTACATTTCGATATAAATAAATAAATTTGTTTATTGCAAAATAAAAACACATACTCCATCCTTTGAAATAACACTTTTTTTAGCAAACACTTTCTTTGTTCATATATTTTAACTTAGAGAATAAAAGTTTATTATTTTTAAACATATGCAATTGTTTAAACAATATTTCACAAACAATAATAAAATTCGTTTGATTTTTGTGGAATTAAAATATTAAAATACAACAAAATATAGAGTAAGAAAATAATATATCAGATAAAGATTGGAAGAAATTTTTGTGGAAATCAACTTGTGCGAATCGAACAACGCTGTCCTGCGCGTAGCACCAAAAATTAATGTTTATTTCAAAAATTTCCTGACGCCGTGGTAATTAATCGATTTTAATTTTGCAAATTGTAAATGAAAGGTACAGTACACTTCTATAAGCAAAGAAAATTCAACTTGCTATCTGCTTTATTTTCAGTCCTGCAACATTTTAAAAAAATGAATTTTTTTTGCGAAAGCTGAATTGCAAAATTTATTATGCAAAATCTATTAAACCGATCTTAATGAAATTTACAGTGTCCTTTTACTATATCATAAAGTTTTTTTGGGTAAAACATGAAGGTCCTAAGTGTAGTATAAATGGTTGAAAAACGTAAAATGCGAATACTTGTTTTTGTATGGTTTTTTTCGCAATTATTGCTATTTTGCAACAAGGATGATTATTTTTTAAATGTTTAACAAATTCTATATTGTAGGAAATTTAATAACGCAACTTTTATGTTAGTATAACTTTTCTCAAAAATGAATAGTTTTAAAGTTATAATCAAAAATCCAATAAAAAAATCGAATTTTTCCTTCATATTTTGACATTTTGATTATTTAAACAATGTTCCGGACCATTTTGAGTGGGAGGATAACTCAAACATTATTATTTGAGTTATTTTCAAGCAATTTCTGCAAAAAAATTTGAGTCACCTCTCAACATCCATCTCAAAACATATGCGCCCTGGACTAATTGTAAAGTTCAAAAATAATGTGTTAAAGTAGCGAATTTTGCAGATTTCACGGACATGAGTTAAATCGGTTCTTTTTTGAAAAGCACTATTAAATCTAATATCTTAAATAAAACCGTTTTATCTAAACATGTTATAATTATATTTATGATGTTATTGTGGAATGTAATGGCACTGTGCAGAAAAGAACTTTCCGGTACAGAAACGTCACTTTCCGGCACAGGAACGTCACTTTTCTGCACACTAATGTCATAAATCTTATACTGTGAGAAAATATCAACTTTGTTAACATACAACTGTGCAGAAAAGTGCACTTTGAATAGTGGTTGTAGAAAATAATCTTTCCGTTGTACTCTGTGGTCATTATAAGTTTTTTTTTATGTAAGCTTCAGGACCGCGCCATCCACGTGTGCGGCGCACACAGACGCCAGCAATTAAGGGGCGCCACTAGAGTTGTTACAAAAATTTTACGCAGGTCAAAACAACACTTACCCATTTAACGACCTTGCATATCTCAACTTCAAAGGTAGGTAAATTACGTATTGATTTATACAATCTGCATAAACAAGGAAAATCCGTTCCAGCAGAATTTATGCTTTAAAGCCATTGCACAAAAATTTGATAGAAATGTGCTTTATACATTCGGATAAAGGGCCAGGCAACACTCCTTATGGAAAAGTGGTCCCGGTCAAATTTGATGAAAGTTTGGTCAATCATACTTCTTGATGTGTAGATTAAAAAAGTCCATGGCACCTGGGTCTGAATAACTACTATTCTCGAGTTACAGCCTTCTGAAATTATTGGATTCGGGTGCTGGGTTTACGTCAAGTGCACTAATTTACGGTCAAGTGAACGAAAATATTTATTATTAGAAGAAGAGAAACTCATGTTCTTCATACATACTTGCGTGTTGTATATGAATTTGTGGTCAAAAATAGTTGGATCGTATTTTAGTCTTCAGAAAACCTCCGAAAAGTCTTCAGAAAACTAAAGAAGTGCGGTATAAAATGTGCTGCTAGATCGATATAAGCATTATCATATTTTCATGAATGCTTCTCAGTTATGCAATACCAGCAAAACCGCAGTTCGGCTTTATCTTTACAAAACTACTGAACAGTGGCGGATCTAGGGGGGATAGGGGTAATTCCACCGGTAACATGTTCCAGAATTAATGAAATAACTTTATTTAACGAAAATGAACGAGATGGAGCCATCAAAACACATTTATAACCAAATAGTGGATAGTGTGATGAAAAGACGTAAGACCAGAGCACGGGCGCCCATAAACAAATTTTTAGGGGGTGACAAACGTGAAAATGTTGCAGATTATATTTTGTATACTTTGAATAACCATATATAATTCAAAGCCCCCGAAAAGACAGGGAGGTCACGCCTCCCCCTGCCCACGGGTATGGGCGCCCATGGCCCAGAGTACGATTTAAGGACCAGAGAAGATGAGTTACGGGTGTTAAGAGTACGAAATTGGAGAACCAAGGCGGAGGATAGAATGGAATGGAAGCTGATTCTCGAACAGACCGAGGTCCACCAGGGGTTCTACAGCCAATGATGTTGAGCTTTTTAATACAAAATATTATGGAGAAAAATTTTGTAGGGTTATTTTTATAACACCTATAATATTCATACTTAGGTATAATCATATAGAAGAAATGGTCAATGGAGAAGGCTTCATAAACATGATTTTGCTAACTTTCCTGTTTTCGATTTAGACTACCTAAAAGACCTTACGATTGGGATATATCAAATTAAACTGGCACCATCTTACATACAAGATAAAATAATAAGAGGAAATGACGAAGAGTCTCAAATTGATAAGAATATGGATGAACCGGGATTCATAAGAGTTCGAATATTTTCTAGGTTTCGGCAAGCTACAAAACACCAAGTATTCATTTCCTATACAGTTGATGAAGATAATGATGAAGATGTGCCTGTAGAAGAACCGATTAACGGGTACTATTGTACCTGTTAATCTGGTGCGAGAACTGTAGGTACTTGTGCTCATATCACCAGTGTGTTATGGTTTTTAAGCTTTGCAAGACATCAACCCAATGTTAAGTATCCTGATAGGTCGTTAGTTAACACGACGTATCTTGCATCTAACCGAAATCAGCAAAATGTTAACATACGAATAGTCGAAGATTATTTAAACCCGATTTTTCCATAGACAATTGGAATTAATATTTAGCATTTACAAACTACCATTTACTTTATTTTTTTTTTGTATTGAAATCAAGTCCATGTTTTCTACCTGTCTTATATCTGATATGCGGCACAAGTTTCATGTCAACTAATGTATTTTTTTATGTTTCAACAATGTTTTCTTTAATTATTCTGGAACATGTTACGAGTGGAATTACCCCCATCCCCCCTAGATCCGCCACTGTTCAGTAGTTTTCTAAAGATAAGGCGGAACTGTAGTTTTGCTGGTATTCCATAACTGAGAAGCATTCATGAAAACATGATAATGCTTATATCGATCTAGCAGCACCTTTTATACCGCACTTCTTTAGTTTTCTGAAGACTTTTCGGAGGTTTTCTGAAGACTAAAATACGATCCAACTATTGTTGACCACGAATTCATATACAACACGCAAGTATGTATGAAGAACATGAGTTTCTATTCTTCTAATAATAAATATTTTCGTTCACTTGACCGTAAATTAGTGCATTTAACGTAAACCGAGCACTCGAATCCAATAACTACAGAAGGCTGTAACTCGAGAATAGTAGTTATTCAGACCCAGGTGCCATGGACTTTTTTAATCTACACATGAAGAAGTATCATTGACCAAACTTTCATCAAATTTGACCGGGACCACTTTTCCATAAGGAGTGTTGCCTGGTCCTTTGATCTTAATTTAAAATATCAAGCTAGATATTTAGGAGATAAAATATCAACATTTACAGTCATATGCCCAGTCCACATATAGATATGGTATGAAGTTCTGATGAAAGTTAACTTCGTTATCAAAGTTTTACAATAAAAAACAATGAATATGCAGCCTATTTTAAATGCTTTACAAGAGTTAAGGACAGGTTCAAAATTTAGCGCCAATGTGTTTTAAATTCATTTATTTTTTTTTAAATTCTGAGAAAATTAATAGGTGTTTTTGAAAAAATTAAACCTAAAATGAAAGATTGCATTATTACTGAGGGCCGAAAGTTCCTGAAAACTCTATAATGTTTACAGGGGTAAAAAAAATTTAGTGTGATTTTTAATTTCAAATATCTCAAACTTTTTGGTTATTCTAAGGGACTTTCTGCACTCGGTAATAATGTAATCTTCCATTCTGCGTTTAAATTTTTTAAAAATTCTTATTAGTTTTCTCAGAATTCGAAAAAAATTAATTAGGTAATTTAAAACACATTGGAGCGAAATTTTGTGCCTACGCCCATAATAATGCAATAACAATTCTTGCTATAGTTTCGGATAGATAGCAAAGTTAATGATGTTATTACTATAGTAAATGAAACTGCAGAGAAACTTGATGTGGAGCCCAGTTTTCAACCAGACACACAGTTCGGCGTCAGAAAAAAAGCAAACAGTTCGATTACGAACATAAAGACGAACCGATTTTGTATCCTAAAATGTCATACAAAGTTCATTTCTTTTATTGTGTTCTCAACCAATCATTAATTTCAGTAAATGAAAGATTTTCCATATTGGAAAATCCTGTTGATTCTTTCAGATTTTTATATAATTTAAACGACAGTACAGAACACTCACAATTAAAATTTTTGTGTAGAAATTTGTAAAAAAAATGAGATAATAGGGGGAGATGATTTAATTGAAGAAATTATACAGCTTCAGCCTATGTTAAAAGAATTAAATAATGTTTGTAAAATTTTAAAATATATTTGTAAACGAATTTGGCCTCACTCTGCCCATATCTGATGCCACTGCTGAGTGATCTTTTTATAAACTGAAACTTAAAAAATTATTTGATATCGACCATCAGTCAAGGGAGGTTGATAAATTTATCTACCATTTTTATAGAGTCGTCAGTATTAAATCAAATTGATATTCACCATATTATAAACAGATTTTTCAAACTGAAGACGCGAAAAGTTAATTTTTTATAAAGTAGCTAAGTATTTCATGTTTCCTATCTTCCTATTGTTTAGATTTTTATGCTGTTATGCCAAAGATAGATTTTTACTTAATTATTTTAACTTAACTTTATTTTCCTCTTGCATGTGTAAGAGTTTTTATTAATTTTTTTTTGGTTACAATAAATAATTGTTCATTTTGGGCGCCATTAAATGTTTTGCACACAGGCGCTACCACGTGCTGGCACGGCACTGGTAAGCTTCATGCTACTTAGCATTTCGCAACGCTGTCCCCTCATTACGTGTCCCAGATAGTGTAACTTTCTTATTTTTATTGTGTTTATTATTTCGCATTCTTTTCCCATTTCTCGCAATACTTCCGTCTTTCATGCTAGTTTTCTTCTGTGTCCATACTATTCAGAAGCATCCTTCTGTAACACCATGTTTAAAATGACTAGCTTATTTATGTGTTCTTGCTTCAATGTCCAAGTTTGGGTTGGTTTTCTCTAAACTTTGGTTGCATATCCTATATCCTCCTTTGTGACTAGCACATCTAGAAAAAGATGTGAATTATTGTTTTATTGTTCCATGGTGAATTTGATGGATTCTTCTTTATTGTTGATTTCCATCAGAAATTTATTCAATGCTTCTGATTTTGGCTTCTAATGGACATCAACAATAAAAAGAACTAATCAAATCCGCCATAGAAAAAGAAACCGACAATTCAATTCCTTTCCTGGATCAATGACAAGGATAATAATTATTCCTTGATTATTTTTTAATGGAAATGTCGAATAAAAAATTTATTTTACAATTACATGTCGTTTGCGAAAAACCGTTTGATAAGAGTTATGTAATTGGTATAATACGTATCTAACATAAATTACAGTTTACCAGTTTCTTCCAGATTTTCTTCAGTAATAAAACTCACGATTAAAAGTTCAATCAATAAATTTAACTCTTTTATTATTCATGCTATTCTTCTAACGTTTCCTTTTATACCAAAGAAATGTCTTACATTAATCAAAAATAAATTCAAAAGAAAAATCTACATGTGCAGTCCTCACTCAGTTATAAAAATTAAACAATTTGTAAAGTGACATGACACGACTAAACACGAAGCAGAACATAATGACTGGACTTTTTTTGAGCATTAACTCATATTTTAGTTAACCGGATGTCGCTGTACAATAATAGAACTTTAGGAAAAAAGGACAAGAAATAAAAATAACCTCGTTGCTCTGCACACGTTTTTAATTAGTTTCAAATTTAGGTTCATTGGCGTTACTTGAACCAAATAAACTATCAAAACCTGATCGATAATATACAAAAGATAGAATACGATACAAGAGATATCGACGAAAGGTAGAATATGAGAGGGTAAGTAAAATCAGAAAAGTTTCATTACGAAGTTGATGATAATATTACTATAAACGATCAGTTTCAAATTTAGGTTCATTGGCGTTACTTGAACCAAATAAACTATCAAAACCTGATCGATAATATACAAAAGATAGAATACGATACAAGAGATATCGACGAAAGGTAGAATATGAGAGGGTAAGTAAAATCAGAAAAGTTTCATTACGAAGTTGATGATAATATTACTATAAACGATCATAACTTTGAAGTGGTTAAAGAATTTAAATATCTAGGAGCAACAATCACCAATGGCAACAAATAGATCGAGAAGTTGAAACACGAATAATGGCAGGAAACAAATCTTTCTTTGTAATGTAACATCTAATTAAGTCAAAGCTTCTCTCACGAGGTGCAAAAATCCAGATATATAAGACCACAATACGACCAGCAGTGGAGTACGGAAGCGAAACATGGACGCTAACAAAGAGAAGTAAATAAATTGCTGGTGTGAGAACGTAAATCCTTCGAATGATATATGGCCCTTGCGGAGAGAGCGTGACAAACGAATGGAGGCGCAGATACAATGAGTTTAAATCTCTATTCGGAAAGAAAAAACTGGTCAGATATATAAAGGCCAATAGACTTAGATGGGCAGGGCATGTGATACGCATTAACGAAAATCGCCTTATAAACAATGTGTTTTGGGAAAGGCCAGATGGGAGAAGGTTTGTAGGTCGGCCTAGAAAAAAGTGGGGAGATGCAATCAGAGAAAATCTGGATAAAATGGGAGTGAGACAATGGGAAATAGTGGCACAGGACTGACAAACATGGAAGGCAATAGTAAACACGATGATGCAGTTTATGATGATATGAATAATGTTGGTTTGCCACATAAAGTAATAAGATAGCAATACCAATCTATCCAGAAGATCTTTAGGGCTTGAAACTATTTATGATCCATTCAGCTCTATGTTCTGTAAGTAGCATTCATTTAGCTCAGCCTTTGTTTCATCTGGAAAAAATTGCTTAATTAAATATCTTGCCTGTATGTTCCCCTTTTACTTACTTACTTTACTCCTCTTGATTCCATTTGGAACATAGGGCCTCTACAGTCCCCCTCCATTCATCTCTGTTTCTGGCCAGGGCTTTCACTTCTTTCCATGTTAACCCATTGTCTTCTAGCTCTCTGGTAATATTTCTTTTCCAGGATGTCATTGGTCTGCCTTGTTTTCTTTTTCCAGTTGGTTGGTAATCCAGGGCTTGTTTGGTTATATCATCTTCATTTTTCCTTAATGTGTGTCCAATAAACTTCCATTTGCGTCTATTTATCGTTTTGGCTATCGGCTCTTGATTAGTTTTTCTCCAAAGTTCCTTGTTACTTATCCGATTTGACCAATATATTTGCAATATTCGTCTAAGGCATCTATTTACAAATGTTTGAACCTTTTGTATAATCTTTTTCTCTATTTTCCAAGTTTCTGCTGCATATAGCAAAATGCTCTTTACATTTGTATTAAATATCCTGATTTTGGTTTTGGTTGTTAATTTATTGGACTCCCATGCTTTCTTCAGCATATAGTACTCATTTTGGGCTTTATTTATCCTTCCATTAATTTCCTCTTCTATTCCACCGCTAGCGTCAATTATGCTTCCCAGATAGAAAAACTTCTGTACATTTTCTACTTCTTCTTCTTCAATGAATATACCCATTTCTCATTCCGTATTTATCTTCATAAGTTTGGTTTTTCTTGTGTTAATCTCTAGTCCTATTTTTCTTGCTTCTTTTGTCACATTTTCTGTTTTTTTCTGCATATGTTGTCTTTTTTCGGACACCAGACATATATCATCTGCAAAGTCTAGATCTTCAAGCTGACCGAAAGCATTCCATCTAATTCCTCTTTCATGAATGAAATATAACTTATTGACGCCATGTATAATATCTATTTTCTATTACTTAAGTATCTATACATTTTACCGTTTATTTATAAAACACCCTGTATTTTGCAGAATGGTAAAAAACAGTAAATTGTTATTTTGATTTAACAATGTTTACATTAATAATTTGACTTATATTTGACAGTTGACAATTATATTGTACCTACTTGTTAGTTTTAGTTCTAATAAATTTTGTTGGTTAGTTACATAAATAAATTAAGTAAAAATGAAAAAATGACTTGTTATGAGGAAGGTGGAAAAACCATATGTATAACATGGGAGTAAAGTGCCTTTTCACTCAAACTTCATTCTCGGGAGGAAAAGTAGCACTTTCCTCCCTTGTTATACAAATAGCTATTTCTACAGGGAAAAGTTAGACGACACAATTTGGAAAATCAAACACCTAAGATTGGAAACAAAGGCCGGAATATACAGTACGTAAATCGTTCGGCTGGACATAGGGATTATACATTGAGAGAATTGTGGCAACTGCGGTAACCTGTGTTAGTTGAAGCTTCTGTTTGAGTACGAATTATTGGTGTAATAGAGCTGTTCGAACGAATAGAATGTGTGAACTTTGAAGCAAGGCTGTCCATAATTAAATCGAAAACAAAGTTTATGATCAATGAGTTAATAAGTTTACTTTAATTTTTAAAATATTTATTTTTAAAAACTAATTTCAAAACTAAACAATTTTCCCATTCCCTTAGGCCAAAAATATTTAGCTACTACATTGTAATATTTTGACGTTTATTTGTTTCAGAGTTGTCACTTTTGAGGTTAATGCCCCTTAATGCTAACAACCATCATGTCATCGAGAGAGCTTAGTTGCCACAATTGTCTCAATATAATACAATGTATGTATTTATGTATCTAAATATGTACAATGTATGTTCCCTATGTCCAGCTGAACGATTTACGTACTGTATAAGTCAGTTATTAGGCCAGTTATGACTTACACGGCCGAAACAAGACCAGATACAAGCAAAACACGAAGACATCTGGAAACCAACGAAATGAAGATCTTAAGAAGGATTGCTGGAAAAGAACTACAGGATAGGGTAAGAAGTGAGGAAATTAGACGCATATGAGGGGTAGACAATATAAATACCCGGGTAAAGAACAGAAAAGAGGAGTGGAATGAGCACATAAGCAGGATGTCTGGAATCAAGGATAGTAAGAATAGCCAGGGACAAGTCACCGTTAGGCAGGAGAAGTATAGGACGCCCAAGGAAAAGATGGAATGACAACTTAGGGGCAGAATGAAAAGCACCGTTGAAGAAAAACAGGCAGTACTGCCTATATAAAAGAAGAAGAAGAAGAAGAAGAAGAAAAATAATAAAAGTGTGGGAGAAAGCGAAGTGTCAGAAGAAATATTAAAAGGAGGAGAAGATATACTGCAGCAAAAGATAACTTGACTGATAAAGATATGCTGATTATGAGAGGCAAAATCGAAGGAAGAAGGGGTCCTGGTAGACGATAAATATCCTGGCCGAAAAACATTCGCGACTGGACCAGACACAGACGTTTTGAGTAAATACAGAAGATAGAGACGAATTTGCAATGGTTATAACCAATCTTCATGAGTGGAGGCGACACTAGAAGAAGAAAATTGTAAAAATATGGGAAAATGAAAAAATGGATAGATTTCTGGAACACAGCACTCATCTGCACAATACACTTTATTGATTTTTTAAGGCATAAGACTCCATCTCACGGAACGGTCTATATGAAGCAGCACGGCCACAAAGAATACCAGAGAAATTGATACGATTCCTTAAAATGGCGCTAACTAATACAATTACTAAAGTCATGATAGAGGGAAGTAAGGAAGTACTTTAAGTCTAGTGGTTCTTCTGATAAGAGTATATTATATACTAAGGATTTCCACAGTTTTCACTGTATTCCTTCACTCAACCGTTCTCTCTTTTTTCCAGTCACCTTCCTGCAGATGTCTTCTTTACATTGCTTCGTCCATTTCATCTCTCAAAGATCTTCGGGGTCTTCCTCTCTTCCTTCTTTTTATCGGGCTCCACTCTGTTTCTGTTTATCCAACGTTTTTTGTCTGCTCCTCTAACATGTCCGTACCAGGTTAATCTCTTATGTTCTATGTAGTCTATTATATCAGAGTTCATTCCCATTCTTTTTTTTAATCTGTATATTATTTATTCTATGTCTTATTGTTACTCTGCAGCTTCTCCTTAGCAATTACTTCTCTGTTCTTATTTGTTATTGGCTTTCTTATCTATTATCGAATTTCCACACCCATAAGTCAGGATACTTCTTCTCATAGTGTTATTAGTCTATTTTTGATATTTTCTTCAGTTGTTCTTTTATTTGATATTATGAGTACCTATTCGCTTGAAAGTATTCGTTTCTTAAGTCGCGTTTACACGATGGCAATTGGCGAGACAATTGTCATTGGACAATTGTCATCACGTAGTTGCGGATTGTCGGAGGCCAGTCCAGTTGAAAGAGAAGATGTTTACACGGGGCCAACTAAACATCATGGCCCCGTGTAAACATCTTCTCTTTCAACTGGACTGGCCTCCGACAATCCGCAACCACGTGATGACAATTGTCCAATGACAATTGTCTCGCCAATTGCCATCGTGTAAACGCGACTTTACTGGTAAGTCCATTTCTCCGCACTTTGTTTTGCGTGGTTTCAGGTTTTTTTCCAGGAATATTTTGAACAGTGTAGGAGATGTTTAGCAACCCTGTAGCTATCTATCCCTTTGTAGTTGCCTGATAGGGGTCTACTTGAAAAAAATTTTAAATCAATATTGGGGCTACAAAATACTCTTTGAGTCCTTTTGGAAAATCCACGTGGTCAAGACACTGTTAATCGAAACAATAACGTAATATTTACAACATTTAGAACCGGTGCAAATGATTTTACCCGAATGTGCTATTATTGGTATCTCTCAGAACGTCATCAAAAGAAAAGATAAATCAAAACGCCGCAAGTTAAATTTGTCACAAACAAACGAGTACATCATTATTCATTGGACCGTACTAAATTACCACGATAATTACCCATTTCTTCCTATTAGTCCAGGGAAGTAAGATTTTTCTCAGGACTTCGAACGATCCAGGTATCTGACAACTTTTTTAGTATCTCTCTCTCTCTCTCTCTCTCTCTCTCTCTCTTTCTCTCTCTCTCTTGTCGTTTTTCCATTACTGAAGATCGTAATTGCTTCCAATATTCCTAACAATGTTTCTCCATTGGTCTCTATCTTCAGCTGCTCTAAGAGCTTTGCAAAATGAGTTTCCAGCTGAATTCTTTATTTGGTCGGACCATCTAGTTGGTAATCGTCCTCTTGATCTTCTCCCCGGAAGTTTCCAGAAACAATTAATCTCTCCAAACTATCGTCACCTCTGCGAACTACGTGACCGAAGAATTGCAGAATTCGTTGCAGACATATTGTGGACAGCCTCTTTTTAATCTCGAGTTGCTTTAGAATGGAAACGTTTGTCCTATGAGCTGTCCAAGGTATGCGCAGCATTCTTCTCCAGCACCACATCTCAAAGGCATCAATTTTTTGGCGGTCGCGTGCGCGAAGAGTCCAAGTCTCTGCCCCGTATAGAAATATTGAGAATACGAGGGCATCCACCAGTCTCATCTTGATATTTTGAGAGATAGATCTGTCTTTCCAAACTTTAGTTAGGCGACTCATCGCTTCACAGTTACCATCGTTAGTTATAGTAGACCCGAGATAGGCAAAGCTGTTTACTATCTGGTATTCCTGTAACATGTTAGTCAGTTGAATAGTGTGGAATCTGTCGACCACCATTATTTTTGCCTTAGTTTTATTGATTTTCAAACCAACTTTATTGCTTTCGTACTCAACTCTTCGCAGTAGATCAAACATTTCTTGCTAATTTGCTGCTAAAGTGGAGTGTCAAAGAATACAGACCTTATAGAAGGGTACTGCCCTCTAACATTGGATTTTGTGCACCAACTAAGTAGGTGCATGTGGCCTGACAATCACTACGGTATTTTCAAGGGACAAATAAACATGACCATCTGTTCCATTCAAACTCTTCTTCTAGGAGAGTATATATTATTTGTAGTGTCATCAGCAAATCTTAAATTGTTGATTTTCTTACCAACTACTGTTATTCCACCGATCCATCCTTCTAAAGCCATCCTCATGACATGTTCACCATAAATGTTGAATAAGTCAGGTGACAGCACGCATCCTTGTCTAACACTTCTCTTGGTCTTGAATTGGTTTGAGAACTTCTGATCTATTCGTATGTTGTTAATTATTAACAATTTAGTGCAAAAAACGCGATTCTTTCGAGTTTTTGCACCCCATTAACCCTTACGTGGATGTTTTAGCACGTAGACTCTGACATGCGATACGTCATACCGTTGCATATTCTCCTTTGTTTTCAACATGAATTTGCCTTATTCTTATATCACTGTATTTGTTCTTTACATCAAGTACAAACTGATTCTTCACACTGCTGTAGAATAAAATTCTGCTCCAAATAAAACAAACATTATTTTTTCAAAAAAATTATGAACGCATGCATAATTTTAAATAAAAAATGGTGCTACAGAAAAATTGGAGTGTTGATAACTAAATAATAATAAAATAATGTTGAAAGCAAGGAAAGTGGAACAACTGTATAAACTTGATGCCATACTAATAGCGAAAGAATACACTGGACTGCTTTTAACCATAGAAACGTAAACACTGACATGCGGTATGTGATACCGCAAGAAAACTTTACGTCAACGTAGCTCAAAGACTAAACCAGGGGTCACCAATTAGTTTCCCTGAAGGTCCGTTTCGGAAACCTATGACACTTCCGGGGTCCGGATTTATGCTGCCTGTGTCTGACTCTTCTGATTCGGTTTCTTTGTGGATTCTTGTTAAAAATATCCCCTATAAACAAATCAGAAGGGTACCGGGCGAAATTTTTGGGCAGAAATTGTTTAATGTCTTATTAACAAATTCAAAACATCACCGTTTTTGCCCGCGAAAATATGTTTTTAGCATTTTTGGGTCATCTTAAATCAAAAAGATCTGTTCATTTTATTAAAACTGAAGAATTTTCAAGCATCGCAAATGCATATTTTCGCATTTTTCGCATATAACTCGAAAACTATCAACTTTTCAGAAATATGACTTTTATTGTTTATAATTACACAAGAAACCTAAAAATACATTTTTCGAGGCAAAAAAGTAATTTTGAATTTGCTTAAAAAATGGTTTCACCCGGCACCCTTCTAATTTGTTTAAAGGGGACATTTTTGAACAGGAATCCGCAAAGAAATCGAGTCAGAAACATTTTTCATACGAAAGTGGCCTCACACATTGACTAATATGGAAAGGAAAACTAATAATATCTGATTGTTTTTTGGTTACTGTATACTTTTCTGTAAGTTTTCCTGGTACAGTAAATAAAATATAAATTCATTGTGTATTATTTTGATGTTATTATCAGTATATTTTGAAAACAGCAGTATTGTAAATTGTTACTGAGAATATTTCAAAAATTAGGAATTTATATTTTGAATGCTAATGAAGTTTTTAGCCATCTTCAATTTTGTAGAAAGGAAACTGAGGATTTTAAAATAAAAAATCATAGTACAAAATGCTAATTAACATGTTATCTTTTCTACATTAGTTTCAATGCAAGGTTTTTGTTGCAAACTTATTAAATCTGAAAATTTAATTAAATGCACATCTGAAAAGTACTCCCACTTAACATATAGTAGAGAGGAAATAAATATAAAAAAATGCACATGACAATTTTATATTACAGCTTATAGACAAGGCGAAAACGGCTGGTTCGTTTCAAGCAATATTCCCATGAGATTTTTTTTGCATAATCACATTCGTGAGACACCCCAGAAAAAGGATCAAGAAGTTGCCCACGTGAAAAGTGTTCCAATTGTTTTAATCAAATTGCAAAAGTCAATATTTTCGGCCTGGACATTTTTTTTTAGATTTCTCGGACCATTCTAGACAGAAAAGGTCTCTTGTAATTTTTCTCTAAAGTTGATCGTGTTCGAGTTATAAGCAATTTAAAATTTGAAAAAGGCGAAAATGGCCATTTTTAAGACTTAATAACTCGGTTAAAGATTATTATTAAGAAAGTCAGAAAGTGAATAAATCAAATTTAAAGCCCCCCCCCCCCCATTCATGATCATGAAGAAATTTGTATCATTAACTTATTACTAAGCTGTTATTTTTATTTATTAATAATGAGCGGTAAGATCGTATATATATGGACTGCCTGAATGGCATCTCTTTCGCACTCATTATGGACGGCCGCCTAATACGTGTATGGCGCTCATTATTTTTACTTAAAAATAACAGCTTAGTAATCAAATAATGACAAAAATTTCTTCCGAATCTTGTAGGGGGGCTATAAACTTTGATTTAGTCACTTTCTGACTTTCATAGTAATAACTTTTAACCGAGTTATGAAGCCTTGAAAAAAAAACCTAAAAAAAGTTGTCCGGACCAAAAACATTGATTTTTGCAATTTGATTAAAAAAAATTGTTAAAAAAAATTTGGACCACTTTTCGTGTGGGCGACTTCTTGAATCTTATTCTGGAATGTCTCACGAATGTGATTATGTAAAAAAATCTCATGGGAGTATTTTCTCCTAAGAACCCGCCGTTTTCGCCTTGTCTATTACTTAATTTCAAAATTAATGATTAGTAAGTATGACAATAAGGGGGAAAACTCTTTATAAAATTAAATTATCAGAGAGAAAAATGACATTTTTTTATGTAAAACCTGTCTGAAGTTTGGAGTGAGTTTAGTGCAACTGAGTCTCATTAGGGAGTTGAGATATTCATCTGTAAGTGAGATCTCTACCAATTTTTAATAAAGTTCATTCTTGATAAAGCGGCTTCTCACACATACATAAGTTGAGCCAAACATAATACACAATTTCATGGCCAAACATTTTCAAAATTGCCAAACACTAGGAATATTCTGAATTTATTGACGGTCCGCACAAAACTAGCTCACGGTCCGGATGCGGACCGCGGTCCGCTAATTGGTGACCCCTGGACTAAACCATACTATACCTAAAAAAGTTGTCAGAAACCTTCAGTTCTGAAAAAATCTTAATACCCGATTTTCAACGGAGAAGCAGCACTTGTAATAGTACTGAATTTAGGAGAGTAAAAATAGCAGGGTATTTTTATATAGGTCGGTCGTTTGAATGGCCATAAATAAAAGGAACAATACCGGAACGGCTGAAAGGAAGTCAGGTAGTGAATTCTCGAAACTCGGAGGCTCAAATCACTTTCTCTGAACAGATTTATAGTGTAAACTGAATAATGGCCAAAATAAACACCATATTGTCAAATAAATTCAAAAGAAACAAGCAAATAATGATTACAATGATGTTGTATTTAGAAGTAATATTATTATGCACGTACTGATAATTGTAGGTAAACATTAATTACCAATATATTTAGAAAGGAATAAATATACTACAGTAGAGCGTCGATAATCCGAACTAATTGGTACAGGGGTAGTTCGGATTATCAAATTGTTCAGAATATCGAACATATGTTCAAAATACATACAAAGCTCACAAACATAGTACATGTACTGTTGTGATTCATTTATTTATATGTGATGATATTCTTATATGTAATTTAATTTAATTAATGCATTAATGATAATCTAATTAATCAACCAGATCACATATCAATATGTTTTCAATCTCAGGGCGAATTATAAAATTACTTACTTACTTTCGTGACTTCTAAGTATTTCTCAGTGGTTCCTAATCGGGATAGGAAAAAATAAAATAATACACACATATGGATTACAATTATAAATCAAATTTTGTTTATTTTATATAAATGGCAATTACTGCTTAATATTTGTTAGATCTTATATTTATTTAATACAAACATTTAAAAATGGGAATCTTATTTCCTTTTGGTTTCCAATTTAAAATTTTTATTAATAATGAAACTATTAGGATTTATTAGCAACAAATTGATTTAAGTTTGATGAAAATCTTCTGATATTAGCGATTATGTTCTTCAATTTTTAATGTGGTATTTAATACAAAAACCCATACATTCACGTCCTGACAAATGAGACTGACCTTTTTCTGGTGAACTGCGAATGTCCTCACACAAAACCCGTTTCCTTCTACCCTTGGTTGCGATGAAAAACTCGTCCTGGCCTCCAGTAATGTTCTCCTTTGAAAACTACCTCGTACAGCTCTCGTTCCTGCTTTTCTCGTGATGCCGTGTTCTACCTTTTTCGAACCACTTCAATCAGCTACCGGGACACTCTTTGCTCAAGGAGATTCTTTTCTCTCGACTCGGCCTACTTCTCGTTCCCCTTGGATACTCAACACTCACGGAACTACACCGGCTTTTTCACTCTTCGTACACTACCGTCTACCACTGGACTTCACCTCTCGACCGCTCAAAACATTCTGATCTCTCATCCTCATTCATTTTCCTACTTTCTCAATATCCCTTCCAGATTCAAAAATGAACATTCCACCACAAATTTTAATTCGCCGTATTCCTCAATACCAACTTTTAATCTTTCTAAATATGTTTAATGGATTTCAAGAAAAAATAATCATTTCCCAATTTAAACTTACTTTCTACTTTTTACAAAACTTAATGACCTATTATCTATTTCACTGAGTCTTATTTAGCGTAGGCTAATGATCGAATCTTCCGCGAACACTATAATGGTCCGCGTCACTCAACTTGTTTATCTTATGCGCATTGTTATCGAGTTTCGTACACTTCTTCGAATCACTTTCTTAAAAACTAAATATAATAATTTGTTGTATACAGGTTGTTCTAAATTTACATGCCCGTGGTTGAGAAAATTGAAGATCTTTTATATTAATTTGAATTTTGCTTATAATTATAAAATTTTAATTATCATATCAAATAAGAATATAACAGTACATAATGTACATACGTTTTAGTTACAAGGAATAAAATACCTGCGTCATAAACAAATATATTGTATGTATTTCTGCATAAGCAAAACAAAAATCCGCGGTCATATTTTGCCCATATTGTCATATTAAATCCTATATTGATGCTATATTGACTGCATTGGCTATATTGATGCCAAAATGAGAGAGCATAGGTTAAGTAAGATGGTTTGGTCATGTTCAACGTCGAGACGTTAATCACCCAATACGAAGAATAGCTGAAGTGCAGATTCCTGGAAGGAGTAGGAGAGGACGACCAAAGAAGACCTGGGGGGAGACGATAAGGCAGGACATGTTGTTAAAGGGGATTAACATTGATATGACCCAAGACAGAATTGTGTGGAGAAATGCAATTAGGGAAGCCGACCCCGCATAGGGATAAGGCAAAGAGAATGATGATGATGTCATATTAAATCCAAAAATTCGGTCCGCGATCATATTTTTTAATTTTATAATTTTTTTTTTTGCGTTCGGATTAGCGAACGTTCGGATTACCAGGGTTCGGATTATTGACGCCCTACTGTATATACCAGCTGCTACAAAGCCTAAACAATGGCTCACTTGCGATAATTGGGTATAATTTAACGCAGGACAGAACACATTTGATTTGGATGAATAAAGAACGTTTTCAAAAGAAATAAAGCTCCAATGTTGCAAACCCAATTTAGGTATATCTCAGGTGTATTATCCAAAGAACGGTCAACGTCGATCTTTATTTCTCTCCAAAAAAAAACGCAAGAGAATACGACGATTAAGTACAGAACCATTAGCTTGGTGTCCCATATGCTAAAGTTGTTACTGAAAGTGATCCATAACCGAATACATAAATAATATACAGTGTGGAAGGCACTTATGGAATAAAATTATTTCTACCCTTGTTTAAAAAAATCATAAAAAATGCTGAGACCCGTCGATTTTTAAATAAAAATTTGCACTTTCTAAACATAAATTTAAATTTACAGAGTGATTCATGCAAGTCCTGCAGGGTCCATAAGCTTTATTTTTAATGGAGCACCCTGTATATTTTTATATTTTTGAAAACTGCTTGACCACCTGATTTCAACGAACTATATCATGTAGGGTGTATTATGAATAATACAGGGTGAAATTTTGAAATTTAAAAAAATGGAAACCACTTATGAATTAAAATTGCTAGTGTCCTTATTTTAGAAAATTATAAAAATGCTGGGATACGTCTACTTTTAAATTCAAAAGGGCGGTTTACAAACATAAATTTAAATATACAGGGTGATTCACGCAAGTACAGCATAGTCCATGATCTTTAGTCTTAATGGATCACCCTGTATATTTTTGTTTTTTTTTAGAAGCTACTTTACAACCTCATCTCAAAAAAGTGTATTATGCAGGGTCCATTATGAATAATACAAGGTGAAAATTTGAAATTATTTATAAATTTCGTCAAGATCTTAAATACAAAACCCAATAGATTTATACTTTTAGTTTAGAAAGTGTATGTCTTTATTTAGCTAATTTAAAAATAATATCTACCATTATTTAAAGTATGATAAATTATTAATTTCAAAATTTTATGTAGGTTATTAATATCTTGACGAAAATTATACATAATTTTAAAATTTCACCTTGTATTATTCATAATAGGTCCTACATAATACACTTTTTTGATGTTCCGTTGTTTAGCAGATTCTAAAAATATACAGGGTATTTCATTAAAATTAAAGATCATGGACTATGCTAGACTTGCGTGAGTCACACTGTATATTTAAATTTATGTTTAAACAGTACATATTTGAATTTAAAAGTTGACATATCTTAGCGTTTTTTATAATTTTTTAAAATAAGGACACAAACAATTTTATTCCATAAGTGGTTTCCACACACTATAATTTCAAAATTTCACCCTGTATTATTCATAATATACCATAAATGATGTAGTTCGATGAAATCAGGTTGTTACGCAGCTTTTAAAAATAAATATAAAAATATATAGGGTGTTCCATTAAAAATAAAGCTTATGGACTATGCTAGACTTGCGTGAAGCACCCTGTACAATCAAATTTAGGTTTAAAAAGCGTATATTTATATTTAAAAATGGACTGTTCTTAGCGTTTTTTTTAATCTTTAAAACAAGTACAGAAATAATTTTATTCCATAAGTGCCTTCCACCCTATATAAACTGGACATACGAGTAGACATTAACTATATACAATTTGCGTTTCGCAAAGGGCTTGGAACGCGTAAAGCCCTATTTTCACTTAATATACTGATACAAAGGTGCCTGGACGTTAACGTTAACCAAGATATATATATGCGTGTTGATATATTAATGTTTGATATTATATATTGACTATAATAAAGCATTCGATAAAGTACGACATGAACAATTAACAAATGTCCTGAAATTGGGAAGATAGACCACAATAACCTCAGGATCATATCTAATTTACACTATAATCGCGAGAAAAATACGTATTAACGAACAACTCTCAGAAGAAATTGAAATTAGGCGTGGGGTGAGGCAGGGATACGTATTATTGCCAATTCTTGTTAATGCCTACTCAGAAGAGATCCTAAAAAAGAGCTCTTGAGGGTGAAACAGCTGAAGAACTAATGTAGAACGAGTAGACCAATGTGGATATCTTGGAACAATGGTCAACTCCCCAAATGATTAATTCCAGGAAATTAAAATTAGAAGAGAAAAGGCTAAAAGCAAATTAAAAAAAAAAGAGAAGGGTGCTCTGCACAAGAAATCTGAGACAAGAGATCTGAAATTTATTAGAGCTAAGAGTTAGGTTGGCTAGGTTCAACGTTTTCTCGACTGTGTTTTTTGGAATGGAAGCTTGGACCTGGAATGCAACATCAATGGAAAAATTAGAATCATTCGAGTTGTGCACATATAGAAGATTTCTGAAAATTTTATGGACAGAACACGTTACAGACAAACAGGTTCTGATAAAGATGAATAAAGAAATGGAAGTCTTAAATAGAATCAAAACAAGAAAATTGGAATATCTAGGATATATTAATGATGTACATCAAATGAACATTTCAGAGCAGTGTCTCTAAAGTTCGAACAGCTATGATAATTGCCGACCTCCGTCATGGAAATGGCACTTGAAGAAGAAGAGTGTTAGAAGAGAGAAGCTATAGTATAAACGCGACGGTAGACCGCACACCTACTATAGTTAGTAGCACCCCATTCGTTATTACTGGAACACGCTGAGTCCTTTTATTGACGAAATGGACTAGAATGATTTAATTTCATTTAACTGACTTCTCCACTCTTTAATCCAATTATTGATGTGATCTAGGTCATTTTGCAAATTTGGCACTGCTTCCTCTTGGTTATTTTCAACTGATATAATTGCATATCATATCATGAACCAATGTAGCAATAATATCTTCATTTAGTCCAGGGTCTCTTTGGCATATAAAAGCTAGAGAACTGTCCCAAGAACGCTTCCTTGTGGGACACAAGCTCTTTATTGCCTCAGATCAGAATATGCTTCCTTCTGCTTGATGCTAAAGAACCTATCTAATATATTTGATTCTAGTAGTCAGAAAGCTGCTCTGGGAGGTAGCGCCAGAGTTAATGTATTAATATTTTGTGCCACACTTTGTCAAAGCTTGTGCCACATCCAGGAAAATGGTGGTGCAAACTTTTTCTTCCAGTTCCATTTCTGTAATGTTAGTGATCACGTGCACTTGATTAATAGTAGAGTCATCATCATCATGCAACCTCTTCCATCCACTGCTGGACATAGGTCTCTTCCATTTTTCGCTATTCTCCACTCCACGGTTCTGTGCATCTTGTTGCAATTTCTTGGACATTCGTTTAATGTGGTCCATCCAGCGTGCTGGTGGTCGTCCTCTGCTGCGTTTGAAGCCTTTTTCTCTTGGGAGTCAGTTAATTAGTTTTAAAATCAGGCTTTCTCTAAATCCAAGTTAATGGCCCTTTACTCAACATTTGTCAGTTCAATTAGGAACGGAGATATCACATATTTTTGCAGTAGTTTGGTTTGATTGTTAGATTGATCGGTAGCAGGTAGGAACTCCTTTTGGATAGTCCTATCAGGGACATTGAATCAATCTCTGCCTTTTGCAGATTCCAGGTGTTTCCTGACCCGGGAAACTAGTACCTGCTAAGGGTCCCCTGTCCAGGGTCACGGATGAAGCCCACAACGGCATCCAGGGCGGAGAAGAAGGTCTTCACAACGGTCTGGAGGACGGAGGTGGCAGCCCCCTGGTTTTAGGGCTTGTATAAAATCGAACCTGGAAATCGGCAGCTGGTTTTTCAGTATCTGTATTGAGCGGAAGTCATTTAGGCCAGAACGGTCAATACAGAATAGTACTCGGTGCGGTGGCAACCACTTAAACAGCGTGTACACAGCGGTGTAGAAAGCCAAGGGAATGACTACTACACTATTTTTCCCAGGTTAATCAATATGGCTGAGGAAATAAACGATGGCCCCGAGTACGGGCGCTTCTTAAATGGGGCAGGGGTGCGAAGAATCTCCCGCTTGGCCAAATTTGATATACAGAGAAGTTGTAGAATAGGCACATGGAATGTGCGGAGTTTATATGAACCAGGAAAAACACACAATGCCATAAATGAGATGAAAAGGCCGCAAATATCAATTCTGGGTATCAGTGAAATGCGATGGCCCGGATCTGGCCAATGCCATGTGGATAATCCTGAAGTATATTATGCAGGAGAAGAGAGTAATTACCATCGTCATGGTGTTGGATTCATAGTCTCAAACGAGGTTAGCAAATGTGTTAGGGCGGTATGCCAGGTATCTGAACGAGTCATAATGATTCAGTTGAACGCGAAACCCAGAAACATAAATTTAATACAAGTGTATGCACCGAAAGCGGAAAGTGAACTGGAAGAACTTGACAAGTTCTACGCCGATGTAAAAACTGTTACCGACCAACTCAAGACTAGAGATCTCACCATTCTGATGGGTGACCTTAATGCTAAGATAGGAAAAGGCAGACAAAGTAATATTATTGGCTGTTATGGACTGGGCGATAGAAATGAAAGGGGAGACTATTTCGCAGATTTTTGCAAAGAACATAATCTATGTATAATGAATACCTTTTTCAAATTACCTAAAAGGAGATTATATACGTGGAAATCTCCAGCAGATACCCCCAATAATATCGTAAGAAACCAAATTGACTACATAACCATCAGTGAGCGTTACAGAAATGCAGTAAAGTCTGTAAAAACCTATCCTGGCGTCGATGTGCCATCTGATCACAATCTATTGTTAGCCGAAATAAAACTAAAACTTAAACGGATAAAACAACAACGATCCTCTAACAAACTGGATACCGATTTTATTAGAAACAACACTCAGGGGATTTCAAACAATCTAGAGAGCAATTTTGAGAATAGCGAACAACAAGAATCCATCGAGGATCATTGGAACCAAATCAAAACGATTATAAGCAACTCAACTCCAAACTTCAAAGAGAAAAATCAAAAGAAGCAACAGTGGATGAACGATGAGATTTTGAATTTGATGGAAAAAAGACGCAAATTTAAGAATCAAAACATCGAAATGTATAAACGCATTAATAAAGAGATAAGGACTAAAATACGAGCGGCAAAAGAAACATACTTTGAAAAAAAAATGTTTAGAAATTGAAGAGTTGCAGAGAAAACATGATTCATTTAATATGTATAAAAAAATAAAAGAACTCACCGGTCAGAACAAAAAACATGCAAATAACATCGTTGATAGAGACGGAAAACTGATTATCATTGATTTGGATAAAATAGACAGATGGAAAGAATACATTGAGGAACTGTTTAATGATGAAAGGCCCGAGCTTGAAATTAACGAAGTAGTTACAGGACCTGACATAACTATGGACGAAATTGAACAAGCAATAAGATTAGCAAAGACCAGAAAAGCGACGGGACCAGACGAAATACCGAATGAAATAATAAAGCTCTTCGAAAATTCAGGTAAAAGATCTCTCCTTCATCTTTTTAATAAAGTTTATCAAACTGGCTATATACCAACGGATTGGCTGCTGTCGACTTTTGTGACGATACCTAAAAAAGCAAACGCGAAAAGATGTAGTGACTACCGAACCATTAGCTTGATGAGTCATGTTTTAAAGATATTTCTACGAATTTTGCACTCTAGGATGTACCAAAAAATAGAAGAACAGCTTGGTGATACACAGTTTGGATTCCGCAATAACCTTGGGACCAGAGAAGCACTGTTTAGTATTCAGGTTATGGTACAGAGATGCAGAGATGTCGGACATCCGGTTTATATATGTTTCATTGACTTTGAGAAGGCCTTTGATCGGGTAAAACATACGGAAATGATTGCTATTCTTCAGAAAGTGGGTATTGATGATAAAGACCTACGCATTATAAAAAATCTTTACTGGCATCAACGTGCAAACATCAGGATTGGCTGGGACACGTCTGAAGAACTTCAAATACGAAGAGGGGTAAGGCAGGGCTGCATTTTGTATATATATAAATCCCGTTCACAGCGTAATACGCCTTTGGGTTCCCGTTCGCCAAGCCTGTCTATTCTGCCAGTCTTCTTCAGATAGATTTCTTGCTGACATTGCTTTTGAGATTCCTTGGATCCATGTTGTTGGTGGTCGTCCTCGTTTTCTTTTCTCTGGTGGTACCCATTCTAATATCTTTTTGGGTAGTCTTTCTTCCCCCATACGTCTAACATGTCCGTACCATATTAGTTGTTGTTTTTCGATGTCTTCTATAATTGATCTTTGTACTTTCATTTGTCTCCTGATGTCCTCATTTTTCACATGTTCTAATCTAGACTTTCCCGCTGCTCTCCTCCAAAAATCCATTTCAACTGCCAATAGGTTACCTTTAAGTTTTTGTGATAACCGCCACACTTCTGAGCCATAGACGATTACTGGTTTTAATATGGTATTATATATTCGTTTTTTCGTTTCCGGTCTTATATTTTTTTGCCATAATACTGAATTCAACGCACCTATAACTTGTTTTCCTTTGGTTATTCTGTCTTTTATGGCTTCATCACTTCGTCCTGTCTTTGTCAGTTTTACCCCCAAATATGTACATTGGTCACATTTCTTAATAGTTTCATCTTATAAGTCGAGGTCATCTAGATTATTTTCTCCTCCTACGCAAAGATATTGTGTTTTTTGGACATTTACTTCGAGGCCCCATTTTTTGTACTCTTCCATTAGTTTTCTAGCCATATACTCCAGGTCTTCTTTGTCTTGGGCAATAACTACCTGGTCATCTGCATAGTGCAACGTATATAACGTTTCATCCCCAATAGATAGCCCCATCCCTTTACACTTCTTCTTCCAGTGCCTGAGTGCTTCATCGATATATATGTTGAACAGTATGGGAGATAAACAACAACCTTGCTTAAGTCCTTTTGTTACCTGAAAACCATTAGACACCTCTTTTCCTATTTTAACTTTTGCTATTGTGTTCTTATAAAGCTCTTTAATAGCATCGATTAGTGTAACGCTGATACTGGTTTTCTCCAATACTTTCCACAACTTCGCAACAGGCACGGTGTCATATGCTTTTGTTAAATCGACTAAGAGTAAATGCACTTCTCGAGATCTCAGTGTTCTTTTCTCAAGTATTTGGGATAAGCAGAAAATACTATCTATTGTGGATCGTCCTGCTCTGAATCCGTTTTGTTCTTCTGACTCAAAAGGGCGGTATTCTTCGCATATGCGTTCTTTTATAATTCTTCCATATAATCTGCTAAGCGTACTCGTAACAGTTATACCCCGATAGTTATTGCAATCTTCCTTATTTCCTTTCTTATGGATAGATGTAATCCATCCTTCTTTCCAACTTTGTGGCACTGGTTCTCCATGCAAGTGCCTATTGAAAACTTCTGTTAGAATCTCGAATAGTTTGTTGGTTCCATTTTTTATTAACTCTGCATATATCCCCTCTGGACCAGGAGCACGTCCATTTTTCAGCAGTGATACAGCTTTTTTAGTGTCTTCTACGTTGATTGCTAATGGCTCCCCTTGAATCAGGACTTCATGTTGTTCTATGTTTTTGTATTCCGGTCTTTCTTCTACTAACAGTGTTTTATAGTGTTTTTCCCATTTTTCAGGTTCTATGGAGTGTATGGCTATTTGTTCTGTTTTGTTGGATCTGATGTTTTTTATAAACCTCCAGGATTCTCTTGATTTGCGGCCGCCGATGTACGTATCTAATTCCTGACATTTTCTTTCCCAGCTTTGATTTTTTGACTCTATTACCGTTGATTTAAATTTATTTACCATTTCTCTATATTCTATTTTATGTTCTTGATCTTTTGTTCCCAGCCATCTGTGATATAATTTTTGCTTTTGTTCTTTCATTTCCTGTAGTTCATCATTCCACCAATTATTTGTCTTTCTGGGTTTATTTTCTCTTATACCTAAGGCTTCTTTGGCGGCTTGATGTATTCCTTTTTTTATTATTCTATGTAGCTCTTCTGTTGTTTTATGTTTGAATTCCTGTGGTAGTTGTTGCTCTAATCTTTTTTTATACAATTCTCTAGTACTATCGTTGTCTAAACTTGTTAGATTGTACTGCAGTTGTTTAACTTCTACTGAGTGATTTTCGTTTATGTTTTGATTTTGTTGGTGTTTACAATTTCCGCTTAGAGGTAGTATCATTTTGGCTTTTACTAAGTAGTGGTCACTTCCACATTCGGCTCCTCGAAACACTCTTACGTCATGCACTTTTATTTTAGATTTTTGTTTCATTATTAGGTAATCAATTACTGATCTCAAGTTTCTTGTAGGCTGAGTCCATGTATATGTATGTATTGCCTTATGTTTGAAATACCCATTCATGATCCTTAGTGAATTGTGTCTACACATTTCTATTAAGTTATTGCCATTGTCGTTTGTAGTGTTTTCTCCATATGGTCCTATTATTTCATCGTTTATTCTTCTACCAGTTCTTGCATTTAGGTCACCTAGTATAATAGTTTCCCTTGTTTGACCTATTTGAGAAATAGTTTCATCTAAGACTTCATAATATTTTCTTTTTTCTTCTACGCGTGCATCATCATTCGGGCCGTATGTGCCTATTATTGTCATTTTTGATCCTTTCAGGTTGAGGTTGACCTTTATGATTCTTTCATTTATTGCTTGCCAGTTCGATATGTTCTTTTTGTATTTCTTCAATATAAGTATTGATACTCCTCTTTTGGCATGTTCTTCCTTATTAACTCCCGTATGTATATGTATATATCTATCCAGATTTTGAGTTCCTTGTCCTTTTTTCTTTGTTTCAGAGAGTACAGCAAAGTCCATTTTGTGTTTCTTCATTTCTTCGATAACATCTTCGATTTTATTTCTAATTCCCTGTGTATTCCAAGTACCACAAATCAGTGTCCGTTTTCGTTGCCATTGTCGTCGTCCTTTAGTTCCATCCGTATTCCGAGGCTTGGTTTCGGTATTATTAGCGTAAAAATATTTTTCCAAGAATGAGTTGCTGGCCCATTGCTAAACCCCCTAGCTAGGAGGACCAGAATTTTCTGTCGGGGTTTATTCCCTTAGCCGATAAATAACTCGCCGCGCTGGCACGACGGTTTGGCAAGTGAGGGGGGATATAGGAAAGGAATTTGGGGTTTGGGTAGGATAATACTAGGGTTTGGGCCTGGTTTCACCTAAGTCGGGAGTGGAGGAAAAACCAGGAGCTCGCGTGGGCAGGGACGCTACCTCCCTGAAGTAAGTCTACCCTCAATCGGGACCATAGAGGGGTACCTACCCGCTACCGCCTATGCCATAATATATATGTTTGGCCATAATATACTCCATTTAATAATACAAGGCAAGGTAGACGGAAGAAGAGGGCCAGGTCGAAGAAGAACGTCATGGCTTAAAAACCTGAGAGAATGGTATAACAGATCCTCTGCATCCCTTTTCCGAGCTGCCGTTAACAAAATTGCTATAGCCAATTTGATAGCCAACGTTCGATAATCGAGCACGGCACATGAAGAAGAAGGATAGATTGATATTTTAGAATGAAAGAAATATTTTTCAATAATTTAAAGTTTCCAACAACAAGTACATTATGTCATGGAGACAACTAAACTTAATAAAATTTCACAAGACCTTGATGGTAACTTGAACCAATAATAACCATACGTTGGAAAGATTAAACTTCAGTCTGGCAAATTAAATTGTCAGGAACATGGTAATCACGCGATGGATCGCGATATAACAATAGATAGGGATTTATTGATTTTTCCTTATCGCACAATTATTATTTTATACAACAATGTGTCACCAAATTTAAATGGTTGCCAATTTGCTAATGCTTTCGACCTTAAGTATTTCGTAAAAAATTGCTAATAAAAGGAGACATACGAGTATATTTTTGTATGTATTAACTTTCAAATGTATTTTGAAAGCTGAGGTTGTACACCCTATAAAACTATTAAAAAGTAGTAAAGCGTCAGGACCAGATTATATGTACGCATAAACAATCAAGTTACTTAATAAAAAAATCTAGACATTACTGTGAAGCTCTTTAACGATATTATCTACGATAGATAGATTCTAAAATATAGATAGATAGATTCCAAAAGATATTGGCTTCGCTCTACCTACATGTATAATTAGACGGAGAGCTAGAGGCGAGAAATCATCGTCATAAGTAATATGGAGTTTGGCATGTGAAATGTGTCTATTGTATATTGATAACTATGACCCCTTTCAGGCTGACACCTCAGTGGATACAGGAAGTAGCAATAAGGGATGAAAGGGGAAAGTTGGTGTAGTCATTAAATGTTTTCACTTTCTATTTTGTTAAACCTCCATCGATTTGCATGAAAATTGGTGAGTAGTTAGAGCATAACTCAAGAAACAAAACTGATATGGTGCCAACGTGCGCTTTTACCCTGGGGGTGGATGCCACCCCTTCTCGGGGGTGAAAACTATTTTATTAAAAATAACCCCACTAATCGATAGAGGGACAAATTTTAAGCAAAATTTGTTACTTCTAATTATTAAAATAAATCAATACTTTTTGAGTTATGTATTAAAGATCAAAGATTTGAATTTTTCGTGAAATAAATGCATGATGTAAAGCGGTTTTTCGTGAATAATTCAAAAACTGTAAGTTTTATCAAAATAGTTATGATTACCAAAATTGAAGATAATAAAAAACAAAAGAGATTTGTTATTCGAAAAACCTTTGAGAGATAATAAAAAGTGAGTTATAGGTGATGGAATATATATTTTTTTCGGCTAGTACCCAAATCTAAGTATTCAAGCTCAAATAACGGGAAAACGGTGCATTTTATAAAATATATTTACTGAACACTTGTCAAAGTACTCAAGAATACCTATCAAGTGAGCTCCAGATGAAGTTTATAACATCAAAGCTAAGCAAGTGATGATGAAAATAAGAGAACCCTTTCGAGTTTTTAGCAAAAAGTGAAAATTAAAACATGCGCTATTTATATATTTATTTTCAAAAATTTGTTAACAGAATAATTTTTAAAGGAATTTCGGGAATGAAGTTAGGATTATAATTTATTATTAAGTTCGTTTTATTACAATTTAAATATAACAAGTTAAAAATGCGAGCATTATTATAACGAAAACTTTGTTTTTTTATGTATTTAAATTCCTAATATGGAAAATTGCTATTATGAAAAGTTGTTTAGAATTAAAAATTATGTTTAATGTGTAATTATATCCTACTATTTAAATATTGTGAGCTATAAAGGCACTTTACTGAGCGAATTTCTTGAGCGAAATTCATATTTTTTACACATTGACTAAAATCGATACAATTTTATAATCTTATGTTTATGATTGCATCTTGGATTTTAGACCATGCAGATCTTTTTATGAAGAATAATTTTTGTTCGTAAAATTAATAATAAAAGAGTTATAAATGAAAATGATGATTGGTAGGTATCTCTAATTTGAGAAAAAAATTAAATATTTTCTTTTTATTAGAAGAATGTAGATAATAGTTACATTATTATAATAATTATTAATTATTTAATTATAATAATAACAACTATTGCATATATTAGATCACAGTTTTTAATTCCAAACAATTTTTCGTAGTAACAATAATTTACCACAGTGTGAAAAAAGGTACTTTAATCTTGAGCGAAATTCATATTTTTTAAAATACCTCCTATAATATAGATAAAATTTGCTATCTGATGATTGAATCGTAGGTTTTAGACGATGCAGAATTTTTATGAATTATAACTTTATTTCGTAAAATTAAAAATAAAAAAGTGTCCCGTAATATATGTGTCCAACTTAAGTAGACACTGTATATTATACAATATAATATACATAATATATAAATCATTGGGTAGACAGCACCAAAAATTTGTAACCTGCCATTTAACATTACTTACATTAAAATTAATAAGTAATATTTATTTATTTGATATTTCAATTCTTTTACAGTTTATATGAAGTAATATATTTTTGAAATAATATGTATGTTACTAAAATATTATTTTTATATTATTTCGATATTTAATCGAATTTTTTCTATCGATATAAACTTAGTGGCGGTTCTAGCCAGGGGCAGGGGGGCAGCTGCCCCCCTTCAGTTTTTACAGTACTTTTGTACTATAATTTTCGTTAAAAAGGCACGTTATCTTGTTTATTCACCGGTTGTGTTCCCTTGCCCCCACTTTTTTGGTCTAGAACCGCCCCTGTATAAACTGAATACAGTACAACCTGCCATATCCGGACCTGTCATATCCGGACCTCCCCATATCCGGACGGTTCTGCCGTCCGCATCTACCGAAATATACCGAGAAAAGCAGTCCTGCTGTTGGACAACGCACCGTCTCATCTCGACACAAAAGAACTAAAAGATAGCGAAATACAGTGGAACCCCGATAAGTCGGCTTCCGATAACTGGGAAGTCCGGCTAACCCGAACCGATTTTCATCAGACAAAACAAACATTTTTTGTTTGACTGACACGCTTCACGTTTGACTGAGTTTTTTACCAAGAAATGAACAATACTGAATACAACTGTACGTAATTTAGATGTACTGTTCATATGTATTTCATGTTTTTGCAATAATTATAATAAAGTTTATCTGTAGGTATACCTTATTTCATTAATTTTTACCATATTCTCCGGCTAACCCGGATTTCGATAACCCGGATCGGCTGCGGTCCCGATTAATCCGACTTATCGAGGTTCCACTGTAATATATTATAGAATCTATAAAACGGGTCTATCGACGAAGGTTATTGACGGCGTTGATTACTGGAATGTATGAAGGAGAAAACGTTTTAGAGACTATAAAAGAAGTGGTCTTGATTTATATCCGGATTTTTTCATATCCGGATCGGTCTGTCGCCACATTGATCCGGATATGGCAGGTTTTACTGTATGTACAGAAACTGAGGGTATCCAATAATGGGCACATTTGACATAATATTCAAATACATTTTTGCTTTATTTTATATAAATGTCTTAAAACAATTTTAAAAACTTATATAAATAATATAATAATTAAGCTCCAAATTTTTGGAGCCTAAACTTTGAAAAATGTTTGTAGCATAATGTTTAATGGTATCAACCTTTCCGGGAGCTCATTTGATACATATTTCTAAGTACTTTGACAAGTGTTCAGTAAATATATTTTATAAAATGCACCGTTTTTCCCGTTATTTGAGCTTGAATACATATATTTGGGTACTAGCCGAAAAAAAAAAATATACGTTCCATCACCTATAAGTCACTTTTTATTAATTCTCAAAGGTTTTTCGAATAAGAAATCTCTTTTATTTTTTATTATCTTCAATTTTGGTAATCATAACTATTTTGATAAAACTTACAGTTTTTGAATTATTTACGAAAAAACCGCTTTACATCATGCATTTATTTCACGAAAAATTCAAATTTTTGATCTTTAATAACTCTAAAAGTATTGATTTATTTTAATAATTAGAGGTAATAAATTTTGCTTAAAATTTGTCCCTCTATCGATTAGTGGGGTTATTTTTAATAAAATAGTTTTCACCTATGAGAAGGGGTGGCATCCACTCCCAGGGTAAAAGCGCACGTTGGCACCATATCAGTTTTATTTCTTGAGGTATGCTCTAACTACTCACCAATTTTCATGTAAATCGATGGAGGTTTAACAAAATAGGAGGTGAAAACCTTTAATGACTGCGTTAACTTTCCCCTTTCATCCCTTATTGCTACTCCCTGTATCCACTGAGGTGTCAGCCTGAAAGGGGTCATAATTATCAACATACAATAGACACATTTCACATGCCAAACTCCATATTACTTATGACGATGATTTCTCGCCTCTAGCTCTTAGACTAAATTGCCCTACGCAAAACACCACGTGCGAAATTTTGCAAAGGCCACCGGTTAATAAGCCTAATGAGTCACTTTTTAAAACTTTTCTTGAGAATACTACACACAAGATTATTTAAGAAATGGCAAGTTGACCGGAGTACTGAGTTGTAAAGCCAGTCAAGAAGAAGAATGCGTTATCCTATAGGCAGTATTGAAATCGAATACATATACGCCCAAGTTATAACGCCAAAAAGAAAATTTGTCAAAAATGTTCAGTTTTTTTTGTTTATAACTTTTTTATTTTCCATTTTACGATAACAAGTATTAAAAATAAAATTACGGACAATTTAATAATCTCTTGCAAATAATGTCTTGTACAATTTTCTGTAGGGTTTCCTACAAAACCATTGTCGCTATGTTACTAACATAACTCTAGTATAAATAACTTTGCAGTTAAAACAAAATACATAGTTTGAATACATGCAAGTTCCTTATTATCAACCTAAAACAAAACCATTGATAAACACGTTCCACCATCCACATAAAACAGTCGTAAAGTTGAAAATTTCGAATCACCTTATTAATATTAAGAAAGGTACGTTGACACGGAACAGTTGTTGTGAGTTTATTAATAAATTTTGTGGTGATAGCCCGATCAAACGAACAATCTGATCCAAAAAAAAATAAAGGAAGGATGAAAATTTGGGAATAGGTAGATGAAATTGTCTATTATTATAAGAAAAAGTTTACAATTCTACATCCCCTCTATTTTACAAAAATTGGGAAATACCCCCTTCTCAGGGGTGAAAAAATATACATTCAAAATATCTCCGGAATTGGATATAATGACTAATTCTAAGCAACTTTTTGTTCTATACCGTTTTTTTTTCATTAAGTCAATACTTTTATTTGCGAGTGAATATGTTCATTAAAAAAAAAAACATGTTTTTGAACGATTTTTCGCAAATAACTCAAAAAGTAAGTATTTTATCAAAAAAAATATTCTTAGCAAAAATATAGCTTATAAAAAAGTGAAAAAAATGTGTATGTGTAGACCCAGTAGAAGCAGAGTTGTAGCTAATGGAAAGCAGGTTCTTATTCGTCAAATTCCAAATCGAATATTTCAACGTGAAATAACCAAAAAATAGAGAACTTTTCGGGGAAAACTCATTACAACTTAAAGTATTTAAAAAGGGTATATTTTTGTTAAAAAAAGCTTCTAACATTAAAAGTAAGTTGCGCTCAAAATATTGTTGGTCCCTTTTATTTTTTGGTAAAACGAATCCCGAAAATCACTCCCTAATTAGCATCCCAAATAAAATTAATTGTTACCGCTTCACAACTTACTTTGCTTATGTATTTTTTATATGATCTGTAAGTTTCATCGATTTAAAGTGATTATGTTTGAAAAAACTAGTTAAAATGGCTTTAACGAGTCACTAATCACTAACGAGTGTATGCAAATTTTGAACAGCCATAGCATAACCAATTTTTGTCTAACAGGAAAACAAAACATCAAAAATATTCAGAAAAGCAAAACGTACATTTCATTACTCTTTGAGATTTTTGGTATTACTAATAATTTTTAAGTTATTTTGAAAACAAAGGAATTTTTTTCAAAATTATTTTTTTTTACTTAAAAACCAATGTTTTTCTAAAATGAGCACTTTGAACCAATGAAACTTATAGATCATATTTATAAACAATACATAAGTAAAGTAACTTGTGAACCGATAACGTTTAATTTTATTTGGAATGCTAATTAGGGATTGATTCTTTTTACCAAAAAATAAAAGGGACCAAGGATATTTTGAGCGTAACTGACTTACTTTTAATGTTAGAAGTTTTTTAAAAAACAAAAATAATCCTTTTTTAAACACTTTAAAAAAGTGGTAATGAGTTTTCCAAAAAGTGCTCCGTGTTTTGGTTATTTCACGTTGGAATATTCGATTTTGAATTTGACGAATAAGAACCTATTTTTCATTAGCTACAATTCTGCTTTTACTGGGTGTACAGACTTCATAGACTATCTTTTTCACATTTTTATACGCTATATTTTTGCTAAGAATATTTTTTTCGATAAAATACTTTTTGAGTTATTTTCGAAAAATCGTCCAAAAACATGTTTTTTTTTTGTTAAAAATGAACATATTCACTCGCAAATAGCTCGAAAAGTATTGACTTAGTAAAAAAACTCTATAGAACAAATGTTACTTAGAATTAGTAATTTTATCCAATTCTTGACTTATTTTGAATTTATATTTTTTCACACCGAGAGTGGGGTATGTACCAATTTTTGTAATATAGAGGGTATGTAGAAGTGTAAACTATTTCTTATACATATAATAATAGATACTTTTAACTACTTATCTGTAAATTTTCATTATTCATTTATTTTTTTTTGGGTTTTCGTAAAGTTTTGTGTTCTTGTATCGGGCTATAAAACGTTACAAAACAGTAAAACGAATTTACATCAAGTATCGGTCAAATCTATCAACTGTTTACCCTTCTAGTGACTGTGACTGGAAACAAAAATAACATTCGAAATGTAAGAGCCGCTGTTAAGTCGTATAAATCAGGAAATCCGCAATTATCGAAGCAATTGTAAGCGAAACGGGTTCACCAAACTAATACTCCAGGGAAATACGGCAAAAAATACCATGTTCGGGACACTGATCCAGCCAGGTTGCAAATGGGTTTTTTGGGTACTATCTATCTAATACATTATAAAAATACAAAAATGCCCGTCACTGTTCGGAGGCATATATCAACAAATATAGGTCAAAAATGACAGCTTTTTTCGTTTAAATCGCTACAGGTACAATAGACGAGGGCATTTAGCACAAAATAAATAAATTTTTAAATACAGCACCTAGAGACTTGCAGTTTTTTGCATTATGTTTAGGATGACGTCAGGAAAAAAGTCTACTAGTCAAAAATGGGTGGAAATGCATAATTGCACTTTAAAGTGCATAAAATGCATCCAAAATTGCATAAATATAAAAATAAAGTCAAAATCAGTATACTAAGGAACAAAATTTACTATTTGGGGGGTTTTTCGGGTCGTTGAATACGATTACGCCATCAGAACTGACCCCCGGATCACCTGGTGCTCAAGGTCACGGCAAGAGACGTCATCTTCTGGAGTTTCGATGATTTTCCGCATTAAATCGATGCAAACGGATTACTCACGGGTTTTAGGGGTCACTAAGTACTAATATGCCGTCAGAATTGACCTCCGGAGTACCTGGTGCCCAGGGTCGCTACTAAGGCACGTCATCTTCTGGGGTTTCGAGGGTTTTCGGCATTTAATTGATGCAAATTTATTACTTTTAGCATATTCCATCAGAACCGATACCCTGTGCACCTGGTGCCCAAGGTAACTGCAAGAGACGTCATATTCTGAAGTTTTGAGGGATTTCGGCATTAAATTGATGAACATGGATTACTCGGAGGTTTTTAAAGTCGTTAAACACGAACATGCGATCAAAACAGACCATCGTAGCACCTGTTGCCCGCGGTCACTGCAAGAGGCGTCATCCTCTGGGCGAGGTTTTTTGGTACTATATTGACGCAAACCGATTACTTATAGGTTTTTGGGGTTGCTGAACACGAATATGCCATCAAAACAGACACTGGACCAGCTGGTGAATAGTGAATAGGGCTCGCCATCTTCTGGAGTTTCGAAAGTTTTCGGTACGAAATTGATTCAAACGGATTACTCATGGCTTTTTGGGGTTGCTAAATACGAATACGCCGTTAGAACACACACTTTAGTCCAGGTGCCTAAGGCACGTTATCTTCTGAGGTTTCGTGAGTTTTCGGTACCAAATTCATGTAAACAAATTACTTTTGGGTTTTTGGGGTTGTTGAACACGAGTATGACTTAGATGAAGGATTCTGGAGTACCTAGTGAATACGATAATCAATAATAACGCCAACGCATAATAACATTGTCATAATAATAGAATATAGTAAATGGATCTAAATAAATAAAGGAAAAACATCGTCAGATATAAATAAAGTTAATATAAATTTTATATATACATAAGTAAGAAAATTGAATAGCACAGTGACGTCCTTTGCAGTGACCATGATCACCAGGTGCTCCGTGGGTCTGTTCTAATGGCCTATTCGTGTTTGGTGACCTCAAAAACCCCCCGAGTAATTCATTTGCATCCATTTTAAGCCGAAAACCCTAGAAAATTTAGAAGATGACGTGCCTTAGTAGCGATCCCGGGCAACAGGTGCTCCAGAATTAAATTCTGATGACATATTGGTGATTAGCAACCCCAAAAACCCGCAAATAATCCTTTTGCATCAATTTAATACCGACAGCCCTCGAAACTCCAGAAGATGACGTCCACTGCAGTGACCTTGTAAGTCATGTAAGTCACTGCAGTCCCGTAAGTAATTCGTTTGCATCAATTTGATACCGAAAGCCCTCGAAACTCCAGAAGATGACGTCCCTTACGGTGGTCTTGGGCATCAGGTGATCCTAAGGTCTGTATTGATGGCATCTTCGTGTTTATCCACCTCAAAAACCCAACCGAGTATTCCTGTTACATCAATTTAGTGCCGAAATCCCTTGAAACTCCAGACGGTGATGTGCCTTTGTAGCGACCCTGGGCACCAGGTACTCCGGAGGTCAATTCTGATAGCATATTCGTGCTTAGCGACCGCAAAAACCCGTGAGTAATCCATTTGCATCAATTAAATGCCGAATACCATCGAAACCCCAGAAGATGACGTGCCTTAGTAGCGACCCTGGGCACCAGGTACCCTGGAGGCCAATTCTGATTGCATATTCGTGTTTAGCGACCTCAAAAACCCGTAAGTAATCCGTTTGCATCAATTTAATACCGAATGCCCTCGAAACTCCGGAAGATGACGTGCACCAGGTGATCCAGAGGTCTGTTTTGATGGCATATTCGTATTTAACCACCTCAAAAACCCCCCGAATAGTCCAGTTGCATCAATTTAGTGCCGAAATCTCTCGAAATTCCAGAAGATGACGTGACTTAGTAGCGACCCTGGGCACCAGGTACTCCGGAGGTCAATTCTGATGGCATGTTCGTATTTAGCGACCCCTAAAATCCGTGAGTAATCCGTTTGCATTGATTTAACCCTTAAACGCCCAACCTTTTTTTGGTTCCATGTAAGCCCAAGGGTGGGCAAAAAATGTCCACCTAGAAAATAGCTAATATATTTATTGAGGGTGGTTGGAAATGGATTAAACTTAAGAATCTTATGCTTAATAAACACAGCATCTTCTAAAATATTAATATAAACAATTTACAAACCTTATAACAAAACTACACTTGGAGAAGATCCATCATGGACGAGATAAGAAGGCAAGGAAAGTCTTGGAATGAGGTGAAGGCCCTAGCGCAAAATAGAACCCGATGGCGCGTTTTCACTGAAGCTCTATGCTCCACTTAGGAGTTCAAGAACATTATATATATATATATATATATATATATATATATATATATATATATATAACAAAACCACAATGTACATCAAAATTAACATAGTAGTAAAAGATGGTAATTCAGATTTGTCGATTTTCTCCAAATTCTTCCTTTCAGCCTCCTTATTGGCGGACAATTATGTCGATTATGTAATTATACGTCGATATTTATATTAATTATGTTCCTACCAACGAGAAATTATATAGAAACCATTAGTAACAAGTTTTACTAAGGGTGTACTTTTTGTGCCCACCCATATTTAACTCAAGATATTACTTTTATTTTCTAAAATATCGGTAGAACCAAATTAACATTCGATAAAGGGCTGTGTTTTTAACAATAAACAATTTTTGAAAATTTTTTAAACACGTAATAAATATGTTACAAAGGAATATGCATTAGGTGGACATTTTTTACCCACCCTTGGGCGTTTAAGGGTTAATGCGGAAAACCATCGAAACTCCAGAAGATGACCTCTCTTACCGTGACCTTGGGCACCAGGTGATCCGGGGGTAAGTTCTGATGGCGTAATGGTATTCAGTGACCCGAAAAACTACGAAATTGTAAATTTTGTTCCTTAGTATACTGATTTAGACTTTATTTTTATATTTATGCAATTTTGAATGCATTTTATGCACTTTACAGTGCAATTAAGCATTTGCACCAATTTTTGAATAGTAGACATTTTTCCTGACGTCATCCTGAACATAATGCAAAAAACTGCAAGTCTCTAGGTGCTGTATTTAAAAATTTATTTATTCGGGTGTTTTTAGTGCTTAATGCCCTGGTCTACAAATAGGGTAATTTAATACATTATTTAATACACTATTTAGAGTATTCATCTTTTACTAGATTGGTAAAGATTTAAAATGGCAGTTTTTGAATTTTGGTCCGATCACTTGTTGCATCGGAAATTGCAAAATAAGGTTAAAATTTCGAAAATCAAAAATTTGCTATAACTTTTGCAAAATGAACTTAGGACTAAATGTACTAAATGAACTACCGAGGAATTACACTACTCAATTCTACATAAAAACTATTTAGTTCAGAAAGCCACTGCGCATCCGCTAGAAAAAATATTCCGATTCGGATTTTTTGCACAATGTTACTCAAAAAGGACACTTTTTAACAAATTTGCATGCTGCCAGGACCAAAAGTGGGTCAAAAATTTTTTAAACGCTTTTTTTTTGTTTTTTTCCTAAAATTATTTATTTTGTATGGAACAAAGTTTTTTTTAGGTTTTTTGGATCATTCCAAACAGAAAAGGTCTTTAGTGACTTTTCTGTAAAGTTGATAGTTTTTGACATATATGCGATTAAAAATTGAAAAATTGCGAAATCGGCCATTTTTAACCCTCCAAAACTATGTGAAAAACTGAAAATTTGAATGTTGCCAAAGTAGGTAGATATTCTTTAAACATCGATTAATGAAATCCCTTAGAGTTTTTTGCAATACAATATTCAAAACTCCTTTGTCTTTTAATTGCTAATCAAGCGTGCGCGACACTATTTTCCACCGTTGCATGTGCAATGTGCATACAGTGTGGTGCAAATGAAAGGAATAAATTCGTTATTTCGTAAACCGACGACTTTAAGGAAAAATCCCGAAACAAGTCGATTTTTATTTTTAAGTTATGATATTGTGGTATATATGGTATACTAGTGACGTCATCCATCTGGGCGTGATGACGTAATCGATGTTTTTTTTTAATGAGAATAGGGGTTGTGTGCTTGCTCATTTGAAAGGTTCTTCAATTCTCTATTCAGTAATATAAACATTTACATAATTATTTATACAGGGTGTCCAAATTTTTTTTATTAAATTAAATTATTTGAGAAAAAAAGAAGAATGTATGTAATTTATTTAATTCAAAATACAATTTACTGCTTTCACAAATCAGAAAACAAAGTTTATTTCACAAATAAACATTGCTTTTCGCTTAAATTAAATGGCAGGTGGCTGGTGGGAGCTGGCTTGAACATTGAATTTAATCGAAAAGCAATGTTTATTTGTGAAATAAACATTTTTTAGTTTTCGGGTAAGGGTAAAATGTATTTTGAATTAAATAAATTATTACATACATTCTTCTTTTTTTTTTTCAAATAATTTAATTAAATACTTTTTTTGAACACCCTGTATAAATAATTATGTAAAGGTTTATATTACTGAATAGAGAATTGAAGAACCTTTCAAATGCGCTAGCCCACGACCCCTATTCTCATTTAAAAAAATCATCGATTACGTCATCACGCCCAGATGGATGACGTCACTAGTATACCATATATGCCACAATATCATAACTTAAAAATAAAAATCGATCTGTTTCGGGATTTTTCCTTAAAGTCGCCGGTTTACGAAATAAATAATTTATTCCTTTCATTTGCACCATACTGTATACACATGCAACGGTGGAAAATAGTGTCGCGCACGCTTGATTAGCAATTAAAAAACAAAGGAGTTTTGAATATTGTATTGCAAAAAACTCTTCGGGATTTCATCAATCGATGTTTAAAGAATATCTACCTACCTTGGCAACATTCAAATTTTCAGTTTTTCACATAGGTTTTGAGGGTTAAAAATGGCCGATTTCGCAAGATTTTAAGAGTTTTTCCCGAAAATTGCTTCATTTTTTGGTTATGTCAGGTTGAAATATTCGATTTGGAATTGGACAAATAAGAATTATTTTTCATGAGCTGCAACTGTGCTTTTACTGTATAGACTTCATGAATAAGTACACCATTTTCTGTATCTTATAAGCTACATTTTTGCTACAAATATTTTTTCGATATCTAATATTTAATTCGATAAATACTTATTTTTGAGTTATTTTCGAAAAATCCGTCTGAAAACGTTGTTTTTTTTTTGAAAAATAAACATTTTCACTCGCAAATGACTTGAAAAGTATTAGCATAGATAAAGAAACTCTATAGAAGAACAAAAGTTGCTTATAATTAGTCAATTTATACATTTTCGGACTTATTTTAAACGTATGTTTTTCACCCCAAGGAGGGGTTTCACCCCCCGAAATTAAAGCAACCAATGACGTAAATCCAGCTTTGAAGTGGAGTGTAACTAGAACCTAAATCCAAATTGTCAAGCAAATACGTCCGTCGTGACGCTGATAATTTCACTCCAAAACTGTCATTTACTGAGCTATTGGTGTATTCATGCATTGTTTATGACGACTTACATGTTTCATCTTTATTGGTATAGAATAAAATAGAACAAAAATTACTAAATTATTACATTAGTATTATTCTATGAGATGAACAACTTTCTTCGTGCACTATCTACTATCAGCGAATATAACAACAACTTTTCACATATATTAGACAACAAGATGGGCCCTTGACATATTGGGGCCCCCCGTAACCTTCATGCTGCTGGGGCTTCCTGGTTAATTGTATCGAAATACTAAACGTAGGTAAAGATTAAAGAGAAAACCCATTTCTAGATTTAGAAATATTGTTCTTAAATTCGGCAAATTGCAACTCTCAAATCTTTCAATAGTCACGTACAAAGCATTATAGTTTATTGTCGTTACCATAAAATTTCGGTAGGCCGGAAGGGATTAAGTTTCTAGATATTATGAGATGATTCACTTGGCAAATACGTCTATTTAGAAATTTACGTTTTAAATTTTAAACACAACGTAAAATAATATAACAATAACAGATTTTTACATAATATCAGATGGGGCCCCTAAGCGATTGGGGACCCCGCAAGCTTCACGCTGCGGGGGCCTCTGTTACGGCCCTGCTTGCAGGGGTTTAAACGAAAAAACTGCCATTTTTGACCCGTATTTGATAATAGACGGATGCTGAAGATACCTTGGACAGCAAGAGAAACTAATGAAGAAGTACTAAGGAAGGTCAATAAAGATAGAGAACTGCTAAAGACTGTTAAACATCGAAAAATGTCTTATCTGGGACATATAGTGAGGGGAACTCGATATAAAATATTACAATTGATCCTTAAAGGCAGAATAGAGGGCCGTAGAGGTGTAGGAAGAAAACAAGTTTCTTGGTTAAAAAACATTCGTGAATGGACTCAGATATCAAATGCAGGACAACTATTCCATATTGCAGAAGATCGAGAAGCCTTCGCAATGATAATTCTGATATGGCACGTGAAGAAGAAGATTTGATAATAATAACTGTTATATGTCTCCGAACTTTCACGGGCATTTTTGTATTCATAAAGTATTAGGTATGCATGTAGTACCCAAAAAACCCATTTGCAACCTCGCTGCGTCAGTGTCCCTACAAAATCCTTATTTCCCTGGACTATAACAAATGGCGAGTATCAACGATTTCTGAATTTCAAACTACAATTCGATGGATTTGACAAGCAATTAAAGTCCCAATTCTATTTCGGATTTGTTTGATTCCAATAAATCTGGGTTTAATTGTTTTCTTTCTGTGTGGTCGTCGGAGAAGGTTTCAAATTGTTTGTGTTCATGGTTTTTTCTTCTAATTTAGCTTTCGTTTCACGGAGATTATTATGTAATGAACAGTGTCGTTTTTAGACAGGTATAAATACAGCGTGGGGCGTTAGTATGACAAAGTCTAATTATTACTCGTTTGTCGTAAGAGATATGAAAAAAAGTTATTTAGGTAAAAGTTGGGACCCCCCAAGGAGGGGTTTCACCCCCCGAAATTAAAGCAACCAATGACGTAAATCCAGCTTTGAAGTGGAGTGTAACTAGAACCTAAATCCAAATTGTCAAGCAAATACGTCCGTCGTGACGCTGATAATTTCACTCCAAAACTGTCATTTACTGAGCTATTGGTGTATTCATGCATTGTTTATGACGACTTACATGTTTCATCTTTATTGGTATAGAATAAAATAGAACAAAAATTACTAAATTATTACATTAGTATTATTCTATGAGATGAACAACTTTCTTCGTGCACTATCTACTATCAGCGAACATAACAACAACTTTTCACATATATTAGACAACAAGATGGGCCCTTGACATATTGGGGCCCCCCGTAACCTTCATGCTGCTGGGGCTTCCTGGTTAATTGTATCGAAATACTAAACGTAGGTAAAGATTAAAGAGAAAACCCATTTCTAGATTTAGAAATATTGTTCTTAAATTCGGCAAATTGCAACTCTCAAATCTTTCAATAGTCACGTACAAAGCATTATAGTTTATTGTCGTTACCATAAAATTTCGGTAGGCCGGAAGGGATTAAGTTTCTAGATATTATGAGATGATTCACTTGGCAAATACGTCTATTTAGAAATTTACGTTTTAAATTTTAAACACAACGTAAAATAATATAACAATAACAGATTTTTACATAATATCAGATGGGGCCCCTAAGCGATTGGGGACCCCGCAAGCTTCACGCTGCGGGGGCCTCTGTTACGGCCCTGCTTGCAGGGGTTTAAACGAAAAAACTGCCATTTTTGACCCGTATTTGATAATAGACGGATGCTGAAGATACCTTGGACAGCAAGAGAAACTAATGAAGAAGTACTAAGGAAGGTCAATAAAGATAGAGAACTGCTAAAGACTGTTAAACATCGAAAAATGTCTTATCTGGGACATATAGTGAGGGGAACTCGATATAAAATATTACAATTGATCCTTAAAGGCAGAATAGAGGGCCGTAGAGGTGTAGGAAGAAAACAAGTTTCTTGGTTAAAAAACATTCGTGAATGGACTCAGATATCAAATGCAGGACAACTATTCCATATTGCAGAAGATCGAGAAGCCTTCGCAATGATAATTCTGATATGGCACGTGAAGAAGAAGATTTGATAATAATAACTGTTATATGTCTCCGAACTTTCACGGGCATTTTTGTATTCATAAAGTATTAGGTATGCATGTAGTACCCAAAAAACCCATTTGCAACCTCGCTGCGTCAGTGTCCCTACAAAATCCTTATTTCCCTGGACTATAACAAATGGCGAGTATCAACGATTTCTGAATTTCAAACTACAATTCGATGGATTTGACAAGCAATTAAAGTCCCAATTCTATTTCGGATTTGTTTGATTCCAATAAATCTGGGTTTAATTGTTTTCTTTCTGTGTGGTCGTCGGAGAAGGTTTCAAATTGTTTGTGTTCATGGTTTTTTCTTCTAATTTAGCTTTCGTTTCACGGAGATTATTATGTAATGAACAGTGTCGTTTTTAGACAGGTATAAATACAGGGTGGGGCGTTAGTATGACAAAGTCTAATTATTACTCGTTTGTCGTAAGAGATATGAAAAAAAGTTATTTAGGTAAAAGTTGGGACACAGATAGGACCATAATCTAAAAATATTTTCAAATATACAGGGGCCTGCATATTAACAGGGTGACACAAACTTATGTTTTTCTTAATGGAACACCCTGTATATTTTTACATTTTTGGATTCTCCTCAATGTTTCAATTCTTAAAATATATGGTTTTGTGATATTGTACGAGGTAGTTTAAAAGATAATTACGTTTTTTTGTTAATTTCGTAGCAAAATTTACACCCTATGAAATTGTAGTGATTTGACATCAAATTTTTATTTTATGTTCAAACGATTTTTAATATAGTCTACTATTGTTAAACATTAACAGTATACCGAAATGTTAAATTTTAGTATACAGGGTTGGTCGAAACTCGGAATGAGTATTTTCTTAGTTTTCTTAAATGGAATACCCTGTATTTTAGTATTGTAATGAAATGATATTTTATGGTACTTTTTTATTTCTTAAGCATTCCCTATACCTAAGTGTTTAATCTGTAAGTTATTCGTGATTCTTTAAGTCAAACATTAAATGCTAGAAAAATTACGTGAAATTTTATTAGGTGGCCGTGGAAATATCCAATCAAAAATAATTTTTCGAAAAAAAATACATCATAATCTAGCCTGATCCTTAATTTATTAATATTGGATGAGATATCCAAATAAATTCGTAGGTAAGATTGTTGGTGCGCAAAATATTAATAAAAACATACAATATTCTACCTAGTCGGCTATGACACTAAATTTCCTTAAAAATTTGTCATTATACTATTTTTATAGTGCCAGTTGCTTTGTTACCATTACTAATATGAATTTTTCTAATGAGGAACTGATTAATAAGATTTTTGTGCTAATGGAGTATAACAAACATGTGCCACTAGCAATGAGAATTTTTCATCAGAAATTCCCTGATAGACGACAACTAAGAAAAGAGACGTTTAAAAATATACCAGAACGGTTTCAGCGGACTGGACCCTTAGATTATGATAAATCTGATCCAACAAAAACTATTGTAAGTGAAGAAAACAGGAATTAAATGTAATCCTTAGTGTTACTGAGACTGAGGATCTGCATATTAGTACAACCGTTCTTAAAATCAACGTATCTAATAGTCTGTTGAAACCGTTTTAGTATACTTTTAAAAGTTTGTCTTTTTGGTTGTCGTCTATCAGGGAATTGTTGATGATAAATTTTTATTGCAAGTAGCTCATTTTTGTTATAGTCTCCTAGTACAAAGCCATTTTAATCAGTTCCTCATTAGAAAAATTAATATTAGTAATGGTAACAAATCAACTGGAACTATATAAATAGTATAATGTCAAATGTTTAAGCAAATTTTTTGTCATAGCCAACTGGGGAGAATTTTGTATGTTTGATTAATATTTTAAGCATCAACAACTTTAACTACGAATGTATTTGGATATTTCATCCAATATTAATAAATAAGGATCAGGCTAGATTATTATGTATTTTTTTTTTCGAAATATTATTTTTGATTGGATATTTTCACGGTCACCTAATAAAATTTCACGTAATTTTTGTTGCAATTAATGTTTGGCTTAAAGAATCACGAATATCTTACAAAATAAAGCAGTTAGGGAATGCTTAAGAAATAAAAAAGTACCATAAAATATCATTTCACTACAATACTAAACTACAGGGTGTTCAATTTAAGAATACTCAAAAAATACTCATTCCGAGTTTCGACCCACCCTGTATACTAAAATTAAACATTTCGCTATACTGTTAATGATTAACAGTAGTAGACTATATTAAAAATCGCTTGAATATAAATAGAAAATTTAATGTCAAATCGCTACAATTCTACAGGGTGTAGGTGTAGATTTTGTCACGAAATTAACAAAAAACGTAATTAACTTTTAAACTACCTCGTATAATATTACAAAACCATATGTTTTTAGAAAGGAAACATTGAGGAGAATCCAAAAATGTAAAAATATACAGGGTGTTCCATTTACAAAAACAAAAGTTTGTGTCACCCTGTCAATACGCACGCCCCTGTATATTTAAAAATATTTTTAAATTATGGTACTATATGTGCCCCAACTTTTACCTAAATAACTTTTTTTCGTATCTCTTACGACAAACGAGTAATTGGACTTTGTCACACTAATGGCCCCATCCTGTATAGAAAATCTTTCTTGTTTTTGAACAATTGTGGCGCTAGAAATTTTTTTAAAAACTTTTAGTCTATTGAAATGTTACATATTTAGGGTTGCGTTCATAGGCGCCCATACTCATGGGCAGGGGGAGGCTGTGGCCCCCCTAGCTTTTCGGATGCTTTAAACTATATATTGTCATCATATAAGTATATAAAATGTAATGTGCATAATCTTCTCGTCTGGCCCCCTTAAAAATTTTTATATGGGCGCCCATGGTTGCGTTTTTCAGTGGACGCTATGTTATTTTTTATGTGTAAGGGGGTTAGTATAAGTTTTATAAAGTTTGTGAGTTTGCCAATCTCATCTTCCAACCTCTAGCTTGGAAAAGGGGTGCAAAGGGTTTTAATAGAAATCCTACCGAAAATTATATACGATAGTAATTAAGACGCATAATGCAATCAAGGAGATGGATAGACTGAAATAATGGGAATAAGTGAAATAAGATGGAAAAACTCAAAGGCAATTTGAAATTAGTGATCATCAACTTACGCATCCGAGGCTACAAAAATTACCATCAAGCTGAAAATTGGCAGGATTGTTCAAAATACCATCATAAATGAAATCTAAAAAGTCCTCATAAATCCGACCCGTGCTAAAAATTTTACGCGGGGTCAAAGGTCACCAAATATGGTTTTTAGCGATTTTCAGCGAAACGGTAAGTTTTATCGTAAAATTAGTTCTAACAAAAAATGTAGATTAGATAATTATCTAAAAAAAAATGCCTTATTACTTTTTTTCCTGAGAGCCACCGTTTTTGAGATATAACGATTCAAAAAGTGGTAATTGTCATAATATGCGCACACGTTTCCACACCACCTTTGAGGTAGCGTACTTTGCGCGTTTTTGTAACGCGGTTTCCCCAATAGGCCTATTCCATGGATCTGTTATGATTCTGTTTAATTTAAAGCTATTTAATAATTGATATTGGCAAGGGTTAAAAATGATAAGTTATATAAAGCGGTATAAATTAAAAAAAAGGGAAATTTATCAAACTGGTTCATAATTTTCTAATACTTCTGCTTCCCTTGTTCTTCTTACTCTTCTTCATCTTCTAGCTCTTCTTCTTCTTCTTCTTGTTCATCCTGGGTGCAAGTAAATTGTCCCAATAATGACACATCGCATGGCTCCTCGATAGAATCAAATGAATCCTCAATTGTTGGTGATTCAACATTGGAGCACGTTGACGTTCCCGATTTTTCAGTGATAATAATTTTATTACCATACTTCATTCTTAATCGTAACTTTAGCTTCCTGTAATCTACAGTTGTAGTTTGGCAAATATTGTTCAATTCATTCAAAATGAACTGACAGTCATCGCTATTTTCAATGTACGTGAATATTTCCTCCATTGCCAGATTCGTACTTTCATCTTGAGGACGACCGATTTTCACTCCAGCGTTCGGTTTCAAGAAGAAAACAAAGCAATCACTATGATACTACTTATCTTCAGCAGCAACTAAATCGTATTCGAATTCAACTCGAGCAAGGACAGCTTTGGCCATAGGATCAGAACGAGTCCGAGCTGTTCCCAGAATTGAATCTTTAAATGTAAGGGTACTTACTTGTTTAATTATACGGCGAGAATCCAATGACCTTTTTTTTCATGCTCTTCATTACATTCCTGGCCGCAAAATAAGCGTTGTTTTTTAAAACAAAAAGCTGGTTCACTTACACGTGCTCTAGTAAGAGGAGGACTTTTGGTCGATGTACTTACTGGCTTCTTGTTTTTCATGTTGTCTTTTAATAGCTGCAGCAATAGAACACTTTCGAGTATAACTTTTACGACACTCCACATGTATGGTCACAGATTTCTGCTCTTTAAGAAATTCTAAAAATTCATCAGCTCTTTCAGTACTTGCATTGATTAATGTTTTTATACCACGATTAACGGTAACAATTTCACCTTCAGTTAAAATTTTAGCGCAAATAAAACAATATTCTGACATTTTTGATATAATAATGAAAATAACACGAAATAGGTTAAAAAATATAGGTTTAACACGTATTTTCACTCCGGAGTAGTACTCAAGACTAATTAATACCTCGAGGGTGTCATCTACCTGAAGGATTTCGCCACCCAGGAAGATTACGGTGTAATTTGCATAAATATTTATTAGTACTTAGTAATAAACATTTTGCCTAGAAAGTTGTCTTTCATTATTATGTTCAAACCCTTCTGAGAAAAGAATAGGTAGGGTGATTAGATAAGCCGACGAACGTGTTTATTCCGACAAAACCCATCTTTACAAATTGAACTAAGGCGCATAAATAAAAAGAATTATTATAAGTTAATACTTTGTCATATCAATTTACTATTTTTATTGGGATTAAGCCGTAAAATTCAAATATTTCTTATTATTTTCGCGTTACATTCACTTTGTAAAGATTTTTTTGTTGGCACTATAATATAATACAGCTTCTACATTGCATCCCTCGGTAGACCGCAAGCTGTATAGTAGAAACCGACAGAATATTGTTTACTTGTATTACAGCTTCGGTGATGTATATACCTGGTGTACTAATACATATATTATGACGATTAGAAGTCTTTCAACTCTTTGAATCGTTGTATCTCAAAAACAGTGGCTCTTAGGAAAAAAACTATTAAGATATTTTTTATAGATAATTATCTAACCTACATTTTTTGTTAGAAATAATTTTACGATAAAACTTACCGTTTCGCTGAAAATCGCTAAAAACCATATTTGGTGACCTTTGACCCCGCGTAAATTTTTTAGCACGGGTCGGATTTATGAGGACTTTTTAGATTTAATTTTTGATGGTATTTTGAACAATCCTGCCAATTTTCAGCTTGATGGTAATTATTGTAGCCTCACTCCTATTTTTGAGTCTAACTAGACCGGTCTATATATATTATTCAGGTAACCTGAAGACACTAGACAACTAGACAGGTGAAGGTGAAGACACTAAATTTAGTAGGTATATTCTTGTTCAAAACTGTGTCCATATCGTAAAAAATGCTCCTCCTTCAACGTAATACATACCCAATTACAACTAACATTATCCAGTATAAAAATCAGTAGTGAAATCCCCTATAGCTGACACACCAGAGAAGATGTGAAGATGAATAATTATCCAGCACATTAAAAAGCCTTCCCAAAAAGGATTAACTTTGATTATGGGTGATCTAGATCTAAATGCCAAGATTGATAGGGGACAATCGGGAGAGTTATAAAATATTTTGGGCTTAAAAAATGAAATGGGCGAGGAGACCCATTGGGTAAATGTAGCAGAAGAAGAGTTTGTGATTAGTAAAACTTGTTTCAAACTCCCAAATAGAACATTATACACATGAAAATTACTAGGAACCGATATCAAGTAATCAAGTCAAACCATAATCCACTGATTGGCAAAATTTGGCTCAGGCTTAAGAAGATTCGACGTAGTGTTAACCCAAAATACGACATTAGGCTACTGAAAAAGCAACACACAGAACAGAGTGTAAAACAGTATATACAGAACAACTTGTATACCGTTATTTAAAAGAATGTAACGGACCAGGAGCTTGAAAAGTTGCATACAGTTTCACAAGACATACAAGAGAAATTTCTCAAACCACAAAAAATGAAGAAAATCTCGTGGATGACAAATGAAATTTCAGATATCGTGGAGAAGAGGACACAAAATTATACAAAAGAGATATACAAAGAGATCAACAAAGCAATCAGAATAGTTAACGATACTGGAGTAAGAGAACACTGTGCGAAATACAGCTACTGAAAATTTAACACGATTCATTCAATATGCACAAAAAAGTTAAAGAAGCTGCAGGCTTAGACAAGCCTAGAATTTAGATTTAGGTGTTTGGTAGACAACCAAATGAAAGGCAGAATACCATTGAGGTAACGGAATACCAAACAGGACTCCCGATTACCATCGAAGAAGTCACGCCAGCTCTTAAAAAAACTAAGATGAAAAAACTGCAGGGCCTTCTGCAACTGTGCAGAATTCCTAAAACTTATGGATGAACAGGGAATAAAATGGATAACAACTATATTTAACAAAATATATATGTAACTAGCAGTGGTCGTAAAAAATAGTATAGTAAATGATGAAATAATTAATTTATATTGTGAATACTTTGCTAAACATAGTTAATACACTTCTCCAAGAAATTAACGCACCACCTTAAAAATTGGTCATTTTTAATGTCTCGAATTTCCTAATCCTGTTGTCCGATTTAAGTGATTTTTTTAACATGTTATAGCCTTATTATTTAACAATATCGCCGTAATAATATTGATATTGTTGCTCGACAGGTAAATTGTCATTGTATACCGGGTGTACCGATCAAACTGTGATTTATTCCCAAAGTTCGTGTCACCCTGTGGAATATTCTAGAATTTATAAAATACTGAAATTAAAACCCAACTCTAGTCTAATGTTTTCTCAACATTCGTTTTTTTTTATTCATTATCTTATGTTGGATAATAAAAAAGTTGGTACTTTAACAACTAGCCTTGTTTTTCATCAATGCAGGGTGTTTTTAAATAAGTATGGCAAACTTTAAGGGGTAATTTTACATGAAAAACTACAAAACTACAAACTGACGATTTATTTATTGTTCTAAAACCAGTTGAGATATGCAAATGAAATTTGGTGGGTTTTAAGAGGTAGTTATTGTGCATATTTTGACATACAATTAAAAATTTTATGTTCACCGTTTACGCACATAAGGGTCATATTATCCGTATGCGCGCTAATCGTGAATATTAAATTCCTAATTGTATATGTGGAAATGCGCAATAACTACCCAGTAAAACCCACTAAATTTCCTTTGCATATCTCAACCGGTTTTAGAACAATAAATAAACTGTCAGTTTGTAAGAAAAATTTGAACACCCCCTGTCTCGGAAACGAAGCATTTGCGGACATACGTTTATAAACCAAACAGTCATTATTTTTTCATACAGAATTACCCCTTAAAGTTTGCGATAATTATTTAAAAACACCCTGAATTGACGAAAAACAAGGCTAGTTAAAATACATAACTTTTTTATTATCCAACATAAGCGAATGAATCAAAAAACAGAATGAAAACATGAGGGTATAGTTGGGTTTTAATGTCAGTATTTTATAAATGCTAGAATATTTTACAAGGTCACGTGAACTTTGAGAAAAAAATCACAGTTTGATTGGTACACCCGGTATGCTGTGACAATTGACCTGTCTAGCAACAATATTATTATATAGCGATATTGTTAAAGAATAAGGCTATGACATATTAAAAAATCACTTCAATCGTACAACAGGTTTAGGAAATTCGACACATCAAAAATGACCCATTTTTAAGGTGGTGAGTAAATTTTTTGGAGAAGTGTATAATAGACTATACGCCTATAGAAAAGTACGTCTACGAGGATGCCATTTATGATGTATTACTCTCTCCTAGTTCCAGATAAAGTATAGGTTGGAGTAGCAATTAGAAAAGTAATACTAGCTCACTAATAAATCTACTTCCTTAATTAACACGAAGCCAATACTTTATGAGAACTTTATAGCTGATACTTTATGAGAACGTTCCGCACTAAATCCTATAAAGTATAAAAATAACTAGGGAAGGTAACCTTTTCTAACGCATTTAATGGAAATTTCTGACTGAGTTATCCCGAACAGTTTGAGTTCTTTTTTTTTGCTAAATGGTATTTCTTTGTTTTGTAATTTGAATTTAGTATTTGACAATAAAGGATGCATAATTAAAAATATGAATTAAATAATAGGAATGGAATTTAACAAATAATTTTTTAAAAACAAAACGAAATCTCGAGATATTAGACCGTTTCTAGAATTTACCTAGGGTATCAGGATAAAAAGGTTTTTCCCATTATAGCGCCATCTATCCACAATTCGAAAAAATGTCTCGAATAAAAGTTACTTATTTTGAGTAAGCAATCCGAATCTGCATAGTCCAGTGCGCATCTGTTTTGAGATGGACGTTGAGAGGTGACTCATATTTTTTTGCAGAAATTTCTTGGAATTTACTCCTATAATAATAATTGGGTTCTCCTCCCACTCAAAAATGTCCGGAACATTGTTTAAATAATCAAAATGTCAAAAACTGAAGGAAAAATTCGATTATTTTCTTCGTTTTTTGATTATAACTTTCAAAGTATTCACTTTCGAGAAAAGTTGTACTAATATAAAAGTTGCGTAATTAAATTTACTACAATATGGGATTGGTTACAAATTTTAAAAATTGTCACCCTTGTTGCAAAATAGCAATAATTGCGAAAAAACCATAAAAAACAAGTATTTGCATTTTACGTTTTTCAACCATTTATGCTACATTTAGGACCTTCATATTTTATCCAGAAAAACTATATGATATAGTAAAACAATACTGTAAATTTCATTAATATCGGTGCAATAGATTTTGCAAAATAAATTTTGCAATCTAGCTTTCGCAAAAAATAATTTTTTCAAAATGTTACAGGACTGAAAATAAAGCAGACAGCAAGTTGAAATTTTTTTACGTATAGAAGAATAGCATACCTTTCATTTACAATTTTTAAAATTAAAATCCATTAACTACCTCGGCGTCAGGAATTTTTTTAAATAAACATTAATTTTTGGTGCTACGCGCAGGACAGCGATGTTCGATTCACACAAGTTGATTTCCACCAAAATTTCTTCCAATCTTTATTTAATATATTATTTTCTTACACTATATTTTGTTGTATTTTAATATTTTAATTCCACAAAAATCAAACTAATTTGATTATTGTTTGTGAAATATTGTTAAAACAGTTGCATATGTTTAAAAGTAATAAACTTTTATTCTCTAAGTGTTATTTCAAAGGACAGAGCATGTGTTTTTATTTTGCAATAAACAAATTTATTTATTTATATCGAAATGTACTAGAAATTAAAATTTGTCAATCATTATCAAAGGTCATTGGAATGCCCAATCAGAGCAAACTATCCGCTGTCCTGCGCGTAGCTCCAAAAAAATGTGTATTTAAGAAAATTCCTGACGCCGTAGTGGTTAACCGATTTTAATTTTGCAAATTGTAAATGCAAGGTACGGTAGTCTTCTATTTGTAAAAAAAATTAAGCTTGCTGTCTGCTTTATACTCAGTCCTGAAAGATTTTGAAAAAATTTAAATTTTTTTGCAAAAGCTGGATTGCAAAAATTTATTTTGCAAAATCTATTTAACCGATCTTAATGAAATTCACAGTATTGTTTTCTTATATCATAAAGTTTTTCTTGGTAAAATACGAAGGTCCTAAGTGTAGCACAAATGGTTGAAAAACGTAAAATGCGAATACTTGTTTTTTTATCGTTTTTTTCGCAATTATTGCTATTTTGCAACAAGGATGACAATTTGTTAAATTTTTAACGAATTCTATATAGTAGGAAATTTAATTGCGCAACTTGTATGTCAGTACAGCTATTCTCAGAAATGAATACTTTCAAAGTTATAATCAAAAAACGAAGAAACAAATCGAATTTTTCCTCATTTTTTGACATTTTGATTATTTAAACAGTGTTCCGGACCTTTTGAGTGGGAGGATAACTCAAATATTATTATATGAGTTATTTTCAAGCAATTTCTGTAAAAAAATAAGAGTCACCTCTGATCGTCCAAATGTACTAATATTTTTAAAGATGCGCCCTGGTCTAGCACTAAAAAATGTGGATTTCTATTTAACCCGGCACCTGCCACGTGGGGTGCATACATGTGTTAGTGTTTTAAGTGGTTATTTAGTGTCATTCTGAACTTATAGCTCTAAAGTCGAATTGGGGTGTCATCATCTGGAACTTTAAGTTTTAAATTCTTTTTGTATTTTTGATAAACAGGTCAAATTTACATTTTTTATTGAAATAACTTATTTAAATTATTAATATAGACTCTATACTCACTAAATCTTAATTTTTTTTAGATATTTTACTTGACTTCATTTATTATGGCTTGGTACTTGCTAATTTGCTTATAACATCTTTTTCATTTTATTTTTTAACTTTTATAACATATAAGTGGCTACTAAGTTAATAAAACATGTTTTTTATATTCTTGTGTTACTCAACGCATTATTTTGTTTTTTAAACAGGTAGATCACAGAAAATTTTTAAGGGGTGCTGTGAGCACCCCACGTGGCAGTTGGCGCCTTGCAAAGCCACGTGGCAGGTGCCGGGTTAAGATTGTGTCGTGTTTGGTGTCATTCGATATATTTTTGAGAAATATTGAAAATGTATTTTTCAGTTTTTTGATCCGATGTATATTCGACCGTCCCGCTACTTTTGGTACACCCTATATTATAATACAACCATATAGGTACCTTTAAATTATTATTTCCAAATACCTTAGACTCAGACGTTGAAAAATATTTATTGGAATAACAAAACTAATACAAACGAAAAAATTTGCATTTTTATCGATTTTATTCAAAATTAACATTCTATTTGGGCAATGACACTAATGACTGAATCGATTTTATTTAATACTGTTTTACATAATTAATGTGCTAGCAGACATTAAGACAGATATCATAGTGTTGTTGCTCTTTTTGTCGGTAAAGACAACACAAAAATATTTTTTTCAAATCGCGTAACCTAGTTTTACAGTTTTAGAAAAATAGTTACGAAGTTAGTAAACGCATCTAGATTTACTGAGCTATTTAATAATTTACGAAGATGGTCTCATTTATTGAAGAATTTATTTATTAAGCATTATAACAAATGCGGCACATATCCCAAGGTGGGAGTCATGGAACAATTCCCAAGAGATTAGATGTCGCGACGGAAAGGCAAAAAATGCATTCTTTACTATGAGCTCTGTGTTTAAGAGCCATGACCTCACCCTAGAAACAAAAATACGGCTCCTTAAATGTTACGTGTACTCAGTGCTTCTATACGGAGTGAAAATGTGGACATTAAAGGTGGAAACTCTATCGAAACTTCAGGCTTGTGAGCTATGGTTGTACAGAAGGATCCTGAAGATACCATGGACAGACAAAGTCACCAATGAAGAAGTACTACGGAGGATGAACTCGATGAACACAACCGCAGATTTGGTCAACATCGTGAAAGGCCGTAAGCTGCAGTACTTGGGACATATAATGAGAAATCAAGGCATATACGAGCTACTCCAATGCACTTTGCAAGGTATAATTAGAGGAAAAAGGACCCCAGGACGAAGAAGAATATCCTGGCATGCTAACCTGAGAGCATCGTATAGAAAGACCTCAACACAACTATTCGGAACGGACAGGCTATACCCCATGGTACAGAAAGACCTCCACACAACTATTCGGAACGGACAGGCACCCTAAGAAGAAGATTCCAAGGTAGATGCGTTCTAGTGGAGAATTTATTTCCTTCTATGAAAGGCGTCTGTTCTACTTTAGGAGGTTAGCGACTACAGTAGCAAATCTCTGTTCAATGAGCTCTGAACAAAGATGTTGACTCTAGGATGGTCCAGTTTTCCTTTAATTTTCCCCTGGTTGATCAGTTGCTCGAGGCGGTACTTTTTGTTTCTCATTACGTGTCCTAGGAAGCTAACTTTTCTAACTTTGATGATCTTTAGCAGCTTTCTATCTGTACCTACTCTTCTCAGGACATTTTCGTTGGTGGCGTGGGTTGTCCAAGGTATTTTCAAGATCCTTCTATAAAGTCAAAATTCAAAGGTTTCTAACTTGTTCTTCAGCGTTATGTTGGGCGTCCAGGCATCCGTTCCATACAATAACCAACTATACTGGACTGAATAGTGAACAGGTCTAGTGGATTGAATATTTGAACTATGACCGATAGAATACCCCTCTTCTTCACTTTATATTTTGTTGCATCAATCGTGATACTAAAATGCAAAAAGCTTCTTTTGAATTCTATAATAGGCCAAGTGTTTTATTAATCTCATCTTCCACTAGATAGTGTTCTATGAATTCTAACTGGTTCATCAGCATTATGTTGAGCGTCCAGGCCTCCGCTCCATACAATAACCAACTATACTGGACCAAATAGGCCTAGTGAATCTAATATTTGAGCTATGGCCGATATAACACTCCTCATGCTCACTAAGGATTATTGATGAATATGACCTCACTAAGGATTTTAGTTAAGTGTGCAGCTCCATCAAGAAACTAACAAATTCAAAATAGAGAGAGGTGTTAGACAAGGAGACACAATGTCACCGAAGTTTTTTACGGCTGTCTTAGAATATGAGTTTAAAAACTGGACTGGGCGAACAAAGGAATATGCATAGACGGAAAGCAACTCAACAATCTCCGGTTCGCTGATGATATTGTCATAATCGGTGACGACATCAACGAAGCAAACGAAAAGCTCACAGAGCTTGCGAAAGCTGTTGAAGAGGTTGGTTTGTAAAGAAATAAAGAAAAAACCAAAATGATGATTAACTTGGTGTTAGAAGGATCAATAACACTCGAAGACAATATCATAGAAGAAATAAATCGAAATCGATATCTCGGACACGACATCAAAATTTCTAGAGACAATCAGATCCAAGAGATATATAGAAGGATTGGTCTAGGCTGGGCAGCATATGGCAGATTGAAAGGCATATTCAGCAGTGAAATTCCTTTAAACCTTAAAAGGAAAGTATCTATTCCGTTTCATTTATGGGCTCCCACGATTTGATGTTCCTTTTATACTTTTTATTAATAAGAATTCCTACTCCTGCTTTTGCTCTTTTATCTTTATCAACTCCACTCCATATGTGTATTATATCTCCGATTTCCTCTATGCCATTTCCCTTTTTCTTAGTTTCAGTTATAGTTAATATGTCGACATTCATCTTTCTGATTTCTATTAAGAGTTCCTTGTATTTCGTGTTCCATCCTTGAATATTTCATGTTCCCATCTTGATTCTTCTCTGTTTCTTCTTTTGTTTTGCCTTGCTGACGTTTTTAACTGGATTTTGAAGATCTACAGCAAAATTGCTTACCCCCCCCCCGTATCCGTTGGGGCTCCCTCTTAAAGAGGTATGGATTACCACCCGGGGATATTTTCCGCGACTTTTCATTTTGCCATTTTTTCTTCATAATTTCCTTGGTCTTTACATGTGTTCGGTTGTTTAGTCCTGAAAGCCATAACCCCCATTTGGAGGGCCTATTGTTCAGTCGCCCATTCTGGGTCCGTAGCTGCATATTTAGTTTTATACGAATCCTAAAATCGGGGGTCGCCACTTCCGCCATACACACCGTACCGAAGATGTTCTTCTTCGCCGTGGATACCGTTGTGGTCTTCATCGTGACCCTGGACAAGGGACCCCAAGCAGGTACTAGTTTCCCGAGTCAGAAAACTCCTGCAATCTGCGGAGGGCAGGGATTGATTCACTTTCCCTGGTAGGACTGTCCAAATGAGTTCCAGTACCCGCTACCCATCATTACGTACGGAGTTGAAACACTAACATTAACTAAAGCAAGGGTGTCAAAGCTTAGAATAGCACAGCGGAAAATGGAAAGATCCATACTAGGAAGCAGACTTTAGGATCGAGTGAGAAATTTATAAATAAGGCAAATAATGGGTGTGCAAGATATCATAGAAAGAATTACTAATAACCCGGTCTATATAGACATTTGAAATAACAAAAATTGCCGGAGAGCCAAATTTTGGTGGAGAGCTAGGGTATACCATAACAAATAAAGTATTAAAAGTCTCCATCGATCCCATGTGTGCAACAAAAGTTATTCGGGGTCAAAGGTCAAAATTTGAGATATTTTGGATTTTTTTCGAAAACGGTAAGTTTTATCAAAAAAGAACCTTAAACCAAAGTTGTAGATCTTAAAATTCTCTACAAAAATAGTCCTTACTATTTTTTTCCTAAAAGTTGCCATTCCTGAGATATCGCGATTCTAAGAGTCACATTATACATGATATGCACACGTTTCCACACCGCCTGTGAGGTAGTGTACTCGGCGCGTTTTTTTACCTTGATTTCCCCTGTAGGCCTACTCCATTAACTGTTTTGACAATGTTTTGATAATTTAAGGAAACAATACCGGTCAAGATCTAGATATTACCTTATTATTGATATTGATTATTTATATTGCTATTGATTATTAGGTTAACTATTGTTTTGATTTCTTTAGACATTTTTATCAGACTCATATTCTTGAAAGGCTACTTCAACAGTCAAGTTTTCTTCGATTTCATCTTCTTCCTCTTCCTCTGTTGTATTAAACTGGACATTTGAGCAAGACTGACCTTGGCAGTTGGTACACGTTAGAGAAGACAGCAACCCGACTTTTTTACATTCACATTTGGCACTACAACCTTTTTTGCAATTGCAAAAAATAGTGTTAAAGAGTTTTTCTGGAGCAGGTGGGAGTAAGGTTTTAATCGGTTCCAGAGTATGTATTATCTATTAATTTCCAACCCCAGTCTTCTGGATTCAGTTCATTGGCTAGCCATGTTTGAACTTGATAATATATTCGATACAAATGTTGAAAAGCAGATGCTGATGTTGAAGGAAGACATGATAGTTGTACTTGTTTCTTGTTTCGCGTATTATTTACAAAAGTTAAGTATCGGTATTTATCAAGACAATTAATTTTTTTGGAGCTCCATAAACCGCAAGAAGAAAGCGAATTCCTTCCGTAATTATTGTTTGCGGTGTGGAATCAAGTTCTGTAAAAAATTTACAGCAGTCAGTCAAATCTTTTTTTTTTCGAATAATTTAAGTACTGACGTTTTGCCCCTTCTGTACACTGTTGACGTAGTATCGCAGCCGGTTATCACATGTAAAAATAAAATGTACTTTTGGCATTTGGGATAAGCCGATAAACTTTTCGAAGAACATATCTCTGTTCGCTGTTGAGCCCTTCCAGGTTTCAGAAAATAAATAACTTTATCTACTGGAGTCCTTGTAGTAAGCAGTACTAACAAATCAACATCTTCACCAACTACAATAATTATTGTTGTGTTTGTTGCCTTAAATTTTTCAATTACTGTCTCAATTATAAGAACATCTGCGTCATTTTTATATTGTTTCACTTCAATATTCGTAGCTGTTAATTTGCCGGTTAACATGGAAATGAAACGAGATTTATTATTAATGTTAGCGAAAAATTGTTGTTGGTTCGCTGGAACTGTTATATTTTCATCAAAGATAATCTCGGAACCCGATGATGTTTTTGTAGTTCGACGACGTTGTTCTGCAGCTTTAATATTCTTTGTCGAGTCACTGTAGCCGTCAAATACCACTGTCACTGTAAGCCCGTAATGTCTGCTAAATGGTAGACGCTTGTAATAAGCACTTATATTCACTTGAACTGAACCTTTAGCACTAAAAGAAACAGATAATATGAACAAGACCTACGGACAATACTGTAGCCATTGTTTACAATAGACAATCTGTTCTTTTTTAAACAATGGTATAGCCAAATGTTTTTCAAGGCCACGTGGATAGAGGAAATTCAGTTTGGGACGGATTATTTTTTGAAGAAATATTTTCAGAATAGTATAATATATTCTATAAAAGAGACACAAATAGGCATTTATACTTGTCTTAAGTGCCACATTATGCATATACGTGGCTTATATGTGATAATGTATAAAGTAACTTTTAAAATCGCGATATCTCAGGAATGGTAACTCTTATGAAAAAAAAATTGTAAGGACTATTTTTGTAGAGAATGTTAAGATCTACAACTTTGGTTTGATGTTTTTTTTATAAAGCTTACCGTTTTCGAGAAAAATCAAAAAAATCTCAAATTTTGACCTTTGACCCCGAATAACTTTTGTTGCACACATGGGATCGATGGGGACTTTTAAAACTTTATTTGTTATAGTAAACTCTAGTTCTCCAAAAAGATTTGGCTCTCCGGCAATTTTTGTTATTTGCCAACTATTTTGATGTCTAAGTTGACCGGATTATAAATTAAAATTGAGTTTCGCCGGACATATAGCGAGACTGCAGCATGCCAGGTACAGGTGGACAAAAAGACTGTTAGAATGGATATGTACCTTGCATGAACAAGAGAGGCAAAGGGAGACCACCAACACGCTGGACAGATGAGATAAAAAGAATAGATTGAAGATGGATGCAATTAGCACAAGATCCAACTTCCTAGAGATGTGCGGAGGAGGCTTTTGTTCTGGAGTGAAAAAGATAAGAAGCTGGATGATGATGAAGTTTCTTGTAGTATTAAATTAAGATAAAACTAACTTGCTTTTTGATCGTAGTAAATGATCAGATAACAATAATCAAAAGATTCCTGTTGGAGTTTTACCAAATAAAAAAAAATAAACAACTTTGCGTGTATTGGTGTTGACAAGACTTATAGAAGAAAAACTTGTCATTGCACTAAAACTTTTAAAATCTCTTCAAATACGTCAAATCAATAAATAATGAAATGAATCGGTAATGAGAAACTTGTACCGAATGAAAGAAAATCGATATATCGCCATTCGCCTATAAAATTTTTCAGGATTAACTTTTGTTGTCAACAGGATTAAATATTAATCCTCTGAAAAGAGTTTCAGACTTCTGTGGAAAATATTGAAGGATTTGAGATTTTATTGAGTCATTTTAACAATACATGTTGCACATTTTTTTCTGGAGAGACGTAATAATTTTATAAATAGTTAATGTGTTCGACCAATACAATATAAAATCTTTTATAACTAATATAAAATATAAAGGTTTTTATAAATAATATATAAAGGTTTTTCCACCTACCTCTACCGAAAGTATACTTTTCCGGACCTGATTGTAGGGAGCAAAGTTGTACTTTTCCTCCCTAGGGAGGAAAAGTAAAAGTGACATGGTATTTCATTCATGAAATATAACTTACTGACGCCCTGTACAATATCTATTTTCTATTACGTAATTATCTATAAATTTTAACGTTTATTTATAAAACACCCTGTATTTTGCAGAATGGTAAAAAACAATAAATTATTATTTTGATTTAACAATGTTTACATTAATAATTTGACTTATATTCGACAGTTGACAGATATATAAATTGTACCTACTTGTTAGTTTTAGTTTTAATAAATTTTGTTGGTTAGTTACATAAATAAATTAAGTAAAAATGAAAAATGACTTGTTATTAATTTGAGGAAGGTAGAAAAACCATATGTATAACATGGGAGTAAAGTGCGTTTTCCTCCCTTGAATGATTACTGCCCTCCGCTACGCGTCGGGCAGTAAACTTCATTCTCGGGAGGACAAGTAGCACTTTCCTCCCTTGTTATACAAATAGCTATTTCACAATAGATATGTAATTTTTATGTCGAGTTTGTTATGAATAATTTCTTGTGCTGTCGTATTTTTATTTGTAAATGCTATTTCACTCAAGTAACGTTTTAGTTTAGATAACACAAACCAACAATAACAATAAGAAACGAAAGACATTCACTCATAAGAATAAAAAATGATCACTGGGAACGTTTTTCTAAAAAAATGGAACCTGATTTTTATGGTCTGCAAAAGGAAATATTATAAGGCGGTTTATAAGAAATCAAAAAAAGAGGTAAAAGAAGTAACAGAACCAAAACACATAGAAAATAATACATGGATCTAATAAAGCTCTTTGAAGAGGAAGAACAAATGACGCGAGAACCGGAAACACCAGAAATTACCAGAAATAAAGATTTTAATTTAAGTACACAGGAATTTCGAAAAAGATTTGAAAAGCTAAAGAACACAAAAGCTGCAAGCAAAAACAGAATACAAAACGAATTACTGAAATATTGTGTAGCACAAATGACAGAACAATTAACAACACTAATTAACAAAATCATAAAACACAATAAAATAATGAAATAATGGATAATAAACGAGCGAACTAATTCTACTATTCAAAAAAGGAGATAAAAATCAGCCAGATACTACAGAGGTATCAACTTGTTAAATATGTACTACACTACCTTACAACTGAAATTCTACAATAAATAATGAATCAGAGGATAAGTTTAGCAAATGAACAACAGGGTTTTCGTACTGGAAGATCGTGTACAGATGCAATATTCGGCATAAAGCAAATTACTGAGAAATCACTGGAGTATAATAGACCACCATTTCTATGTCCGATTGACTTGAAGAAAGACTTGCATTTGGCAGAGTTAGATTCAAATATGTAATCCATCTTCTGTATAATAAAGAAGTCATCCTAGATACCATAAGCATAAGCACTATTGAAAACATCTACCAAAACAACAAAATAGAAGTTAGAATAGATGGACAACTTACAGAACGGTACCCCGTCAAAATAGCCCCGTCGAAAAAGCTCCGACAAAATAGCCCCGACATAATATCCCGCACACAAAACAGCTCCGACAAAATAGCCTGCAGACAAAATAGCCGCGAAACAATAGCTCACAAAATAGAGCCGACAAAAAAGCCTCCTTCAGAATTCATCATGAAATAATCCCTTAAAAATAGATTTTTTCGGAAATGGTAATTATCCTCTATTCAGATGTTTATCTTAAATACATTAAATAAAAATGGTCTTTTCAGAGAACTCGAACCCTGTGTCTTCTGTTAGGAAAAACCAGGAAAAAAAATTCCTGGTTTTTCCTCGTGATTTACTATTGAATCACTAACACGAGAATTTTCCTGTTACCATTGCGCGTGGTTGTCTTTTTAAAGACGGATCACATGCTATGATTTTTTTGTGACGGATACTCTTAAGTTAAAATTGATTTCATGTAATCGAATGAACTATCTTTCAATAAAGTCGTCCCAGGAACGCAACTTATAAATATTGGCAATATCATTCAGTCTTCTACTTTAAAATGCATAATATATTATGTCTGAATTGCCCATAGGAATGAGTCAGATTAAATTAAATTATTAGAAGAATTTTTTGACTAAGCAACAACAAAATTTTTGTTTAATTTATTAATATTTTGTATTTTGACAATGACGTCCGAAGTGGAACTCGAAACGTTAATAAAATCATTTTTTTAAGTTAAATTGTGGCTTATTTCCCAATCAGAATAGTGATTTAAAATAAATGGTACTCCGTTAAAAGGTAAAACTTTTTATTGAGGGTGTCTTCGCCGGGGCTGTCTTGACCGGGGCTATTTTTTGTGCGATCTATTTTGTTTTTGGGCTATTTTGTCGAGGCTATTTTGGTGAGACAGGGATGCGTATTGTCTCCAGTTCTCTTTAATACCTACTCGGAAGAGAGGGTCTCGGTAAATTCGTAACTATTTTAATCCCCCATCCTAATTACAGGCCAACTTGTAACTCTTGCGCGCAGGTAATTTTGCGGTAACCCATCAAGTACCGGTGAATTTGTAACTTACTTTTCTAAGTAATTACTAACGATGTTGATAATCTAATACCGGTATTCCAGGTATGTACCTGTATAAATTACCCTCGTTGAAGGTGGTGTAAAAGTTATTTATCATTTATGTATTATCTCTTGGACGCGTTACATGAGAAAGTCGAAATAAATTTTGTTAAAATGGCTGAAATACTTGTAGCAGATTTCGTAATGAGTGAACGTGGATAAAGTTAGGTGACAACTTCAATAATTATAATCGACTTATGATCCTTCTCAAATATGCTCGGAACATTAATAAAAAAAATTAAAATATTAAAAAATTTTGAAAAACATTGATTTTTTCTACTTTCATTACTTATAACTTTAAAACGATTCATTTTGGAGCAAAGTCTAAAATAAAGATAATTGAATTTTGTATGATATACGACTGGTTAAAAATGTCTTAAATTATTGCCCTTCCTGCAAAAAAGCAATAAATACAAAGTAAGGGGGTAAAATAAGCCTGTTTTTATTCAGTGTTTTTCAACAACTTTGGTTGCATTTAGAACCTTCTTAATTCTATTATAAAATCCTTACAATATACTTAAATTGTCCACCAAATTTAATTAAAATGGACCTGATAGATTTTGCATAATAATTTTGTAATCTAATTTTTTTTTAAAAAGTTCAAATTTTTAAAAATTTTCTGAACAAAAAGTAGACCATTTAGAGGTTTGCTAATTTTTTTACATAGGGAGCGTTCAAGTATTACGTAACGCGATTTTTGAAGATTTTTGACCCCCTTCCCCCTGCGTAACGCACTGTAATGGGCGTTTAACTATTACGTAACGCAATTTTTTAAGATTTTTGACCTACCTTCCCAACCTGCGTTACGTAATACTTGAACGGTCCTCCCATATAAAGAGGCACTCTACCTATCCAATACACTTTACATAATTAAAATCGGATTATCTAAGCGGCCTCAGCACTGTTTTAAAGTTATAAACAATTCTTTGGCTTATAAACAAATACAGAGAGGACGCTTGAGACGGAATAAATTCATTTTTCCGAGAATGGGCAACTCTGGAGATAAATCCGAAACAGGTCGATTTTTCTTTTTTTAATTATAAATTTTTTGACATATATATCAAACTAGTGACGTCATCCATCTGGGTATGATGACGTAATCCAGTGGTTCCCAACCTTTTATGTCTGGCGACCACCTTCTGATGTTTTTTCATATTCGCAACCCATCCCTCACCCATGATGATATATAATGTACGCTACTCAGCTACTGTAAGAGCCACGCCGGGACCCACCTGAAATCTGCCCGCGACCCACTAGTGGGTCACGACCACAACCCACCGGTTGGGAAACGCTGACGTAATCAATGATTTTTTTAAATGAGAATAGGGGTCGTATGATAGCTCATTCGAAAGAATATGCAATTCTCTATTTCCTAATATAAACCTTAGCATATTGTAACAAAATAATTATTGACCTACCCTCGTATACCAGCTCCCGTCTCCGCACAGACAGAACACTATCGATGTTTCGAGATACGCCGATGCAGCGCCGATGACGTGCAAGCGGTCACATGGACATAGCTGGAGATATATAGATATTTCTGGAATATCTGTATCGCATATATAAATAGGACATATTTGTAAATAGAGTTAGTCTTAAGCTAAAGGTATAAGATAAATTCGTCTGTAACTTATATAAATAAAGTCGTATATAAATTACGAACCGCTAGTTTTATTGTAATTAGAAGTAATTACAGTAAATAACCGCTACAGTGGTGTTAACGGTGTGGAGTGTAAATAAATGAAAAGTGAAAAAAAGACTTTTGAACTTTATTCGTCGGGAATAATCGGAGTGCGTTAATTGTTCGGTATTCGGAAAGACTTTTGAACTTTATTCGTCGGGAATAATTGAAGTGCGTTGATTGTTCGGTATTCGGAAAGACTTAGACATTTTGAAAAGTACGTGTGTGCCGACCAAAGATGTTGCTACAAGAACTGACCATAAAACAGCTCCGTGAACAATTAGAAGAGTACGAATTAGACAGCAGTGGGTGCAAGATAGTCCTACAAGCACGACTCAAGGATGTCCTCACGAAGAACGGAGATGACCCAGAGACGTTCCACTTCCAGTCAGCAGAACAAGTAATCTTATCGAAATTAAAAACTGTTTCTGAAACGATCAATGAAACTTGTAGAAAAAGCGACGATAAATTCGAAAATGTTGCTAAAAGATTCGATGAGACTTCTCAAATAATTAAAGACGTATGTAGTCAAAACAATGAGAAATGCGAAACCATTTCTCAAAAGATCGATGAAACTTCTATAAAGAACAACGAGAAACTTGAAGAAGTTAGTAGAAAAAGCGACGAGAAATTCGAGAACGTTGCTAAAAAATTTGACGAGACTTCTCAAGTAATTAAAGAAGTTTGTAGACAGAGCAACGAGAAATTTGAAAGTGTTTCTCAAGTAATTAAAGACGTTTGTAGACAGAACGACGAGAAATTTGAAGAGGTTTCTAGAACATTCGATAAGATACAGAAAAGCGTAGACGACAGTAAAGAAATGTTAGAAGATAAGATCAAACAACTAGAGACTATGGTAACCAATACGAAAGTGCTACCTTCAGTTAATGCAGTAGTTTTGGCCGTAGAAGAGAAGATCAAAGAATTAGAGAGCATGATAACCGATACAAAAGTGCAACCGTCAGTTCATGCAGTAGCTTTAGATCCTGTAGTGAAAGATGAACTACCGAGAGAAGAAATGTCGCATAATATGAGATTCAAATTACCACCATTTGATGGAAAGTCCTCTTGGTCCATATACCTTAAACAATTTGAAGCTATTGCGACCGCCAATCATTGGACCGAACAAGAAAAGGCTGTTTCCTTGACTGCTGCTTTACGAGGTGATGCTGCAGATATATTAAGGTCAATTCCCAAGGGTCAAGAAAATTGTTACCAGACCTTGTTCACTCGTCTAGAAAAACGCTATGGAGATGCCCATCTACAACAAGTATACAAAGCACAACTGCGAAGTAGAAGTCAACGAGCAAGTGAGAATCTGCAAGAATTTGAAGCAGATGTGGCTCGTGTGGTGCGGTTGGCTTATCCAGAGGTGCCAGACAGCGTTTTAGAAGAAATTGCAGTAGATACCTTCGTCAATGGGCTGAAAGATAATGAACTACAGAAAGCTTTACGACTAGCAAGACCGAAAGTTTTAGATGAAGCACTTGCTATTGCATTGGAACACGAAACGGCTAGTCAAACTTCACGAGGCCATAGAGTAAGAACCATTGAAGAAAGTGACGAACACAACGATGAACGTCTGGAGGAAATTATACGGAGAGTATTAAGTAATCAGATGCCAAAGAGACGCGAGCCTAGATGTTGGAATTGTGGAGACGTAGGCCACATTCGTCGTAATTGTAAGAAGATCGTACAGCCGTCGGAAAACTAGAGCGGGTCGACACCAAGGGGCAACTGCCGACCTCGAGAACTAGAGCCCCCATAGTAACTGTCAACCTTACGTCCTCCGGTGGAATCCACAACTTATACATCGAAGGTCGTATCAGTAATAGATGTAGATCATTTTTGGTGGATACAGGTGCAACGAGAACTATCGCACGTCCAGATGTAGTACGAGACCATAATAAATTATCACCTGCAACAGTAAAGTTTAGAACAGCGACTGGTGAGCTAATTAATACATATGGCGAGGCTAATATGTCAGTATCCATTGGCCAGACCACAGTTGAACATCAAGTATTAATTGCCGAGATCTCCGACGAATTCATATTGCGGATGGACGTACTAAGGAAAGTGGGGGCAATATTGGATGTTCAAAATGGAGTTCTCAAGATCAATGGTGAAGAGTTGCCCTTTCACGACGACAAAGAAGATGTCATCCGCTTACTTACTACATGCGACGTAACCATACCCGGTAATAGTGAGAAAATTCTGATGACCATGCTTGATGGACACTGCCGAGAGGGAAGTTTAAGGATGGTCGAAGATGTGGATAATGTCGAGTTCCTAACGGCGAAAACTTTGGTAAAAGTTCGAGATGCGATTCCTGTAAGAGTTATGAATTTAAGGGAAACTGCTATCAAGTTAAGTAGAGGAGCTTTGATCGGGCAGTGTGTTCCCGTGGCTTCAATTTGCTCTGTGAATACCAATGAGAAATCATCGAAGGCGAAGTATCCAAAGGAGCTTGTTGAGATGATCATTGAAAGATGCCAAGATCTTGATCATGAACGAACGGAAAAAGTGACATCTATGCTGATAGAGTATCAAGATGTTTTTGCTATTGACACGAAGGATAAGGGAAAAACAAGCATAGTAACGCATAAAATAAATACCGGAGACGCTCAGCCAATCAGACAACGGCCTAGACGACTTCCATTTGCGAAAAGAGATGAAGCCGAAGAGATTATCAAGGATATGGACAAACAAGGGGTAATTGAACCATCGAACAGTCCATGGACATCACCAGTAGTTCTGGTAAAGAAGAAAGATGGTTCAACGCGTTTTTGTATCGACTACCGCCAGCTCAATGCGGTAACAAAAAAAGATAGTTATCCTTTGCCCAGAATAGACGATACATTGGATACTCTCTCCGGTTCTCGTTGGTTTTCCACACTCGATTTAAAAAGTGGATATTGGCAAGTAGACATGGAGCCAGCCGATCGGGAGAAAACCGCATTTTCGATAGGATCAGGGCTTTGGCAGTTTACGGCTATGCCGTTTGGTTTATGTAATGCCCCTGCCACATTTGAAAGATTAATGGAGGCAGTTTTAAGAGGTCTAACATGGAAAACATGCCTGGTTTACTTGGATGATGTAATTGTGGTTGGAAGGTCCTTTGATGAACATGCCAAGAATCTAATAGACGTCTTTCAACGATTGAGGGCAGCGAACTTGAAGTTAAGTCCGAAGAAATGTCACATGTTTCGACGAGAAGTTAAGTACTTAGGACATATTGTATCGAGTAATGGTGTAACAGCTGATCCTGAAAAGATTGATGCAATTAAAGATTGGCCAGTACCAAAAGATAAACATGAAATTAGAAGTTTCCTTGGCCTATGTACATATTACCGACGATTTGTCAAAGGATTTGCCAATATCTCCAAGCCCCTAACAAAGTTGACGGAGGAGGGCAAAGAATATACATGGAGTGAGGAGTGTCAAAAAGCTTTCGAACAACTACAAAGGGCTCTGATCAGTGCACCGATATTAAGCTACCCGGGACAGGCAGGAAAATTTGTTTTGGATACCGATGCTAGCAACAGTGCCATAGGAGCTGTTCTCTCACAAATCCAGGATGGACAGGAAAAAGTCATCGCTTATTTCAGCAAAGTCCTGTCGAAACCAGAAAGAAACTATTGCGTTACCAGAAGAGAACTGCTGGGTGTAGTGAAGGCTTGCGAACATTTCCATAAATACTTGTACGGCAGAAAGTTCCTTCTTCGAACAGATCACGCTGCTCTAAAATGGCTCATACAATTCCGTAATCCAGAGGGCCAGATGGCAAGATGGTTAGAACGACTTCAAGAATATGATTATGAGATAGAACACAGGGCCGGAAGAGTTCATTCAAATGCTGATGCCCTTTCGAGACGACCATGCAGTGCAAATTGTAATCACTGTGCCAAATTAGAGGAACGATTTTGCCCCGTGAGACGAACCACCGTCGTTAATGAGCAATGGCAGCCACAACAGTTACAAGAAGCCCAAGAAGACGATCCATGTATAAAAAGAGTATTGGATTGGATGCGTCGAGGTGAGAGACCTAGTTGGCAAAACATTAGTGCATGTAGTCCGGAAGTCAAGGCCTACTGGAGCCAATGGAATTGCCTGATACTAAAAGATGATCTTCTGTACAGAACCTTTGAGAACGATGATGGTACAGAATCTAAGCTTCAGTTGATTGTACCTAAAAGTAAAGTGTCAGAAGTATTGCGTCAGTTGCATGACGGTACATCAGGTGGACACTTTGGTATTACGAAGACTCTGCAAAAGGTTCGAGAACGGTTCTATTGGGTGAACTGTAAAGATGATGTAAGAAGATGGTGCCGGAAATGTGAACTGTGTGCATCCGGTAATGGTCCAGTTGGTAAAAAGAGAGCACCCATGAGACAGTACAATGTTGGAAGTCCTATGGAAAGAGTAGCAATCGACATTGCAGGTCCATTTCCAGAAACCGATGCTGGAAATAAATACATTCTGGTAGCCATGGACTATTTTACGAAATGGACCGAGGCCTATGCATTACCGAATCAAGAAGCTGCTACCGTTGCAGAGGTACTTGTTAAAGAATTCTTCAGCCGATTTGGTGTTCCCTTGGAGATCCACTCCGACCAAGGGCGAAACTTTGAGTCAGCTCTTTTCCAAAACGTTTGTAAATTGATTGGTGCCAATAAGACCAGAACAACACCCCTGCATCCTCAATCAGATGGAATGGTCGAGAGGATGAACCGAACGATGGGTAAACACTTGTCCAAAGTTGTATCTGAACATCAGCGAGATTGGGACCAACACATTCATTTATTCCTGATGGCCTACCGCTCGGCCGTGAATGAAACTACAGGTCAAACACCAACCTGCCTGATGTTGGGTCGTGAAGTTCGTTTGCCCTGCGACCTAGAGTTTGGCTGCAGACCTTCCGAGGAATATGTTGCAGGCGAAGAATACGTAGACCGCCTGAAGTTACGAATGAACAACATTCATGAACTTGCCCGACAACACATCCAGATAGCCAGTGACAGAATGAAAGATCAATATGATTCTCGCTGCAAGAATGAAAGCTTCGAAGTAGGTGATCTTGTCTGGCTTTATAATCCACAACGTCGTCGAGGCCTGTGTCCTAAACTGCAAAGATAATGGGAAGGTCCGTATGAAGTTAAGAAGAAAATAAATGACGTAATATACAGAATTAAGAAGTTACCAAACGGTAAACCAAAAGTTATTCACATAAATCGTCTTGCACCATATGCTGGCTCAAATGAAACAGAGGAAGCCCGAATCCTCCAACAGGAGATGAAAGATGCACCACAGCCAAGTTTTAAGGAATTTATGTCAAATTACGCAGAAAGAAAGAGTGCTAGATTCGGCGTGACCACAGAAGTTCAGCAAGATCTGTTTGGTGTTCCAGAAAACGTCTCTCTAGCCCACTGTGTTGCACAAGACCTCGAGATGACTAAAGGAATCTCGTCCGTATTCAATAGAAAGTTCGGCCGCCTGGACGAGTTAAGGAATCAACAACCTAAAATTGGAAGAGTATTGCGATTGGAAGATGGTCCTCGATCTTTGCTGTATATAGTGACCAGGAAGTCTTATACGGACACGCCAAGCTACGAGAACATATGGCGTGCTCTAACTAATTTGAAGAAAATGGTCTGTAATTATGACATCAAAGATTTGGCTTTACCAAAAATTGGCCATGCAGTAGAAAATCTGGATTGGAAGATTGTGAGAAGCATGCTGGAAGTGATCTTCAGAGAAACTGGCGTACGGATTACTGTGTGTTGCATGAACCCGAAGATGTCATACCCTTCAAAGACAGTAGACTGTTACTTCTTTTCTAGGGGTGTATGCAGAGCTGGAGAATCCTGTAGATTCCGCCATCCTGGGCCATCTAGAGTTGCTGATCGGGACGCTCAGATCTTAAGAGGGGAGCAGTGTAACAAAATAATTATTGACCTACCCTCGTATACCAGCTCCCGTCTCCGCACAGACAGAACACTATCGATGTTTCGAGATACGCCGATGCAGCGCCGATGACGTGCAAGCGGTCACATGGACATAGCTGGAGATATATAGATATTTCTGGAATATCTGTATCGCATATATAAATAGGACATATTTGTAAATAGAGTTAGTCTTAAGCTAAAGGTATAAGATAAATTCGTCTGTAACTTATATAAATAAAGTCGTATATAAATTACGAACCGCTAGTTTTATTGTAATTAGAAGTAATTACAATAAATAACCGCTACAATATAATTATTTATAAAGGGTGCCCAATTTTTTTTTAATTAAATTGAGACAAAAGAAGAATGTATGTATATAATTTATTTAATTTGAAATACATTTTACTGTTGCCCTAAAACAGAAAAAAAATGCTTTATTTGATAAACAACTACTGTTTTTCACTTAATTCAATATTAGTTGCCACTCACCAGCCTCTTAGCGTTTTAACATTTAATTTAAGCGAAAAGCAATGTTTATTTTTCAAATTCACATTTTTTCTGTTTTCTGACTGCAGTAAAATGTATTTTGCATTAAATAGATTACCGTCCTACATTCTTTTTTTGTCTTAATTAAATTGAATCAAAAAACTTTTTTTGGGCACCCTGTATAAATAATTATGTTAATGTTTATATCAGTGAATACAAAATTAAATAGCCTTTCGAATGAGCTATCACACGGCCCCTATTCTCATTTAAAAAAAATCATCGATTGCGTCATTACGCCCAGATGGATGACGTCACTAGTATGATATATCTATACCAAAAAATTAGAATTTAAAAATAAAAATTGACCTATTTCGGGATTTATCTCCAGAGACACCCATTCTCCAGAAAATGAATTTATTCCAACTCAAACGTCCTCACTATATTTGTTTATAAGCCAAAAAATTGTTTATAACTTTAAAACAGTGCTGAGGCCACTTAAATAATCCGATTTTAATTCTGTAAAGTGTATTAGTGTATGTAAAGTTTTTAAAAAATTTGAACTTTTTTTAAAAAAATTAGATTGCAGAATTATTATGCAAAATCTATCAGGTCGATTTTAATGAAATTTGGTGGACGATTTAAGTATGTTATAAGGATTTTCTGTGCGAATTACGAAGGTTCTAAGTGCAACCAAAGTTGTTGAAAAACACTGAATAAAAAGAGGCTTATTTTGCACCCTTATTTTGTATTTATTGCTATTTTACAGAAAGGGTAATAATTTAAGACATTTTTAACTAGTTGTATATCATACAAAATTCAATTATCTTTATTTTATTTCCATACGACTTTGCTCCAAAATGAACCGTTTTAAAGTTATAAGCAAAGAAAGTAGAAAAAATCAATGTTTTTCGAAATATTTTAATTTTTTTAATAATGTTCCGGGCATATTTGAGAAGGAGCATAAGTGAATTATTATTATTGAAGTTGTCACCTAACTTCATCTGCAAAAATCCGAATGACACCTCGCACATCCGCAAATAGACTTTTTTTACAGATCCTCCCTTGTCTATACATATAATATTGTTTCAATTATTTTATTAAGAGATTTAAATTTTTATTTTTTTATAGGTACATATTATAATACCCAACATGTTTTTAAGCAAACCAAGAACCATTCGCTTACATAATAATGCTATATGCCCCGTGTTGGCTTAATCCGTTACTGTTCAAATTTGTTTCTTACCTTTTAAATTAACTAACTGGTGTATTAGAATTAAACAATGTTTTCGAATTCACCTGTATAAGTTGCGAGTTGGGAGGGTCAGGTAGTAAAAAAGTTACGAATTGGCCGGTGTACATTTTGATTTGAAAAAGTTTGTCATTAAGAGTTACGAGTTGGCGCGTGTCCGGAAGAGATCCTAAAACAAGCTCTTGAGGGTGAAACAGCTGGAATAAAGGTGAACGGAGTTCCCATTAACAATATTAGATAAATATGCGAATGACACTGTCGTTTTAGCCTTTTTTTAATGCCTACTCGAAAGAGATTTTGAAAAAGCTCTGATGGTGAAACCGTTGGAATAAAGGTAAATGGAGTTCACATTAACAACATTAGATAACAACGGATAACACTGTCGTCTTAGCCAAAAATATTGAAGATCTTCAGAGACTGGTTAACAGAATAGCGACATATAGCCAAGAATACGGTTTAACAATGAACATCAAGAAGACAAAATTTATGAGAATATCTAAAACTCAAAGAAATAACGAGAAGCTCCTCATAAACGGAACCAACGTCGAACAAGTGGACCAATATGCATATCTTGGAACAATGATCAACTCCACAAACGATTACTTCCAGGAGATTAAAATTAGAATAGAAAAGGCTAGAGCGAATTTTAACAAAATGAGAAAAGTGCTCTGCACAAGAGATCTAAGGTTAGGGTGCGTTCAAGTATTACGTAACGCAGTTTGGGGGAGGGGGGTCTTGTAAAACGTTACGGCGCGTTACATGGGGGGATGGGGGTTCGAACAGCGCGTTACGTAACATTCTTTTTAACTTAAATGAAAAAAAACTACGGAATTTCTTTTACGTTTTACATAGACCCCTAAATTGTATTATGTTGCACCCTCACGCTCAGCTCATGTTCCGACAACAGGACAATAGTACCTATTCAAGTGAAAAAATCTTAAAATTTGTAACACAGATGAAGCACAGTAACATGGGTTTGCAATAATTAGATGGAACTCTCTCCACAACAAAAGATTAAAAGATACAGATGTTATTTAAGAGGTTGCAGAGGGAACTACATGTTCATAAATCATGTATGTTTTCTGAAATCGTTTTCTGCAGTAGGTATTCATTAATGTTTTAAATACGCAAATTTTCAAATTTAAATGTATATGTAAATAAAAAGCATTAAATACAAAACCCACTATATTGATACTTATTAGTTTAGAAAATTGATAGATATTTAAAAAAAATAATACCCTTATTTAAAGTGTGATTCCTGATATATTAATTTCAAAGTTTTATGTGATTAATATCTTGACGAAAATTATACATAATTTCAAAATTTCACCTTGCATTATTCATAATAGATCCTACATAATACACATTTTTGAGATCAGGTTGTTAAGCAGCTTCTAAAAACAAAAATATACAGGGTGTTTAATTAAAATTAAAGCTAATGGACTATGCTAGACTTGAGCGAATCACCCTGTATATTCAAATTTATGTGTAAATAGTCCATAGTTGAATTTAAAAGTTGACGTATCCTAGCGTTTTTATAATTTTCTAAAATAATGACACATGACAACAATTTTATTCCATAAGTGGTTTCCATATATTATAATTTTAAATGATCATTAAATTATACAAATTATTCATAAAGACCATGAAATCAGATTGTTAAGCAGCTTTTAAAAATATAAAAATATACAGGGTGTTAAAAAATAAAGCTTATGGACTACGGTAGGCTTGCATGAATCACCCTGTACATTTAAATTTATGTTTAAAAAGCACACATTTCTATATATGAAAATCTACGGGTCTCAGCGTTTTTTAAAATTGATTAAAACAAGGACAGAAATAATTTTATTCCATAAGTGCCTTCTTATATATACAGGGTGTTTCAGAAAAAGGTAACACGATCTCTAAGATAGGTGAAAAACTGAAAAATAATTGGGGTTTGCTTAGTATAAAATTTTTGTAACGGCATGCGTTTTCACGATACAGGGCGTTGAAGATCAAAAAGTTTTACACATTTTTCCCACTATTTTTCCGAAACTACTGGCAACATCGTATATTATTTGTTATACAAAAATTTTTACTAAGCAAAATAAAATATTGAAATAATAAATATGTTATTTTATTTTAAGTTTTTATTAAAAAAGATAAAACAGAAGAATGCATGAGAAGAACAATAAAGGATGAAGCCAAAAATGTATGTAAGGATGGGGCCAAGCAGGGAAAATGTAAATGTAAATGTAAAATTAGTAATAAAAGATTGTTATTCTAAGTTTTGGACATATTTCATGTCATGGGACATGGAATTACGATTGGCAGGGATAACCACACATGAACTAAAAAGAAGAATCGTTCTTGGGTGGGCAGCATTTGGAAAACTGAGAGAAACTTTTAAAAGTGAGTTGCCCACATGTCTAAAGAGAAAGGTATTTGATCAGTGCGTCCTCCCAGTCTTGACGTACGGATCAGAAACACTTACCTTACCTAAAGCCTTGGCTACCAAACAAAGTAACGCAGAGAAGAATGGAGCGGTCAATGTTAGGAATAACTCTGCGAGACAAAATCAAAAACGAAGAAATCAGGAGAAGAACAAAGGTGGCTATCAAAAGGATAGCCAGGTTGAAGTGGAGATGGGCAGGACACATAGCCAGAATGACAAATGGGCGATAGACAAAAAGGTTATTGGAATGGAGGCCAAGAGAAGACAAGAGAAGCGTCGGTTGACGGCCGACAAGATGGACAGACGAGGTAAGAAAGCTAAATAAAAACTGAATGAGAGCGGCGCAGGGCGCAGGATAGACGTGGTTGGAAACGAGGGGAGGAGGCCTATGTTCAGCAGTGGACTTTTGGGGCTGGATGACGATTGTAAGTTTTTATTATTACCTCAAATGCGATTAAAATAATAACAAAGTTCTTTTACCGGGCTTCCGGTACTTTTCGCAACCTAGTTTTCCATTTAGATTCAAATGGTCACTTGGGTGTTACGTAACGTTTAGGTAAGGGGAGGGGGGCACATAAAAACGTTACGGTGCGTTACATGGGGGGGGGGGTCAAGAATCTTCAAAAATTGCGTTACGTAAAACTTGAACGCTCCCTTAGAGCTAAGAGTAAGGTTGGCTAGGTGCTACGTTTTCTCGACTCTGTTTTACGGAATGGAAGCTTGGACCTTGAATGCGGCATCAATGAAAAAACTGGAATCATTCGAGATGTGGGTATGTAGAAGAATTCTAAAAATATCATGGACAGAACACGTCACAAACAAAGAGGTTCTGAGAAAGATGAATAAAGAAATGGAAGTCTTAAATACAATTAAAACCAGAAAATTGGAATATCTAGGACATATTACACGTGGAGAGAGATACAACTTGCTCCAACTCATTATGCAGGGAAAGATTCAAGGAAAAAGAAGCATAGGAAGACGCAGAATATCGTGGCTGCGCAACCTGAGAGAATGGTAAGGATGTACATCAAACGAACTTTTCATAGCAGCCGTCTCTAAGGTCCGAATAGCTATGATGATTGCCGACCTCCGTCGCGGAGATAGCACTTGAAGAAGAAGATTTTGTATCCGGGTTATTTTGACTGGGCTTATCTTATTTGACGGGGCTGTTTTGACCGGGCCATTTTGACGGGTCACGCTTACAGAACCTATAGACTAAGGGCCGGTTGTTCGAACGCTAATCAACATTTATCACTATCAAATATTTAATTACTGTCACAACTGTCAATGTCAACTTTGGTTGGGCTGCTGAAAACATAGTTAATTATAATTATGAGATTAGTTAGTCAATTAACATAACAATTATTAACATAATTGATTAACTAATTTCATAAATTGTCATCAATAATTATGTTTTCGGCAACACAACCAAAGTTGACATTGACAGTTGTGACAGTAATTAAGTATTTGATAGTGATCAATGTTGATTAGCGTTCGAACAACCGGCCCATAGACAACGGAATATGACAGGGAGACTTATTAAGTCTTATGCTTTTCAATTTAATCATGGAATAAAAAATCATCAAAAGCGTTAGCAAAGGAAGACGGTACAGCGTGGGAAAAAGAAGTAATAAAAATATTTTGTTACGCAGACGACGCAATACTGATAGCCCAAGATGAAGATAGTCTGCAAGTCAAGCTACGGAGACCTGGAGAAAGAAATGAGAAATCAAGTACAAAAAGCAAATAGACTGGCAAGATGTCTTAATAACACTATATGGCGAAACAGACATACGGGCAGTGGCGGCTGGTCAGAGGAGGCAAGGGAGGCTTAGCCTCCCCATAAATTTTTTACACATGCTACACTGTTTTGTTTACTTTGCTATTTTGCTTCGAGTTAGAGATATCGCAAAAAGTTATTTGAACAAGTTGTTCCAAATAATATTCTAACCCCACATACCAAATTTCAGCACAAAATTCGCACTTTTAGTTTTTTCATTATTTGTAGTCGGGATCCTAAAATCGCAGAGGAGGCTGCTGGCCGGAAAATCTCACTTGCTAATGCTCCGCGTAGCCCAGCAGCGTTTAAGGATGGTTTAAGGAGACCCGGTTGCGTATTTCCGTTTACGTGTTCATTTCAAGACAGTGCGGTTTTGAAATCGACACCGAAACGGTAATACATATTTAGTTCGAAAACGGTGTTGATTTGAAAGAGCCAACCTCCGAAATGTGTACGGGTTTGTATCGAAACATGTGTCGTTGGAATGCTACAAACAAGTGCATTATAGAACTAGGTCTATTCGTTGTAAGTGCTGTTTATCAACTTGGCTTGAGGGTTGTGTTTAATTATCAATTAAACGTGATGGAGCAGTTTAAAAGTGTTTTTACTAATATCTCACAAGACTTTGAAATTCTGTTGTTTGAACACAAGTCATTTGAAGAATATAGAAGATAATTGTCAATAACTATAAGTGGAAAGTTCAGTATTCGTTATCTTATACCGGTAACTACGATGACATTTGTGCTTATATTATTAAAAAAATTTCTGCAGAAACCAAAACAAATTGGATAATGAATAGGAGCTATCCTACACCTATACGATTTGAGTTCCGCAAGATATATTTATGTTTGTCAGCTACCAGAAAAGATCAAGTCAAAAAACAGAATAAAACGAGCAACTAGAAACTTCAATTGTAAGGCAAATATAAGTATTAAATTTTTGAAAGCAACAAGCAGTACTTTAAAAACCTTACCATTACTAAAAAGAGGTTTAAATGTTGTGAAAGACATTAATTTCACTCATTCACATACAGTAAATGTGGCTCAGTCTTTAAGTTTACTACGTTGCTGTGACGATGCAAAACTATTATTTATATCATATTTTGAACCTAGCATGATAGCTGCAGCAGCAAAATCATATCATGAATCATACTATGGAAAATTGTGAGGAAAATGTTTCTGTGATGTTCTAATGCTCAAAAAAATCCTCTTGATAGTCATGTAAGGTATTTGTATGAACAATGGCGACTAAAAAATTACGGTAGCAGAGACAGTATGGATATATTAGAAATTTTAAAAACAAAACAGATAGAACTTCTTGCACTCAACATTAGATTGTTTGTTAAGGAAGATCCTATTATTTGTGTTTTGGTTACTCCAACAATGCAAAGAGTTTACTTAGCTGGGTTAGCTAATGAAATAGTATTCATGGACACAAGTAGATCATTTGATCAAACTAACACGTGCGTGACTTTTATATTCTCGGCTACTAAGGTTGGTGCATTATATTATGCATTATGGTTGGTGCAGGTATACAAGTCAATCACAGCATAATATAATTATTATACTGTTGCTTTTCAAACAGCTGAACAATAATTTGTCAGCTGAAACTAAAATATGTTTTAATAGAATATTAAAGTCTTATTGTGCATTACTAAAAAATGTATACGTATCGTAGTAGTTTACTTTAATATAGGATATTTTGGTACTGCTTTGAGTTTTTTGAAAATTTTATAAATAAAAGTAAAAGGAAACTTTGGTAACAAAATTGTTTTGTTTCGACAGATCTAACGAATGATATTTTTGTTATTTTGCAAATAGGAGCCATTTGTGATAAATAGTCCAAATAAAATAAAATAACGTTACAATTTAACACGTATTTGTGATAATTTTACGCGCCAAAATTAAACGTCTTGAAATGCACACGTGTTTGGAAGCATATAAGTTCCGCCGTTCCCGTGCCCATTTCAAAACTACCCTGTCTTGAAATGAACACGGAAACGTAAATACGCGACCCGGTTTAAGGAGTCAATTCTCGAGAATGATCGTTCCCTGAGCGTACACGCTCACGAACGAATGAAATTGAACGTACAGTTCCCGCAATGTTAATTCTCGAGGATATTTTTAACTACTCGCTCCGATGAACGTATTCGCTCATTTTAACAGACCTATAGATTTGGCATCGTGGTAAATATTATTGAAAAGTTTGTGTTCCATGTGATAAAACTGTTTCGGTGTTTGTTTAAAACCTGATTTGTCACATTCACTCACATTACATTACATTATGAAAATGGAAAATGATTTCAGTTTAATAATATAGTAAACGTCAGTAAATTTTCAATTTATTTCTTTAATTTTTGTAAATATTTCTAAATGAAAATAATTCATAATAATATAACAGTACTAATTAAATCTTATTCTAGACACCCCGGAGTCAATTCTCGAGAACGATCGTTCGCCGAACGTATACGTTCGTGACGTAGTGAGCGAACGTTTCTAAAAAATGCAATTCTGGAGGAATGAATCTTGAATCTTGAACGATTCGTTTGAAATCAACGCTCAAAGTGATCGGTCGACAATGAGTGGTCTTCATCATACGTTCGACAATAGTAACGGCGTTCTTAACCTCAACTCTGATTTTGTTGTAAATAAGATTTTGGGAAAATGAATGTGAAAGATTTGATATTAGAAAATATATGTTAAATGTTGTGAGGGAAGCTGAAATTTTAGTGGAAGACGGCCGTGAAAGACATTTTTATGATAGATTTCAGTTAGATCCCTGGTAATTTTACATTCTTTCAGAAATTGATTGATACTGTAAATAAGTTATTTTTAGATATATGTAATAGTTATTTTAATAATGAATATAAATGCACATTTTCCAGGCGCTACACATGATGCACTCATTTGGAATCAATACAATTACCAAAATATGGTACGAAATATTTTTTAAGAACAATGTCATTTTACCCATTAGGTCAGAATTTATTTATAATATACAGGATGTTTCCATTTTAATTTTCGACATTTCAGGAATCAATAGTTTGTTAAGAATTAATTGTTCGGAATCTTGGGGAATTAAGATGAAAACAGAGTGTTCCGAATTTAGGGAGTCGTACTTTACTAGCAATCAAAAATATTTTTTTAATATCTTTGATCATAGAAAAAGCTGGTAAAATATGGCTTCCTAATTTCAGAATACCCTGTATATTTTAAGGTGACCAAGGATACCAGTTGAGACCTTGGTTTGATGGAAACCCAAAACCAATTATTTTCACAATTAAAGAAATACATTGAATATTTACTGACTTTTATTAATTAAACTGAAATCATTTTCCATTTTCATAACGTAATCTACAGAAGAAAAATAATACTATAAATACAAAATGTACCTAATATATTTCAATATTTATTGATAAATGTGACAAATCAGTTTTTAAATAGACACTGAAACAGTTTTATCACATGGAACACAAACTTTTCAATAATATTTGCGACGATGCCAAATCTATAGATCTGTTAAATTGAGCGAATACGTTCGCCGGAGCGAGTAGTTAAAAATATCCTCCAGAATTAACATTGCGGGAACTATATGTTCCATTTCATTCGTTCGTGAACGTGTACGCTCAGGGAACGATCGTTCTCGAGATTTGATTCCCCGGAGATTTTTCGGCCAGCAGCCTCCTCTGCGGATTTTAGGATCCTGACTACAAATAATGAAAAAACTAAAAATGCGAATTTTGTGATGAAATTTATATTTGGAATTTATATTTGGAATAATATTTGGAACAACTTGTTTAAATACCTTTTTCCGATATCTGTAATGCAAAGCAAAATATCGGTATTTTACCGTGTTTTTGTATTCGCAGAGTAATAAGCCGCTTTTAGAATTAAAAAAATTCAGTTAAGTATCTTAAACAATGTAAACCTTCAACCTGTATGGACTACAAAACTTCAAATCTGTATTTATTTTGATATGCATATCTACTTACAGAGATAGAATTGTTAACAAATAAACGACACAAACTTTGGTAATACACTTTTACAATTATTAGTCCAGGGCGCATCTGTTTTGAGATGGACGTTGAGAGGTGACTCAAATTTTTTTGCAGAAATTGCTTGAAAATAACTCAAACAATAATATTTGAGTTATCCTCCCACTCAAAATGGTCCGGAACATTGTTTAAATAATCAAAATGTCAAAATATGAAGGAAAAATTCGATTTTTTTATTGGTTTTTTGATTATAACCTTAAAACTATTCATTTCTGAGAAAAGTTGTTCTAACATAAAAGTTGCGTAATTAAATTTCCTACCACATAGAATTGGTTAAAAATTTAAAAAACAGTCACACTTGTTGCAAAATAGCAATAATTGCGAAAAAAACATACAAAAACAAGTATTCGCATTTTACGTTTTTCAACCATTTATGCTACACTTAGGATCTTCATATTTTACCCAGAAAAACTATATGATATAGTAAAACACCATTGTAAATTTCATTAAGATCTGTTTAATAGATTCTGCAAAATAAATTTTGCACTCCAGCTTTCGCAAAAAAAAATTCATTTTGTTAAAATGTTGCAGGACTGAAAATAAAGCAGATAGCAATTTGATTTTTTTTACTTATAGAAGTGTACTGTACCTTTCATTTGCAATTTGCAAAATTAAAATCGATTAATTACCACGGCGTCAGGAAATTTTTTAAATAAACATTAATTTTTGGTGCTACGCGCAGGACAGCGGTGTTCGATTCACACAAGTTGATTTCCACCAAAATTTCTTCCAATCTTTATCTAATATATTATTTTCTTACTCTATATTTTGTTGTATTTTAATATTTTAATTCCACAAAAATCAAACTAATTTTATTATTGTTTGTGAAATATTGCTTAAACAATTGCATATGTTTAAAAATAATAAATTTTTATTTTCTAAGTTAAAATATGTATATGAACGAAGAAAGTTTTTGCTAAAAAAGTGTTATTTCAAAGGATAGAGTATGTGTTTTTATTTTGCAATAAACAAATTTATTTATTTATATCGAAATGTAATAAAAATTAATATGAATCAATCATTATCAAAGGTCATTGGAAAACTTCAGAAAAAAACAGTTTTTTCGATTTTTAATTATTTGCCACGTCGAAAATGATAATGATGCGTATGCCATTCGAAAGAATGGAAAAAAATTCACAAAAGAACAATATTTTAGAGTTGGCGAAAAATTTCCAACATAACCTAAATTTTTTTTGAAAATTTCAAAAAAGTTTCCTGCGCTCAATTTTGAAGCTAAAAATCTGAAAAATTAGGGTGCTTTGTATTGTTAAGATACGCCTTCATTAATTTTTTCAGATTTTTTGCAGCAACACAGCGTCTAAAAATAATTGTTTTTCAAAAAAACACGTTTTTTTCCAAAGCACCTAGCTCCTGGGGATCCTGTTATTTTTTAATCAAAACGAAACCGTAGATTTTCTTATTTTATTATTTTAAAAATATTTTTATTACGTAAGTAGTTAGTGACTTCGACGGCGGGCACTTGAGGAATGGTTTATCCTGAGTTTTTTCCAAAAACGTGGCTAGAAGCGCTTCCTTGCGTACGGCACAAAAGTGCCGAGCTTTTTTTAACCTTAGCGCGCTTTGAAAATCACAACCGCAACAAGCATTTTTATAAAGGGGCAACATTTTCTATCAAATACTACAAAAATTTTATTTTTTAAACGTTAAAACGTTAAAAAAATTAATTTATTGATTTTTTTTTATAAGCCTATGGCAGGGTACCCTTAATGGGACGATATTATTATATATGAAATTAAAAAAATCGTGCAAAACAAAAAAATAATTTATTTAAGTATTAATTGTATTACATTATATCGAGAACAACAAAATTTTAATTTTTTAAACGTTAAAATAATTATTTTTTTTTACTGATTTCTGAGGCTATTTAGTAAAAACGCCGAAAAACGGGGTTCTTGAGCATGCTGTACAAAAAAAATAAGTTCTAATAGCTGATTTTGATTTTAAATGTAACAGTACATATAAAAATGTAAATTATGATTAATTTAGCTGTATGTTGTTGAGTTTATGAGTCAAAAACTTCAGAAAATGCCAAAAAAAAACAGTTTTTTCGATTTTTAGGTATTTTCCACGTCGAAAATGATAATATGGCCTATGCCATTCGAAAGAATGGAAAAAAATACACAAAACAACAATATTTTAAAGTTGGCGAAAAATTTACAACATAACCTAAAATTTTTTTGAAAATTTAAAAAATTTTTCCTGCACTCAATTTTAAAGCTAAAAATCTGAAAAAAATCAGGCAGCTTTATGTTGTTAAGATACGCGTTCAGTAATTTTTTCAGATTTTTTGCAACAATACAGCGTCTGGGAAAAAATGTTTTCAAAAAAACACGTTTTTTTCCATAGCGGACCCCCCGGAGCACCTAGGGACTTGAAAATTTAGTTGAGTGAGTTTTCAATGATATATTTTCGAATGGTTAAACCCAAAACTGAATCGAGCCTGGTGCAATTTTGACCATCTTGTCCCGCTATAGCCTTTATAATAGAAAATAAACAAACAGATGGCGTGACAAATAAACAAAAAGCCATTGCATGGGAAAATATTAGCTTGTTATATGGGAAAATATTATACCTTGCTTTAAATTCATCTTCATTATACATACTTATTATACAAATCATTGCGATCTCTTACAGATCTAATATTTGGTAGCATATGCATTATATCTTCCAAATCGTCAGAAGATGAACTCGACGACGACGATGATGATAAATCCATTTTTATAAATTATAATCTATAATAATACTATGATACTTTATTAGAAAATAATTATAAAATAAAAACACTTTAACAACATAAACAGAATAAACGTCAAACGTCAGGTAAAAAACAGTCGATTTTTTCAATAACCGCAGAAAATCGGATGGTTAATTTTGACAGATCAAAAACTGTCGGTTTTAATCGAGTAATGGTCGGTGCAACGCATTTTAAAATAAACGGGCAATCCAAATCAAAAAATCAATCGTTTATTTGTTGGTGCAACTGGCTATAATCCAATTCAAATTTCAAAAACCGTCTGCCGTCCGATGTTATTTATGAATCTTTAGTTTTTAGTCTTTAAACTTATGAAAGCTAATTCACTATCAGCTAATAGAGAATCCAGTAGATTAAAGGGCCGGTTGTTCGAAGGCTAATCAGAAATGGAATCAACTGATCATTATCAAATATTTAATTACTGTCAATGTCAACTTTGATTGGGTTGCTAAAAACATAATTGATTACAATTATGAGATTAATTGATTAATTAATCAATTATGTTAATAATTGTTACGTTAATTGATAATTAATAATTAATTAATCAATTATGTTAATTATCATAATGATAATTGATTACAATCAACGGATTGGCGTACGAACAACGGATTTTGTTATTTGATGGCTGTTAAGGGGACTAAAAGAATAACATTGGCAACATTGATTTTAATAACAGAATAATTTTTGACCTAGCGTACTTTTTCCTGACAAATCGGATATTTTTCGAGCGATCATCGGATAATCTAGACAAATGTGATTGGCAACACTGCTCTCAACGTCCAAATGTACTAATATTTTTACAGATGCGCCCTGGTCTATATACTAACTATTTTTAAAATGATATGATATTATGAAATAATTATGAATTATGATGATATTATAAAATGTAAATAAAAAATGGTCAAAAAAATGGGGCCTTAAATTAGATTTTTTTTGCGGATTTTTTTTGCTAGTGCAAATTTGTCTAGATAATTTACAGTTAGGTATAGCCTTCCCTATTGAAAAAATCACGAGCCGCCACTGCATACGGGTCATTCCTAGTGTGGCCAACTAGCCCGAAAAATCAGGGACATGACCCGAATTACGAAGTCGTGTCCCGGCGTCACGAACATAAAATATAGTAAGTAAGAAGTAATCAACAAAAAATGTTCTTAAGCTGTTTTCTTGTGGCATGTGTGACAATTATATTTTTGATGGAATTAAACCACAATTGGCTGTAATAATAATTAAATTTTTATAATAACTTGTTATATTTACATGGAAATCAACATTCGTTGATTTTCTAATTTTTTTTTGAGAACGATTTCCGGATTGGAGTCGAAACGTCAAAACTGACAAAGATGTAATTATCATTACAACCAATTGTGGCTTAATTGCATCTGAAATATCATTATCAACACAAAATAGTTAAATAATCAATAAAATGATGATCTTAAAGTTTTATATTAAAAAAATGGCCCGATCTTCATTGAAAAGTCTCGGATTTCAGGTATTTTTTTCAGTCTTGTCCCGAATTCGACTAAATTGAAGTTGGTCACATAAGTACATAGAGTTGTGTTGGCCACAACACAAAGACTACTGGAAACGGCAGAGATGAGAGTACTGAGAAGAATTACAGGAAATACGCTGAGAGATATAATCTTATGATTCTGTCATCTTTATCGTAATAATTTTCCCTTTAGCTTATGGCGCTTTAAATAAACCACTGTGTGCACCTTTATTGGTGATGTAGCCGCATCTCATAAGCACTCTATATTTAAACATAAAACTGAAAATTGTGTCGTTTTGTATGCTTCAAGTAAAATATTATATCCCTTCAACTCCTACTAAAAGCTTCCAAGTATTTCTTATTTGGGCCATAAAGGCACATATGTTTCACTGAACATTCCGTATCCTGTATCGTATATCAAATGGTTCATAGCTGGTCGCAACCTTAAAACCTGTTGTCAACACTTCTCCACGTCCGTATTGTTTTTCTGAAAGATTCATTGGACATGTACTTTAATTATTTTTTGCTCTCAAAGTTTCAAATGCAGGAGTGAACTTGTAATTACTTGTAGGTTTTACGGGTATCTGATGTCTTTAGTGCGCAAGAACATTTTGATGATGTTTGATGTTTGTAAACATATCTCTACAACATAATCAAAAGCAGTGGCGAAGCGTGACTTTTTCTAAAGTGTTACCAAAACTAGATGTAAAAAAATCTTATTGAAAAATAGTTATTTATGAAACAGTTCGTGAAGTATGTTTTTTGCGAACGCACGCGATATTTAGAGCACGAGCGACAACGGAGCGAGTGCTATACATCGCGTAAGTTCGCAAAAAGTACTTCACGCACAGTTTCATACAATATTTTATCTACGATAAACAAATAAAAAAACTGTAACTCTTCGTCACTGGAATTCATTTCTATTCTACAATTTTTAGAACTTTGACATTTAAAAATCCGAACTACTTTCAAACCACAAAACTGTCAAAAATGTTGTTGTAAGTTAGGGTGACCAGATCATAAACTTGAAAAAACGGGACACATCCAAGGAGCAGTAGCGTAGAATTTTTCTCTGGGGAGGGGGGTTGGCGTATTTCTTTGTTTTGTTTGTGAAAGACAAGTTACATTTTCCTACTTTTTTTTTATATATTTTTCATAGGCCTGGGGGAAAGGGGGTTTAACACCCAAGTCCCCTCTCCGGGTACGCCACTGCCAAGGAGGGTTTGGGGCGATATCCAAACAGGCAGGATGAAACATGGTCTTTTAACTAATTTGGGACCTACAAATCCTTTTCAATTTACGAGTACCTTTGAATATGTAATTTACGTACGATCAAGACTGCGAAACAAAGTAAAAAACTCAGCCAGAATATCATGGATTAACAATCCGTCAGAACAAAACAGTTGTTAACTGAACGGTAAATAAAGCAATTTTACAAAAAAGTCAGAGCAACAAAAAATAAGCCCAGCATTAAATCAAGCAAAACAAGAGGACTAAAAAACCAGAAAGGAGAAACCGTATTTGAAGAGAAACAGATCAGCAAAATATGGGAAGAATATTACGAAAAAATGCTATTCACTATGAAGAAGGAAGCACACTGCGATGAAGAAATAAAACCGTAGAAGATAACGACGAAGTCGAAATTTTCACAGCAGAAGAAGTACAAAAACAAATATTAAAAACCTAGGAAACGGAAAAGCAGCAGGAGAAGATGAAACAGTAGTGGAATTAAAAAAATACGGAGGAATTAAATAAAGAAATAAACCAACTAATACAACAAATTATGGACAAAACTGACTACCAGACGATTGGAACACAGGTATTATAGTACCTATAATATATGAAAAAAAAAGGAGATCGGGAGGAGTGCCAGAATTAAAGAGCAATAACTTTATTAAACACCACATATAACATTCTAGCAAACATACTAAACATGAGACTTAAATAATGCGCTGAACGAATATTAGGAGAATACCAGAATGGATTCAGACCAAGGAGGTCGATGATTAATTTCACAATTTCACATATACAGTGAAACAAATAATTCAAAAATCTAGAGAATACAACAGAGAAATTCCCCGAATATTCATAGATTTTAAAAGCGCTTTTGATATAATCAATCGGACGAAAATGATGGAGGAGATAGAGAATGTTGGAATCCCAGAAATATTAAGACAAATTATGCTAACAGTAAGCCTAAAGAACACCAAAGCAAGGATCAGTTTCAACGAACAACTTCTAAGGAGATAAATGTAAATAAATGAGTGAAATAAGGTGACTCTGTCTCCCCGACACTATTATTTAATCTGATATTGAAAGTAATCATAAGGAGGACCTTTAGCTACTTGGGAGTAACAATATGGAAAACCGGAAAAGAGAGAACAGAGGAAAAAATTCTGAAAGGCAGAAAAACATATGGAATGATTAGAAATCTGTTGAGAAACAAGACAATTATAATATGAAATAATATACCTTAATAAGACCTGTTGATACATATGGGATGGAAACAACGACGATTAATAAGAAAGAGGAACATAGCATTCCGAAATTTGAACGAACAATAATGAGAACAATACTGGACCACAATGTAATAAGAGAGGGAGAAATAATAATGAAAACAAATGCCGAAATTGAAGAAACAATTGAAATTGAAGAAAAAATACGAGACATTTAGGCGTTCCGAGAGACTTTTTCGGGACACCGGGACAAATCGTTCAAAAACGGGAAAATATCGTTTTTTCGGGACGTTCGCCTAGCCTATTGTAAGTCATTGCTCATATTGTCATAAATATGACAACGCGAAAGTTAAGGATACTTGATTATAAGAAAGTGTGCCAAAAAACCCATTGAAAGTGTGCGAAAAAGTAAATCCCATTTAAAATACATTGTTACTTCACGCACACTTTAAACCCTTCACGCACTGCTGTCTATAATGACAGTTTTCACAAACTAAAAACTTATACATAATATGACATAAAAAGTAGATAAAAATTATTTTGAACCTCCCAAATATAAGTTTTTGTAATTATGTATACATGTATTATATGCATGTAATAGGTATAACAATAAATAATAAACAAACTAAACAGATTATTCTACAATAAAATTAACATCAAAAATAAACAAGTAGGGAACAGAACATATTTTGAAAACTAGTGTTTATATATTTTAAATCTTCTATTTTCAATAATTTCATTTTTTTCTTCAAAATTATATATAAAAAAATATACAAGGATAATGATTTTTCAAGTAGTTGATCGATTACGCAGCAACATTCTTCCATGTTCAAATTCAAATGCACGAATAGCTACTAAACTAACGTTACCATATTGTAAAATGGTGACAATACTGATATACACAGCGTGCCCGCGCCGTCTCTGGAGCCGTCTTTCCTTCAAAATTTTCAGTCTCGACCGATAGCGAGAATCATCTTTCGTTACCAGAACTAGAAGTGGTAACGGAATATAATAACGTGCAACCGTGCAACGGATTCAAATGTATTCACATGTAATCTCGCCAATATTTTCGTGCGTCTAATTGGCGATTTACTGAATTTGGTAGGTACTACGTATTAACAAAAATATTTCTGTTGGTAAAAAATATAAATGGAATTATTTCATAGTAGTCATAAAATATTTATTTGCAAGATTTTTAACTGTTACCAATGGTAACAGTGGTTACATGGACGCTTCGCCAGTGATCAAAAGTTAGTTTTGATTTAAATAATCTGTTCACGTTAGATAAGAATAGTTTATTTATATGCAAATTTTCCATTGGATAAGAATGTTTTATAAATTGGTTTTATGTGGAATGTGAAAAAAATATGAAAATACCTATACAGAATGTTCCATTAAAAAAAGATAAGTTTGTTACACTCTGTCAATAAGGTGGCCATGCATATTTGAAAGTATTTACAAAATATGATGCTATCTATGCTCCAAATTTTACCTAAATATTTTTTTTGTATCTCGTTTGGTTATACATACAATGATTGGTGGGAATTTCAATGTCAAATCTCTTAGTAGCCCATACCTGAAAAGAAAAAAATATAATTAGATATATTTTATATTTAGTAAAAAAATAATTTTTATGTATTTTTAATTGGAAACACTGCAATAACAATAAGAAACCTACATATAGGTATAGCGCAAATAAAATAAACTAAATTAATAAAAAATTTTCAACATTTGGAAATAATCTCAACTATTGTACTTATTGCAAATTCAAAGGTACTGTTACAGTTGAATTAACTGAGTGATCGGTACCTATACTTTGTTTCACGTTAAGAATAGAACGTTACGCTTACGGAGATCAGTGTTGCCAAACCTCTCGCGCACGGGTGGATACTCGACTACCGATATATGATTCATTCTAGTCAGTACGGCGTGGCAACGGCGGGCTTCTATCGCCTGTAAGAAATACATGTGGCTATCTCCGCAATGTTCTATTCTCAACGTGAAACACTCTATAAATAAATATAAATGTGTTAAATAAAAAATCCAGTACCTACTAATGACAACGTGAATAGGATAACTCCTAATCGAAATTAAAAGAAAGCAAACCAACTAAAAAACGCGAAAGAAGCAAAAGAAGAACAATTATGTTTAGGTCACAAATGACACTTGCATATTTATTCGATGGGAGGAATAAGCTGAGATGTGATAGATGTAATACAACTCTCAATCTAGATTCTAGAACATTTGTTCAAAATATACCCAAGAAAAATCGAATAACAACCTTTCTGACAACCTAACATTATCGTTAAAAGATATTGTAACGCTTTTTTCACACATTAAAAAAAGAATGTGTGTGTACTTTGTACGCACGTAAGAAGTTACACTTCTATTATATGATGTCTTAAAAATAAATATACTTTAAACAGTTTGTTTTAATTTTTTTAAACACCAAACTAATTTTGTGCTTACCGCTTTTAAAAAAATTAAAAAAAGTATAGGATTGCTCCGGACTCGAACTCAAGACCTCTCGATCTCTGGCCGAATGCTATACCAAATACGCTACGAGGACTGTGTCTATATCGGTTCGGACGTACCTAATGACAATTCACGGTAACAAGCAGGCAAGGTGAAGTATAATAAATATACAATAAAATGTTTTAATAATACTTATCTTACTCCTGAGGAAGACAAATCCAAAGACACAAAAATTATAATAAATATATTTACTAAAAATACTAATATATTCTTTTCACGCCTTTTCTTGAACTGATATATTTATACATAACTTGAAACATTCAGCAACTAAACGCCATACTGTCTGTGTGCGCATGCGCGCAATATTATTTACTCTCAATCGCGCCTAAAGAAGTATAACTTCACAAATTTGAGACGTGCGAGGGTTAGAACGTCCGATGATATTCCAATGGTGGCTCGTGCAATCATATGGAACCTTTCTCATTACACCGAACGTTCCAACCGCCGCGCCGTGTAATGAGAAAGGTTCCATATGATTGCACGAGCCCCCCATTGGAATGACATAATGCGTTCTAACCCTCGCACGTTTCAAATTCTGAATGTGTAAAAGGAGCGTAACAATGACAACAAATAGAGTAGTAAGGACTGCGGAAGAGACGGTTCCCAAATAGGAAGACGATCAGTGGGAAGACCACGAAAACGATGGAATGACAGCTTACTGGAGGCACGTTAAAAAAACAGAGTCTATACCAGGGCCGTAACTACCATTGGGGCAACCGGGGCAGTGCCCCGGGGCCCCCGACCAAGGGGGGCCCCGTGCATAGTTAACGAGGAAAATAAAAATATGTATTTTAAAAGCCGATCCCAACGAAATATTTTCAAATGACACAATTTTAAAAATACCGCAACATAGTTTTAATTTTTCACTGGGTAAATTAGTCTTTTAGACTAAAATGCAATTGGAACAGAACAGAGCCGCTGAGGCCTGAGCTAAGCTGGGGCCCCCGAGACCTTAACATAAAAATTTAAATTATTACGTAAGAAATTAGTTATTTCGGCGTAATAAAACCTAAAATGCCATTGGAAGAGGGGGGCCCGGGCTAAGCTGGGCCCCCGAGACGTTTTGTAAATATAAAAATTGTGACTGAGGAAATAAGTTATTTTGGAGAAATAAAAAGTAAAATGCAACCGGAATAGGTACCCCAGGTCCCAGCTACTTTGTCTTAATCAATTTACCCCAGATCACATCTTGGTACGTGAATGGAACCACATATTGAAAAGAAAGGTATAAGTACATAAGATAAAATGAGCACATTAGGATCAGTCCCACTAGTACACTGACCAGCTTCACTGAGTGTGCTTGGCTCACACTGCAGTAGCTTAAGGCACCTTAAGGTGCTTTTATTTTAAATCAAAGTGAACACGAACGAAGGAACGAATTCGTAGGTGTTCGCTTGGTTATTCGTTCGGGACAAATTAAGACCATTTACATTGTAGCGAACGAACGCATTCGTTGATAATCCGTCCGCAATGTCAGATACAGATGAAGCTGTAATCATTATAGGTCTGGATCCCGCGTATGAAAAAAAAAGTTGATTAATAGCAAGCTGAAAATTTGTTAATAGCTTAAGGGTGTCTAGTCGGATAAACTTTGATATATGGAAACACTGGAAAAGGGCAGATTTAATTGTGGAACAGGTTAAAAATTTGGAACGGTCAGACCACGAAAACGGCACATTTATTTTGTCCGACAGAACAGACTTAGACTATCCGAAGAGAGATTAAACTCTCATGTAAAAATCAGACTGCTATTTATCACCTGTCATAATTCCTGTCATTTGACATATTCTACATATTCCACTCATTAAAACGCCCATTTGGTGATAAATAGCAGTCTGATTTTTGCATGAGAGTTTAATCTCTGGTCGGAGAGTTCAAGTCTGTTCTGTCGGACAAAATACATGTGCCGTTTTCGTGGTCTGACCGTTCCCAATTTTTAACCTGTTCCACAATTAAAACTTCCCCTGTTCCAGTGTTCCCATATATCAAAGTTTGTCCGACTAGACACCCTTAAGCTATTAACAAATTTTCAGCTTGCTATTAATCAACTTTTTTTTTCATACGCGGGATCCAGACCTATTAGCGCTGCTAATTTTATAATTATTGCAGGACATGCTGAAAAAATAGAAAGAAGAGAGTGTGGTGTTCACATAGGAGGGAAAATGAGCTTTCAAGGGGTTAAATATCAAACATTTTTCCGGGCCCCCCTTGCGCTGGGTTAAATTCCCCAGACCTCCCGGTAGGGGGGCCCCAGATCACATTTGCCCCGGGGCCCCCAACATCGTAGTTACGGCCCTGGTCTATACAAAAAGAAGAAGACGAAGAAGATACTGTAACAAAAATATTAAAAATTCTCTAAAAGAATCTCACCTTTTTTCCCAATGTGCCAATTAACTAATTGTGCCTATGTGCAAATTAATACAATGTTAATCGACATGTCACTAATAACCATGAATACCAGATGAGATTAACATTATGAATAAATACTTGATAGATGGTAATTTAGATCATAATTGTAACGTAGATAATAATACTAGACTACTGGAGTTGCATTTATAAGTGCATAATTCACATTTATAAACAATATATTAAAATTCATTTAATACCAATTGCTCACCGGGATCATATAGACGGATGTAAATAAGCTTGAATTTAAAACTTGCTAAATAAGAAATAGTATTTTTTACCTCTGTTCTGTTCATGAACCTTGAAAATGATAAAATGCAACAGGGCAGGGGACGATTGCGCCGATGCGCCATGGTGCGATGGTTGCCTGCTATAATCTGGTCTCAATAAAGGGTCCTGTAAGCTATGCAGGGGTCACCAATTAGCGGACCGCGGTCCGCATCCGGACCGTGAGCTACTTTTGTGCGGACCGTCATTAAATTCAGAATATAGCGTTTGGCAATTTTGAAAATTTTTGGTCATAAAATTAATTGTATATTATGTTTAACTCAACTTATGTGTGCGAAGCCGCTTTATCAAGAATGAACTTTATTATAAAAATCGGTATACATCTCAGCTAACAGATGAATATTTTAACTCCCAAATGAGAAGCAGTTGAACCAAACTCACTACAAACCTCAGACAGGTTGTACATAATAAAAAATGTCATTTTTCTCACTGATAATTTAATTTTGTAAAGAGTTTTCCCTTTATTGTTATATTTATTATAATCATTAATTTTGAATTTAAGTAAACTGTAATATAAAATAGTCATGTGCGTTTTTTATATTAATTTTCTCTCTACTATAAGTAGATTTAAGTTATAGTTTTCAGATTTAATAAGTTTGCAACAAACAGCTTGCATTGAAACTAATGTAGAAAAGATAACAAATTATTTACCATTTCGTACTAAGTATGATTATTTATTTTAAATTTCTGTTTTAATAACTGGATTTCAAGAAAGTTAATAACTATGTACAAAACTGAAGATGTCTAAAAACTTGAGAAAGACGTTATTAACATCCGAATTATAAATTCTTAACTTTTCAAATATTCTCAATAACAATTTACAATACTTGTGTGTTACTGATAATGGCATCAAAACAATACACAATGAATTTTTTATATTTTATTGATTGTACCAGGAAGTATTCAACTCTACAGTGGCCAAAAAACAATCGGATATTATTAGGTTTCCTTTCCCTATTATTCCATGTTGTAAGGCCGCTTCCAAATGACAAATTTTCTGATTCGGTTTTTTTTTGTGGATTCCTGTTAAAAAATGTCACCTTAAACAAATCAGAAGGGCCCGGGATGCCGGGCAAAACAATCTTTTTATACAAATTCAAAATTACCTTTTAGCCCCAAAAATTGTATTTAAAAAAAGTCTCCTGTCATTTTTTTCAAAAGTTGATAGTTCTCGAGTTCTAAGCGATTTAAGATCTGAATAATGTGAAAATACCTACGCATTTTTGAGGTTTGAAAACTCATATGTAAATTATTAGTTTTCAGGTTGCCAAGTGCCTAAATTGAAGTTTATAAGTTCAATTTCAAGATTCTAACGAGTAATGGGGGATTACTTCAATATAGACGTTGTTTTTTAATTGTTAATTATGCGAGTCCACTATTGCCAATGTGCTAATTATGCCAGAGATGCAAAAGAAGTTTTCACCCTATTCGAGAACGGAGCCAAGGAAGTTGGTCTTAAGGTCAACGAGGACAAGACCAAGTACATGGTGGTTACGAAGAACCCAAGACCAAGGGTTAGACAAAACGTAACAATTAATGAATACAATTTTGAAGTCGTCAAAGAATTTAAGTACTTGGGAGCGATCATAACATCTGGAAATAACTATGAAAAAGACGTGGCAGCCAGGATTATTGCAGAAAACAGGGCATATTACTCGTTAAGGACCCTACTTAAATCAAAAATACTCTCAAGACCAGCAAAAATAAGAGTATATAAGACAATAATTCGTCCCACAATAACGTACGGAAGCGAAACCTGGACTTTGAATCAGCGGGAAACAACAAAATTACTGGTACTTGAAAGAAAAATACTGCGGACTATCTATGGGCCTTGCAGAGAAGAGACAACAGGAGAATGGAGAAGAAGACACAATGATGAACTCCAGACAATATACGGAGATGAAAACATAGTACGCTACATTAAATCAAACAGAATACGATGGGCGGGTCACGTACTAAGATCAAGTGACGAAAGACTTCTAAACGCCACATTCTGGGAAAGGCCCGATGGAAAAAGGTCAGTTGGTCGCCCAAGAAAGAGATGGAAGGACGCAGTAGCCAGCGATCTACGCAAAATGGGAGTACAGCAATGGGAAATAGCTGCTCAGGACCGACAACAATGGAGGGAAATAGTAAACGCGGCCAAGACTCACATAAAGTTGTAGAGCCAAATGATGATGATGATGATGAATGTGCTAATTAAATACGCCAATAAAAACAAAGGGTCGAAATTGAAATAAACTCCGATAACTCATCAGAATCTTGAAATTGAATGTTTAAACTTCAATTTAGGCACTTGACAACCGCAAAAATAATAATGTACACATGAATTTGCAAGCTTCAAAAATGCTTATTTTCGCATTTGTCAGATTATAAATCGCTTAAAATTTGAAATCTATCAAGTTTTGAGAAAAATGACACAAAATCTTTTTCGTTTTCGATGACATAAAAATGCTAAAAACATATTGTAGCGGAAGAGAAATCTTGGCCGATCCCCGTATAACAGTAAACACCTCGAGAATGACGTAATCGGATGTGCTAGGCCTCGCCGGAGAATTCTGGAAGGTACGTCACGTAGGCGGAACAAGCCGATAGCTCGAGATGGGAGTCGATTGTTCCAGAATAACAACTGGGTATAAATACGGGCATATTTTGTAAATAAGTTTAGTGTATAAGAAAAATTCGTCTGTAACTTATATAAATAAAGTCGTATATAAATTACGAACCGCTAGTTTTATTGTAATTAGAAGTAATTACACTAATCACGCTACAGTTGGTGTCGGTGTTCGGTAAACTTAGTGCGATATAAATAAGTGAATTACAGAGAGACTTTAAGACTTTTGAACTTTATTCGTCGGGAATAACCGGAGTGCGTTAATTGTTCGGTATTCGGAAAGACTTTAAAAGACTTTTGGACTTTATTCGTCGGGAATAGTTAAAGTGCGTTGATTGTTCGGTATTCGGAAAGACTTTTAAAAGACATTTTGGAAAGTACGTGTGTGCCGACCAAAGATGTTGCTACGAGAACTTACAGTAAAACAGCTCCGTGAACAGCTAGAGGAACGGGATCTGGACAGCAGTGGGCTCAAGATAGTTCTACAAGCACGACTCGAGGAAGTCCTAACGAAGAACGGAGATGATCCAGAGACGTTCCACTTCCAGTCAGCAGAACAAGCAATCTTATCGAAATTAAAAACTGTTTCTGAAACGATTGATGATACTTCTAAGATAAGCAACGAGAAATTTGAAAGTGTTTCTCAAAAGATCGATGAAACTTCTAGACAGAACAACGAGAAATTTGAAAGTGTTTCTCAAAAGATCGATGAAACTTCTAGAAAAAGCGACGAGAAACTTGAAGAAGTTTGTAAACAGAGCAACGAAAAACTTGAAGAAGTTAGTAAAAAAAACAATGAGAAATTCGAAACCATTTCTCAAAAGATCGATGAAACTTCTAGAAAAAGCGATGAGAAATTTGAAAGTGTTTCTCAAGTAATAAAAGACGTTTGTAGACAGACCGACGAGAAATTTGAAGAAGTTTCCAGAACATTCGATAAGATACAGAAAAGTGTAGACGACAATAAAGAAATGCTAGAAGAGAAGATCAAACAACTAGAGAGCATGATAACTGATACAAAAGTACAACCATCAGTTAATGCAGTAGCTTTCGATCTTGTAGTGAAGGATGAAACACCGAGAGACGAAACATCGCATCATATGAGATTTAAATTACCACCATTCGATGGGAAGTCCTCTTGGTCCATATACCTTAGACAATTCGAAGCTATTGCGACCGCCAACCATTGGACCGAACAAGAAAAGGCTGTTTCCTTGACTGCTGCTTTGCGAGGTGATGCTGCAGATATATTAAGATCAATTCCTAAGGGTCAAGAAAAATGTTACCAGACCTTGTTCACTCGTCTAGAAAAACGCTATGGAGATGCCCATCTACAACAAGTATACAAAGCACAACTGAGAAATAGAAGTCAACGAGCAAGTGAGAATCTGCAAGAATTTGAAGCAGATGTGGCTCGTGTGGTGCGGTTGGCTTATCCGGAGGTGCCAGACAGCGTTTTAGAAGAAATTGCGGTAGATACCTTTGTCAATGGGCTGAAAGATAGTGAACTACAGAAAGCTTTACGACTAGCAAGACCGAAAGTTTTAGATGAAGCACTTGCTATTGCATTGGAACACGAAACGGCTAGTCAAACTTCACGAAGCCATAGAGTAAGAACCATTGAAGAAAGTGACGAACACAACGATGAACGTCTGGAGGAAATGATACGGAGAGTATTGAGTAATCAGATGCCAAAGAGACGCGAGCCTAGATGTTGGAATTGCGGAGACGTAGGCCACATTCGACGTAATTGTAAGAAGATCGTACAGCCGTCGGAAAACTAGAGCGGGTCGACACCAAGGGGCAACTGCCGACCTCGAGAACTAGAGCCCCCATAGTAACTGTCAACCTTACGTCCTCCGGTGGAATCCACAACTTATACATCGAAGGTCGTATCAATAATAGATGTAGATCATTTTTGGTGGATACAGGTGCAACGAGAACTATCGCACGTCCAGATGTAGTACGAGACCATAATAAATTATCACCTGCAACAGTAAAGCTTAGAACAGCAACTGGTGAGCTAATTAATACATATGGCGAGGCTAATATGTCAGTATCCATTGGCCAGACCACAGTTGAACATCAAGTATTAATTGCCGAGATCTCCGACGAGTTCATATTGGGGATGGACGTACTACGAAAAGTGGGGGCAATATTGGATGTTCAAAATGGAGTTCTCAGGATCAACGGTGAAGAGTTGCCCTTTCACGACGACAAAGAAGATGTCATCCGCTTACTAACTACATGCGACGTAACCATACCCGGTAATAGTGAGAAAATTCTGATGACCATGCTTGATGGACACTGCCGAGAGGGAAGTTTAAGGATGGTCGAAGATGTAGAAAATGTCGAGTTCCTAACGGCGAAAACTTTGGTAAAAGTTCGAGATGTCATCCCTGTAAGAGTTATGAATTTAAGGGAAACTGCTATTAAGTTAAGTAGAGGAGCTTTGATCGGACAGTGTGTTCCCGTGGCTTCAATTTGCTCTATGAATACCAATGAGAAATCATCAAAGTCAAAGTATCCAAAAGACCTTGTCGAGATGATCATTGAAAGATGCCAAGACCTTGACTATGAACGAACGGAAAAAGTAAGGTCTATGCTGATAGAGTATCAAGATGTTTTTGCTATTGATAAGAAGGATAAGGTCAAAACAAGCATAGTAACGCATAAAATAAATACCGGAGACGCTCAGCCAATCAGACAACGGCCTAGACGACTTCCATTTGCGAAAAGAGATGAGGCCGAAGAGATTATCAAGGATATGGACAAACAAGGAGTAATTGAACCATCGAACAGTCCATGGACATCACCAGTAGTTCTGGTAAAGAAGAAAGATGGTTCAACGCGTTTTTGTATCGACTACCGCCAGCTCAATGCGGTAACAAAAAAAGATAGTTATCCTTTGCCCAGAATAGACGATACATTGGATACTCTCTCCGGTTCTCGTTGGTTTTCCACACTCGATTTAAAAAGTGGATATTGGCAAGTAGACATGGAGCCAGCCGATCGGGAGAAAACCGCATTTTCGATAGGATCAGGGCTTTGGCAGTTCACGGCTATGCCGTTTGGTTTATGTAATGCCCCTGCCACATTTGAAAGATTAATGGAGGCCGTTTTAAGAGGTCTAACATGGAAAACATGCCTGGTTTACTTGGATGATGTAATTGTGGTTGGAAGGTCCTTTGATGAACATGCCAAGAATCTAATAGACGTCTTTCAACGATTGAGGGCAGCGAACTTGAAGTTAAGTCCGAAGAAATGTCACATGTTTCGACGAGAAGTTAAGTACTTAGGACATATTGTATCGAGTAATGGTGTAACAGCTGATCCTGAAAAGATTGATGCAATTAAAGATTGGCCAGTACCAAAAGATAAACATGAAATTAGAAGTTTCCTTGGCCTATGTACATATTACCGACGATTTGTCAAAGGATTTGCCAATATCTCCAAGCCCCTAACAAAGTTGACGGAGGAAGGCAAAGAATATACATGGAGTGAAGAGTGCCAAAAAGCTTTCGAACAACTACAAATGGCTCTGATCAGTGCACCGATATTAAGCTACCCGGGACAGGCAGGAAAATTTGTTTTGGATACCGATGCTAGCAACAGTGCTATAGGAGCTGTTCTCTCCCAAATCCAGGACGGACAGGAAAAAGTCATCGCTTATTTCAGCAAAGTCCTGTCGAAACCGGAAAGAAACTATTGCGTTACCAGAAGAGAACTGCTGGGTGTAGTGAAGGCTTGCGAACATTTCCATAAATACTTGTATGGCAGAAAGTTCCTTCTTCGCACCGATCACGCTGCTCTAAAATGGCTCATACAATTCCGTAATCCAGAGGGCCAGATGGCAAGATGGTTAGAACGATTACAAGAATATGATTACGAGATAGAACACAGGGCCGGAAGAGTTCACTCAAATGCTGATGCCCTTTCGAGATAGATAGATAGATAGATAGATTTATTTAACTACTTTACAAAAAAAATTGTTTGTAGCAAGTCAAAATTACAAAGTCAAAATAAGGAATATAAAAATTACAAGGTATATAAAATCACAAGGTATATAAAACAGAAATATAAAACACAACTTATAAATATGTATCACAAACAAGAATATAGATTAACAAAAAATATTTTGTGTCACGGTAAGCATTTCAGTAGATGTTCTGCAATGAGTCATATATTCTTCCGAGCAATAAAAGCAATGTTTCAACAGATACCTTTTTATTACTTTTTTGAAACTGTTACAGCTTAGCTGTTTAATATCTTTTGGTAAAATATTGTAGTAGTTATAATTAAGACAATTTTTATCTGAAAGACGCAATCTAGAGCGATTTGTTCGTAAATAGTGAGAGTATCGCGTATTGTGAACGTGAACATCAGACTGCTTTGTTAAATGGGACCTTTTTCTATGAATTTCAGTCAGAACTTGATATATCAACAGAGTAGGTAGCGGCATAATTTTTAATTTGATGAAGAGAGGTCGGCAATGTTCCAGATAACTAACCCCTGCTAAAATCCGGATAGCTTTCTTTTGCATCCTGAAAATTTGAAGAGCATTTGTTGAATTGCCCCATAAGATTAATCCATAGCTTAGGTGTGAGTGAAATAAAGAAAAATATGTCACCTTCAATGTCTCAAAGTTGACAACCCTTGCTAGTTGACGAATAAGAAACAATGAACTAGACAGCTTCGCCTTTACTTGTGAAATATGAGCCGACCAGTTCAATCGATTGTCTATGGTTATTCCTAATAGTTTAGCAGTGTCTTTGTCATCTGGATCGCCATGTAAACCACTTGCAGATATAATCAAGTCCTGCGTTTTTTCAGTATTGAGTTTTAGTTTGTTCGCAGCAAACCATGTGCTAGATTTATCAGAGACTTCCTCGTAAGCCATTTTTAAATCCTCATTTTTATTACCTGATATTATGTATGTCGTATCATCCGCAAATTGTACTGATTTGTACGGAGATATGAAATGAGGCAAATCGTTGACATATATAATGAATAAAAGAGGTCCCAAGACCGAACCTTGTGGGACTCCATGTTTTACGGGTCGAAAATCGGAGAGATAACCTTTAGACACTACAGCCTGGTGTCTACCACATAGGTACGAAGAGATAAGCTTAAGAGGGATACCTCTGATTCCATAATAGTTTAATTTGTGGAGCAAAATGTCATGTGAAACGCAGTCAAAAGCCTTCGACAAATCGCAGAGAGAAATTGCTATGCGATTGCCACGTTCAAGCCCCTCAATCACCTCGCTCACAATATTATATACCGCGTTTGTAGTAGAACGAGCACTTCTGAATCCATATTGCGAGTTGCTAAAATAACTTTTAGACTCAAAATAAGAATATAATTGTTGTTTGATCACCTTTTCAATCACTTTCCCGAATGTAGAAACAATGCTTATGGGTCTGTAATTGTCAGCTTTCGAGGAATCACCTTTTTTATAGATAGGTAGTACCTTTGAGTACTTTAGTGCTTCTGGAAATACTCCAGTTGATAAAATTAAGTTAATAAGATGAGTGAAAGGTGTTAAAACTATTTGGTAAGTTTCTTTTAAAATTTTGCTATTAATTTCGTGAACGTCTTTACAATTGGAATTATTAAGAGATTTAATTATTTGAGAGATCTCATCTTCCACAACGGGTCGGAAACAAAAGGACTTACTCGGGGAAGGATAGTTTCTGTAACTGAAGAGGATATCGTTATTAATAGTGGGAAGGGATGTAATTATATTCTCTGCGATTGTAATAAAAAATTGATTTATTTCGTCTGGAGATAGATCTGGTTGTACCGAACTGGATCTTGTATTGCCTCTTTCGAAGTTTAATATTTTCCAGCAGTCTCTAGGTTTATTATTGGAGTTAGCAATAAAACCAGAGTAAGCCGACTTTTTAGCATTTTGTAACTGCCGATTATATTCATATTTTTGTTGTTTATATAGTTTGAAAATATCGGGATCCTTAGTGACATCTGCAATGTGTTTAATGAGAGAAAGATTAGATCTGTAAGACCTTAATTCGTCATTAAACCATTGCACGGGTGTTATTTTAGCAGTTTGTCGTACTTTTTTTAATGGAAAAAACTTTAATATTAAGTTGTTATAAGTTTCAGTTAAAAAGAACATCAAGACATCGGGATCGTTATTGGTGTCATAGAAAAAGTCCATCTTTGTACTAGCTAGTGCATATTTAAGCTTCTGCAAACCAGAAGAAGTAATAGACCGTTGAAGTGATTGATTAGTGTCAACAACTTTAAGATCAGAATCAATAGATATAAATTGTGCTCGATGGTCAGAGAAACAAGGTTCAAATACGCCCACCCTGTAGATATTTTCAGAAAAGTTAGTCATAATGTTATCGATGCAACTACTGGATTGAGATGTGATTCTAGTATAATCGTTTATCGTTATTTCTAGACCAAAAGACATTAACAGATTTTGAATATCATAAGAAGAGTCAGATTTAATTTTAAAATTTATATTAAAATCCCCAAGTATAATCAGTTTGTCTGCTTTGTTAAGTAAGAATGCTATAACATTCTCAAAATTCACCAAGAACAAGTCACAGTCACCATTACCTGATCTGTATACAGTTAAAACATTGGTTCTCATTGAAGGTATATAAATTGCACAAAACTCTGAAGTTTGCTCTACGTTATATTCATTTAGATTAAGAGAAGAGTACATAAGATTTTCTTTTACATAAATTGCAACGCCACCTTGCTTCTTTTCAACCCTACAGAAAAAGTTAGCTAGTGAAAAGCCGGAGATGTTAATTAATTTTAGATTTTCTTCAGTTTGCCAGTGCTCTGAAAAACATATGACGTCATAGAACTTTTTATCCGCAAGAAAAGCATTGATCATATCGACTTTATTTGATATACACTGTAAATTGACATGAAACATGCTTACCGTGCCTTGTTGAATTAGGTTATTTTGAAAATTTGATGGAGGGTTAACGGTCGTTTCTTCATCCTTCATTTTATTTGAGTATGTGTTGGACGCTTCACAAAAAACCTGCTTACATAAGAGCCTACGGGCCATAGTTTTGGGTCCATCGCTAAACCAAAATGTTGTTCAAAAATTGAGACTTTAAAGGATGAATATATGTTGGGATGCTTAGCCGTTAAGGACGTACATATCACTTCTGGAAAGTGTTTTTCTAACATCTTCTTAAGATTATCTGCCGTTGTATGCTGGTTTACCCTAGTAACATGAAGATGACTAAATTTTGGGACACCACTGATTTCAGAGTTTTCATTATTGCCAATAACAATAGGTCCATTCCTTCTTTTATACCTAACAGTTTTCCATTCTTGCCCATTATTATTTGGAACTGGAACCGAATTTTTACTCTCAGTATTTATCAAATTCTCATCGTTTGTTAAATTAATGATATCTGAACATTTTGCCTCCGTTTGTATTCTTAAAATATCAGCTGATAATTGTTTATTATTTTCGATTAAGGAAACAACTTGTTTATTTTTTTTTTTTTTTTTTTTTTTTTTATTGGTACTATTTTTAAATAGAGTTTTTGTTGGGGAACTTTGTTTTGTTCGAGACGACCATGCAGTGCGAATTGTAATCACTGTGCCAAATTAGAGGAACGATTTTGCCCCGTGAGACGAACCACCGTAATTAATGAGCAATGGCAGCCCCAACAGTTACAAGACGCCCAAGAAGATGATCCATGTATAAAAAGAGTATTGGATTGGATGCGGCAAGGTGAGAGACCTAGTTGGCAGAACATTAGTGCATGTAGTCCAGAAGTCAAGGCCTACTGGAGCCAATGGAATTGCCTGGTACTAAAAGATGATCTTCTGTACAGAACCTTTGAGAACGATGATGGTACAGAATCTAAGCTTCAGTTAATTGTACCTAAAAGTAAAGTGTCAGAAGTATTGCGTCAGTTGCATGACGGTACATCAGGTGGACACTTTGGTATTACGAAGACTCTGCAAAAGGTTCGAGAACGGTTCTATTGGGTGAACTGTAAAGATGATGTAAGAAGATGGTGCCGAAAATGTGAACTGTGTGCATCCGGTAATGGTCCGGTTGGTAAAAAGAGAGCACCCATGAGACAGTACAATGTTGGAAGTCCTATGGAAAGAGTAGCTATCGACATTGCAGGTCCATTTCCAGAAACCGATGCTGGAAATAAATACATCCTGGTAGCCATGGATTATTTTACAAAATGGACTGAGGCCTATGCATTACCAAATCAAGAAGCTGCTACCGTTGCAGAGGTACTTGTTAAAGAATTCTTTAGCCGATTTGGTGTTCCCTTGGAGATCCACTCCGACCAAGGGCGAAACTTTGAGTCAGCTCTTTTCCAAAACGTTTGTAAATTGATTGGTGCCAATAAGACCAGAACAACACCCCTGCATCCTCAATCAGATGGGATGGTCGAGAGGATGAACCGAACGATGGGTAAACACTTGTCCAAAGTTGTATCTGAACATCAGCGAGATTGGGACCAACACATTCATTTATTCCTGATGGCCTACCGCTCGGCCGTAAATGAAACTACAGGTCAAACACCAACCTGCCTGATGTTGGGTCGTGAAGTTCGGTTGCCCTGCGACCTAGAGTTTGGCTGCGGACCTTCCGAGGAACATGTTGCAGGCGAAGACTACGTTGACCGCCTGAAATTACGAATGAACAACATTCATGAACTTGCCCGACAACACATCCAGATAGCCAGTGACAGAATGAAAGATCAATATGATTCTCGATGCAAGAATGAAAGCTTCGAAGTAGGTGATCTTGTCTGGCTTTATAATCCGCAACGTCGTCGAGGCTTATGTCCTAAACTGCAAAGACAATGGGAAGGTCCATATGAAGTTAAGAAGAAAATAAATTGTAAAAGAAAATATATAGAATTAAGAAGTTGCCAAACGGTAAACCAAAAGTTATTCACATAAATCGTCTTGCACCATATGCTGGCTCAAATGAAACAGAAGAAGCACGAGTCCTCCAACAGGAGATGAAAGATGTCGCACAGCCAAGTTTTAATCAATTTATGTCAAATTACGCAGCGAGAAAGAGTGCTAGATTCGGCGTGACCACAGAAGTTCAGCAAGATCTGTTTGGTGTTCCAGAAAACGTCTCTCTGGCCCACTGTGTTGCCCAAGACCTCGAGATGACTAAAGGAATATCGTCCGTATTCAATAGAAAGTTCGGCCGCCTGGACGAGTTAAGAAATCAGCAGCCTAAAATTGGAAGAGTACTGCGATTGGAAGATGGTCCTCGATCTTTGCTGTATATGGTGACCAGAAAGTCTTATACGGACACGCCAAGCTACGAGAACATATGGCGTGCTCTAACTAATTTGAAGAAAATCGTGTGTAATTATGACATCAAAAATTTGGCTTTACCAAAAATAGGCCATGCAGTAGAAAATCTGGATTGGAAGATTGTGAGAAGCATGCTTGAAGTGGTCTTCAGAGGAACTGGTGTACAAATCACTGTGTGTTGCATGAACCCGAAGATGTCATACCCTTCAAAGACAGTAGACTGTTATTTCTTCTTGAAGGGTGTATGCAGAGCTGGAGAGTCGTGTAGATTCCGCCATCCTGGGCCTTCATTTAGAGTTGCTGATCGAGACGCTCAGATCTTAAGAGGGGAGCAGTGTAGCGGAAGAGAAATCTTGGCCGATCCCCGTATAACAGTAAACACCTCGAGAATGACGTAATCGGATGTGCTAGGCCTCGCCGGAGAATTCTGGAAGGTACGTCACGTAGGCGGAACAAGCCGATAGCTCTAGATGGGAGTCGATTGTTCCAGAATAACAACTGGGTATAAATACGGGCATATTTTGTAAATAAGTTTAGTGTATAAGATAAATTCGTCTGTAACTTATATAAATAAAGTCGTATATAAATTACGAACCGCTAGTTTTATTGTAATTAGAAGTAATTACACTAATCACGCTACAATATTTTCGGGAGCAAAAAAGGTGATGTTTTGGATTTATTCAAAAACTGTTAAAAACAATGTCTGCCTAAAAATATCGCACTGCACCCTTCTGATTTGTCTACCGAATTGGAACAACTAGGCAGGTAGTGTTAACTCCGGACCGCGGAAGTGTCATAGGTTTTCGAAACGGACCCTCAGGAAATATAATTGGTGACCCCTGAGCTATGGGCACGATTGTACCGGCACACTGTGGTTCCAAATGCCGAAAAGGTGGTCATGAACCTTTCAAAGCATATATTGTTTACACACTTCAGAATTACTTTTGTACTTAAGGGTTTTTGGCATCGCTAATTATGAATCCGACATTATTTTTTTGAAAAACAAAATGGCGGATCCAAACATGGCGGAAGGAAATTGAAAATATTAATCAAAACGCATTTTTTTGCCAAATTTGGTATTTTAAGGTCGCTGATTACAAATCTAACATTATTTTTTAAAAAACAAAGTGGCGGATCCAATTTGGCTCAAAGAAATTCAAAAATTTTATTTTAACCGCAGATTTTATTTTAAATTTTATATTATAAGGGATTTTTGAAATTGCTGATTGTGATTACCAATACATTTTCTTTTTGAAGTACAATATTCAGAACCTATTACTTATGTACAACCGCCTATACATACGCAACAATCGCCTGAATCATGTAATATGCGTCATTTCACACTTTTATATTCAAACAACTGCCAGCAATGCAAAGGCAGTTAAAGGTAGCTAAACCAATCTGATTCTGTAGCTTCTGACTGTACATTTTGAGATTAATTAACATTAATCGCAGAATTATGCAGAATTATGTACTTTTTGAATGTATTTTTACGACATTTTGATTATTTCAAGTATATTTTTACTGTTTATTTGTTAACCAATTGTATGCATTTATTGTTATTAAATTTTTAGTCAACTTTTATCTTACAATAACACATACTTGAAAAAGAAGAATCTGGTTTATCAGAAATAAAATTGATAAACTACAAAACGTTTTATAGCGTTTTCAATATACGCGTTTTGACTTTCGCTGCCGGATAAAATGATGTAGTATATGGCTCACTTGTCCCGGAGTTATGAATAAGAATAGATCTGGTCTGATCCTTATACCCGAGTATTATGACTCTATGAGACGACAGTATGAGAAAACAACCTGTACCTTAACAAAAACTTTCTTTTCAGCCAAAAAAAAATTGGAATTTTTTTAACTGTTTAAAATAACAAACGAACGGACAAAGACAACTTATATTTAAACAGAAATATACATATTTATTTAATTATTGCACAGGGAAATTCAATAATACTAAAAGGAGAAATTTTTGGAATTTCACGTGTTACCTCAATTGTGCAGAGCCGTATAGTTATTCTCGCACACGTGTAACAAACAAATATTGCAATTTATATTATAAGCAAATTTCAACAGATGCAAACTTAGTTTATCAGAAATAAGATTAGTTATCACGCCAGAGCATCTATCGATTTTAGATGTTCGCCCTTTATAAATCGTTCTATTATGACATAATTTATTTAAATAATTTAACTACATGCATATAATATGTATATAAATACAAATAAACGTACTTATAAAAATATAGATAAGAAATGTAAGATATCCCTAAAAATGAACTCAAAGAAAAATAATCGTAGCTTATTTGAGAATAATTTCAAATGCTTTTTTTTAATTCATAAAAATAATATTAGATATAAAAATAATAATGACGTAACTTAACTATAATCTTATTTATGTAATACAGTTATTAACATAAAACGTTATCAGTTCTGTATGATTCATTTTTTATTTGTATGTCCTATTGAACGTATAATACAAAGAACAATGTTTTTTAAAAGTTATCTATGAAATTTGCGATTTAAAAAATGTACCGATTTTCAAAACGAATGTATTTTTTAAATCAATGTGATAACAGAGGTGATAACGAGTGTAGATAAAATGTTGAACGGTTTAAACGAGTGTTGATAGAAGATGTTGAACAAAAAACGAAGGATGGTATTACATAGTTTTGCTGCAGTCCGATTAGAGTATTACATTATCAATTTATTAGATGTACCTATTAAGTCACTTAAAATATCGAATTTCAGAAAAGCTCAAAAGTTTTTTTAGTAGTTAACTCTTAAGTCATATATAAAAAAATCGTAGTCAGGACAGATTTTGAAGAACGGAAGAATTACTCCAGAATATGTGTGAAACCTTTAACGGGATTAGAGTAGAGAAGAATATGTAATAGAAAAGAAAGAGAAGAGGACAAGTTGGATGAATGACAATACACTGTAGCTCATGGAACAAAGAAAAAAATCAAAGAACAACAAAAGAAACAGTAATACGTCTAACTTGGTACGAACGTCAATAAAAATTGGGACCCTTTCCTAGAAAACAAATGAAGGATAGAGAAAGCAAGATCTGCATTTCAAAAATGGATAAGCTATTCAATTGTCATGATTTATCAATACTCAAAAAATCAGATTACTACGACGTTATTTATCTTCCCTATACTGGTGTACGAAGTTCAATCGTGGATTCTTCCAGACGCTACCTGAAAGAAAATTGAGGCTTTCGAAATGTGACTTTATCATTAAATCCTGAATACACACACCCAAACTTATATGGATACACCATGAATTTCAAAGTAATATTTATTTCTTTTGAAAAAACTTGTTATTGTTGCGAAGATTAAAGGTTTTTTATTGAAAATAAACAAATACAGAAGACAATCGGATAGTACAGCCCGGTACGGTATAGATTATTTGATTGAGTTGCAAGTTGAACGAAAATAAATAAACTAACTTTTGCGTCCAAAAACGAAAATATGCCTCATGTGGGGTTATACAACTTACAACGAGGAAAGATTATTGGTCTTGTGGAGAAAGTAATGTTCTCATATGGACGTAGCTGCAGAGCTAGGCTTAATACAGGGTGTTCTGTCCAAAACATATGCTAGGTAACAGGAACTAGGAAAGCTCAAAAATAAAGCAAGGGAAAGTCGCCAAAAGTAATAACGGCTCTCCACGATCGTTTAATTGTCCAATCAGAAGGAAGACACCCAACCATTTCTCACCTTCAGCTCCAAAGGCAGCTTTTGGAAGCTACAGGTGTAACTGTTTCAGTTGAAACGATAAGAAGAAGAGTTCGTACCAAGAAGTATACAGCAGGAGACAGTTATGGGTTCCCGAGTTATCCAGGCAGCACAAGATTGATCGCCTAAATGGGTGTCTTCAACACCAAAACTGGAAAATTGGGAATTGACAAAATGTACTATTTTCAAAAAGAGTCAGGATTTAATGTAATCAGATGGAAAATCAGATGACCCACGAAATCGTGTACTTAGAGGTCGAGGAAGACAAGCAAGAACGAAAACTGTCAGATCTGTTCACAAATATACAAGGGGAAGTGTAATGTTCTGGAGAGGAATTGTGATCCGTAAAAAAACTCTTTTAATTTCCATCCAATCAACTTTAACTGCTCACAGATATGTTGATAACCTGTAGTCAGGCTCTGGAGAGGTGGTGCAACAGGAGAAAATTTAATTTTATTGCATGATAATGGACCTCTACATACCATTAGAGTGACTACAGACATCATTGAAGCAGAAGGTATCCCTGGTTTGGAGTGGCCTGCTTGCTCACCCAAGCTTAATCCTATAGAGTATTTGTGGGATATGCTTAAAAGAAAAATTAGAGCTCGCCTGGATAATCCACAAAACACCGCATGGCTAGTACAAGCTGCTTTTAAAGGATGGAGCAAGCTACCACAACAAAATGTTGCCCACGCAAACTGAAGCTTGCATAAGGACTAGAGGTGATAACACTGACTACCACAAAATACAAAAAAATAAATAAAAACAAGTTAAACATTATTCGTTTTACATTGAAATTTTGTATGATATTGACTTTAAAACAACTACTTTCAATTTGTTTGTTAAATACTTTATTGTTTTATTTAATTGTTATGTATTTGTTATTAAACTGCTTTAAAATAAATATTGTTTGACTTCGTGTGTTCGTTTTTTTACATTCGCACGGAATAGTAAGAAATATCAGATGATTCCATAAAAGTTTGGGTGTGTGTATATTTTATACAGACTACGTTACTACTCAGAACGTCTTATTAAAAATACACAAGAAAAAGAGCTGCTAACCACAAAAAAAACAGCCAAAATCGAACACCTCAATCACATCATTCTTCTTCTTCTACGGCACTCCAGCCCAAATTGAGCCTTGGCCTCCTTTATTTTTTGCCTTCACCTGTGTGTTCCCAGCGCTTTCTTGGCTTTCCAACCGGTCTCTTTCCCTGTATTCTAGCATTCAGTGCTCTTTTTGGTAGCCTATCCTCTCCCATTCTTATGACATGTCCGGTCCGTTGCAATCTTTGTATTCTAATGAAGTCTGACAGGGGTGTTTCCTTATAAAGTTGATAAAGCTCGTTGTTGTATCGACTTCTCAAGATTCCGTTTTTTCTCACAGGTCCTAGTATTCTCCTCGGTACTTTCCTTTCGAATAATGTGTCGAGTTTGTTTTTGGATGTTTCTTTCAGGACCCAGGCTTCACTGCCATAGCATGTTATTGGCCGAATTAAGGTTTTATAGATTCTCATCTTTGTATTTCGGTGGCCACTTTTAGACCGAAATATATGGGAGAGGGCAAAATAGGCTCTGTTTGCCTGCGTTATTCTCTTCCGTATTTCTCCATCTTCTGATCCGTCGGCATATATTTCTACTCCCAGGTATGTAAACTTTCCAACCGTTTCAATGTCATCTTCATGTATAGTGTTTTCTGGGACTATATTTCTTCTCGTCTGAGTCATTATTTTTGTTTTTTCTGTGTTAATTTCCAGACCTAGCATTTTTGTTTGTGTTTTTAACTCTGCGTATGTTTCCTATGCTCCTGTTGATGTTCTACTCATAATATTAATATCATCGGCATAAGCGGCCAGTTGAACCGTTCGGTTGGTCAGTAGGTTTCCTCGTCCAGTTTGCATTTGCCTAACCGCATACTCCAGTGCCAGGTTAAACAATGTTGGGGCCAGCCCATCTCCCTGCTTTAGTCCCTGCGAAATTTTGAAAAAGTCTGTCCGGTGGTTTTGTATTCGTACATATGCCTGAGTTTCATCCATTGTGGCTTTAATGAGTCTTATTAGCTTGTGTGGTATTGCCAATTCAGCCAATATATAGTATAGTTTGTTCCTTTTCACTGAGTCGTATGCCTGTTTGAAGTCTACAAACACGTTGTGAACATCAATATCGTGTTCCCATGATTTGGTTAAGATCTGTTTGACTGTAAATATTTAATCGAGTGTCGATCTTTCCCGTCGGAAGCCCGTCTGATACTCTCCAATAATATTTTCTGCTAGTGGTTGGAGCCGCTGGTTTATAATATACGTGAGGACTTTATATTCTGTACATAGTAGAGAGATTCCACGGTAGCTTTTGCATTGGAGTGTGTCTCTTTTTTTATAGACCGAGCATACTATACTTTTCTTCCAGTCGTCGGGTATTTTTTCTTCAATCACATCATGAGGAACAGCGAAATATATGGATTGCTGCAACTAATTTTAAAGAAAAAATTAGAGGAAAACGAAGAACAGGAAGGCGAAGAATTTCCTGTCTGAAAAATCTACATACGTGGTACGTGGTTCAACACAATAACTACAAATCTTTTCAGAGCAACAGTGTGAAAAGTACATATTGCCATGATGGTCGCCAACCATAGGAAGAAAAAGCAGTCTGGAGAAGTCTACGAGTACAACTACCCCTTTGAAAGCAACAAAATACAATCTACAAAGACATAAACACATAAGATAACTAACAATGAACTATGACATAATATGACAAAATGACCTAGAAATCTCGAAAAAAAGGTCAAGGTAAAAATATAATTACAACCATAAAAAAAAATCTGTTTACTAATTTAAAGTTAAACGGTCCCACATAAACACAGCAGCATTATAGTCTAAGAGCTAGTGAACCCTCCGACTAGCGGTCGTCCTGTAAGGCTAGAAATTTGTCTAGTGATAATTCATAGCACACCAAGGCTAAAAACTATGACCTGGCAGGCATCAGCCGTGCACGTGTATCTACCAGGTGAATCGAAAAGTGCAAATTTAGGGGGTAAAATAAACTTTCTCCTGTAAAGTTTAAATTTAAGTATGTGTTTGAGTAAGTCATTTAGAAGAAATGTACAATGACAGGCGATTCTGAAGAGCATAAGACCTTGCCAGGCGAGGGGAAAGATTATGGGTTTTTCCTAAAATTATTTTTTTTTGCATGGAACAAAGCTTTTTAGGTTTTTTGAATCATTCCAAACAGAAAAGGTATTTGGTGATTTTTCTCTTAAGTTAATAGTTTTTGTTATATAAGCGATTAAAATTTTTAAAAATTCCGAAATCGGTCATTTTTAACCATAAATCGGACATTTAACTAAAAATTTCAATGTTGCCAAGGTAGATAGATATTCCTTAAATATTGAATGATGAAATCCCGAAGAGTTTTTTGCAATACGATATCGAAAACCCCTTTGTTTTTTAATTGCTAATCAGGCGGGCGCGACACTGTAGTATAAATGAGGACGTTTGAGTTTGCATAAATTCATTATCTCGAGAATGGGCAAATTTGAAGAGAAATCCTCAGACAGGTCGATTTTTATTTTTAAATTAGCACTTTTTGGCATATATATAATACTAGTGACGTCATCCGTCTGGGCGTGATGACGTAATCGATGATTTTTTTAAATGAGAGTAGGGATTGTGTGATAGCTCAATTGAAAGGTTATTTAATTTTCTATTCAGTAATATAGACATTACCATAATTATTTATACAGGGTGTACAAAAAAATATTTTTTTTTAAATTAATTTAAACAAAAAAAGAAAAAAATTGTTTGTACACCCTGTATAAATAATTATGTTAAGGTTTATATTACTGAATAGAGAATTAAATAACCTTTCAAATAAGCAATCACACAACCCCTACTCTCATTTAAAAAAATCATCGATTACGTCATCACGCCCAAATGGATGACTTCACTAGTATTATATATATGCCAAAAGTCCTAATTTAAAAATAAAAATCGACCTGTCTGAGGATTTCTCTTCCAATTTGCCTATTCTCGAGATAATGAATTTATGCAAACTCAAACGTCCTCATTTATACTACAGTGTCGCGTCCGCTTGATTAGCAATTAAAAAACAAATGGGGTTTTCGATACTGTATTGCAAAAAACTCTTCGGGATTTCATCAATCAATGTTTAAAGAATATCTACCTACCTTGGCAACATTGAAATTTTTAGTTAAATGTCCGATTTAGGGTTAAAAATGGCCGATTTCGCAATTTTCAAAATTTTTAATCGCTTATATAACAAAAACTATTAACCTAAGAGAAAAGTCACTAAAGACCTTTTCTGTTTGGAATGATTCAAAAACCTAAAAAAACTTTGTTTGGTGCAAAAAAGATAATTTTAGGAAAAACCCCTAATCTTTAGCCTCGCCTGGCAAGGTCTTATGCTCTTCAGAATCACCTGTCATTGTACACATTTCTTCTAAATGACTTACTCAAGCACATACTTAAATTTAAACTTTACAGGAGAAAGTTTATTTTACCCCCTAAACTTGCACTTTTCGATTCACCTGGTAGATACACGTGCAGGGCTGATGACTGCCAGGTCATGGTTTTTAGTTTTTGTGTGCTATGAATTATCACTATACAAATTTCTAGCCTTACAGGAAGACCGTTAGTCGGAGGGTTCATTAGCTCTTAGACTATTATTTCCAGTTACCTGATATTAATTCAATAAAAATTGCGGTCTACTACGTTTTTCTTCGAGCGTAATCATCTGAAAACGTAATTGATATGAAATAATTTACTTTAATTGGATTTTAGAGTAGTCTATTTTTCAAATACGAAATCAATAAGCCAATAGTAATTCTCAAGGTAATTGGTTATGTTCCTATATTTTCAATAAATAGTTATTTTTTCGTCTTTACGTTGTGTATAATCAAAATGAATTGCTAGTTACATCTTACAATAATTGTTTCATGTTTGAAAATAAATTAAAGAGTTAAACCGACAATAAAAGACTATAAGTTGAATAAATACTGTTATCAAAATATATATCTATAAAGAGTATTTAATAAAAGGCTTATTTTCAAATAAAACTAAGCAATTAAGCACATACATCTATCTCTAGTCGTTTCCTCATTATTGTTACGTGATTTCCTACCTAGGGGTTGACAAGACAAGAATTCTTGTCTTGACAACAACTTCTTGTCTTGTCTTGAGAAAAAATCAAGAAATTTAAAAAATCTTGTCTTGACATTTTCTTGACATTTTATATCTTGTCTTGATTCAAACAATTTCAAGATTTGGAAATTTCTTGATTACCCGGTCCGATGATTCCCCGGCGACCTTTTATTGCGTTGCGTGCTAACACGGCCACCGGGGGAGTCCTGATCGAAAATCTAAATAAATGCAAAATATTAAATAAAGAATGGGTTCTGATCAGTAAATATTGTCAGTATCTGAGAAGCTTTAAAACACTTTCTTCAATACTCGAAGGGGAAAAATACTGCATACTCCCATTTGTGGTAATTGGAGTAAACTTATTTTTAGACAAACTGGAAATATTGGGATCATTAACTTGATAATTAAATTGATAGAGACACTACCGACGAGTAATTCATTTACTTCATTCAATCTGCGAGAGATAAAATACTGAAACACTATAACAAAACTAATTGGATATACTGTAGAGGCATTTTCCTCTTTTTCCTCTTCATTTTGGAGAAAGCTTCTACAATGTAAGAGGCAGTACAAAAATTTGAAGAAATATTTAAAGCTTACTATTTTAATAAATCCCAGAATGATCTACTCTACAGAATCCAATACCAGAGCCAGCACTTAGTCTGAAAAAAGAAGATAACGAATTTGATTTAGATATTACTTACCTATTTAAGAACGCAGACAATGATAACTTACAATCTTGGAAGTATGAAATTGAAAAATACATAAATGAGCCTAGGTCAGAATATACTGGTCTGAGAATATACTTGATTGGTGGAGAAGACACGAAAATATCTACCCGTCATTATCGAAAATGGCCAAGGATTTTCTCGGAACGCTAGCAACATCTGTACCTGCGGAAATGCTATTTTCATGAGCAGCTTTAACCATAACTTAATTCATGGCTTATCAATTCGGATTTAAAAATGTGCTAAATTTGTTATTTAAAATAAAATCTAGTTTGCAATTTTATTTTCAACAGGATTAGGTAAGTATCATTAATTATTATTTTTAATTTACATTTTTGTAAATCGTTTTAGCAAAAAAATGTTCAATAAATTAAAATATGTTATGTTAAAATAATGTTATCTTTTTCACAAATAAATACGTTTTAGAGTTTTCATTATTAGTCAAGATATTTCAAGATTTCTTGTTTTCTTGACAAGAAATCTTGGTATTGATATAAAATTTCTTGTCTTGCCTTGAAATCAAGACAAGATCAAGACAAGATCTTGAAGTTTTCAAGAAGTTGGCGAACCCTATTCCTACCATACGAGCAACTACCTCTTTCCATCAATTTCTATCTTTGGATGCTTTCATGAATTCAGAGAATGTCTTGTCATTGACTCTCTGCACTTATATTATAAGTTTCTCAAAATTAACATGGCTTCTTCTTGCAATATGTCCGAAAAACTTTAAGACCTCTGCGACACAAATAGAGAAGATGACAGTCTGCATGTTAAGCTCTTCCGATGGATGACCTAATTTAAAATCTCACTATCCAGTAAAAAATAGCTGGTGATTTCAAAGCCAAAACAAGAGTCAAAGAAGACGAAGAAACATTACGAACTTGTTAACACGGAATAGGTGAACAGAACAAAAGGGACACAAGTTGGAGCATAACCTACTTAGGGTAATGAGCATCTAGCATCTTCCTAAAAAAAATCCAAGTGGTGGGCAAGTGGGCATGTTGAATAAGTTTTCAGTAGGTAATCACCATCAAACTGTGAAAGTAAATGTTCAATGTAAAGAGGGAAAGAACTAAAGTTGTAATAAGGAAGAAGAGGACGAAGTGGACATCTCCAGAAAACCCTTCTAAATGCTGTAGAAAGATCTTGAAAAAAAAAATAAATTAAGTCAAAACGCAAGAGCTAGTTAAAAAAAGAAGACCAATCGAACAGAAACAAAGATCAGACTCAGAAGATATATTATGATTAGAAATTGAGAAAGCATTATGAGAAAATAAAAATAAAGTCCAAGAGAAGATATGATGATATGATAATAATGATATCTAATCCGAAGTAAAATAATAAAAAAGGTAAGAAAAAAAAAAGGATACCAAATGGGAGAAAAATAATATGCTATTAGACAATTAAATACTAATCTCTCAAAGTGAAGATAATTTACAACGTATGCTGCACCAATTTAATATAACCACTAGAAAATGTAACATGTTAATTTCCCCAAAAAAGACAAAATGCATGGTTATAATAGCAAATCCAACAAGATGTAAATTAGGGCTGGAGGCATCACACTACTTAGCTACGGAAAGCTCGAAACAGAAGTGGAAGACCAAGCGAATAGAGCAAACAACGCAGCAGGATGCCTGAATGAAGCAATATCGAGAAATAAAAATATCGGAAAGGAAATGAAAGGCAGAATTTACAAAACAGTCATCAGACCAATAATGACATATGCGGCAGAAACACGACCTGATACAAAGAGGACAAAAAGAATATTAGAAACTGCAGAGATGAAAACCCTTCTAAAAATCGATGGTAAGACACTATGGGATAGAGCTAGAAGTGCAGATATACGACTGAGATGCAAGGTGGACAACATTAATAACTGGGTAAAAAACAGAAGAGTAGAATGGAACGACCACATAAACCGAATGACAACAAATAGAGTAGTCAGGACGGTGAGAGACGGTTACCCAACAGGAACATGATTGGTGGGAAAACCACGAAAACGGTGGAATGATAACTTACTGGAGGCACATTGAAAAAACAGTCTACACAAAAAGAAGAATCCGAAATGAACGGCAAATTTATTTACCTTTGTAATAAATTTATGTTCTTCCTGACATTTAAGTATATATTTTTCAATAGAAAAGTTTCTTGCTTGATTGCACTTTTTTACAAAGAAAACGTGCTATTCTGCATTTCCAAATATAATATAATCAGTGTCTCTTCAAAATTACTGTTTACAAAATTTGTAGATTGATACTCTTTAATAAAAGTTTCGTAACATTTTTTATCGTACATATCAACCATATTGAACAGTTGTTTTTTAATTCAAAAGTGTACCTCCATAATATAACAAGGTATCTAAATCATGTTTTAAAAGGCTGCATCAAAGTATCAAACGTTGATAATAAAGAAGAGAAAGATTTATATACTGTCGAAATGTATCTAATGGACAAGTGTTCTGTCAGATTTATCACTAATTAGAGTTTTAAAAATAGCCAAGTAGCTTATTTTTAGATCGAAAATTACAGGTCCATGTAGTTTAGTTTTCCGTGAGACATTTTGAGATAATGCACTTTTTATTTCGTTTGGATTTTTATTTTAGACTCGGAAGCAACAAAAATAAACTACATACGCTTACATAAAATCAGTTTCGTTGACCCTAAACTATCGTAATCCGTAAACCCACTGGCACTGACGATTAAAATGTTATTGTTAAACCGGAGATTAGTGAAAATTCGTATCATTGTTGCTTTTTATCCAAGGTGGTCGTGTTTCGTCTTATCGAAATTTTTGTTTCGGAGGTTAATTCTAATAGTTATCCTTTATTGGCTGTTGTGGTATCTGACCCGGTCAGGTGTTTTATTTTACTTTTCCTCTGAATTAATTGCTGGTTTTTAGTTGATACCCAATACAGGCCGAAAATGTATAACTTTGCTATGTTTGCTTATCCTTATGTTAAACAAACTGCTCTCGGTCTCTGGCAGCTCAGAAATCTCTGACTATGGTAGCGGTCAAGCCAGATCATGATCATAAGGCGCGAGGAATTCCCGGAATAGACCAAGCTACCAATATACGTGACAACTGCAAACAGCTCCTTACAATGCACGAACTTGGTTATATGCAACTAATGTTGTAGATCCTATTGTGGTCGGAAGAAGTGAAGAAAACCAAGAGATTCTAGAATCAGGTCATATGTTTTCTTAAGCTTCTCTGAAATTTTTTCTAATAATTTTATTGATTTGTTTGTATTCTATTGGATTAGTTTTATGTTTTCGTCTTATAATCATAAGCTCCATGATGTCTTGCGTTATCAATTTCTGTTGTTTTTCGCGAACCTGATGTTTTCTTCTTATTGTATCTTTGACTTTGTTAATTTCGTTTATAGCAGTCCATGCTACTTCAACGTCTGTCTGTACCAAGTTCTCTATCGTTGTTTTTTCTTTCTCAACCTTAACACTTATTTCTTTTTCCTTTCAGGGTTTTTCAGTTGTGAGATCTCTATTTTTCTTGTCACCTCCTCTCTTTTAACTTTCAGAAATCTTTTTGGTCTAAAATCTATTATAACTGGATTGTGATCGCTATGTATGTCAGCTCCAGGGTATGTTTTAGTAGATTTTGTGCATTTCGAGCAATATAAAGTCAATTTGATTCCTAATAATTCTATCTTCTTTGTCTCCAAGTGATTTCCAAGTGTATAGCTTTATAGAGCTTTGGTTCATGAAGTGACGGGACCTCTGCATTTATAAAAATGTAGAGAAGTGTAATTTGCAAATCATTCAAGACAGAAACGATCTGGAAATAGGTCAGGGTAATAAGACAAAAATATACCCTGTTCGTGACACTTCAGCAGCCAGGGCACTAAAGCGTTTTTTCGACAAGTAATACCTATAGGAACAAATTATAACTATTTCCTGCGTAGGATCTGGCTGCCATTTTTATTTATAAACATATAACTGTCAAAAAATGGCATTTTCCCCTTTTTCCAAATCAATGGAAAACAGTGAAACTTATGATTTTTTTAGTACAAATATCTTTGAGATTATGGAAAAAGCTTTAAAATGACATACTACAAAGTTTGATATACTCATTTATTGTTAATATAATTGCGAAAAAAGGTCGGAATTGCAAAAAAAATTATTTTCGCAATAACTGTTGTAAAAATTAGTGTACAGGTTTGAATTTTTTGTCAAATGAGGGTTCTTTGGTGCTTAATATGTGATAAAAATTTTAAAGCGATTATTCAATTGTTTAAATTTTATTCGAATTGTTTATCTCAGAAATCATTTTTTTGCAATAACATAAGTCAGAAAAAAATGACGTTAGAACCATTCCACAGGTGTCAAATGGAAGAGCATGAGCTATATTTTCAACTTTGTTTAAAAAAAGCGAATAAAAAATGCATTTATTAGTAATAAATAATTATGCAAAAGTATCGTAAATCTTTCCTTATAAACTTTTTGAATAACTTTTTCCAAAAAAATTAACTTTTTTGCCCTGTTTTAAGTGCACAACTACCAAGTAATGTTATTTATATCATAATTGATAAAAAATTGTAATAAATATATATAATTTCTTATATAACAAAATAAAAATTTATAGGGAAAGATTTACGATACTTTTGCATACCTACTTATTTATTACTAATAAATGCATTTTTTATTCGCTTTTTTTAAACCAAGTTGAACATGCTCATGCAGTTGAGTCATGCTCTTTCATTTGACACCTGTGGAATGGTTCTAACGTCATTTTTTTCTGACTTATGTTATTGAAAAAAAAATGCTCTCTGGGATAAACAATTTGAATAAAATTTAAACAATTGAATGAATCGCTTTGAAATTTTTATCACATATTAAGCACCAAAGAACCCTTATATGACAAAACTTTCAAAGCTGTACACTAATTTTTACAATAGATATTGCGAAATTATTTTTTTTGCAATTCCGACCTTTTTTGCAATTATATTAACAATAAATGAGTATATCAAACTTAGTAATACGTCATTTTAAAGCTTTTTCCATAATCTCAAAGATATTTGTACTAAAAAAACCATAGGTTTCACTGTTTTCCATTGATTTGAAACAAAAAGGGAAAATGCCATTTTTTGACATTTAATTGTTTATAAATAAAAATTGCCGCCAGAACCTACGCAGGAAATAGTTACAATTTGCTCTTATAGGTATTACCTGTCGAAAAAACGCTTCAGTTTCCTGGCTGCTCGAGTGTCATGGAAAAAACCTTATTACCCTGGACTAAAAAGGGGAGACCCTCTAAATATGTTTTCGGTAGATAAGAATACTTTGAAAATCTAAAAGCCATGGTCTGGAACTATTTTCTCCTGGCGTTTCCCCTTAACTGCTATATACATTGTCAAAGTACATTCTTCTTTCTTTGACAGTGGGGGTAACTTCTTCAACTTTTTTTAACTGTTATGGCAACATTATTATAATCAAATGTGGCACCCACAGAAAAATAAACGCGCACGCGAATGAGATACCAATTTTGTCATTCTGATGGTATATATGGGCTACCAAGTATACCTACTGACGACAATAGAACGATGTCAACAATAGCGAAATAAATTGACGTAATACAGTTTTTATTTTAAAGGAAATAGCTATGTGTAAAACAATTCAATTTTTTTAACTACATTAATTTGTCAACAAGCTAGTCTGTCTACCTATTAAATAATAGTTTTCTCTAATTGACATCCTACTTGCCTAGAAAAACCTGTTTCAACTTCTATTTTTAATAATTGTGTAATCATACCCAAAGGTGGTAAATGTTTGTTTATACGTTTGCTCATAAATAAAGAAAAAAATCGACTTTCATTGAAACTGTTTTGACACGAGAAAAAAAAGTCGTTAAATTTAATATTTATGTTTAAGACTACATTCTATTCAAGATATGCTTTGCATTCCACTATAGCAAATAACTAAGAGTAAGGTTTATATCTTTTTGTACCAGACCTTGAACAGCATTTTTACAAAGGTTGATTAATGATGGATTAATCTTGTAATTCTTATATAAGTATTTGTGTGGAAAAATTGCAATAGATCATTATGGTACTCCAAAACTATTGGCCTTGACAGAATATGGTTGTCACTGCTAAGAGCAGAACACAATGAGAATGTAACATGCAATACTGCACGTGCTGATACTATTTATTGATATTTTCCTTTTCCTAACAATCTTTTTTATAGTTAAATTTAGACCAAAGGAATAGCTTGTAGAAAGAAATAAAGAAAAATATTAATCCGAAAAAAACTCCGGGCTAAGAGAAGTATTGGTAACAAAATGATAAGGGTAATTAGGAACATTTACAATAAAAATGTGAATTATATCATTAGTCAAAACAGAAGATCAAATCTATTTCTACAAACGATGGTTGAGACAAGGAGGAGGATTAAGTCCAACACTATTTCTAAATTACATGTAACGTAAAAGTGAAAACGGTACATGTGGATTATAGAAATTTAAGAAGAGTAGACATTTCAGAAGGAGCATTCGCATTTCGAGCATTAATAAAAATAAAACAAAAATTATGGTCATGGGAGAAAATGAAGGAAAAGAAAAGATAAACGTAAAAATAAAGGAAGTAAATATAGAACAAGCAAGAACCTTCCAAAACTTAAAAGTAGAATTAGAAGACAACGAAAAAGAGGAAATAGAACTTAATAATAGAATTCAAAAAACGATGAACCTATGTTATGCAATGAGCAATAAATTCATAAATAAAAAAGAAATAACAAGAAAAACAAAAATTAATGTGTTCAAGTTAATATATAGGCCTGTATTAACCTTTAGTAACGAGTCATGGTAAAGTAACTTTATCAACTTTATAAGGAAACACCCCTGTCAGACTTCATTAGAATACAAAGATTTCAATGGACCGGACATGTGATAACAATGGGAGAGGATAGGCTATCAAAAAGAGCACTGAACGCTAGAATGCAGGGAAAGATACCAGTTGGAAAGCCAAGAAAGCGCTGGGGAGACACAGTAAACAGCGACGCACAAGCCCTTTTAGGAGTCCGTGTATGGAGAAGAACAGCCACAGACAAGCAAGGGTGGAGGCAAAAAATAATGGCTCAATTTGGGCTGTAGTACCGTAGAAGAAGAAGAAAAACGATTCGTGGGTACTAACAGAAAGACAATTGAGTAAAATACAGGCAGTAGAAATAAAATACCTTAGACGAGTGAGTTACCAAAAGAGATAGACCAAGGAACACTCAAATAACAGAAGATTTGGAAATAGAGTTAACCTTCGAATTTATAGAAAGAAGGCTACTTAGTTGGTGGGGTCATCTTCAGAGAAGGGATCATACAAAACCGATGAAAGAAATTTGACAGGTAAAAACGCAAAGAAGAAAGAATAAAGGTAGACCACGACAAACATGGGATAGAACTCTAGGACAAAATATTCGAAAAAAGGAGGACAAAATGGATAGAAGCAAGGACGCTGGCCAGAAATAAGAAGGAATGGGTCAAATTTGTACATATTATAAATATATAGCAAGGAAAGTACTGAGGAGAATACTAGGACCTGTGAGGGAAAACGGGATCTTCAGAAGTTGATACAACAACGAGCTTTACCAACTTTATAAGGTAACACCCCTGTCAGACTTCAAGATTATTAGAATACAAAGATTGCAATAGGCCGGACATGTGATAAGAATGGGAGAAAATAGGCTACAAAAAAGAGCACTGAACGCTAGAATGCAGGGAAAGAGATTGGTTGGAAAGCCAAAAAAGCGCTGGGAAGACACAGTAAACAGCGACGCAAAAGCCCTTTTAGGAGTCCGTGTATGGAAAAGAGCAGCCACAGACAAACAAGGGTGGAGGCAAAAAATAAAGGAGACCAAGGCTGAATTTGGACTGTAGTACCGTAGAAGAAGAAGATAAATATATAGCAGAATGTTAGTTAAGTTTAAGATTACGTTGGATATTAATATTAAGTTGTTTTTATATTGTATTATAATGTATCGTCGCCCTACACCACTATGTGGCAACAGGGTTTTTTAATATACGTCTTCTCTTACTCAAGTAGTAAGATGCTTGCACATCAACTTAATACTTTACGTTTATAAAAGTTTCTGTTACACTGGCTGCGTAATTAATATAATAAAAGTAATACGGGGTAGATAATACGTATACGCATCAGTGAAGGAAAAAATATCCCCGCGTTCGTTCTATTCCTTTCACAATTATAGCTATTATAAAGAGATAACGGAAGAATATCCGTAGAGAATGGTGGTTCACATGCCAGTAGCTGGTGACTACATAATTATACTTCTCAAGATTTAAGTCTATTGAAATACAATGAACAATAATAAAATAAGGACGATTTAATCAAAAGTACACATGCTTATGTGCGTTTTCTTATTATGAATGATTTGAATTTGGAATTAGTTCACAGTTAATAGGTTTAAACATTTCTTTATTAAATTTAACATGTGCTAATAATACAATGATTTAAAGGCCGTTTTTCACATAGTCTGCGTATTTAGAATTTTTTTCCTTTCACAGCTCGATGGTCAGTATCTATGATATTATCATCAGTTGACGCTACAGCCCTTCGTGAACCTTTGCCTGCCTCAAAACATTCTTCCGTGTCCTTCCTCGTCGAGTATCTGTCTTCTCTATCCCCTTACTCCAGTCTCACTTAAATCTTCCTGCACATCGTCCAGATATCTGAGTTTATCTCGCCCCTTCTTCTTTTAACGACTGGCCTATTCATCATCATCATTCTCTTTGCCTTATCCCTATGCGGGGTCGGCTTCCCTAATTGCATTTCTCCACACAATTATCTTGGGTCATATCAATGTTAATTCGCTTTACCAACATGTCCTGCCTTATCGTCTCCCCCCAGGTCTTCTTTGGTCTTCCCCTCCTACTCCTTCCAGGAATCTGCACTTTAGCTATTCTTCGTATTGGGTGATTAACGTCTCGACGTTGAACATGACTAAACCATCTTAACCTATGCTCTCTCATTTTGGCATCAATTGGTGCCACACCTAGACTTCCCCTAATATACTTATTTCTAATTTTATCCTTCTTTGTCACTCCACTCATCTAAGCATTCTCATTTCCGTCACATGCATTCGTTGTTCCTCTTTCTTTTTCACTGCCCAACATTCAGTTCCGTAAATCAAAGCCGTTCCTATGGCTGTTTTATAAAATTTTCCCTTCAGCTTCGTTGGAATTTTTCTGTCACACAACACACCACTCGCTTCTTTCCACTTCATCCATTCAGCCCTAATTCTACTGCATGCATCTCCATCTATTTCTCCATTACTCTGTAATACCGATCCCAGGTACTTAAAACTATTGCTTTTTACAATCAGTTCACCATCCAAAGATACCATTTTATTTGTAGTAACTCCATCTTTAAATGAACATTCCAAATACTCTGTTTTTCTCCTACTACGTTTTAAACCTTTTTCCTCCAGAGCTGGCCTCCACTGTTCCAGTTTTTGTTCTAAGTCTCTTTCACTATTTCCTACTAACACGACATCACCAGCATACATTAAGCACCATGGAATGTTACCCTGTAGTTTTGCTGTTATCTGGTCCAAAACTAATGAGAATAAATACGGACTAAGCACATAGCCTTGGTGCAATCCTACTTTCACATGAAATGTATCAGTCTCTCCCACACCTGTCCTAACACTAGTCGTTACTACCTCATACATATCCCTCACAATCTTTACATATTCACCAGGGACTCCTTTCTTATTGAGTGCCCACCACAGAATCTCTCGAGGAACTCTATCATATGCTTTCTTAAGATCAATGAATACCATATGAGCGTTTGTTTCTCTACTCCTGTATTTTTCCATCAACTGCCTTATAATGAAAATTGCATCTGTTGTTGATCTGCCCTGCATAAAGCCAAATTGATTCTCGGATATTTCGATCTCTTCACGTATCCGTCGATCAATAGGCATGTTCACTAATTTTCAAACATAGTTCAATTCAATAGATTACAAGGTATATAAAAACGTAACAATCATAAAACTGTTTAAAAATGTATATTTTTTAAGATAAATGAGTTCATAATGTTGATTTTCTTGGAGGCTAGAAAAACGGTACCCTGCAGCGAGGCTACGGTCTGTGACGTCAGCAGTCGTAACGTCTTTGATCGACGACTAGTTTTGTATACTTATTTACTCAGTGTATTTGAATGTGCGCATTTTTTTACGTATTTAATTATTAAAAATAAAGCCAAATAAGTGGTGTTTTGTTCCTGGGTGTGTAAATACATCAAAAAACAGTTCTGACAAGATTTTTATTACCGTTCCAGCCAATTTAAAACAGAAAAAGAAATGGTTTGTTGCAGCTAGAACTTAAAATAACTAACTTAGAGAACTAGCTTAATAAAATAAACATTATAGAAGTTTTCCAGAGACTTTCGGCCCTTGGTAATAATGTAATTGTTCTTTCTGCATTTACATTTTTCAAAAATACTTATTAGTTTTCTCAGGATTCGAAAAAAATGAATGAATTTAAATAGCATTGGACCAAGATTTTGCACCTACCCCCTTATGAGGGGGTGGGTGCGTAAGAGTAAATGAAAAAGTTTCGGGACCTCAAATTTGTATTCCTTAAACTGGGATATTCCTAAAAACGGGATTCTAATAATACATACAGTAAAAGTAAACCTTGAAATAACTACATGTGGATGTAGGTATGACTTTATATTATATTAAAATAATTAATAATTTAGTGAAAAGATTGGTTGAAATGAAAAAGTATAATACCCAAGTTCAAAAATATTTTTTACCTTGGAACAGTTGTCAACTCGAAATACGAAACAACCAAAATAAGATCTAGAGTTGAAAAAGACATAGCAACATTTAACAACATGCGGCATAATATCTCTCCCAATAAAAATGCGGCTGCTAAAATGTTATTATTTCCGGTCTTGCTATATGGCGCAGAGGCCTGGACAATCATGGAAACATTAATGAAAAAGCTAGAGGCATTCGAGATGTGGGTGTACCCACGTATCCTCAAAATATCCTGGGCGACCCACACCAACGTACAGGTATTGCGTCGAATGGGAAAACAAAAAGAAATCTCTTTTACAATTAACAAACGAAATCTTAAATATTTCGGTCATATCATGAGGCATGATAAATATCGTATACTCCAACTGATAGCGCAAGGTAAAATAGAGAGCAAACGCGGACCCGGAAGAAAAGACACTCATGACTTAAAAACCATGACTTAAAAACTTACGCCAATGATTTGGACAAAAATCGATCGAGTTATTCAGAAACGCCTCAAATAAAATTAAAATTGCCATGATGATAGCCAACGTCCACAACGGACAAGGCACATGAAGAAGAATAAAAATATTTTTAATACACCTAACCAAGGTAAAGTAATAACCAGCCAATGTATGTATACAATATGCATGCGTACAATGCATGCACACAACTTTCTCTATTTTTTTTTGTGGAGTATTAAGCATTTATTTTTTTAGCTTAAAGAAGACATGGAAAATTATATGGAATATACACTCAGTAAAGCTGTGGTAGATTTATTTTTTTACAAGATGCCAATAAATCATACACCATTGTTACATCTACACTACAGTCGGTAGTTTATACGAATCGGCTTTCTGAAAACATTCTTCCATTTTATTTGTTTATTTTTGTAAAACCCAAAATATGTCCTTACAAACAGTCTCTCCACTTTAAACTAAACAAATTTACTATAAAACTCCACTTTAACCCTGATTATTTTTTTCACCTGTCAAATTCTGACGTTTTTGCTTTTTCAGCCAATTACCACGCGTCGTTCTAGCCAATCATTGAGTGTAATACTGATAAAACAGCCTCTTCCTTGATAAAACAGTCTCTTCCCTGATAAAACTTAAGGTACCCTAAATTTCACATAATACGTTACGAACGACATTGGAAAATCTCATATTAGTTATAAAAATTGTGTTTTTAATAATTGTTCATTTTCGAACAGTTTTTTATGTATTAACAATATAATAAATAAATTGGTTCATTTTTAAATCATAAAATAATTTATCTATAACCTACTTAAGACATTGATCCTAGTTGTCTTAAAAATATTTCACTACTAATAATATATATTGGTTCACAAAATAATCTTTTCAAATACCACTCTCCCTCTAAATTTTGCTTGATAAATGTTTTCGTTTTCATATTTAAACTTCTTTATTTAGGGTAAAATCACTCAAACAAACCGAAATGGATAAAATCACTCGTCCTTCGGACTCGTGATTTTATCATTCGGTTTGTTTTCGTAATTTTACCAAATAAAGAAGTTTTCGTGAAAACAAAAAAATTTATCGATAAAATTTAGAGGACTCGTGGTATTACCTTTGATAAAACAAGAAGAGAACAAAATAAAATGACCTGAAACGTCAAACAGGTAAACAGTAACACTATGAGAATGGCGCGCGCTTGGGGTATGCAACTAGTGACGTCAGGCCAATAGAGAAGTGTTCTTGAAATTTAAAATAATGCTAGATTTCTAATAAAGATTTTTATAGAAAGGCTTTTTCAATTTTGTTGAAATTTTGGACAATTATTCCTAGGGTGTTTCTTAATCGCTTTACATGTCTGAAATGACTTTTTAATTTTTTGTGAACATCCCTATTACTCTTTCCCATATTTTCATGGTGTGGCTAAGCAGTTTTATAGCCCTGTAGTTTGTACATTGTTGTATATCTCCCTTGTTTTTGTAAACAGGTACCAGTATACTGCTTCTCCATTCGTCTGGCATTTGTCCAACTTCCATAATTCTATTAAATAGGCCTGCTAGCCACCTTGTTCCTGTCTCTCCCAATGCTCTCCATCATAGGCGTAACCAGGATGATCCTAAGGGGGGGTTACAACTACCTGAAAGGGGGTGGTTACAACTACCGGAAGGTCTCTGAGGGCTATGGTGTTAAGCGTATAGAGGTCAAAGTACATCCCAATGGAGGGGGGTTATAACTCCCCCAAACCCCCCCTGGTTACGCCTATGCTCTCCATACTTCCCCAGGAATATCGAATATTTAACGACTGGCCTATTAAGCATGGTTATTTTAGCAGGATCACTTTTACCTCCATCCGACCGAAATCGAAATTACAATTCATGCTTAGTCTTAATTGCTAATCATTACTTTTGTACCGAAAAAAGATTTCATGGCGATTTAGGTCAGGGTAATAAGACAAAAATATACCCTGTTCGTGACACTTCAACAGCCAGGGTACTGAAGCGTTTTTTCGACAGGTAATACCTATAAGAACAAATTGTAACTATTTCCTGCGTAGGACCTGCCGGCCATTTAAATTTATAAACAATTTAGTGCCAAAAAACGGCCTTTTTCCTTTTTTTTCAAATTAATGGAAAACAGTAAGGCTTATGGTTTTCTTAGTACAGACATCTTCGAGAGAATGGAAAAAGCTTTAAAATGGTGTATCACAAAGTTTAATACACTCATTTATTGTTAATATAATTGGGAAAAAAAGTTGAATTTTCAAGAAAAAATAATTTCGCAATAACTATTGTAAAAATAAGTGTGCAGCTTTGAAATTTTTGTCAAATGAGGATTCTTTGGTGCTTAATATGTGACAACAAGCTCAAAGCGATTCATTCAATTATTTAAATTTTATTCAAATTGTTTATCCCAGAGAGCTTTTTTTGCGATAACATAAGTCAGAAAAAAATAATGTTAGAACCATTCTACAGGTGTCAAAAATGAAAGAGCATAAACTAAACTTTAAATTTGGTTTAAAAAAAGTGGATAAAAAATACATTTATTAGTAATAAATAATCCTGCAAAATTATCGTAAATTTTTCCTTATAAACTTTTTGAATAACTTTTTACAAAAAAATCTATTTTTTACCGTTTTTAGATGCACTACAACTACCAACTAATGTTATGTATATGATAATTGATGAAAAATTGTAATAAATATATATAATTTATTATATAAAAAAATAAAAAGTTTATAAGGAAAAATTGAACATCATTTTGCATAATTATTTATTACTAATAAATGTATTTTTTATTCACTTTTCTTAAACAAATTTGAAAGTTTAGCTCATGCTCTTTCAATTGACACCTGTAGAACGGGTCTAACATTATTTTTTCCTGGCCTATGTTATTGCAAAAAAAGCTCTCTGGGATAATCAATTTGAATAAAATTTAAACAATTGAATGAATGGCTTTGAAATTTTTGTCACATATTAAGCACCAAAGAACCCTCATTTGACAAAAATTTCAAAGGTGTACACTTATTTTTACAATAGTTATTGCAAAACTAATTTTTTTGAAATTTCGATCTTTTTTCGCAATTATATTAACAATAAATGAGTGTATTAAACTTTGTAATACGCCATTTTAAAGCTTTTTTTTTAATTCTCTCGAAGATGTTTGTACTAAGAAAACCATAAGTCTAAGGGCCGGTATTTCCAACCTCACTTAAGCCAAAGCTAACTTTAAGCCTTTGCTTAAGCTTAGATGCCTGTATTTCTACATCAATTTGAGGCTTAAGCCTAGGCTTAAACCAAATAATTTTAAGCTCGCGCAGGAGTTGGTTTAAGCCTTTGCTTAAAATTTGTTTTCTGTTTTTTGAGGTTATTTCTATAGATTATCAATTATAGAGTTATTTTAAAAACCAACTTTTGAGTAATAACGTTATTATTAGATTATTAAATAATAATCTATTAATTTATTAATCGTAATAACGATTAATAGAATTCTTACTACTTTTGGAAGGTGTAGGCACATGAAAATTATTTATTTCTACAATGCTTGGTAGGTATATTTATTTTACAAAAATAAACTTACATTCCAATTTGACATTTAGGAAATGCAATAAACAAAATTACAAAGACGGATCTATTGCTTATGCAAAATAATAATAAAAATATAACCAGAGAAAATATAGACAATAAACTAACAACACATGTACCATGCACACAAAATTAAGTGAAGTAAATGACATTGATACAGATGACATGATAAAATTAAATGTCAACAGTAGTGGTTTTTACCTCAGAACAGTTAGTTCTGGCATTTTGACGTTTTCAGAGGTACCAAACCAATTAACTTTACAGTTGAGCATCAGTTTAGTTAAGGAAATGATGGAAATACGGCACCCAGCTTAAGCTTCTCCTTAACTTTTGACACAGGTTTAGCTAAGCAAAAGCTTAAGTAGCTATTGAAATACCGGCCCTTACTGTTTTCCATTAATCAAAAAAAAAAAGGTAAAAAGACCTCTTTTTGACACTAAATTGTTTATAAATAAAAATGGCTGCCAGATCCTACGCAGGAAATAGTTACAATTTGTTCTTATAGGTATTACCTGTCGAAAAAACGCTTCAGTATCCTAGCTGTTAAAGTGTCATGGAAAAAACCTTATTACCCTGGACTAATTGCGTCGATTGCGTTCACGGGAAAACTTTTGAGAACTATTCGGTAGCAAATATTTCTTGGGAATATTTTGTCCGGAATTATTTGTGGGGATATTTTGTCCAAAAAAATTGGTGGGGATTATTTGAGGGGAATTTTTATGGAGATGTTTTGTGGTGATTTTTTGTCTGGGGATTCTTTGTCCAGGGATTATTTGTCATAGGATCAAACCACTTAACTTTCTGTTTATGTACAATTATTAGTATGATCAACAGATATGTGTTGCTTATTACTACTTTTGTAATTCTAAATGAGAAGTAGGTATTCTGCATTGATTCGATGTAACACTTTTTATTGTCTCGCAAAATATAAGCTATAAAGATTGACTCATCTTCCAAACGAGATCAATTATTATTTTGTCACTGTTTAAATTAAACTCATAATGCAAATCAATCAATTATTGTCGATCATTTGATCATTTCTTAAATGCAAGTTTAAAAATAGATATGTAAGTTAATTTTCAAGGTCATTCATTGTCACCCACGTTAAGCCATTATGTTATGAATGAATATATTCAAATATTTCAGTTGAAATTATCACATTAAGGTGTAATTCACTGTTGGACTTCACAAGAGCTTTCTGAACCTCCAGGAAGTAGAAAATAGTTTGTGCACCTATTGTTGTACTGTGTTGAGAAAAGGTAATAGCAATCTTTTCCAATATTTGAGCACTCTCGGAGACAACTAAAACCTAAAACTACGGTTTTAACTGATAATAATGTATTTTACATTAAGAAGAAGAATACACAGAAAGAAGAAGAAGAAGAAAATTACAAATTCTATTGGTACTAAATTGTAGTGGTAAGTATATCCATATCCTTATAAAATAATATAATAAAACAATAATACTCAAAATTTTTCTTAATGAGAAAATTAAAACACATTAAAATGAAAGACAGTTAATACATATTTCATTCTATAGAGCAGACCATAAACCTCTCTGAAGAGTTCAAAAGAGTGAAACGTTCAATCTCTGAAACAGATTGAAATATTAACTGTCTTTCATTTTCTATTAGGTTTACTCCTATCTGAGTACAGGGAATCAAGATTCGATAGAATTTTATAGATAAGTCGGGTTCTGGAATGCAATCTTAGGTTCTCCTAGTCTTCTTCTTATTTGTCGTTCGTTTACCTTGCACGTTTTAGACGACACGAACTGGGGTTATCACCAGAACTTTTTTATACTCTCGTCCTGCCAAATTCCCTATCTTATCCCATTGCCAGCTCAATTGGGTCAGCTAGTTCTTTTTCTACTTTTATTTTTATTGTTTTGTTCTTGTAGATATTTTCGATGGTTTGGATTAGTTCTGCAGGTATCTCTCTTGCATACATGTGAAGTGGTTAACGTCCTTTAATTTGACCCTGTCAAATGCCTTCTTTATTTGTTATTACATGCATTATCAATTTTAGTGTTGTGATTAATACGTTGATTCTTCTGTAGTTTTCCGGGTCTGATTTGTCCCCTTTTTGAAGAGAGGTAGGTATTATGATATTTAATGTCCATTCTTGTGGTATTCTGTTTTGTTTTATTATTTCTTAAATTAGTTTTAATAGTTTATTGGTCAGATCTGGTCCTCCATACTTTAAAAGTTCCTTCGGTATTCTGTCCTCTTCTGGCGATGTTCTTTTTTTTTCAATTTCGTTAATGGCAATGTTTCTTTTACCTCTCCCTCCTCATTGTTTATTTCTGAGTTTGTCGTCACTTCTACACGTCATTTGGCAAATAATCAGTGACCAACAGAAAGTCACAGAAACCTGGAAGCATTATTTTCAGACCCTACTTGGAACACAAATAGACATGGAAGATGAAATGGGTATGAACTACGTAGAAGAGAATGAAGTAGATAATGGAGTAGAAGCTCCAACTATAGAAAAAGTTCTCGAACTTATTAAGGCCCAGAAAAACAATAAAGCTCCGGGAGTTGACGAAATACCAGCAGAACTATATATGTAGGTGCCGACCACCTAGCAAGTCACATCCACGCACTCATCAAAGACATATGGCAAGAAGAGAAAATACGCGACGTCTGGAAGAAAAGTATAGTATGATCGATCTATAAAAAAGGAGACAAACTTCAGTGCAAAAACTACCGTGGAATCTCTCTACTATGTACCGCATATAAAGTCCTCACGTATATTATAAACCAGCGGCTCCAACCACTAGCAGAAAATATTATTGGAGAGTATCAGACGGGCTTCCGACGGGGAAAATCGACACTGGATGAAATATTTACAGTCAAACAGATCTTGAGCAAATCATGGGAACACGATATTGATGTTCACAACGCGTTTGTAGACTTCAAACAGGCATACGACTCAGACAAAAGGAACAAACTATACTATATATTGGCTGAATTGGCAATACCACACAAGCTAATAAGACACATTAAAGCCACAATGGATTAAACTCAGGCATGTGTACGAATACAAAACCACCGGACAGACTTTTTTAAAATTTCGCAGGGACTAAAGCAGGGAGATGGGCTGGCCCCAAAATTGTTTAACCTGGCACTGGAGTATGCGGTTAGGCAAATGCAAACTGGACGAGGAAACGTACTGACCAACAGAACCGTTAAACTGGCCGCTTATTCCGATGATATTAATATTAGGAGTAGAACATCAACAGGAGCACAGGAAATATACGCAGAGTTAAAAACACAAACAAAAATGCTAGGTCTGGAAATTAACACAGAAAAAACAAAAATAATGACTCAGATGAGAAGAAATATAGTCCCACAAAACATTATACATGAAGATGACAAAGGTTGGAAAGTTTACATACCTGGGAGTAGAAATATATGCCGACGGATCAGAAGATGGAGAAATACGGAAGAGAATAACGCAGGCAAACAGAGCTTATTTTGCCCTCTCCGTATTTCGGTCTAAAAGGGTCTACCGAAATACAAAGATGAGAATCTATAAAACTTTAATTCGACAAATAACATGCTATGGCAGTGAAGCCTGGGTCTTGAAAGAAACATCCAAAAACAAACTCGACACATCCGAAAGGAAAGTACTGAGGAGAATACTAGGACCTGTGGGGGAAAACGAAATCTTCAGAAGTCGATACAACAACGAACTTTATCAACTTTATAAGGAAGCACCCCTGTCAGACTTCATTAGAATACAAAGATTGTAATGGGCCGGACATGTGATAAGAATGGGAGAGGATAGGCTACCAAAAAGAGCACTGAATGTTACAATGAAGGGACAGAGACCGGTTGGAAAGCCAAGAAAGCGCTGGGAAGACACAGTAAACAGCGACGCATAAGCCCTTTTAGGAGTCCGTGTATGGAGAAGAGCAGCCACAGACAAGCAAGGGTGGAGGCAAAAAATAAAGGAAGCCAAGGCTCAATTTGGGCTGTAGTGCCGTAGAAGAAGAAGAATAGTTTATTGGCTAGATCTGGTCCTCCGTACTTTAAGAGTTCCTTCGGTATTCTGTCCTCTTCTGGCGATGTTCTGTTTTTAAATTTCGTTAATGGCAATGTTTCTTTTACCTCTCCCTCCTCATTGTTTATTTCTGAATTTGTCGTCACTTATACACGTCATTTGTAGAGTTAGGGGTTCAATCGTCACCTTTCGTCAATAGGGATTGAAACTAGTCTGCCCCTGTTTCCTTTCGAATGTGCTCCCTTTTTATTTTTCTGGGTAAAGTGTTTGTTTCATTTCGGATTCATTTATAGGTATGGTTGTATGCCTGTTCTGATTATAAAAAAGCCTATTATAAAAAAAACCTTATTATAAAAAGCCTTTTTTCTGTTCTTTAGAATTCAGTATCTAGAAAAATTACTGATGTATGAGCAAAAATATATTTCGTGTTTCAAATTTAAGGTCCTTTTTTGGCTTTCACTTACGATTCACCCTGTATAATATTGTTGGCCGGCGTTGTCCCAGTTGTGTTAAAAGTTCAAAGTGGAGTTAATTAAATTGGAGTCCTAGGCTAGTTAGTTCCTGGTGTGTTAGCGAATTACTGACAAACCATAATAATATCTACCTACGAGCCTACGATAGTTCCAAACGCTTCATTATACTTCACCTTTAATAAGTTTATATTATCAGCAACACATTTTTAGATTATGAATGACCTTGTCATATTTGCTTTAGTTTTTCTGTATCATATTCGTAATAATAATTATATTGATAAACAATTAAGTTTTTATTGTTTGATAAAAATAATACATTTGTAAATATCAGATATACCATAATCTCGACGAATCACATCGTGTTTCGTAAAAAAATCAATATTTTCTGTAGTGTTCTGATTTTTGCCAACTTTTAATTAGTATTACCGTTGATTGAAATATTAATATCAATCAACGGTATTACATATTTTTCAAATGTTAATGCTTCTTTTTCGTTGAATCTTTCCCTGCCTAATCAATTGGAGCAAGTTGTATCTCTCTACACGTGTAAATTGTCCGAGATATTCCAATTTTCTGGTTTTGACTGTATTTTTAAGACTTCCATTTCTTTATTCATCTTTCTCAGAACCTCTTTGTTAGTGAAGTGTTCTGTCCATGATATTTTCAGAATTTTTCTATACACCCACAACTCGAATGATTCCCAGTTTTTTCATTGATACCGCATTCATGGTCCAAGCTTCCATTCCGTAAAACAAAGTCGAGAAAACGTAGAACCTAGCCAACCTTACTCTTAGCTCTAACTTCAGATTCCTTGAGCAGAACACTTTTCTCATTTTGTTAAAATTCGTTCTAGCCTTCTCTATTCTAATTTTAATCTCCTGGAAGTAATCATTTGTGCAATTGATCATTGTTCCAAGATATGCATATTGGTCTACTCGTTCGACATTGGTTCCGTTTATGAGGTTCTCGTTATTTCGTTACGTTTTAGATATTTTGCACATTGTATGTTTGCACATTGATGCCAATACAAATTTTTGATAATACGAAGATCTTGGTCATCGGTTCCCACCTGTTGCAAGACACCTGTCAGTAGGGATGGGAAAAACCTACCGGTTATAACCTAAAACCGGGTTTCCTTTGCAATAATCGGTTTTTCCGGTTGTTTTTTGTCCCGGTTAAAACCGGTTTTTTCTTTTTAAAAGAATAACCGGTAAAAAACCGGATAAGTGGAAAAAATACTGAATTTAGAGAAAAAATGGGAAAATTTTTCGCCTCCGTGCATAAATGAGAAACTTTAAGCTGACTGAAACCGATTTTACAACACTGATGACTGATTTCTATACTGATATGGACTGATATCGATTCCAATGTAGTATCGCAAACTAAAGCGCAATGTAAATGTAACTTATTTGGTATTGGCTATGACTAAAAAAACCTAACACCGGTTGGTTTTTGGAATAACCGGTTTTTTTGACCGATTATAACCGCCAGGTTAAACTGTAGGTAAAAAAACCGGTATAACCGAAAACCGGTGTTTTTGTCAACAACCGCCATCAATACCTGTCAGTGTGTCGTCGGTTGCTCCATCAAAGGCCTTTTCGAAGTCGATAAAACACATAATATATGCCCGCTGTTCTATATCCCTACATCTTTGAACCTTGACCTGCAAACTGAATAATTATTCTCTGGATAATAATTCTCTTGTACTCGAGTATAGATTCTTAGAGTCATCCATGGAAGAATTTATAAGAAGTGCGAGGAACAAATATCGAACACACAGTTCGGGTTCATTAATGCAGTGGGTACCAAAGAGGCATTTTTTGGAGTACAGGTACTGTTTCAAAGATGTAGGGACGTTAACTGCGACGCTTACGCGTGCTTGATTTGCTATGTGAAAAGGCATTTGACAGAGTTCAACACCAAAAGATGATTAACATTTTAAAAGAAGCAGACTTGGATGACAAAGACCTCAGAATAATTTCAGAACTCTATTGGAATCAGACTGCATATATGAAAATTAACGCAGAAGAAACAGATCACATAAAAATACTACGTGGAGTTAGACAGGGATGTATCATATCGCCGTTGATATTTAATATGTACATAAGTACTCAGAGAGAATTTTTAACGAGGCTCTATACGGAGTAGACGAAGGCATCCTTCTAAATGGAGAAAGAGTAAACAATATAAGATATGCCGACGACACCATAATGATAGCAGGTAGTTTAGAGGGACTTCAGAGGCCAATGGACAGAATCAACAAGTACAGTCAACAGTACGGACTAAACATTAATACCCAAAAAACCAAACAAGTGATTATCAGCAAGGAGAATATAAACGGAACTCATCTACATATTAATAGAACGCAGATAAAGCGCGTAAAACAGTATTGCTACCTGGGAACTATTATAACTGAGCAGTGGAGCAATGTACAGGAAATAAAGTGCCGCATAGGAAAGGCAAGAACGCAAGAACGGTCTAACAAAATGAGCTCCATCTTCAAAAGCCAGAACATATCACTAGATACAAATATGAGACATTTGAGATGATACGTTTTCTCTGTATTATTGTACGGAGCGGAGGCATGGACGCTTCCAGACACCACTATTAAAAAACTTGGAAGCATTTGAGATGTAGCTTTATAGAAGAATGCTGAGAATTTCATAGGCAGCAAGGATCACGAACAATGAAGTCCTAGGAAGAATGAAGATGGAACCGGAGATTGTGTTTACCATCAAACACATAAAACTGCAGTATCTGGGACACGTTATTAAAAATCAGCACCGTTACTCCCTGCTGCAGTCCATATTGCAAAGTAAAGTCAAAGGTAAGCGAGGACCCGGTAGAAGGAGAATATCATGGCTGCGGAATTTGAGAACATGGTTTAAGAAAACCTCAATGGAACTATTTTGAGCCGCAGCGAGCAAGGTTATGATTTCCAATATCCGAAACGGATAGGAACCAGAAGAAGAAGAAGAAATTCTCAAGAAAATTTATTTCGTTTAAAATATTATTGTTTAAGAACAATTTAAAAAAAAAAGTATACCTGTCACTCCCGGATTTACTACTCAAGCTAAATTATCGTCTTGTAATCCATTTTTGTTGAATTATGTTAATAGACATAATATATGGATACTCAATTATTTGATTTCTTAGAACATGTTTATTTTCAAATATAATTATCGATTAATACGCTTCATATTAGCCACCTGATGATAAATCTAAAAATAATGATGAACAATGACACACCCAAACACACCACGATAATTTATTTTAAAATATAGAAAAAACATGGTGGTTTTTACCATTCGATACCACCTACTCTAATTTGAAAGTTTTTGTCCTTATGAAAATATCCTAAAAAATAAACTCAACACTAAGAGAACACTAATATCGGGCATTATGAATCATCAAATATTTTTTACCCAACAGGTAAAAATATATTTTCTTATTTGTTGAAAAAACATTTATTAGTGTGTGTGTAGAAAATAACAATAAACGCTTAAGTTTCTTTTTTTTTCGGAGAAACAGAAATTGCTGTAAGTAGTTGTGTCTTTTACTGCATTTACCTCCGGCAACACGCCTAGCACCTGCATCTGAATCTAGCCATATAACAGGAACGTAAACAATGTATAGACCAGGGCGCGTCTGTAAAAATATTAGTACATTTGGACGTTGAGAGGTGACTCAAATTTTTTTGCAGAAATTGCTTGAAAATAAATCAAATAATAATATTTGAGTTATCCTCCCTCTCAAAAAGGTCCGGAACATTGTTTAAATAATCAAAATTTAAAAAAATTAAGGAAAAATTCGATTTTTTTCTTGGTTTTTTGATTATAACTTTAAAAGCATTCATTTCCGAGAAAAGTTGTACTGACATAAAAGTTGCGTAATTAAATTTTCTACAATATAGAATTGGTTAAAAATTTAAGAAATAGTCACCCTTGTTGCAAAATAGCAATAATTGTGAAAAAAACATACAAAAACAAGTATTCGCATTTTACGTTTTTCAACCATTTATGCTACACTTAGGACCTTCATATTTCACCCTGAAAAATTTTATGATACAGTAAAACAATACTGTAAATTTCATTAAGATCAGTTCAATAGATTTTGCAAAATAAATTTTGCAATCCAGCTTTCGTACAAAAATGCATTTTTTCAAAATGTTACAGGACTGAAAATAAACCAGATAGCAAGTTGAAAATTTTTTTGCATATAGAAGTGCACTGTACCTTTCATTTTCAATTTTGCAAAATTAAAATCGCTTAACACCACGGCGTCAGGATTTTTTTTAAATAAACATTAATTATTGGTGCTACGCGCAGGACAGCGGATAAGTTGCTATGATTGGGCATTCCAATGACCTTTGATAATGATTGATACATTTTAATTTTTATGACATTTCGATATAAATAAATAAATTTGTTTATTGCAAAATAAAAACACATACTCTATCCTTTGAAATAACACTTTTATTAGCAAAAACTTTCTTTGTTCATATATTTTAACTTAAATAATAAAAGTTTATTATTTTTAAACATATGCAATTGTTTAAACAATATTTCACAAACAATAATAAAATTAGTTTGATTTTTGTGGAATTAAAAAATTAAAATACAACAAAATATAGAGTAAGAAAATAATATATTAGATAAAGATTGGAAGAAATTTTGGTGGAAATCAACCTGTGTGAATCGAACACCGCTGTCCTGCGCGTAGCACCAAAAATTATTGTTTATTTCAAAAATTTTCTGACGCCGTGGTAATTAATCGATTTTAATTTTGAAAATTGCAAATGAAAGATACAGTACACTTCTATAAGCAAAAAAAAATTCAACTTGCTATCTGCTTTATTTTCAGTCCTGTAACATTTTGAAAAAATGAATTTTTTTTGCGAAAGCTGTATTGCAAAATTTATTTTGCAAAATCTATTGAACCGATCTTAATGAAATTTACAGTATTGTTTTACGGTATCATAAAGTTTTTCTGGGTGAAATATGAAGGTCCTAAGTGTAGCATAAATGGTTGAAAAACGTAAAATGCGAATACTTGTTTTTGTATGGTTTTTTTCGCAATTATTGCTATTTTGCAACTAGGGTGACTATTTTTTAAAGTTTTAACCCATTCTATGTTGTAGTAAATTGAATTACGCAACTTTTATGTCAGTACAACTTTTCTCGGAAATGAATAGTTTTAAAGTTACAATCAAAAAACGAAGGAAAAAGTCGAATTTTTCCTCCAATTATTGACATTTTGATTATTTAAACAATGTTCCGGACCTTTTTGAGAGGGAGGATAACTCAAATATTATTATTTGATTTATTTTCAAGCAATTTCTGCAAAAAAATTTGAGTCACCTCTCAACGTCCATCTCAAAACAGATCCGCCCTGGACTAGTAGGTGTTCCCATAAATTTGCAAATTTTGATAACTTCATGTTAACCTTGTTAACTAACAAAGAAAATAAAATACAGTTGATATTTTATATAACATGGATTTATGGTTTATAGGAAGAGTAGCTATTTCTAGTTAATTTATTAAAGTGAGATAAAAGATTAAACCTGAGATACCCGGGCCATACGACTAGGACCGTATAAAATGCTAAAAACTCTATCGTGCAAGAAAGGATCAAAGGTAAGAGAAACATTAAGAGAAATGTTGACCCATGGAGGATTCCCTGGCTGAGAAACCTTCGAAAATGGTATAATTGCAGCTCTGTAGACTTCTTTAGAGTAACTGCAAATATACAGAATGCATGTAAAAATGTAGCATGGTGTCATGCTGAAGTTTGAAAAAAATGACAGAGGTGAAAGATATAGCAAGTTAGCTATGGAGAAGCACTAAAACTTTCTTCTAATTACCACGGAGACGCTTGTATACTTGGGGATTACTACAAGATAGTCCAAATAGTATTGTCGAATCAAATTGATTTTATCATGATTAATACGAGATTTCAAAATGCAATAACCTTAGTTACGCTATCTGTGTTACAAAAGCACTGGAACGCAGGAACAACGCGCCATCGATATAGAAACAAGAAACAGAATAAATTCGCGAATAAGAGCAATAAAAAGAAAGCATTGAATTTGTACAGACAAAGGGGATATCAACTGCGACATGGGAAAATATTTCAGAGACCTCTACAAAGGTGAAGACGCCAATGACGAAAATGATTACAATACAGAAGACAGGTATATCACTAAAGAAACTGAAGTAGAAGCGAGAATGAAGATCTTAAAGAATAGACGATCGCCAGGTACTGATGGAATACCAAACGAACTGCTGAAATACGGCGGTCAGAAACTCACTAATTGTCTCACAACATTGTTTAATAAAATCTTAGACAGAGCAGAGATACCACAAGATTGGCACACCAGTATCACAATACCGATTTTTAAGAAAGGACAAAGATCATGCCCGGACAACTACAGAGAAATAACTCTCTTAAATACGACAATGAAGTTATTCACAGGCATACTCAAGGATAAATTGGAATCACAGATAAAGAACAGAGAAGAACAGCAAGGATTCAGGAAAGACAGGTCGACGACGACGGACGCAATATTTGTCATGAAACAAGTGAAAGAGAAGTCGATATAATATAACAAACCTCCATATATTTGCTTCGTAGACCTAACGAAAGTATTTGACAGAGTCATACTTAGCGACATAATAAAGAAAATTAAACAAAAAAGGATACCGGCAAACATTGTTGAAGTCATAAAACAAATGAACAATAACAATCCGACAAAAATTAAAACAGACGACACCATTACGGCCAACATACCAACACCAGGAGGAATCAGGCAGGGAGACAGCCTCAGTCCATTTCTATTCAATATGCTAATGGATGAAATAATAGAAGATACGGAATCGCTACAACTACGATACAGACTCGGCCACAGTAGAATCAGTATAGTGTGCTATGCGGATGATGCAGCCCTGATTGCAGAGGACGAGGATGACCTACAAAGACAACTTTATCGATTCTATCAAGCATGTCGACGACTCAACATGAACATATCCACGCAGAAAACAAAATGCATTACCATTGCGAAAGACCCAATTAGATGCAAGCTAGTGGTAGAGGGAAAACCAATAGAACAGCTAAACCAGTTCAAATATCTAGGTGTAGAGTTATCAAGTTATCATGACCCAGCCAGAGACCAAAGAGGACAAATTAACAAGGCCGCTATCTTGTCCGGATGTTTGAGAGATGTGGTCTGGAATAACCCATATATGAGAATGGACAGCAAAGTTAGAATTTATAAAACTTGCATCAGACCTGTTATGACCTATGGCATTGAATCAAGAAAAGACACTAATAAAACCAAAAGCATGCTACGAACAGCAGAAATGAAGACACTAAGAGCAATAGCAGGGAAGACAAGAAGAGATTTTTTTTTGGCACAGGCTTTTGCCATTCAGCCAGTCACAACTTTTTAAATTCTTCCTAAAGCAAAGAAAAGAAAGTAATTATCACAATACCTATTTGATTATCAGTAAGGAATACACATGGTTACTCGCTTCTCGTCTAGGGGACAAGAAGAGATAGAATACGAAACAACATCATCAGGGAACAATGTGGCGTGCAAGATGGAGTCAGATGGGGCAGGCAAAGACGAAGAGAATGGTTCAGCCATGTAAAAAAAATGGACGAGCACAGACTACTCAAGAATTGTTCTAGAAGGAAAAACAGCAGGCAAGCGTCCTCCGGGGAGACCACCAAAAAGATGGAGAGATAGATGGCAGTCTACCTCTCAAGAAATACTTCAACGTCGGAATTAACAGATCGACAGATCTACAACAAGTATAAGAAGAAGAGAAGAAGAATAACCTTAGTTAAGACACATCCTGGTGCAGATATAAAATCTGAACACAATCGACTAGTGGAAAAAATCGTCTCAAAAGGACATTTCATTCGCTGAAAACAATGAAAACAACCGAAGGACAACATTATAATTTCCGCAAAACGGAAAGGAATTGATTCACAAAAGGTAAAAAACAAAACAAAAACACATACATATCTTGTAAATCGATCCCTTAATGACAAAAAAACCAAAAAAAAAAACAAAAAGAACAACTCTGGTAATGGTGATGGTTAAAGCAGAATAAACAAGAACATGAGAAAACAATAGGTACAACAAAATTATACTGCCACCTGTCTAATCGTTCACCAAGTCTTCTTTGTCCTTTATCTCATACTCTTTTCAGAAATTTGACACTCATGGGGATTATTATTGGTGATTATCATTTCTCAAATGAAAAACCAGTCCTCAAGTACTCAAATCCTAATAATTAATAAATTAATTATTAAAAAGTTACTACATAATCATGAAATTACAAAATTCAAATTAATATACAGTATGGTGCACAGAAAGGAATAAATTCGTTATTTAGTAAACTGGCGACTTTAGGAATAATCCCTAAACGGGTCGAGTGTGATACGAGTGACGTCATCCATCAGGGCGTGATGACGTAATCGATGATTTTTTTAAATGAAAATATGGGTCGTGTGGCAACTCATTAAAAAGGATATTCAGTTCTCTATTCAGTAATATAAACACTAACATAATTATTTATACAGGGTGACCAAAAAAAATTTGAATTAAATTAATTGACATAAAAAGAAGAATTTAAGTAATTTACCTATTTACTTCAAAATATATTTTACTGCTGTTAAAAAACAAGAAAATGTTTGAGATATAAACATTGCTTTTCACTTAAATTCAATGTTCAAGCCAGATGAACACCACAAAAATTTTATTTTTTAAACGTTAAAAAAATTAATTTATTGATTTTTTTATAAGCCTATGGCAGGGTACCATTAATGGGACGATATTATTATATATGAAATTCAAATAATCGTGCAAACAGATCACTTATTTAAGTATTAATTCTATTCCATTCTATCGATAACAACAAAATTTTAATTTTTTAACCGTTAAAAAAAATTATTTTTTGATTGATTTTTGAGGCTATTTAGTAAAATTGCCGAAAAACGGAGGTTTTGGGTTTTTGTGCATGCTGTAGAAAAAAAAAATAAGTTTTATTAGCTGATTTTGATGGTAAAGGTAAAAATACATATAAAAAGGTAAATGATCATTAATTTAGCTGTATGTTGTTGAGGTTATGTACAAAAAAAGTTTTTTCAATTTTTAGGTATTTTCCACGTCGAAAATGATAATGATGATTATGCCATTCGAAAGAATGGAGAAAATTCACAAAAAAATAATATTTTGAAGTTGGCGAAAAATTTCCAACATAACCTAAATTTTTTTTGAAAATTTAAAAATTTTTTCCTGTGCTAAATTTTGAAGCTACAAATCTGAAAAAAAATCAGGTAGCTTTGTATTGTTAAGATACGCTTTCATTAATTTTTTCAGATTTTTTGCAGCAATACAGCGTCTGAAAAAAATTTTGTTCAAAAAAACACGTTTTTTTCCATAGCGGACCCCCAGAAGCACCTAGGGACGTGAAAATTTGGCTGAGTGAGTTTTCGATTATATCTTTTCAAATGGCTAAACCCAAAACTGAATCGAGCCTGGTGCAATTTTGACCATCTTATCCCGCTATAGCCTTTGCTTATCAATAGCTCTTAAAGTTGATTTATCTTACGGCAGGGACGTGGACGGCAAGGCGGTCTTACGAGCACGTTAAAGAATCGTGTGATATGAAAAGCATTGGCTAGTTTATAGTACAACGGAACGGGGTGACAACGGGGACGTGCGCCGTCTAGTTATACGGCAATTGCCGGCCACGTCCCGTCGTCAGATAAATTAACCTTTAAAAAACACCTACAATATGAATTAATAGCGATAGATTTTTGTATTAATTTAAGATTTCTAGATAAAACGAACAAATGTCAGCGAGGTCAAACTACTTCTTTGGCATCTACAAATCTCCTGCATGCAACTCCATCAATTTCCTCATATCTCTGTAACTCTTTAACATTAATATTAAAAAATCCAAATGTAATATTAAGTAATTCGAGGCAATTATCGGCCAAACTTTTCACATTTACATATTATTACCTTATCGAAAATCCATTATATTCGTTGATCTTTGACCTACAGAGAATTATTGTCTGACAGAAATGATTTCAATGTTACTGAGAGCGAGTTTAAATAAAAAGTTAAGACATTGATTTTATTATTTAAACGTACTTTTTTAGTGCAACAACTGATTTTTAAAAAACAAAAATTAAGTACTTATCTAAAAGTTAATCGTATCTTTTAAAGTTGAAAATAATTATTTTATTTAGTTGATTTTTTTACATTGTGAACAGAGAATTTGGTTTTGATTTTTATTTGCAAAACTAGAATATTTTAAGAAGTAGCTAAAAGCTTTTTTAGAATTAAGTCTTCTTCTTCTTTTTGTATAGACATGTCTGTTTTTTCAATGTGACTCTAGTAAGTTGTCGTTCCATCTTTTTCGTGGTCTTCCCACTGATCGTTGTTCCCACTGTTTGTTGTCATTCGGCTTATGTGGTCATTTCATTCTACTCTTCTGTTTCTTACCCAGGTATTAATTTTCTCCACCTTGCATCTCTGTCGTAAATCTGCACTTCTAGCTCTGTCTCGTAGTGTCTTACCCTCGATTTTTCGAAGGGTTTTCATCTCCGCTGTTTCGAGCAATCTTTTTGTCGTCTGTGTCAGGTCGTGGTTCTGTCGCGTATGTCATTATTGGTCTGATCACTGTTTTGTAAATTCTGCCTTTCATTTCTTTTCCGATATTTTTATTTCTCCATATTGTGTCATTCAGGCAACCCGCGGGTCTATCTGCTCTATTCATTTGATCTTCCACTTCTGTTTCGAGCTTTCCGTAGCTAGATAGTGTGATGCCTAGATATTTAAACTCCATCACTTGTTCTATTATCTGACCCTCCAGCCCCAATTTACAGCTTATTGGATTTGCTGTTATTACCATGCATTTTGTCTTTCTTGAGGAAATTAACATGTTAAATTTTCTGGCGGTTAAATTAAGTTGGTGCAGGATACGTTGTATATAATCTTCACTTTGATAGATTAGTATTTCATCGTCTGCATAGCAGATTATTGTAAGTTGTTTTTCTCCCATTTCTTCTTGCTTTTTTTATTATTTCATGTGGAATTAAGTGTGGCATACAATGTTGCGCAGCAATTTCTATGCGATTGATGCTGACTGGCTTAGAAAAATACGGAAGTTATGGTCATTCTTCTTCTTTCAGAACATCCATTATCGAACTTTGAGGCCCATATTGGAAAAATAACTTTGTCTACGGCAGTTCGAAATGGAGTAGCTCAAGTCTCTTGATAAAACTTTCGGAGATGTCGGAGTCAGGGTGTTTAGCTAGCCAATGTTGAGCCAGACCAATCATCTGTGTGAAGTAATGAATGGAGTTGACAAAGAACTCACACTGGTATCAAGTCTAGTCTCACATAGTCCCAATTTCTATTCACGAAAGTCATCTGCACAATAAGACAGATCTATCAATGTTTCCACAAACTTTGTCCAGAGTCTTCACAGACTCTGAAACCAAAGACACTAAGACACCCTAGAAGGATATTATTATCGACCGATGGAGTAAAGAAGGACTGCATTTTGATCAAAGGATCACAATATGCTACAACTGGCCTACGAGATCTTCAACATAATGCGATCTACTATAGCGCTCCATAGCCCTTTCTTCCCATTTATCTTCGCTGACGGCAACAAGCTCCCTGGGCAGATTGGTTTTTGCTACTTTTCCAATCTCTTTGCACAACGAACCCGTCCTAAGCTCGTACTAAATACTAAAGACAGTAAAAAAATCTGAGACAGTACATCATGTAAATTTCCAGAGTGCCTAAAGACGGCCATCATTATTCCTCTTCATAAGGGTGGTGAAAAATCAAATGCCTGCAATTATAGACCTATTGTATTACTACCGGTACTCTCCAAAATTATTGAGAGACTCATAAAAGCCCGACTTATGTCCTTTCTCGTTGATAACAATATTTTATCACAAAATCAGTTCGGCTTTTTAAATAATAAATGTACCACAGATGCCATGTTTTCTGTACTGCATGAGGTTTATCAAGCATTAAACAATAATCTGCACACTGCCACTGTTTTTTGTGATTATGCCAAAGCTTTTGATTGTGTGAATCACGATATTTTGATAAAAAAACTAGATTTCTACGGAATTCGAGGTATTTCTTCGAACTGGTTTCAATCTTACTTGGATAATAGGAAACAACTGGTTAGAGCAAATGATACAGTCTCTAGTCTCAAAAATGTTGTATGTGGGGTACCACAAGGTTCAGTATTGGGTCCTCTACTTTTCCTTATCTTTATTAATGACATTACTAGCTTAAAAATCGATGGAAAAGTTTTTCTTTTTGCTGATGATACCAGTATCACTTGGAGCAACTCAAATATCGCAACTCTTCATTCTACTATAACTTCTGATCTACTTACAATAAAATCTTGGTCCGATTCAAATTTACTCTCTTTTAACGTAGATAAAACAGTAGCATTGTCCTATAAAGCAGCTCTTCAACCCTTACCTCTTCATAACAGCCAGATCAGTATCGTTGATTCTGTAAAGTTTCTTGGTATTTTTTTAGATAGCAATCTGAAATGGTCCCTTCATATTGATGTGTTAAGCAAGAAACTATCCTCAGCTTGCTTTGCAATAAGATCTGTTTCGAAGGAAATGGATTTAGCCTCTTCCAAAATAACATATTTTTCTTTGTTCGAGTCACATCTTCGATATGGTCTCCCTTTTTGGGGTTCTGGTACGGCTGCCCAAACTGATGTTATTTTTAAATTACAAAAAAGAGCAATAAGATATCTGTTTGGCCTCAGAAGAACAACACATTGCAGAAGCTACTTCAAAGATCACAGGATTCTAACACTACCTTCTTTATATATTTTAGAAACTGTTTGCTTAATTCGTAAACATCTACATGTCTTTCCAGCAAGACCTAGACATGACTATTCCACCAGAAATTCTACCTTTGACATCTATTTACCGATCCCGTCCAGTGAGTTAGTAAAGAAATCTATATTATATTCTGCAAAAAAACTTTACAACCATCTCCCTCTACAACTTAAATCTGCAACATCTTTCCCCAAGTTCCGTAAAATGACTAAAGCCTATTTATCTGAAAGACCATATTATTCAACAGCAGAGTTTCTTAACCAATAACTAAGAAAGTACAGTATTCTTATTTATAAGTATAATCTTAATCTATATTTGAGTGTCATATGCAGCAGCTTAACTTAACTTATTAAATTTCTTAAGGTAGAATATGCAATTTGCAATTTTTTTTTTAATTTTGCAATAGATTGTTACTGTTTTTTTTTTGTTTCTCTTTATTATTTTTATTTATATAGACGATTTATATCATTTTAGTAAATTGTATTTGTTATTTGTTATTGTTCTTATTTATGATTCTTGTAAGCTTTGTCTATAAAATTGTTAAATTTTTCATGACAATAAAGCATATTTCTATTCTATCATGAACTCAAATTTTTGTATAATTATAATTGACCACCTGACCGTTCCAAAAGAAGCCTTACAACACAATATCCGAAAGAAGCACAGTAACTCAAGACAAACCAACTGTCAATGAATCACTAAAGATGCTATGAAAAACGAGGTTCAGAAATGGCTGATAAAGAATCATCAAAATAAATGGAGAACCACTCAAGGGCAAATCCAGACTAAAAAAATAATCAAGAATATTGATAAAAAACTCTCGAACAGTTTGATGAACCTCAATAAACGAGAGATCAAAACGGTCACTGAAATGGTGACTGGACATTGCCGTTTAAGAAATCACCTATACAAACTAGAACTAGGTAAGGTGAATGAACCATGGTGCAGAAAGTGCGAAATGGAAGAAGAAACTGCCATACACATACTATGCCATTGCAGTGTGATGGGTGATGTAAGGCAGGACTTCACTGGTCAAATGAGGTTTGAACCAGAAGAGATCCTAAAATTACCAATAAGAAAGCTGTTGGCCTTCGTTGAGGCCACAGGACTTATTAAAGTTTAAGGAGAAGAACAGGGTTTGGTACAAAGGTCTTATGACCAAGTGCCAGAGACTAACAAGTCTCGCCTGAGTTAAGAAGAAGAAGAAAAAAAAAGAAGAAGAAGAAGAACTGTCAATGAAAAATTACAGGGAATAACCAATGACTTAAGGGAACTGACAAGTGAAAAAAATAGGATACGATTAAGTGCAAACAGAACTAGAAATCCAGAAGTAAGAAAACATTTAGAAGAACGTGGGAGCAAGTGCTGGGATGAGTTCGTTTAAAGAGGAAAACTGACAGAGCGTGTTGCGACATTATGAGTGAAATAAAAAAATGTAACAGAAAAAGATACAAACTGAAGACGCGATTCAACCCAACGTGAAAAAGATTAAACCCAAGAAGAGATGGAGAAATTTCTGTCAAAATTTGGTATTTATGACCCTTAAAATAACACCAATTGCTAAAATTTATTAGCCTGTGGATAGTGTGGATGTCTCGTCAGCCGAGGGTACGATCAGTGGCGTGGTAATTTTATGGTCAAACTACGTTTTGTTCTAATTTTTATCATTGTGAGAATTAAAAAAACCAACTAATATTTTTATCTCCACCACTGAGGACTGTCAACTTTTTGGTTGCCTGTATTCTTCGGGACATATTCGGGACATTTTATCACAAAGTAAATATTACTAATTTTACCGTCTTGTAGGGTATCTGCGTTCTCTTTCTTTTCCACTATTATATATATTATATCTCTCTTTGCCGACGTTTAAATTAGGACCCACTTGAAGCTCGCTTCAACACGCGCCTCGACCTCGTCGTGAGAATTCTCCATAACATTTAACGACTATTGCACGATCAGTTTACAAAAGATGACTTCCAGATGGAAATGATTAAGAGTTCAAAGAGAACTGATGGGAGATAAACACACTTTTATAAGACAAACATGCTTACTTTCACTTTCAGTCTTATTGACCATCTACACATATACAGCAAAGTCATATTTTGTTATTGCACTTTGTCATATTACCAATTTAATTTTTATATATTCAAACTATGTGAAATCGGAAAAGCTATTACTGTCTGTAATACACAAAATGTTTGAGAGAGCACTGAATGGAGAAGACTTACCGGCAGAATGGACTCAAGCATATTATTATAACATCAATATACATGAAGCTACATACAAAGGAAAGCTTTTACCAACAGCTGGAGATAGTATATGATAATGCGCCAAAAAATGACATCAAGATTATAATGGGTGATATGAATGCTAAAATAGGCAAGGAACCGCAGTTCTATGGCACAATAGGAAAACACTCTCTGCACAATGAAACAAGCGAGAATGGGGAGTTTTTGATAAATTTTGCCACCAGTAAAAACATGGTTATAAGTTCCACATGCTTCCCACATAAAGGCATACACAAAATTACATGGATTTCACCAGATGGAACCACAACCAATCAAATTGACCATGTGCTGATAGACAAAAGGGCAGCCAGTAGTATCTCCGATGTGAGAACACGACGAGGAGCATGCTGTGGATCAGACCATCTTTTAGTACAAACCAAATTTAGATGCAGAGTTAACAGCAAAAGAAACGAAAGACAACAAAGAACAAACAAACTGGACCTGGAAAAACTGAAGATTCAGGAATGTAAAGAGAAGTTCGAACAAGAAGTAGCAAATGAATTAAGGACGCTAGAACTGCACTCCATAGAGGGCAAATGGACTAATATCAAAACAGCAGTACTGACAGCAGCAGCGTCCACCCTGGGAAACAAGAAAAAGGAGAGAAGAGCAGCATGGTTTGATGACGAGTGCAGACAAGCAATCGAGGAAAGAAATGAAGCACACAAAATGTACATAACAAGAAGAACACGGGAAAGACGAACATTATTTGAAGTCGCAAGACGGAAAGCAGACAAGACATGTAGAAATAAAAAGAGAGCCTATGAAAATGGACAAATAGAAAAAATGGAAGAACATTTCAAAAACAACGAAATTAGAGGGGCTTACGAATACCTAAAAAAGATAAAAAGTGGGTATAAACCTCAAACAAGTCTATGTAAAGATGAAAGTGGGCAAATAATCAGTGACCAACAGAAAGTCACAGAAACCTGGAAGCATTATTTTCAGACACTACTTGGAAATCAAGTAGACATGGAGGATGAAATGGGTATGATCTACGTAGAAGAGAATGGAGTAGAAGCTCCAACCATAGAGGAAGTTTTCGAAGCCATTAAGGCCCAGAAAAACAATAAAGCTCCGGGAGTTGATGAAATACCAGCAGAACTATATAAGGTAGGTGGCGACCACCTAGCAAGTCACATCCACGCGCTCATCAGAGACGTATGGCAAGAAGAGAAAATACCCGACGACTGGAAGAAAAGTATAGTATGCCCGATCTATAAAAAAGGAGACAAACTCCAGTGCAAAAACTACCGTGGAATCTCTCTACTATGTACAGCATATAAAGTCCTCACGTATATTATAAATCAGCGGCTCCAACCACTAGCAGAAAATATTATTGGAGAGTATCAGACGGGCTTCCGACGGGGAAGATCGACACTGGATCAAATATTCACAGTAAAACAGATCTTGAGCAAAGCATGGGAACACGATATTGATGTTCACAACGTGTTTGTAGACTTCAAACAGGCATACGACTCAGTCAAAAGGAACAAACTATACTATATATTGGCTGAATTGGCAATACCACACAAGTTAATAAGACTCATTAAAGCCACAATGGATGAAACTCAGGCATGTATACGAATACAAAACCACCGGACAGACTTTTTTAACATTTCGCAGGGACTAAAACAGGGAGATGGGCTGGCCCCAACATTGTTTAACCTGGCACTGGAGTATGCGGTTAGGCAAATGCAAACTGGACGAGGAAATCTACTGACCAACCGAACGGTTCAACTGGCCGCTTATGCTGATGATATTAATATTATGAGTAGAACATCAACAGGAGCACAGGAAACATATGCAGAGTTAAAAACACAAACAAAAATGCTAGGTCTGGAAATTAACACAGAAAAAACAAAAATAATGACTCAGACGAGAAGAAATATAGTCCCAGAAAACATTATACATGAAGATGACATTGAAACGGTTGAAAAGTTTACATACCTGGGAGTAGAAATATATGCCGACGGATCAGAAGATGGAGAAATAAGGAAGAGAATAACGCAGGCAAACAGAGCTTATTTTGCCCTCTCCCATATATTTCGGTCAAAAAGTGTCCACCGAAATACAAAGATGAGAATCTATAAAACCTTAATTCGACCAATAACATGCTATGGCAGTGAAGTCTGGGTGCTGAAAGAAACATCCAAAAACAAACTCGACACATTCGAAAGGAAAGTACTTAGGAGAATACTAGGACCTGTGAGGGAAAACGGAATCTTCAGAAGTCGATACAACAACGAGCTTTATCAACTTTATAAGGAAACGCCCCTGTCAGACTTCATTAGATTACAAAGATTGCAATGGGCCGGACATGTGATAAGAATGGGAGAGGATAGGCTACCAAAACGAGCACTGAATGCTAGAATGCAAGGAAAGAGACCGGTTGGGAAGCCACGAAAGCGCTGGGAAGACACAGTAAACAGCGACGCACAAGCCCTTTTAGGTGTCCGTGTATGGAGAAGAGCAGCCACAGACAGGCAAGGGTGGAGGCAAAAAATAAAGGAGGCCAAGGCTCAATTTGGGCTGTAGTGCCGTAGAAGAAGAAGAATATACATGAAAGGATATATAAAAAACTGCGAAAACTATCGAGGAATCAGCATTATATCGGATATAGGCAGGCTGTATTGAAAGTCCAGGCAGGTTTCACAGCGGTTTTCAACTCAGTAGAAAAAATTTTGTGATGTGGGTACTCCTGTGATATAATTTGTTTATTGTTTTCTACGAACTTATAACATGCTGACTCCTTGTTTTAGAAAAGTAGAGGAGTATAAAGGTAGAAAAATGAATCGTGTTTACATGTATACATTAGTACTATTCAAGGTTAGGCAAGGATTGCGTGGTTATGTAATTACCTTAAAACTAGGTAACGCATATTCTCTACATGTACATTTTAGTAAATATTCGAGTAGGCTATTTTTAATGTGGATATTGACTGTGCGATTTTTTACATACAGGACGAATGAGAGGTTAACATGAACACAAACATGAATTTTCTTTTTCTTCACTACAGGGATGATGCTTTGCCTGTTCCATTTTATATAAATCTATTAAGACCTACGGGGCATGTTCAAGAATCATGTGAGACGAAAAGCATTGGATATTTTATAGTACAACGGAACGGAGCGACAACGCGGACGTGCGCCGTCCACCTCCCGTCATAAGATAAATTGGCTAAAATCCATCGACGAGATGCAAATGCAAAAAAAGGGATTTTTTAAATTTTTTGCACCCCATTAAAAAGCTAAATACCTAGTTGACATAAAATTCATTTGATTTTATAAAGCATTGGAAATGTTTTAAAGAGGCGATTTTTGAAAGTTAAAAAGTCAATTTTTTGCTTCACAAACTGCAAAATGAGGCAAAATCGTTATTTGTTAAAATAACTATTATTAAAATTATCCCAGAACTTTGGTATATCATCAAACGTTGGGCATTGGGATGCTTAACAAACCTTAAAAATTTCAGATATATCCATCAATTAGTTTAAAAGTTATTCTATTTGTTTATCCCAGAGATCTTTTTACAGGAACATAAGACAGAAAATAATGAAGATAGGGTAATTTGAGGGTGTCAAATGAAAAGTAGAAGAGTTCTACTATCAAATATATGTACTTATTAAAAAGAGATACACAAAGTATTTATTGGTTCGAAAATCCTAATACAAAATTTTTGAAATTTTGTAGTTTATAAACATTTAGAGAAACTTTAAAAATATTTTCCGTAGAAAAAATCTTCTTACATATTCGAAAAGCTGATAATTTTTCTTGCTAGACAGGTACATTGTCATTGTATACAGGGTGTACGAATCAAACTGTGTTTTTTTCTCAAACTTTGGAACACCCTGTGGAATGTTCTAGCTTTTATAAAATACTGAAATTATAACCAAACTATAGCCTCAGGTTTTCTTAACATTCTGTTTTTTGATTCATTCGCTTATGTTGGATAATAAAAAAGTTAAGCACTTTAACAACTACCCCTGTTTTTCGTTAATACAGGATGTTTTTAAATAAGTACGGCAAACTTTAAGGGGTAATTCTGCATGATAAAATAATGACAGTTTGCTTTATAAACGTATGCTCGCAAATGCTTCGTTTCCGAGATAGGGGGTGTTGAAATTGTTCTTACAAACTGACGATTTATTTATTTCTCTAAAACGGTTTGTGATATGCAAATGAAATTTGGTAGATTTTAAGAGCTAGTTATTGCGCATTTTTTGGCATACAATTGAGAATTTTATATTCACCATTGGCGTGCATACGGGATATATCTAAAATATTTATACCCGTATGCACGCCAATGGTGAATATAAAATTCCTAATTGTACACCAAAAAATGCGCAATAACTACCTCTTAAAATCTACCAAATTTCATTTGCATATCACAAACCGTTTTAGAGAAATAAATAAATCGTCAGTTTGTAAGAACAATTTCAACACCCCCTATCTCGGAAACGAAGCATACGTTTATAAAGCAAACTGTCATTATTTTATCATGCAGAATTACCCCTTAAAGTTTGCCGTACTTATTTAAAAACACCCTGTATTAACGAAAAACAGGGGTAGTTGTTAAAGTGCTTAACTTTTTTATTATCCAACATAAGAGAATGAATCAAAAAACAGAATGTTAAGAAAACCTGAGGCTATAGTTTGGTTATAATTTCAGTATTTTATAAAAGCTAGAACATTCCACAGAGTGTTCCAAAGTTTGAGAAAAAAACACAGTTTGATTCGTACACCCTGTATACAATGACAATGTACCTGTCTAGCAACAATATTATTACAGCGATATTGATAAAGAATAAGGCTATAACATATTAAAAAAATTACTTAAATCGGACATCAGGTTAAGGAAATACAAGACATTAAAAATGACCCATTTTTTGGGGTGCCCGTTTTCTCTGCCGGTGAGTGTATTAAAAGTAGGAATTATTATTTTTTAATTCACACTAATTTGTTTACAATAATTAAAAAAAAGTACCTAATTAGTTTCATTTTAATGATAAATACTTACAATTTTAAGTAATATACGATTAATTAGAATTGAATCAAAAATTAGAATTTGTTTGGAAACGTATATTTTAATAACTGTTTAAACAAATTATATCGTTTGTTAATTAAGTAATAATATTATTAAAACGTTGCATAATTATAATGTACGCAAAAAGTACATAATAATTATTAAAAAAGGTCAAAATCTATCAACTAGAACCAGAACTTGAGATAAAGAAACTCAAAAATCATTTTGGGAGACAGGGATGCATAATTTCATCGCTGATCAGTGGCGACGCGTGACTTTTTCTAAAGTGTTACCAAAACCAGATGCAAAAAATCTTATTTAAAAAAATGAAGATTTGGCTAAATGTATATACATATAGCTTCAATAATATAATTTTGTATATCACTTGAAACTCTCGAAAAAACAGTTGATGTTTCTAGATGTTGGCAAAATTTTTGATCTTTTTTGGCAATTAATGTTAACAATTCCCTGTAATTGCCTCGAATGTCAGAGCCGTCGGTCTCAAAATGACCACGAAACGCTAATTCTTGTTCGACCAAAAAACATACGGTACATATTTATTATAAGTGTACCTATCTATTTTTTTAACAAACTCATTATATGTTCAGCAATATTTGCTTTAAATGCTTGGTTAAGAGAACTTTTGATTCTTGTTTTGCCAAACTGAATCAAATTAGGTATACCTACATCTTACATGTAGGTAACGGAGAAATTTCATGTCTCTTTTTTAAAACTCTAAAACTATTTAAATCGTGAACCTGGTCCACTCATTTTTCTGTAAAAACCAGAAGACATGGCCAACAATACAGTCTATTTTTCTTGCAACCACATAACCAAGGATTTTCACTGTACCAACTAAATTTAAAATATTGAGCTAATTTTTTAAATTCCTTTTTTAAATTGTTTAAAATAGGTCTTTCATTTTCAATAATCTCATTTTATTTTTCAATCAGAATTACTTTTCAAGTAGTTGATCGATTACGCAGCGACACTCATCAATGGTGAACTGCACGCACACTTTTTATTATAGGTACTGTTAGCAAATTTAAATCTGGTAACAGCCCTACTGATATACACAGCGCGCTTACGCCCATCGCTCCTTCAAAATTTTCAGTACTAGCCGGTCCCGAGCCGCCCGAGCGACAGCGAGATAACCATTCATTGTCACCACAAATGAGTCTGGTAACAGAATATAATAAAGTGCAACTGAGTCACATAAACTCGCCAATATTTTCGTGTGTCTGGCTATTTACTGAATTAGGTACTATTAACACATAATATAATAATATATTTCTATTGGTAAAAATAAAATAAAATAGTAAATGGAATTATTCATCGTCATAAAATACATATTTATTTGCAAGATTTTTAACTGTTACCAATGGTAACAGTGGTTACATGGACGCTTCGCCAGTGTCGCTGATATTCAATCTGTACTCAGAGCACATTTTTGAAGAGGCTCTAAACGATGTTTATAAAGGCATCCCAATAAATGGAGTCAAGCTCAATAACTTGCGGTGTGCAGATGATACAATAGTGTTTTCCAATGCTATAGAAGGGCTGCAAAACAACGGAACAAAATAACGGAAATAAATAGAACATATGGACTAGATAACTGTTACTGTTAAAACCTGAATTTACTAGGAAAAACTAGTTTTAACTACGCGCTTTAGACAATTCTAGTTTTAACTAGTCAAAATTAGATTTTACTGCTAAATTCAGTTAAAACTAGAAATCTTAAACAAAGCTCAATATTATGTACCTGCTGAAGACATTTTTGACATAATTAAAGCTATTGCTATTGGTTATGGAGGTTTTAAACGTTGCTATTGGTTATGGAGGTTGGGATAGGTTGAAGACTAAATCCGCCAGAAAATACGCAAATATAACAATTTATATAATATTATATTTAATTTTAATAATACATATATAATTTTATATTAATGTGTGAAACCTGCCAACGGAAGAATAGTAGAGCGAAGAGGGGTCTTGTGTCGAAACCTATATTGCATTCAGAAATGAATAGTCGCTGTTAGGTAGATTTGATCGATATGCAATCACAAGAGGATCACGGCTACAAGTTAATTATGGTTTATCAGGACCATTTAACAAAATTTGTTTTGTTGAGACCATTACAACGTAATAGGGCGGAAGAAGTTGCGTATCAATTTTATTAACGGATATGTTCTTGACTTTTGGCGCACCATGCATTTGGCCGAGAGTTCGGTAATGCAGTTATAAATGAGGTAATGTCATACTGGCCTGAGAAAAAATTAGTTGATGGAAAACCAAGGCACAGCCAGAGTCAAGCTTCAGTCGAGTGAGCTAACCAAGATATCAAGAAAATGTTAGCAGCCTGGAAGCAAGACAATAACACAACAACGTGGTCAAAACGATTTGAGTTTTTTACGTTTACGATCTTGTCCAGAGTATTTTACGTTTTAGAGAAATTATTTGCAAACAACCGGGGTAGCAAATTATTTACCGAGTTTTCGTTGAATCTGGAAATTACTGAAAAGTTTAGTAAAAACTAGTTTTGACTGAAATATGCTTAAGATAGACTTCCGCACCAAGCGACCGAGACAGGAGACCGCGACAGGCGACAGATAGGTCGCGATTAGACGATAGTTGGTCGCTGGTCTCGGTCGCGGGCTGCAGAACTACCCTGGTATAATTGCATTGAGAGCAGTCGTGGGGAGACCTCGCCTATCTGTCGCCTGTCGCGGTCTCCTGTCTCGGTCGCTTGGTGCGGAAGTCTACCTTTATTAGTCTCAACTAAAATTAACTGAAAATATTTGATAGTATTACATACTAGTTTTCACTAGTTAAAACTAGAATTTTGTCTCAAGCCCACAGTTAAAATTAGTTTTTCCTAGTAAATTCGGGTTTTAACTGAAATCGGGTTTTTACGGTAACATAACCACCAGCACAACCAAGCTAATGATCATGAGCAAGCAAAACATAACTGGAGCAAATCTGTATGAGAACCAAATGAGAATTGAACGTGTCTCACAATACAACTACTTGGGAACTATAATCAATGAGTTGTGGGACAATACCCAAGAGATTAGATGTCGCATCGGAAAGGCAAAAAGTGCATTCTTGACTATGAGCTCTGTGTTCAAGAGCCGTGACCTCACCCTAAAAACAAAAATAAGGCTCCTAAAATGTTAGTTGTACTCAGTGCTCCTATATGGAGTAGAAACGTGGACATTGAAGGCGGAAACTCTATCGAAACTTCAGGCTTTTGAGCTATGGTTGTACAGAAGGATCCTGAAGATACCAGGGACAGACAAAGTTACCAATGAAGAAGTATTACGGAGGATGAACACAACCGCAGGTTTGGTCAACATCGTGAAGGGCCGTAAGTTGCAGTACTTGGGACATATACCTAATGAGATATCAAAACAGATACGTGCTACTCCAATGCATTTTACAAGGTAAAATTGAAGGAAAAGGGCCCCAGGACGAAGAAGAATATCCTGGTTTGCTAACCTGAGAGCATGGTATAGAAAGAACTCAACACAACTATTCCGTATAGTAACTAACAAAGTCATCATCAGGCGCGGATCCAAGGGGGGGTCAATGGGGTCAATTGCCCCCTCCTTGAGACTTCGCCTGGTGTCACCTTTTTAAGAAAGAGATAATTACGATTGACAATAAATAGTGAGCTTTGTGTCCTGTTGACAACTGAATAACGGAATGAAACATAAAACAGAATTCCTTCTCTAAAGTAGGTACGTGTTCTCGGTCTTACTGTATGGTGTCGAGTCTTGGACTGTGAATAAAATCATTGATATAAAATCGATCTACTTACCTAAATCGCCTTGAGGCTTTCGAAATATGGTTCTATATAAGAATTGTAAAAGTATCTTGGGTGAAGAAGATTCGAAACTCCATAATACTAGAACGTCTCAGCAAGACTACTGAGATTATAGAAGGCATCAAGAAGAGAAAAGTGGAGTATTTTGGACATGTAATGAGAAGTTTAAAATATAGGTTGCTACAAAATATTATGCAAGTGAAAATAGAAGGCAAACGCAGTCCAGGACGAAAAAGCACTTCGTGGTTGATTTAGGGTGGCAGTGAATAAAATTGAGATAGCTATGATAGTAACCAACGTTCTGAAAGGACATGTTATATGAAGAAAAATAAAGTAACAGCCCATACCGAAAAAGAATCCTGCGTACGCAAGTGACGAGAAAATTTTTATTTCATTGCCCCCTCCTTGCAAGGTTGCTGGATCCGCCGTTGGTCATCATAGCCAGAATGATCGACAACGTTCGGAACGGAGAGGCACCCTAAGAAGAAGAAAGAATTTTGAAGTTGATTAACATTTTTTAACGTTTGAATTTTTAGTTACCCCTTAATATGGTCCAACTAATTTTCATTTCAGCCTTATTTTTAGCAGTCACATGCTGTCTATTTTTTTTATAAGTTTAATATTATCCCTGCCTTTTAGTTAATCATTCTAGAATAACTTTGTTTTGTGTTTAAATTCGTGTAAAATTTTTAGCTTTTTAAAATTTATGGAAGAATATTTCGTCTACTATAATAGCCTATAAATTATTCCAATTGTTTATACGTTAAAAATACCAGTTTGGAAAACGAATTTCGGTTATAAAAATGATTTTTTAATCAACTATTTTAAATGGGAAATAAGCCACAATTTTATTAAAAAATACTTTGTTTGACAATGGCATCCGATTTGGACGTCGAAACGTTAATAAAATCATTTTTAGTAAAATTGTGGCTTATTTCCCATTTAAAATAGTTAATTACAAAAATGCCACAATGGCCCGATCAGGGAACACAAAATTTTACGAAAACCTCCAAAAAAATAAAGGAAGGATGAAAATTTGGGAATAGGTAGTTGAAATTTTCTATTATTATATAAGAAAAAGTTTACAATTCTACATCCCCTCCATTTTATAAAAATTGGGAAATACGGCGTGAAAAATATTTTCTCGGGAGTGAAAAAATATCTACAGGTACGTTTAAAATAGGCCCGGAATTGGATAAAATGACTAATTCTAAGCAACTTTTGTTCTATAGAGTTTTTCACTAGGTCGATACTTTTTGAGTTATTTGCGAGTGAATATGTTCATTTTTAACAAAAAAAAAAAACATGTTTTGGACGGTTTTTCGCAGATAACTCAAAAAGTAAGTATTCTAGCGAAAAAAATATTCCGAGTAAAAATATACCTTATAAAAAATTTAAAAAAATGGTGTACGCGTAAAGTCTGCAGACCCAGCAGAAGCATAGAGTTGTAGCTAATGAAAAGTAAATCTTCAAATCGTCAAATTCCAAATCGAATATTTCAATGTGAAATAACCAAAAAACAGAGCACTTTTCGGGGAAAACTCGTTACAACTTTTTTAAAGTGTTTAAAAAAAGGTTTATTTTTGTTTTTTAAAAAAACTTCTAACATTAAAAGAATTTTACCCCCTCCCCCCCTTACGTAATGCACTCTAATGGGCGTTTAACTATTACTTAACGCAATTTTTGACCCCCCCCCCCCATTTTTCAAAAATAAGCACTTTGAACCAATGAAACTTACAGATCATTATAAATAATACATAAGCAAAGTAACTTGTGAAGTGGTAATGATAAAATTTATTTGTGATGCTAATTAGGAGATGATTTTCGCTTTTTTTACCAAAAAATAAAAGGGACCAACAATATTCTGAGCGTAGCTAACTTACTATTAATGTTACAAGCTTTTTTGAAAAACAAAAATAAACCTTTTTTTAAATAGGTACTTTAAAAAGGTTGAAATAAATTTTCCCCGAAAAGTGCTCCGTTTTTGGGTTATTTCACAGTAAAATATTCGATTTGGAATTTGATGAAGAAGAACCTACTTTTCATTAGCTGCAACTCTGCTTCTACTGGGTCTATAAACCTCAAACATACACCATTTTTTTCAGTTTTTTATAAGCTTTATTTTTATGAAGAATATTTTTTTCGCTGAAATACTTACCTTTTGAGTTATCTCCGAAAAACCGTCCAAAAACACGATTTTTTCTGTTAAAAATGAACATATTCACTTGCAAATAACTCGAAAAGTATTGACTTAGGAAAAAAACTGTATAGAACAAAAGTTGCTTAGAATTAGTCATTTTATCCAATTCCGGACTTATTTTGAATGTATATTTGGCATCTTCGATAGGGGGTATTCCCCTCCATTTTTGTAAAATGGAGGGGATGTAGAATTATAAACTTTTTCTTATATAATAATAGACAATTTCAACTACCTATTCCCAAATTTTCATTCTTCCTTTATTTTTTTTGGGTCAGATTGTTCTTTGATCGGGCTACAAGGAAATAGCTTCGGAATGATTTTTTTGTAACTCTTTTGATGCATATCGATAGTTTATCTTAAACTTTCATTTGATATGCGTAGAATTACCGTATTTTAAAAATTAGGTATCTGGGATAAACAAATTAAATAACTTTTAAATTAAGTGATGGATTGTTCTGAAATTTTGAGGGTTTGTTAACTATCCCAAAACCCAATTTTGGGTGAAGTACTAAAGTTCTAGGTTATTTTTAATAAAAGTTATTAACAATTAACGATTTTGCCTTATTTTGCAGTTTGCGAAGCAACAAATTGACTTTTTAACTTTCAAAAATCGCCTCTTTGAAGCTTTTTCAATGTTTTAACAATTCAAATTTTGTAATTTTGTATCAACTATTTAGCTTTTAATTGGGTGTAAAAAAATCGAAAAAAATTGCGTTTTTGCACTAAATTGTTATCTAATACCTAATTAAAAAAATAGGTTTTTTGGCCCTATAGGTTTACAATAACTAAAAAAGTTGTCAAACACCTGAATTGTTCAAAGTCCGGAACAGGGTCCTTTTTGCTTATTTCCCTGGAGTAATATCATAATAAACCTTTTATGCGTCTGACATTAAATGTAAACAAACCAAAAATTTATGACATTTAAAGAAATGTATGCAAACTTTAAACTTTTGATATAATAATTATTCTTAAAACGTTTTGTAATAAAACTTTTAATAATTGCAAATAAAAACAGTCTTATTACAAAAGAAATAACAAGTTTTACATTAGGTAACAGAAATCTGCTTTTCTATTTATTTTATCAAAACAAAACAATAAACTTAATTCTTATGAATTAAAAAATTCTCACCTTAATGCCACTCGGACACTAACGTCGTCTTCTTCCATTTTCATTAATATTTTGTTATTCTCCTTCAAAATTACATATGTCCACTACCACACCTGGCCATAACGCCTACCTTTATTTAAACTTTTGTTCAAACACTTTATTTAAGTTAATGACACAATTGTTGACACCGCTAACATGAACCAAAATCGCGAAATAAAATAAGGACTTGTTACATTTTTCCCACAGAAACAGTACTATCAGAACAAAAGGGTAAAGCACATGTAAAAACAATAAGTGTGAGTGAAAGTGTTTTTAAACTTAACCTACACACAGTTGGAGCGATCGTGAGGACGTAACTCAAGTGACAGTCAAGTATTACGACGTAACAACCTTTCGTGTACACCGCTAGCAGTAGACTGTGGAATGGCGAGTTCGTTCTCAGTTTCCGAGCGTCAAATACACCTTGGCTACCTGCAGGTCTCTAATCTGTGCCGGCTCTCAATACCTGTGCGGTATAGACGCGGTTATTTATGGTTGGGATATGGTGTAAATGAGATAAATCATTAGGAAATTATATTTTTTGCAAAATATTTGCACATTATTTTTTAAATAGTAAGCAGATAAAGATTAAATGTACCTATGATAAAATTTGAAACGCGCAAATTAACTATTAGCAGGGCTGCTTTATCCATTAGGCAATATAGGCAGATGCCTAGGGCGGAAAATTCTGAGAGGGCGGAAAATTATGAGAGGGCGGCAAAATACTGTACAAAATATATTTGTATATTATATAAAAATTGAAATCGAATAACATTTAAGTACATAGTACATCTATCAATGGAATATTAGTGGGCATTCATTTCTAGAAAACAAATTGCACTTTCTTACACTATTCATTCAAAAAGGACAAAAGTTGTAAATTTAGGGATTATTGGGCCGTCGGCAGCACCGCAAATGCGGCGGGCGCACCGTTCTATAATTTTTTTAAACTCAATCCTTTTGGGTTATTCGTGGTTGAAAATTTGCCATTTTCATTGAAAAATGTCGCCTTTTCGGACGGCTTTTTGCGAATACCTTAAAAATTATGGATCTAACGAAAAAAACTATATAAGTAAAACATTTTTGTAGCTTATGAAAAATCAAAGAGATTCGTTCCTTCATAAGTCTTCTAGTGCAGTGGTTCCCAACCTTTTTCCCTTGATCGCCCCCTTAGACAGGTTTCACCAGTTGTAAATACTATAATCGCCCCCCCCCCCCCACCAATTAAATCAAAACAAAAGTAATTAATCAATAAAATATTTATTTATTTTTCTTCTTCACGTGCCATATCAGAATTATCCGAAGTTGGCGATCACCATTGCAAAGGCTTCTCGATCTTCTGCAATATAGTCGAGGAAATGAAGCATTTTGGCTCGCAATTTTTTCGTCCAGCATGGATTTACTTGAAATTTTCACAGAAGGTAGGGAATAGTCCAAGGATCATTTTCTATATCATGCTACTGTACGCTAAAACCTTGGGAGTAGTTGCCACCCCATCTCGGGGGTGGGAATTTTTTATTACATTTTAACCATATAAATCGATGTAAAAATTAATTTTAAGAAAAAATGTTTTTTACATTTTCTTCGTAAAACTAATATTTTTCGAGTTATTCGTGGTTGAAAGTAACAGTTTTTCGACGGAAAAATCGACTTTTTTAGAGGGATTTTTGAGAATAACACGAAAAATATGCATTTAATCAAAAAAACTGTAGATATCAAAATTGTATCTTTTAGTAACACAAACTAAACTCTTTTTCTATAATATTTTTACGATCAATATAAACCGAGATACGGCATGTTAAAGGTTAGCTTTTTTCGTCAAATGCATAATTTGAAATAATCAAAGCCAAATAACGGGAAAACTTTGCATTTTTCCAGGAAAACTTACATGATGTTTTTTCAAGCATACGATAAGATCTTTCAAAAAAATAATAAAAAGTTTCTAGCATAAAAATTGAGCAATTTATGATCAAAAAAATGTCGGACCTATTTTTCTCTACCAAAAAAACAGTGAAAACAACCCCCTACCTACCCTTGTAACTAAAAATTGGTCTTCGCCTTTCTATAATTCCTTTTATATTTATATTATAAATACAACCAAGAAGTTTGACATATTTAAAAGGCCTAATTTTAGAAAAATTGGAGTTTAAAAAAAAATTCATTTTCATAAAAGTAGTTTTAGTCATTTCTATTCTACGTTTTATCTCTAGTCTGGATCTAGTTGGTCCGTTATCACAGTTCCCAAATATTTTTCAAACTTGGACTTGTGAACTTTCTCAACTTGAACTCCGTTTAATTGAAGCTTTGCTTCGGGATATGAGTCAGGACTAAACACTAAAAATTTGGTTTTGTTTGAGTTTATTTTATTTTAATGCCCATTTCCTCATCTACCTCGTGAATATGACCAAGCAGAATTTGGAGACCTTCAATATTATCTGACTAGATTACTGTATCGTCTGCATATCTAATCACATTAAGTAGTTCCCCGTTGATTTTTATTCCATATGGCTGTCTCTCAAGTGCCTTTTTAAATAACTGGTCCGAGTAAACGTTGAACAATGTTGGCGACAAAATGCACCCTTGTCTGACTCCTCGTTGTATGGAGATTTCATCGGTGTAATTATCTCCAATTTTTACGATAGCAGTTTGATTCCAGTACAAATTTTTAATGACACGAATATCCTTGTCATCTATTCCGATATTTTTCAATATTTGCATTAATTTTACATGCTGTACTTTATCGAATGCCTTTTCGAAGTCCACGAAACATGCAAATACATCTTTTCTTTGGTCACGGCATTTTTTAAATAGGATGTTAAGCGTAAAAAGGGTCTCCCTGGTTCCCATAGCATTTTATTATTAAATTATTTTTACATTTCGTAAAATGATAAATGGTTAGTAATAATTGGTTATTTCGCATTTGGGCCTGGCGTCCCTCAATAATTTTTGGCTGGCTCACATAATTTTGTCTGGCTCAATGTTGGTTAATAGCAACCTCAAATCCCCTCTTTCGATTATATCGAGCCTATTTCTTTGTTTGTTTTTCAATATACCTAGAGAACTAAAACATTTCTCCCCTAGATATGTTGTGGAGAATGCTAATAACAGTAATTTGATTCCATTCCACAAGATTGGATACACTTCTTTTATCCGCGGCCAAAATCTTTCATACCCACACTCCCGAACCCGAAACGTGGCTTTGCAACGTCCACGCTGAAAGGATCGATAAACCAAGTTTGCGTTTTCAGACTAGTCAAATCTTGGAATCGGGACTGCAGATCTTCTTTAAATGTTTGAAGGACAAGGCAATATGTTTGAAGATCCTCAGAATCACTACAAGAAGATTTCAAGTTGGGTAATTTAGTGAGATCTCTTGTCTGTATATTTTCTTAAAAAATAGATAGTTAGTCAATGAACGCTCCGACTACTCCCTTCGATTTGGCCATATTTATGTTCTTCCGTTGTAGTTGCAGGTTCGTTTCATTTAATTTTTCAAAAATATCTGATAAGTAAGTGATGTCATTTCGCTTCTCTTGTTGGGCTGTACTCAGTGTGAGGTCAGTAGTATTAAAAATTCAATAACAATATCCATGAGACTGAAGAGCTGCCGTAAGCAATTACCTTTAGAAAGCCGGTGGACTTCCGTATGTAGTAGTAATGTATTAAATATCTCATCATTTTCTTCACAGAGTGTACGAAATATTCGATTATTCTTTGGTTTTGCTTTAATTTTATTTACTGCATTTATGACAAGACGACCACAACTTCGGCCGTTCGCTTATTGTTCGAGTAAGATCAGCAGGGTCGTCAGATCAGCAGGCTACTCTCATCATTCTTATCCCACTAGTATCTCTTTTTCTTTTGTGTGGATGTTCGCACAATACGAAGGCTCGATCAAAGGAAAATGCAGAATTTATTATAATGTATTACTTACCTCTAGAATTAAATTGTATGATGATTAATAGCCCTCTGTTACTAGACGAGATGTTTGGTTATTACCTGCATTGGTTCATATTTACGTTTTATTATCCTGTGTATATCCGATCGAAAGTACATATTGTATTTTTTCTCAATTACCCATTTCTTGTTTCTCGGATGCTAATCGACTCCTTTTCTCTATTGTCCCCCATATCGCCCCCTTTTCTCTATTGCCCCCCATATCGCCCCCTTTGCTTTATCGCCCCCCTGAAAATCTCAAATCGCCCCCAGGGGGGCGATGGCCCCCCGGCTGGGAATCACTGTTCTAGTGATAACATAAAAAGAGATGTGGTAGGTGAAAAGACATTTTTTTCGTGCATGCTCAAATCGGTGTGTTCAACTTAATAACAGAGAAATGGTCGATTTTAAGGGTATAATGTACAATATCTTTTGTAAGTACTGCCTGAAAAGACCTTTAAAACCACCGCAATGTTAAATTTCGATTACATTCAAACTAAGCGAGATATGGTGCAACAAAAAAGGATAACTGATTTATTTTAAGATAAAATGCGAAGTATGTATATTCTAACCCCTCATCCATCAGATTTAAATGCATCGTTTTGCTTCTATAATACCTTTTACTATAGTGTTATTTCTATGTTCAACAAGTTGGACGGGTTTAAAATGTATGGTTTTTGAAAAAAATAACATCAAATTATAGAGCATTTTTAAATTTTTTTAAAAATCTTCCTTTTTCTCCATGTAACTCGAAAATGATAATGAGATACAGTAATGAAAGAAAAATAAAATTGTTATCTAAAAGAAAACCTACATTTTTGTAAGGTATTTTTTTACGTATCTCTAATCACTTTCGAATTACATGGAGAAAAAGGAAGATTTTTAAGGAAATTTAAAAATGTGCTCTATAATTTGATCTTATTCTTTTCAAAAACCGTTCATTTTAAACCCGTCCAACTTTTTGAATATAGAAATAATACTATAGTAGAAGGTATTGTAGAAGGAAAACGATGCATTTAAATTCTGGTGGATGAGGGGTTAAATATACTTTTTTTATATTAATATATACTATTTCTTATTTTATACTCCTTTTTCCTTAAAATACATTAGTCATAAGTTTTTTTTGCACCATATCTCGCTTAGGGCCAATTTCTCATATCGAGTTCAACTCCAGTTTAACCTGAACTTCTAGTAAACGTCAGTTTAAAGTCAAAATCGTCTTTCTCAATTCGCACCTTCAACCGATGGCAGTTTAAACTTGAACGATGCTTGAACGGTGGAATTCGGCCGTTCAAAGATTTCAGAACTCAGTTCAGATGATTTCATGGACTACGCATGCGTTGTATTAACACGAAACGCTGTCATAATATAAATATATCCTATTTTATTATATTAAGCCTAACGATAAACTATAACATTATTTTTGTTTTTATAATATTTATTTATAATTATTATAATGACTATTTGACTATAAATACTTAAATTTAACTTTATTCAAAAACAGCATAAAAAAGGTAGTTCAAAATGGCGACAGTTTTTTACCTTTTGCCATCTATTGGCATTTCTCTAAAGCTGCAGAACGAGCGCTGACATGAACGTGCAATGAGAAATGCATTCCGAACAAAACCGTAGATCACCGGTGAACCTGGTTCAACTGAACCATAGATTACCGCAGGTATGAGAAATCGACCCTTGTTTGAATGTAACCGACATTTAACAGTTCTCGTTTTAAAGGTCTTTTTAAGTACTACAACAGGTAATTGTAGCATTATACCCCTAAAATCGCCCATTTCTCTGTTATTTTAAGTTGAATACACCGATTTGAGCATGCACCAAAAAAAATCTTTTTTCACCTACTATCTCTTTTTTTATTAAAACTAGAGATTAAAACTAATATTATTATTACACTAAAATCTCTCAGATATATAAATTAATGTGCAGTTCTATTCTAACTTGAATTATTATTGACTACAGTGGCGGATCCAGGGGAGGGCGATGGGGACGATCGACCCCCCCTCTCAAACCAAGTTATACAGGGTGTTTGGTAAAGAATGGGCCTTAGATTCCTGAGCTTAAAATAGGTCGATTTAAGCTAACTTACCTTAGTACGAAAATTGATAATAACCGAAATACAGGGTGTAAAAGTTAAACTTTTATTTTATATTTATTCTTGAACATTTCGTGACCGGCATGGGATAACATTGGTAAGCGGAGGTTTTTTGGGATGAGAAATCTAAATTCGGCACCAGAAATGATGCATTATCCAGAGGGCGCCACATACGTCTTTCAGCGCTCATTTAATACGTTCAATTTTTTTTATCCCCCACTCTACATACTTTATTATTATAAATATTTTTAATTAAAAAAGGTATACTACATTCAGTGCCGGATTCTGAGGCCCCTAGGCAACCCAAGCTATGAGGCCCCTTAAGAAACCTAGGTTTCTCCGTTTTTAATAATTTTTATTTTTGAAAATGTCCGTTCTCCTGTTGCGAAATAACCCAAAATGACTGCGAAGCAGGAATAAATTGTTTTCCCTGCAAGTTTGAAGCTGGGCTATAAAATATTTGAACTGTTATAGTTAATTTTCAAGTTCAGATTCAGTATCATCAGGATAGTTTTTAGGTAGTTTTGAAGCACACTCCTTTATTTGAGTATCACTCAATTTTGGAAAAACACAAAAGACCAAATACTGAGTTCATTGACCCGTACACTGTCAACCGACGACTCAGCTCAGTAATTAGAGTATAGTAGAAAATATTCAGAGTATTGTAGATCGCAGGCCCTCTGTTCGTAATAAGCAAAATTATATTTTTGGAATTTTAAGAACTCCAAAAGTGAATTTAGAAGCTGAACTGCAGTTTTAAGTTCAATCTCTTAGTATGGTATAACTAGACCCAAACTCAGACATCCAAAGTGAAAGTTATCCTCCAACACCAAATTGTTCTATATGGTCCACATAATGTTCAGAAAAAAAGTCACACCATTTTTAGCGTCGGGTTTGGGAGGGAGAGAGGGGGGAGAAATCGGTAAATTCGTAGTTTTTTACGTTTTTCGTCAATATTTCTAAAATTATGCGGTTTAGCATGAATAACTTTCTATACAAAAATGTTCTACATTAAATTTGAAATAAAAAAGGTCCTATGCATAATCCTTCTAAAATGAACGGTTCAAAAGTTACGCAGGTAGTATAGTATAATTGGCCCAAAAAAAGGCCAAATCCAGACATCCAAAGTAAAAGTTTTCTTTTAACACCAAATTGTTCTAGATGGTCCACATATTATTCAGTAAAAAGTTACACCATTTTGAGCGTCCGGTTTGGGGGGGGGGGGGATGGGGGAAAAGTCGGTAAATTAGTAGTTTTTTTACTTTTTTCGTCAATATTTCTAAAACTATGCCTTAGCAAAAACAATATTCTATACAAAAATGTTCTACGTGAAATTTAGAACAAAAAAGTCATATACATAATTGTTATAAAATCAACAGTTCCAGAGTTACGGAGGGTAAAAAGTGGAGGTTTTCGATACTTTTTATATTTTTTGGGCAATTTATAGAAATTTTCTTTATTTCAGTGGCCGATGATATGTTAGTGATAAGCCCTTGAAGAAACGTCAACTTCACCACCCAAAATCATCATCAATTGTCTAGATAATATAAAAAGTATAGAAAACCTCCACTTTTCACCCTCCGTAACTCTGGAACCGTTGATTTTATAACAATTATGTATGGACCTTTTTTGTTTTAAATTTTATGTAGAACATTTTTGTATAGACCATTGTTTACGCTAAAGCATAGTTTTAGAAATATTGACGAAAAACATTAAAAAACTACTAATTTCCGACTTCTCCCCCATCTCCACCCCAAACCGGACGCTCAAAATGGTGTAACTTCTTACTAAACAATATGTGGACCATATAGAACAATTTGGTGTTGGAGGAAAACTTTTACTTTAGATGTCTGGGTTGGGCCTTTTTTGGACCAATTATACTATACTACCTCCGTAACTTTGGAACCGTTCATTTTAGAAGGATTATGCATCGGACCTTTTTTATTGCAAATTTAATGTAGAATATTTTTGTATAGGAGGTTGTTCATGCTAAACCGCATAGTTTTAGAAATATTGACGAAAAACCTAAAAAACTACGAGTTTACCGATTTCTCCCCCCTCTCCCCCCCAAACCCGACGCTCAAAATGGTGTGACTTTTTTCTGAACATTATGTGGACCATATGTAACAATTTGGTGTTGGAGGATAACTTTCACTTTGGATGTCTGGGTTATGCCATTATTTGGATCAAATATATCATACTATATCTCTGCAATGATTTACTGACAGCGTTGATGAGTTCTAAAATTGTTACCCAAAACTTATTCATTATGAATGTTTCTTCTTTTTTTGACATTTCTTTCAATAAATACTTAGCCTCATGAACTGTTTCAGGTTGCTGATTAGTGTTTTCAACAACAAGAGTATGAAGATCAGTTTTAAAAGCGTTTTAACCTTTAGGCAAAGGTCTTATGGCATATGCTGCTTGTTATTATAAGGACTAGATCGTGGCGAATGAGATCGCTTAAGCATTTGATCATAACTTCCCAACAGTGGGTAGAGGATGAAAAAAAGTTGTACACAGACTGAACAAGCTCAAAATACGATATTCTATTTGAGTGAAAATACGTCAGCCAATCTCTTTTAATTTTTGTTCCACTGATTTGTTTTCGAAAAACCATATATTGTATAAAAATCTTGTAATGCCTTCAAAATTTCTTTTTAACGCTAAACACTTCCATCAAGGTTTTTACCGTCTGAAGACCTTTCCCAATCCAAAATGTCCATACCTACTTCTTTAGTTATTGTATTCCGTAATCCTATGCCGTTTTCCGAATTTAGGACCCAATTTATCTTTAACTTCAATGTTTAACTTAGTTTCGGTTTCTGGTTCTTTAACTTCTTGAACTGGAATAGAACTGTCGTTACATGTTTTTTCATCTTCTTCAGTTAGGGAAGCTATGTTTCCCTCAGTTATTTCTATTCCATCACGTGCATTTTCATTGGTTTCTGCTTCACTAGCTATGGATTTCCGTGTGAAACTGAGTGTAAATAAGTTTTACTTCTGTTTTGAATTTTGATGAAGGATCTTTTCTTTCTCCTGATTTTTCTTGTGTTTTTTTGCTCACTTTCGATTCTTGTTTCCATCTGTAGTACTGGTCCTTCTACCAAACGGCATTCATTAGCGATGTATTCCCACAGCATATACTTTCTATGTGAACAAAAGTATGCATTGTAATGTAGCTTTATACGTCCACCATAACTTTTATAGTATTGCGCGATGTTTGAATCTTTCAACATTCTTTCGTTTTGGTCCCCGCGAGGCCCCTAGGCAACTGCCTACTTTGCCTAATGGTTAATCCGGCACTGACTACATTCATTTCGCTAAACTCAACTGTTTTCGAGATAAACGCATTTTAAATCTGCAATACAACAATTTTTTGCATAATATTGTATTCGTATTAGTTACATCCGAAAAATAAACTTGAAACCATAATAATTGTGCCAGTTCTCGTTTTTATGTCATTGCATCGCAAATTCCATTTAAAGAAATTTGCGATACATTTTTGGAAATTGTTATTGTTTTAAGTTATTTTTCGGGTGTAACTACAATGACATTATGCAAAAAATTATGTTGCTTCGCAGATTTAAAATGCGTTTATCTCGAAAACGGTTGAGTTCAGCGAGATGAATGCAGAATACCTTTTTTAAGAAAAAGTATTAAGAGAATAAAAGTTTTGATTCAAAAAGTATGTAGAGTGGATATTAAAAAAAATTAAACGTATTAAATTAGTATTAAAGCCCTCTGAGTAATACATCATTTTTGGTAGCGAATTTAGATTTCTTGTCCCAAAAAAACTCCGCTTACCAAATTTCGTGTTAATATCCCATGCCGGTTAGGAAATATTCAAGAATAAATAAAATAAAAGTTTAACTTTGACACCCTGTATTTCGGTTATTAGCAAATTTCGTACTAAGGTGAGTTAGCTTAAATCGACCTATTTTAACCTCATTCTTTTCCAAACACCCTGTATATAAAGATTATAAAAACATTCATTTATTCATTTACTTTTCAAAGAAATTTAGCCAATCCGCCCCCCTCTTGACGATGCTGGATCCTGCTGGATCCGCCACTGATTGACTATTTAATATTTTTATATATTATTAACTCATTACGTGGAACATAGAGCTTCAATGAAAACGCGCCATCAAGTTCTATTTTGCGCTTAAGTCTTCACCTCATTCCAAGACTTTTCTTGACCTCTTATCTCGTCCATGATAGATCTTCTCCAAGTTTGTGCTTGGCAACATTTTTTTTTCTTTTTTCTTGAGGGTTCCACTCTAGAGCAGTCTTTGCAATACTGGAGCTATTTTTTCGGAGTGTGTGACTGATTCAATCCCACTTTCTGGACCTTATTTTATTTTCATTTTCTAAGGGAGAAAATAACGATATCGACCGAAAAAGAAAGACTCAAAATGATAAATAAAAAACATTTAGATCAATCAGGAGTTAGAAAAATATATTAATAATTCATTGAAAGACACAACAACAGATTTAAATACACTCACCGGCAGAGAAAACGGGCACCCCAAAAAATGGGTAATTTTTAATGTCTTGTATTTCCTAAACCTGATGTCCGATTTAAGTAATTTTTTTAATATGTTATGGGTGTACGAATCAAACTGTGTTTTTTTCTCAAAGATTTTTCTGTTATATTTGAATTGCCAGGAGATTCAAGATTGTCTGGCGCCTTTTGTGCTAGTTCATTTAGCGTTACCCAGGGTGCACGTGTAGTGTTCTACTACGGACGCGAACTAGCTTTACACCCCAGGCACAATCGGGCACAATCAAGGCCACGCCCACTTACTGGTTACCAGCTTTGAGTCATATAGCTCCACCACCCATCCGCCGGGAACATGCCCTTGTCAGAGAATTTACAAAAATCAATACTGATTCTGAGCTCCGCTCCCATGTCGGAACTTCCGCCAGAGACATAAATAGGCTCCGTTCAAGACACCCGCCTCTAAAAACAGCAAAAAGGCTAGTAGATCAAAACTTTAATGTAACTGAACGGTGGAGAGAACAATGGGAGAATAACGCTGCACCAGCTAACTGGAACATGCCATGTATTACAAGCAAACCTGAGGGCTTCAACCAACCGAGACGAATTTGGACCACACTCAATAGAATAAGGACGAACTGTGGCAGATGTTCCGACTCACTTTTCAGATGGGGAGAAATACAATCACCAAATTGCAACTGCGGCGCCGAAAGGCAAACAGTAAAACACATGGTAGAGGAATGCCCGATTAGATCCTATAACGGCAACCCTTCGGATTTCCTGGTTGCTACAAAAGAGTCAATCGAATATATTTATAATCTAGATGTTTGTTTGTAGAATATTTTTGTATTTACTGTTGTTTGTAATTTATATATATGTATATATATGAACCTGTGATGTAGCCATACCCTAAATAAAATAAATTTTTCTCAAACTTTGGAACACCCTGTGGAATGTTCTAGATTTTATAAAATACTGAAATTTTAACCAAACTATAGCCTCAGGTTTTGTTAACATTCTGTTTTTTGATTCATTTACATTCATTAACATATTAATTCATATGTTGGATAATAAAAAAGTTAAGCACTTTAACAACTACCCCGGTTTTTCGTTAATACAGGGTGTTTTTAAATAAGTACGGCAAGTTTTAAGGGGTAATTCTGAATGATAAAATAATGACAGTTTGCTTTATAAACGTATGCCCGCAAATGCTTCGTTTCCGAGATAGGGGGTGTTGAAATTGTTCTTACAAACTGACGATTTATTTATTTCTCTAAAACGGTTTGTGATATGCAAATGAAATTTGGTAGATTTTAAGAGGTAGTTATTGCGCATTTTTTGGCATACAATTGAGAATTTTATATTCACCATTGGCGTGCATACGGGTATAAATATTTTAGGTATATCCCGTATGCACGCCAATGGTGAATATAAAATTCTCAATTGTATGCCAAAAAATGCGCAATAACTAGCTCTTAAAATCTACCAAATTTCATTTGCATATCACAAACCGTTTTAGAGCAATAAATAAATCGTCAGTTTGTAAGAAAAATTTCAACACCCCCTATCTCAGAAACGAAGTATTTGCGGGCATAAGTTTATAAAGCAAACTGGCATTATTTTATCATGCAGAATTACCCCTTAAAGTTTGCCGTACTTATTGAAAAACACCCTGTATTGACGAAAAACAGGGGTAGTTGTTAAAGTGCCTAACTTTTTTATTATCCAACATAAGCGAATGAATAAAAAAACAGAATGTTAAGAAAATCTGTGGCTATAGTTGGGTTTTAATTTTAGTATTTTATAAAAGCTAGGGTTTCCACAGGGTGTTCCAAAGTTTGAGAAAAAAACACAGTTTGATTCGTACACCCTGTATACAATGACAATGTACCTTTCTAGCAACAATATTATTACAGCGATATTGATAAAGAATAAGGCTATAACATATTAAAAAAATTACTAAAATCGGACATCAGGTTTAGGAAATACAAGACATTAAAAATGACCCATTTTTTGGGGTGCCCGCTTTCTCTGCCGGTGAGTGTATATTAAACAAACAGTCAATGCAACGCAACAGGCTCAAACTAAATATTGTCCAACAAAAAAAAAGATGAAAAACTAAGTCAGCCTACGAAAACCCTTATAAAACTAAGGCGACAGATGAAAGGAGATAAACAGCATAAAAAAGAAGCGCTAAATAAAATAAACAAGTCGATCACAAAGGCGATAGGAAAAGCCATAAGAAACTACAACGTATAAATAGTAAAAAAGCTATAGATCAAAATAAAAACATGAAAATTCTGAGAAGAGGCGAGCAAAAGGGAAAAATAGAAATTAACAAACTAAGAAACAGGTAGAGAAAAAATACGAACAAAGAGGAAATATTAACAATAGTCAAAGAGTTTTATGCAGAGCTAATATATGTACATATGTAGATCACGAGCACCATGTATTGGGATACACTGCATCTCTTAGTAATCATCTTATTAAGAACAAGACAAATTCTTTTAATATTTAAATGTCCTTGGTAAAACAAATACGTTTGTTTATAATAAACATGATTGACCCATATTACCACATCAGTGTATCAGTTTTCGATACAAGGTCAGCTTGCAATAGCAAATATTATCCTTTATTTATAATCAAGTCGACACAGCATTTTTAATACAAACACTCTCACTTTTATATATACAAAAACATTAAACAGGGGAATCCAAATTCTTAGTTCTAATTTCATTGCGTAAAGATTAGTCATTGGTATTTGAGATCCCAATGGGTAAACATCACAGCGGATAAATATTATACCACCAGCTCTTTACCGTAGTTACTTCAACGTACAAATAAATGAATTTACAGTGAGTAGTGTTACTTCATCAACCCTTATGGTAGGGGGTAACCACCCCTCAATCATCTGAGATGGTTCAGATAAACAGGAACCACCATATGGCGATCTAAGAACAGGCGAGAACGTATGGAACTAGCAGTCTGGAAGGAGAAATGGAAAGAAACGTCAATGTTCTTGCACCTCGACCACCCTAGATAACAGTGGGGTGCCTACATAAAAAGGATGGAGACATCAGGCCGACGCGGAGCTGAATGGAACATGGTATGGAGATGGAACATCGTGGGAAAATGGACAATGGTATGGGACATGCAGCGAGGACTTTTGGTGATACGAACAAAGACGGTGTAAAAGTGGTAAGTCCATATTGTTTATTCTTATGGTATTTCCACGATATTAGTCCTGATTCGTATAATCATATAATAAAGTAATATAACTGTAATGTAAGATACACATAATCTAAGGTTTACCTATTTACCTATTCTATTTTTATTACCTCATTGGCATTATAGGGAATTTTTTTTCTTTTCAAGTATTATGGTTATCTATAGGACGTATTGATACATTTTTACATTTTTATACGATTTTTATATATTTACTAGCATATATTTTTATCATTTATTTTTAGCATTTATTATATATGATGATTTTTATTGCAATTTACTATATTTTTACTATTTTTGACATAATATTTTATATACATATTTACTATACCTCGTAAGACTATCGAATTTATGCTTTCGTGTCTCTGATTCTTTTGGAAGACAAAGTTATATGCTCATTTCAAGCTGTAAACTTAAGAACAGTAGTTCCAAGTTCAATACACCAGCCAATCGACAAGGAAATAGAGGAAGAACAAAGCGAAGAAGAAGTAGAAGAGAAAAAAAGTGACGAAGAGATAGAGGAACAAATTAACGAGGAAATAGAAGAAGAAAAAGGCGACATAAAACAAGATATAAAAATATTAAACATGGCTCTGACAATTAACGAATTTTTGAATATTGCAAACAAGGTATTGCCGAACGAGTTTGATGGAAGCGCAGGTAAATTACAACCATTTTTAGACGCATTAGAACTACTTGGAAAAATAGCAGAAGGACATGAAGACACAGCTGTAACGTTAATAAAGACAATTCATCAATAAGGCTAGAAACCTGATAACTACAGAGGATACGATCCCACTTATAGCCTCGGCACTGAAGAAATAATTAAGAGGCGACAATCTGAAAACGATAATAGACAAGTTAGCAAAGAAAAGGCAAGGAAACAAAGATGCAGCAGTGTACGCATCTGAAGTAGAGGAACTAGCGGAACAGTTGAAGGTAGCATACATAGCAGAAGGAGTGCCATTGGAATTAGCGAAAAAATACACAACGGAAACAGTTGTAGCAACAATGAAACGAAATGTTAATACGGATAGAGCTAAGTTAATACTTGAGGCAGGCAGGTAACTTCACAACACCGCAGGAAGTAGTATCTAAATTTTTATCGATTGATACGATAGAGGAGAACACCCAGGGAAGAGTGTTCAATTATAGGACGAATTATGAAAATAGGAGAGGACAGCAACAATACCGAAGAGGATACCATAACAAATACGATAGAGGAAGAAGAATTAACTTCGGACAACGGAACGAAGGAGAAGCAACAGAAAACCAACGGAACTATTCGAACAGAGGATATAGACAATTTAACAACCAAACGTACAGAGGGAACCAGAGAGGAGGACGTAACAGAAACGTAAGGCTACTGGAGTTAGAGGAGAGCCAAGAGGAACCGGAAAACCCGCAGTTGGGGTTTTGAATGAACGAAACAATGAAAGTACACAGTCAGAAGTGGAAAATAATATTTACAACTTCGACTTAAACCTAACGAATTTTGTACGAATGAAAACAGGAATCCTAGAAAACGCAAATACCTTTATCATAGACACAGGAGCTGATATTTCAATACTGAAATGTTAAAAAGATTTTATGAAGGAACATGTGAAACCAAACACAAAGGCGAAAATAAAAGGAGTAACTAAAGGAGAATTACAAACAATGGGAGAAGTTGAAACAACACTAGAAGTAAAAGGATCTCGATTTGAGCATATCTTTCAATTAGTTGAACCTAGCTTTCCCATTCCAACTGACGGAATCATTGGGAGAGACTTTATTTCAAACTTTCAATGCATACTAGACTACGCTAACCTTAAAATGCACATTAAAGAGGACAATGATTGTTACATTAGTACGAACATTTTGGATAATATAGATAATGACACGATAATAATACCGCCTAGATGTGAAATTTACAGAGTCGTAAACATTTTTCAAACGCTGAAGAATGACAGGATAGTGGAACAACAGGAAATACAACCAGAAATATTCATAGCGAGAGCAATTATTTCAAGTAATAATCCATGCATCAAAATTTTGAACACAACCTACGAAACAGTAAAAGTAGAGACAAACGCAATCAAAACATTAGACATTAAATTATTCAACATATATAGACTGATCAACGACAGCAAGGATAGGAAAAAGGAATTACGGGAATCATTGAAGTTAGACATTCCAGAATACATACGCGATAAATTAGTATCTTTATGCGAAGATTATTCAGATATATTCGCCCTAAGGCATGACATGCTAACATGTAACAACTTCTACGAACAGAAACTGAGAGTTAAAGACTAAACTCCGATATATATTAAAAACTATAGGACACCTCATGCACAAACAGAGGAATTAAACCGACAAGTACAAAAACTGAGAGACCAAGGAATAATAGAACCGTCCACATCAGAATACAACAGCCCAGTAGTGCTGGTACCGAAAAAAGCGATAGATGGAAATAAAGCATGGAGATTATGCATAGATTTTAGACAACTGAACAAGAAAATAGTCACAGACAAGTTTCCTTTACCAAGAATAGACTCGATATTAGATCAACTAGGAAGAGCAAAATGGTTTTCAGTTATAGACTTAATGTCATGTTTTCACAAAATACCATTAGAAAAATCATCTAGGAAATGCACATCGTTTAGCACAGAAAATGGAGCATTTCAATTTACCAGATTACCTTTTGGATTAAATGTAAGCCCAAATAGCTTTTCACGAATGATGTCAATAGCATTTTCAGGATTAACACCAGACAAAGCATTTCTTTACATGGACGATATAGTAGTAATAGGAATATCTGAAAAACATCACCTAGACAACCTGAAAAAGACATTCGAGACATGTCGAAAATTCAATTTGAAACTTAACCCAGGAAAATGTCAATTTTTTAGAAGAGAAGTAACATATTTAGGACATGATGTTTCTCAGGAAGGAGTATCACCAGACAAAGCGAAATATGCAACGATTGAACAATACCCAACACCTAAGACAGCGGAAGAAACAAAAAGATTCGTAGCATTTTGTAACTATTATAGACGTTTTATTCAAAATTTTGCTGAAATATGCAGACCACTCAACAAATTATCGAGAAAAGGAGTAGAATTTTTTTGGTAAGAAGACTGTGAAAAGGCATTCAATAAGCTTAAATCATCTCTGATGAAGCCACCGATCCTAAAATATCCAGATTTCAATAAAAAATTCATCCTAACAACAGACGCATCCAACGAGAGTTGTTCAGCAATTTTAAGTCAAGATTATAACGGAATAGACCTACCAATAGCATACGCATCAAGAAGTTTCAATAAAGGAGAATTTAATATAATCGTTAAGGAATTACTAGCGATTCATTGGGGAATTAATCATTTCAAATGTTATTTATATGGAGCACCAACATTTTTAGTCAAAACGGATCATAAACCACTAACACATTTATTTGCAATGAAAGAACCAACTTCGAAACTTACAAGGATCAGATTAGATTTAGAGGAATACGATTTCGAAATAGAGTATATAACAGGGAAAAATAACTACGCAGACAGTCTTTCAAGAATAACATTACATCAACTAAAGAACTTATACATAGAAAATACCCATATATTAGCTATAACACGAGCTCAAGCAAGAGAAAAGGAAAAAGAATCAAGGCAAACGAAGGCAGAAAGTGAACTCGCACTACAGCCAGAAGCCACCAAACAGACAGTAAGGAAGGTACTAAATAATTTAGAGGCGCATAGACTACCAATTTTGTCTTTTGGAGCAGAACTAATCTCACCAAGACTGAGCATTAGGGTCAAAAACAAAATAAAATGCAGCAAGAGCATAGCCACAGGATTCAATCATTTCGATTTAAACCAAATGTTGGCACAGCTTGATAAGCTGGCGGTAGAGAATGCAGTACGTAAAGTAAAAATATACGTAAACGATATTATTTTTAAGTTGTGCACAATAGATGAATTTATTAAACAAGAAAACAAAATATTGAAGAATGTAGAAATATACTTATGTGAAGTACCAGAAACAATAGGAGATGACAAAGAAAAACACAGATTAATAGAAGAATATCATAATCATCCGATATTTGGAGGACAAAAATAGACTAATAAAGAAGCTAAAAGCAAGATTCAGATGGAAAAATTTAGAAAAAGACGTAAGAAAATACGTTAAACAACGTGTCAAATCAACAAACTGAAAAGAACACATGTCAAAGAAGTCGTGATATCGGACACTTCTTCGAAACCAGAAGACACAGAATACATAGATACGATAGGTCAATTCACTAGAAGTAATAAAAGCAATGAAGACAAAAAAGAGCGGCAAGAAGAGAATAAGCCGAAAGCAACATCACCACACTTTAAAATAGGAGACCTACTCCAGGTAAAAAGGGAAGAGAAAGGTAAGTTTGATAGTCTTTATGTAGGTCCCTTCACAATAACAGAGGTAAATAACGTTAATTGTAAGATCAGAATGGAAAACAATAAAATCAATGAAATACATAAGAATAGATTATATGCTTACAATCCGAGAACACAGTGCGTGACAAGTGGAATATGAACAAGGTTGATAATGAACATTTTTTTTGTATTTAATTATTAGTTATAGGAAATAAAAACTTAACTTGTATTGAATCCACATTCTTAGTTCTAATTTCGTTGCGTAAAGACTAGTCATTGGTATTTGAGATCCCAACGGGTAAACATCACAGCGGATAAATATTATACCACCAGCTCTTTACCGTAGTTACTTCAACGTACAAATAAATGAATTTACAGTGAGTAGTGTTACTTCATCAACCCTTATGGTAGGGGGTAACCACCCCTGAATCATCTGAGATGGTTTAGATAAACTGGAACACCATAACCAGATAACAATACGCAACCTCCAATTACAGTAAAGACTGGGATATTAAACTCAGGATCAAAGTTAATGCTCGATATAACAAAATCAGAAAACAAAGAGGCCATGGAGAAAACGAAAAATAATCGAACCCCAGGCGAAGATGGAAAAGTATCAGAAGCAGTAAAAATTGGAAGAGATATATGTATTCATTAAAAAAAATTAAAATACTTTTCAATATCTGCATTCACAACGCCGATATTCCAACAGACTGGAACAACGCTACTATGATTTTATTACACAAAGCAGGAGACAAAGCCAATTTAGAGAATTACAGATATATAAGAAAGAAAACTAGAGACTTATCAACCAAGAGAACAGGTAGGAAACCAAAAAAGTTACGAAGCTAATGACCATCTAAAAGTATATAAACACTAAATAATAGAGAAAGTAGTGGAATACAATAATTATTATAAACTTCTATAATATAGTGCTACTATTTATCGATTTACATAAACACAGTAGGCTGTGGAATGGTGAGTTCGTTCTCAGTTTTCGAGCGTCAAATACACCTTGCAGGTCTCTAATCTGTGTCGGCTCTCAATACCTGTGCGGTATAGACGCGGTTATTTATGGTGTAAATGAGATAAACCATTAGGAAATTATATTTTTCGCAAAATATGTTTTTAAATACAAAACAGATAAAGATTTATACGCAAGATAAAATGTGAGACTTGCAAATTATTAGCACTTATTACAAAATTTGTGTATATAGCGTAAATATAGATGTTTTTTAAGAAATCGTATAGGATATTCTTATCACTACAATCTCTCATATATAATCAATGTGCAATTCTTTTCTTATTGGTGAAAGGTAGTATTTTGAAGAGGGGCAAAGTCATTACTCATTTAGTCTGAGCTTTAATCAACTATTTAGAGCTGCTGTAAGTGAACTAAGAATCGCCATCTTCACATTCAACCTTCGATAGAAGATGGAACCCTAACAAGAAAGCCATTACAAGGATCCAGACAAAAAATGAAGATATTGAACAAGTGGACAAAATGAAATACGTACTTAGGAGTCTGGATTACGGAAAATCTAAATCCGAAATCAGAAAATCGATCAAGAATAGAGCAATTAAGAGCGGCGGGTGTAATTTCCTCACCAAAATAATCTTATACCTGAGTTTGGAAGGGTATGTCATAATCCGACAGGTATTTTCCTCACCAAAACTGAAATGGTTGTTTCAGGTAGATTTTACTAAAAGGCATTCAAGGAAATTATTTATCTACTATAATAATTAATTAATTAATTTTATAGTATTTTATTTTTAGTCATAATTGGAATTTTGACAAAAATGGCATGTTTAATACTTTTAATAGAAAGTAATGCGGTATTTGAAAATTTTATTTTTTATAAGGTGAAAGTTTTAGAAAGTGAAGAAGTGTTCTGGAGGCAATAAAATAACTTTTAATGCGAAATTGAATACTATTGGGGCAAATTTTACAATAACTAGAAGTAGCCTACAACATAATCATGAACCAGATCTGCAGAAGATAGATCGAAAAATTGTTTCTAACTCTTGTAAACGTAAAGCCGAAGAGAATATACTGAAAAACCGCCAAAAATCATTCGCCAAGAGCTTGCAGCTAATTTGTCTGAAACAATTACTACGATGTCTGTTACATAAGAAAAAATATATATAATTATCGACGAAAATGATGCCTGGTCGACTTCCTTCCAATATTGATGAGGTTCAAGAATTTGTGAAGAGCTGTGCTCAAAAAACAACCAAGGAGGAAAATTTTCTCTTTATAAACTGTGTCAAAAGTAAGATAACTGTATTTAGTTGTGAATGTGAAACAAATATAAGATTTTTAGCAACATTGAATTTTATATAGAGAGGGGCAAAATTATGGAATATATTCATTTTCTCTAAAATGGACGATTTTGGACAAAAAACCCCGAACCAAGTCGATTTTTATTTTTAAATCACAATTTTTTGGCATTACTATATTTCATATTAGTGACGTCATCAATCAATCAATCAATCAATCAATCAATCAATAATTACGTTAATGTTTATATTACTGAATAGAGAATATAACACACTTTTAAATAAGCTACCACACGACCCCTATTCCCATTTAAAAAAATCATTGATTACGTGATCACGCACAGTTAGATGACGTTACTACTATGAAAATATAGGCCAAAAAATTGTAATTTAAAAATAAAAATTGACCTGTTTCGGGGTTTTTCTCCAAAATCGTCCGTTTTAGAGAAAATTAATTTATTCCATAATTTTTGAGAGAGTAAAAAACGTTATACCAGTTTAGATACACAGTAAATGTGCTCTTAGAATTTATCAATTTTTAAGTGGTTTTAAATTAGAAAAAATACCGAAGTTTTGCATCAAAATAATCCTTAAGGATTTATCTAATTGAAAATTATAAAGTTACAATAATAAATTTAATGGTTTAGTTGTAAAATTGCATTTAACACCAAAATGTAATTAGTTGTTGATAAAAAGAGACTTTTTTCCACTTAAAAAGTTAATGTGTTTTGGTGACCAGTGGTGGAGTGTTCTTTGAATTCAACAAAGGATCTAATTGTTAAAACTTAAAAATGGCTGGAATATGTTATAAGTGTCAGACTTCATGTAATTATAAAGAAGTCAAAAATGAGATGTTTGGATGCCCATGTGATTTATGCAAAAGAGTAATTTGTAAATCTTGCTCTGGCTTATCAGCTTCTGAAGTAAGAGTTGTAGTTATGTCTAATAGAATAATGCCTTTCTTTTGCCCTTCATGTAGGGATGCTTTAAACATACCTGCCCTTATAAAAAAAGTTAATGATCTGGAATTAGAACTCCAAAATTTCTCATCAAGCCTTAATTGCAAAATCACAACTTTAGAGCAAAGGATACTAAGAATGGAGATTTACGAAGCTGATAAAGTAACTCAAAGTTCCAAATTAACTGTTTCAAATTCTGATCATGTGAAATCAACTGATACTGGTAATCATTATGAATCGTTTATAAGTGAATATAGTGAACGTCGTAAACGTGAAAATAACCTTATGTTGTTCAATGTTCACGAATCTGCCGAAGATTTAAAAACAGTTGAAGAATTACTTTCAGGTTTTATTGAAGTATCCATAAAAAAGTTGTTTCGTGTTGGAAAGCAAGGAAATAGGCCTCGACCAATTAAAGCAATTCTGGACAGTTCTGCTAGTGTTATTCGTGTACTAAAAAACCGAAGTCAATTACCTTCAAATATTAAAGTTAGCTCCGATCTTACTATCAGTCAGCGAAATTATTTAAATGAACTTAGGAAGGAACTGGAAATAAAAAAAAGTGCTGGTGAAACAAATCTGACTATCAAGTATGTACATGGAATTCCTAAAATTTTATCTATTAAAGAAAAAAACTAATCTGTAGGGATAAATCTAATTTAAATCATTCAAAGCTATCTGTTTATTTTCATAATGTGGGAGGCATGCGTACGAAGTTAATAGATTTTAGTCTAAGTGTATTATGTTCGAGTTATGATGTTATTATACTTGTTGAAACATGGTTGACAAATAGCTATTCTGATTCAGAATTGGGCTTGGATTCTGATTATAATATCTTTCGAGCAGATCGTGATAATTTTGATCATTTTAAAGATAAGGGAAGAGGTGGCGGTGTCCTTATAGCCGTTAAGAAAAAGTTTAACAGTTTTGCTCTATCTATACCTCATACTAAAGTTGAACAAATTTTTGTACTAGTTAATATTGGAACAGAGAAAGTTATTTTTGGCTCTGTGTACATACCGCCACGGTCTGATCATGAAATATACGAAGATCATTGTAATGTCCTTGATTTTATATTAATGAACAATAACTACTCTGAGGTTTTTATTTCTGGTGACTTTAATCTTCCGAATGTTACGTGGACAAACGATAATTTAGGAGTTAGTTTATTGAACTATCCACCAAATTCACCAGCTTTACATATGGTCAATTGCTATAGTTTTTACAACCTTTTTCAAAATAATTTTGTGTCCAATAGTAGAAATGTAATTTTAGACTTAATCTTTTCTAATTGTAACGAGTTGAGTGTTGTAAATGCTGCTGATTTAATTTTTCCTAACTCCCTTAACCACAATGGTGTAACATTTGATGTTAATATAATAAATAACAGTGATCCTTTAAAGTACGCAGAGTCATATTATGATTTTAAAAACGGTGATTATATTGGTATGAACTTTTTCTTGTCGGAAATAAATTGGGATTCACTAAAGGCTTTGAATATTGAAGACGCTGTGTCTAAATTTTACGATATTGTCAATCATGCAATAAATTCTTATGTTCCTAAAAAAGTATGTAAGACAAGTACATTTCCAATTTGGTTTAGCCCGGAGTTAAAACGACTAATAATAGAAAAGAAAAAATATCATAAAAAGTATAAGATGTTCAACAATTATGATGATTTTATTATTTTTCATAACTTACGATCTGAATGTAGTACACTGAGTAAAGATTGTTATAATTTATATGTTAGAGATTCTGAATTTAGAATTAATAATGGCCCAGGCACTTTTTGGAAATATATAAACAGTCGCAAAAAAAATTATGATGTACCTTGCCATTTATATTTAGGAGATGATCAAAGTAGTTCTGGGGAGGAAGCTGTGAATTTATTTGCCAAATTTTTTTCTACAGTGTTCACTGACCATAATACTACCCCCCCACAATATCAATTTGAAAATGCTGGTAACATGAGTTCATGCTCTTTTAACATAAATACTATTTTTGAGAGTATTCACAATTTGGCTCCTAAACTAAATTTTGGCCCTGATGGCATTCCTAACTATCTATTAAAACAATGTGTTTGTACTATATCTAAGCCATTGTGTATACTCTTTAATAAATCTTTGCAAGAAGGGGTTTTCCCTGATTGCTGGAAACGAAGTTACGTAAAACCTATATTTAAATCTGGTTCAAAGTCAAATGTGGAAAACTACAGAGCAGTTTGTACTATATCAGCAATTCCAAAATTATTAGATTATTTAGTTACTAAGCAGCTTACTTGTGAATTCGGCAGTATTCTGGTGAATGAACAACACGGTTTTGTACAGGGTAAATCTACAGTAACTAATTTACTTCTTTATCAGAATGACATTGTTATTGCTTTGGAGAATAAATTACAAGTAGATTCCATCTATACTGATTTTTCTAAAGCATTCGATAAGGTCAATCATAATATCTAACTTGCAAAACTTACAGCATACGGTGTTTCTGGAAGTCTCTTTGATTGGATGCAAAGTTACCTGACTAATCGAAGTTTAAGTGTAAAAATAGGATGTTTTCTTTCTAATGCTTTTACAGCTACATCTGGAGTACCGCAAGGTTCCCACTGTGGCCCCCTTCTATTTAATCTGTTCTTGAATGATGTTCACTCTATTTTTAAGGAAGTTAACTTTTTAATATTTGCTGATGATGTTAAAATATATAAGACTGTCAATAATGAGGATAACATTTTTCAGCTTCAGTCACAAGTAAATGATTTTTATGAGTGGTGTGGTAGAAATGATATGGAACTTAATATTAATAAATGCTTTTTAATAACTTTTGCTAGATCCCATTCGCCTATTCACCATCAATATTTTATTAATAATACTCCTGTCACACGTGTGAACGAAATTCGGGATTTGGGTATAATATTTGATTGTAAATTAACATTTTACTCTCACATTGACCATACTGTTTCGAAAGCATTTAAGATGTTGGGTTTTGTATTGCGTTCATCAAAAGATTTGTCAATTCACACAATAAAAATCTTCTTTTGCAGTATCGTGAGATCAATTATTGAATATGGTTCTATTATCTGGTCACCTAGTTATGCATATCAAATCCTAAATATTGAAAAGGTTCAAAACAAATTTTTACGTTTCGCAGCTTTTAAGATGGGTTTAACAGTTAGAAATTATACTTATGATAATATATTAAAGAGATTAAATTTACAAACTCTTGAACGCAGAAGAGTCATGTTGGATATTTGTTGTCTTCGCAAAATTATCTCTGGTGTTATTAACTCCGAAGAATTGATAAGTCTTGTATACTTTAATATACCTGCTAAATTGACACGAAATCCACAAATATTCAGGGAACAACGACATGCTACAAATTATGGTCAATATGCACCAATTAGTAGATTGGCCCTGTATGGAAACAAGTTTAGTCAAGTAATAGATCTGTTTGGTTCTTCAGTTTCCTCTATTAAACAAGAACTCGGGCGTCTTGAATTTTGAATTTAAAAAATTAAATAGATTTAACTGTTATAGTTAATTCAGTTGTTTTCATCATTTACAAAGAATTTATATTCTATTTTATTTTTTATGTTTGTGTTTTATAGTTGTAGTTTTACATGTATCTAAATTTTATATTTTCATTATTATGACAAAAGCTCTGCTTTATTGTATTTTGTATGTATTGGGTTTATCCCGTTAATAAATAAATAAATAAAAATAAATAAATAAATAAATTTTGCCCCTCTCGTATATTATAATATGTATGGCACAATTACCGTACCACATGTTATTTGCAATTATTCACTATTCATGGGCCAATTAATGGGCATTATATTTCTTTATTATACTGTTTACTGTCAAACAAAAAAAAACAGAAACTTAAAACAATCTTTTCTATTTGTTAAAATCACAAATTTTTAAAGCTCTCGAAATTGAGTTTAATCCTAGTAAAGTTTTTGTAGATTTTGAAAAGGCTATAATATTTATACATAATGCAATCATTCAAATGTGTCCAAACACTGAAATACATGATTGAAGATTTCACCTAAGTACACCAAACTTGGAATAGAAAATTCAGTCTCTTGATTTAACATCAGAATATACAGTTGAGTCCGCGAGTCTTTACACGTGCGTCATCATTTAAAGCATACGAAATAAGTCAGAAATTTACTAAACGCAATAGCAAGTGACAGAAAGTGGGTATTATATCGATCACGGGTTGTAGTATAGAATTTGACGTTATCAAATGAATAGAATGTCAAATTTAAGTTTTGCTTTAGGTGCATAATTTCAGCTACATTCGAGGTAGCTTAATAAATTATTTTATTATCATTGATTAATAAATGAGTAAACAATTTGAACCCTAACAAGAAAGCCATTACAAGGATCCAGACAAAAAATGAAGATATTGAACAAGTGGACAAAATGAAATACGTACTTAGGAGTCTGGATTACGGAAAATCTAAATCCGAAATCAGAAAATCGATCAAGAATAGAGCAATTAAGAGCGGCGGGTGTAATTTCCTCACCAAAATAATCTTATACCTAGTTTGGAAGGGTATGTCATAATCCGACAGGTATTTTCCTCACCAAAACTGAAATGGTTGTTTCAGGTAGATTTTACTAAAAGGCATTCAAGGAAATTATTTATCTACTATAATAATTAATTAATTAATTTGATAGTATTTTATTTTTAGTCATAATTGGAATTTTGACAAAAATGGCATGTTTAATACTTTTAATAGAAAGTAATCGCGGTATTTGAAAATTTTATTTTTTATAAGGTGAAAGTTTTAGAAAGTGAAGAAGTGTTCTGGAGGCAATAAAATAACTTTTAGTGCGAAATTGAATACTATTGGGGCAAATTTTACAATAACTAGAAGTAGCCTACAACATAATCATGAACCAGATCTGCAGAAGATAGATCGAAAAATTGTTTCTAACTCTTGTAAACGTAAAGCCGAAGAGAATATACTGAAAAACCGCCAAAAATCATTCGCCAAGAGCTTGCAGCTAATTTGTCTGAAACAATTACTACGATGTCTGTTACATAAGAAAAAATATATATAATTATCGACGAAAATGATGCCTGGTCGACTTCCTTCCAATATTGATGAGGTTCAAGAATTTGTGAAGAGCTGTGCTCAAAAAACAACCAAGGAGGAAAATTTTCTCTTTATAAACTGTGTCAAAAGTAAGATAACTGTATTTAGTTGTGAATGTGAAACAAATATAAGATTTTTAGCAACATTGAATTTTATACAGAGAGGGGCAAAATTATGGAATATATTCATTTTCTCTAAAATGGACGATTTTGGACAAAAAAACCCGAACCAAGTCGATTTTATTTTTAAATCACAATTTTTTGGCATATCTATATTTCATATTAGTGACGTCATCAATCAATCAATCAATCAATCAATCAATCAATAATTACGTTAATGTTTATATTACTGAATAGAGAATATAACACACTTTTAAATAAGCTACCACACGACCCCTATTCCCATTTAAAAAAAAGCATTGATTACGTGATCACGCACAGTTAGATGACGTTACTACTATGAAAATATAGGCCAAAAAATTGTAATTTAAAAATAAAAATTGACCTGTTTCGGGGTTTTTCTCCAAAATCGTCCGTTTTAGAGAAAATTAATTTATTCCATAATTTTGCCCCTCTCGTATATTATAATATGTATGGCACAATTACCGTACCACATATTATTTGCAATTATTCACTATTCATGGGCCAATTAATGGGCATTATATTTCTTTATTATACTGTTTACTGTCAAACAAAAAAAAACAGAAACTTAAAACAATCTTTTCTATTTGTTAAAATCACAAATTTTTAAAGCTCTCGAAATTGAGTTTAATCCTAGTAAAGTTTTTGTAGATTTTGAAAAGGCTATAATATTTATACATAATGCAATCATTCAAATGTGTCCAAACACTGAAATACATGATTGAAGATTTCACCTAAGTACACCAAACTTGGTATAGAAAATTCAGTCTCTTGATTTAACATCAGAATATACAGTTGAGTCCGCGAGTCTTTACACGTGCGTCATCATTTAAAGCATACGAAATAAGTCAGAAATTTACTAACCGCAATAGCAAGTGACAGAAAGTGGGTATTATATCGATCACGGGTTGTAGTATAGAATTTGACGTTATCAAATGAATAGAATGTCAAATTTAAGTTTTGCTTTAGGTGCATAATTTCAGCTACATTCGAGGTAGCTTAATAAATTATTTTATTATCATTGATTAATAAATGAATAAACAATTTGTAAAAAAATTCAATGACATATTTTCTTTTTGTTATTTTATTCACTTTGACGGAACATTTAACACAAGCATATCTTGTACGTTGTCAAAATTTGTCGTAGAATAACATAAACTTATTTATCATAAAATTTCTAATTCCAATATAAAATTAGTTGTGAAAACAACTGATGATATATTATAAAAAACTTCAAAATGCAAAAATTCGACAAAATAACAGCAAAAAGTTCAACAAACTGACGGCCACAAAAGTATACAAACCAAAACGTCAGAAATTGTACTTAAAATAATATGTGAAAACATTCCCATTCGTCTTTCTTTGTATCTGTCTCTTTTCAATGCACTGAGTCTAAATCGTTCATAAAAATAACATGTGTTTTTACTTAATAGCATGCGGCAGCTGGTTTGTCATTAGATTCATGCGTGGAAGAGAATGATGCTAGATAAAAAGTATGTTGTATCTCGCCAGGTAATAATGACGCACGGCTAAAGACTCGCGAATTCAACTGTACAAATGATTCTGAAGTAGGCTCAAACATACTTTTGGCCTTACATTATATAAAACCGGAAAACGTATCAGATTGTTTTGTGTTTGATTTAATGTCATGCAAACTATAAAATGAATTTTTTTTATTACTGCAGTCTGCAAGTAAGCTGAGAAAAATGTAGAAAATTTACGTACGACTGGTCTGTTATTTGACAAATAATGACATTATTTCGAAGTCTATTAAGTACGATATAACGCCAAAGGGGGTGTTATAGAAAAATAACGCCCTAGGGCCTATTAAATTTAAATAACGAGTTAAATACTGTCAAGATGACAAATAAAACTCTAAGTAAAACTATGGTTACCACAATTACGTTACGACTATTTCTGGTAATTGTACTTATTCGAAAACTAATTTATTCAAAATTTATTCAAATTTTTTGCATATAAAGAATAATTTATTCGGACATTAAACGTTGAAGGCATCACGGGTATTATAATAATAAAATAATAGCGCTTTGGGTCAACGTATATACCTCGGGCCGAAGGCCCTCGGTCTATTCGCGGTGTGCAAGTACCTACTCGGAAGGGATACGCTAAACGATCGTGCGCGAATAGCGGAGAAATCTTGAAACTTTCTAAAATAATTCATTGTCAATTGAAATTGTCAAATTGACGTACATTTCATACCTATTGTCATTTAAGAAGAAAAATTATATATTGCTTCACAATATTGATATGATATGCAATTATTATATAAAGGTAAATTTAATTAATTGTATTTTGCTTGCAGTACAGCATTTTAATAAGTAATTTTACTTCTTCTTCTTATGGTGCCTATCCGTTACGGATGTTGGACACTAACATGGCTATTCTGACTTTGTTGACTGCTGCCCTGAAAAGTCCGGTAGTGGTTAAGTTAAACCATTTTCGCAGGTTATGCAGCCAGGATATTCTTCTTCGTCCTGGACCTCTTTTCCCATGCACTTTACCTTGAAGTATGGTCCGAAGTAGGTCATATCGTTGTTCATTGCGCATTATATGGCCCAGGTATTCCAATTTGCGACGTTTTATGATTACGACTAGTTCGCGCTCTTTACCCATTCTATGTAGAACTTCTTCGTTGGTAACTCTGTCTATCCAGGAAATCCTCAACATGCGTCTATAGTACCACATCTCAAATGCTTCGAGTCTCTTCAGTGATGCTTCAGTTAAGGTCCATGACTCCACGCTATATAAAAGAACGGAGAATACGTAGCATTTTAGTAAGCGAACCTTTATTTCCAATTTTATATCGTGGCTGTTAAAGATTTTTTTCATTTTGACGAAAGCTGATCTTGCCTTCTCGATCCTTATCTTAATTTCCGTCGATTGGTCCCACTGTTCATTTAAGTTTGCACCCAAATAACAAAAGTTGGTGATTTGTGTTATAGGTTGTTGGTTAACTAGTAATTGACCAGGTGGTATCCTAATTTTGCTTATAACCATGTATTTGGTTTTTTTTATGTTAAAATCAAGCCCAAACCTGCTACTTACTTCTGCCACCCTGGAGACAAGTGTCTGCAGACCTTCAAGACTGTTAAACTAGACTAAATTTTACTTACTACATACAATTGTTTACGTTTTAATAACATAACCTAAATCTTATTTTTCTTCTTATTATTTTTTTTTGGACTATGGCCTTGACAATTATCCAGTAACCAGGACCATATGATTGGCCAATATAATTAAACGTGCGAATAAAATTGCAGAGCGAAGAAACCAGGTGTCGCTTTTCCGAACTTGCACGGTCCCAATACACTATTGACCTCAAGCGTTATTATCCTTATAATACCCTTGGTACCTTAATAACTATAATAAGTTATCAGTCTAATCAAATGACTATAATGGATTTTGTAAAGTGTGTTTCTTATTATAGTAAATAATAAATAATAAGTTATACGTTTTGCACATTATCTATATTATAAACTATTATTACAACGTAAGGAAATGATTGTCTTTTATTCGGATTTCGGATGCTTTCATAATAATCATTCTTAAATTACATCTATATTTTTTATTTTATTACCTGAGTGAGTTGGTGAAGAAAATACATACCGGATTAATACGAACTCTTAAACTTGGTGAGGAAAATACCTGTCGGATTATATGGTTCTACTGGTTGGTGAGGAATTTACCTCCGCCCATTAAGAGCAGCCTTTTTGAAGATGAGGAAATTTCTGAGTAACCAAAGACTCAATCTGCAAATCCGATACCGGATGATAAAATGTTATATCCACATTTTAAGATGTGGCTCTTTATAGGAATTTTAAAAATAACGTGAACCGATCATATTACGAACGAAATAATGTCGCACAAAATGGGAAGAGTCAGAGAACTTTTGACCGCCATTAAGGCGAAAGACAACATATTTGGAAGCACATACTTAGATAATGATAAGCAGAGCCTATTTTATTTCAAATCAGGCCCGATGCGCTACACAATTTTCGGGCCCCTAAATATAATTTAATAATAATAACTTTTTTAAATAAATTTAATTAATTAATAGAAATATAGTTCCTGCACCAGAAATTTTAATTTTTATTAACGATAAATAAAATGAGTATGTTTTGCGAGGTTATGTTTGCGAGTTGTTTGTTTATTTTTTCTTGAACAGTTTTTCAAAAAAAAAACATTAAATTAGAGGTTTTTAAATACCTGAGTTGATGTCTAGTAGTTGATCCAGCGATAAATTTTGTTGTTGTTACATTGGATTCTTAGTTTTTAAGCAGTTTAAGTGGAAAAAATCATAAAGCAGAAAAGTGAGGTTAACCATGCCTGCAGATTGTAAACAATGCAACTTGGAAATAAAATCCCAAGACAAGCATATATATTGTGATTGCTGTAGGACGACTTTTCATCTGACAGAGGAATGTTCTGGAATGTCAGCATCTGAAATGAGGGCTGTAGCGCTTCAAAAAAGAACTTTAATGTTTCTATGCTTGGAGTGCCGAGATGCCTTCAAATCGGCTCCAATGGTAGTAAGAAAAATGAGTGAGTTACAAGATGAAGTTAACAGTCTTAAAAGGGAACTGCAGGAACTCAAATCTTCTCCAGTATCATCGAACATCGAGTTGATTTTAAGTGAAGCCCATGATCGCTCCATTAGGGCAAACAACCTTATGGTATATGATGCTCCCGAGTCTTCTGCTATTGATTTTCAGGATAAGATTAGACATGATACTCAGATTGTGCATCAGATTTTTGAGAAAGTAGGGCATCAAACCAAGGTACCAGATATTGTTAAGGTACTCAGAGTAGGTCAGAAAGGAAGAAACAACAAACCTAGACCAATCAAGATAATTTGCAATAATTCTGAAACTGTCAAGCACATTTTTCATTCCAAAAGACGTCTAGAATCATTTAAAATATCATATGACTCAACAAAGCTACAACAAAATGCTTTTAAGTCAGCTAAGGAGGAATTGCAACGCAGAATAAGCAATGGTGAACCTGATCTTCAGATTAAATATATAAATGGGATACCAAAGGTTATAGCTAAAACAATTAATCATAGAAATCAGGAAAACTAATCAATACCCCATTGATAGCTTACTACCAAAATGTGGGAGGACTTCGTACTAAGTTAGATGCTCTAAAAATGGCTGTGAATAGTTCCTCCTATGATATTTTAGTATTAGTTGAGAGCAACCTGTGCTGTGACTATTTGGATAGTGAATTGGAATGTCAAAATTACAATATATACCGTAATGATAAATCAAGTTTAACTAGTCAAAAATCACGAGGTGGTGGCATTCTTGTTTATGTACGTAAAACTATATCTTCTGCTAGAATCCATATAGAACAGGTAACTGTGGAGCAATTATTTATTTCTTGTAATTTTAAAAGTATAAAATTCATAATTGGAGGTCTGTATATTCCACCTCAGATGCCTGAAATATATTACAATAAACATTGTGAAGCAGTTGAAAATATGTTGCAAAGGTTTCCGTTGAATAAAAATATTTATTTGGTGACTATAACTTACCAGATGCTAGGTGGTTTAATGACGATTATGGAGTTCGAGTAGAGTGTCCTGGTACATCGAATGCAGTAGGACTTGCTCAACAATTTGGTTTTTTGCAACTGTATCAATTAAATGAAATACCCAATAGTAGGAATATAATATATTTGGATCTGTTGTTTACAAATGACCAAAATGTACAACTTAGTAAATCTAAGGATTTTATTTTTGCTGATAGTTTGCACCATTTTAGTTACGAATGTACTTTAAACCTATTTTCTAACAATCAAGACTCTAGTACCTTATATCTACATGATTTTTACTATGATTTTAAGAATGCAAACTATTTTGGTCTTAATAATTTTTTAGCAAGTGTACAGTGGGAGCAATGTTTCTCAAATAATATTAATGATTCAGTTAACAATTTTTATGAAATCTTGTCTATGGGAATTGCTCTTTTTGTACCTTTGAAAAAAATATATATCTAGCAGTTTTCCTAAATGGTTTTCACCAGAATTGCGATACATAACATCTCAAAAGAGAAAAATGCATAAAACTTACAGTAAATCACAATTACATTCAGATTACCTAAGATTTTGTCAACTACGTACAGAATGCAAACGAGTCAGAGAAGTATGTTGGTCTCAGTATATATCTCATGTAAATAATGAGTTCAAAACTAATCCTAGGTACTTTTGGAAGTATGTGCGTGACCTAAAGTCTAATCACTCACTACCACACTCAATGCAGTATAATGAAGAGTTGGCAGAAAATGGCCAAGACATTGTGAACCTTTTTAAGGAATACTTTCAGACAGTCTACACTCCTGGAGACCAAAATAGTACTGTGGATAATTTAGTTTTACCTGTAAATTGTTCACAAAATAGTGACTTTGTAGACATTTCTATACAAGAAATTTATAATAAAATTTTGCGTTTACCTAGTAAGACTACATTAGGTTCTGATGGAATACCCAATATTCTACTTAAAAGGTGTATCTGTACTCTTACAAAACCATTGCATGTTTTATATAATTTGTCCCTAACAACATCTGTTTTTCCTGATTACTGGAAAAATAGTTATATTATGCCTATTTACAAGAACGGAGATAAAAGCAATGTTAAGAACTATAGAAGTGTTTGCATACAGTCATCTATTCCCAAACTTTTTGACAGCTTGGTTTGTGGTCAGTTAAGTTGGTTATGTCGAAATTTAATAAATAAGAATCAGCATGGGTTTTTTTCGGGTCGATCTACTATTACCAATTTAGTTTTATATCAGAATAGATTAATAAATGCTATGGAAGACTTTAAACAAATTGATACAGTGTATACAGACTTTTCTAAAGCTTTTGATCGAGTTGACCATAGCATTTTCCTTAAGAGGCTCATCGATATTGGTTTTGGCATAACCACAGTCACCTGGGTCAAGAGTTTTCTATCTGGCCACCAGCAGAAGGTTAAGGTTGGATCGTTTCTGTCAAACTCTATTGCAGTTACATCGGGCGTTCCTCAGGGCGGGCACTGCTCACCGATTTTCTTTGATATGTTTGTGAATTCTATTTTCGACTGCTTTGAAAACAGTGATGGTTTAGCTTTTGCTGACGATTTTAAAATATCAAAGATAATTTCTAGTCCTTTAGACCAACACCTTCTGCAGGAAGACCTGGATAGATTGACACATTGGTGTACAGTAAACAAACTCAACCTAAATGTCTCAAAATGCTGTTACATTAGTTTTTTCAAAGGTAATAAGAAGATCAATACTTCATATAAAATAAATAATGAAGATCTGAAATATGTTTCAAAAGTTAAAGATTTAGGAGTGATTTTTGACGAAAGTTTGAGTTTTGTTGAACACATTCATTACGTAACAGTTCAGTCTTCAAAAATGTTAGGATTTATTTTGAGACACTGTAGTAATTTTTCAGTTGACACTGTAAGAGGAGTTAATTGTTCTTTGGTGCGATCTAAACTTGAATATGGCTCTATAGTATGGTCTCCATACCATTCAGTTCATAATATGACTGTTGAAAAAATTCAACACAAATTTTTGAGGTTCTGTGCATTTAAATTAGGTGAAACTATTGTAGATCACGATTATTCATTAATAGAAAACAGTTTAAAACTTAATACACTGGAAAATAGACGTAATCAAGTAGGATTAGTATTTTTGTATAATTTAATAAATGGAAATTTAGATTGCTGTGATCTATTGCAGTGTATTAATGTTGATATACAAACTAGAAATCGAAGAGGTGATTTTATAACATTTTATATTCCTTTTCATCGCACAAGTTATGGCCAAAATTCACCTATAGATCGTTACTGTAAACTTATAAATGACAAACACATTGAAATTTTTGATATATCTCTGAATATGTTTAAAAATAATTTAAATAGAGTATTTATTTAATTTTTTTGTTAGTTCTAAGGTTACAAGTACCTACCTATTCTTATTCTAATATTTGTTATCCAATTATAATGTTGTTAAAGTATTATTAGTACATATTTAGCTCGTAAACTTATTATTGTTAATTGTATAACTTTTAATGGGGTAATCCCGTCAATAAAAAAAATAAATAAAAATAATTAAAAAAAAAATTATATTTAAGGGTCTAGGCGCAAAATGTCGCCTATCAAAATGTTCAGTGTGTTTTAAATGTATTCATTTTTCTCGAATCCTGAGAAAACTTATAAGTATTTTTGAAAAATTTAAACGCAGAATGAAATATTACGGAGGGTAGAAACTCCCTGAAAACTTCTATGTTTGCTTTAATAAGTTACTGGGGTTAAAAAAGAGAAAATTTAGTGTGATTTTTAATTTTAAATACTTCATTCAAAAAACTTTTTGTGTATTCTAAGAGACTTCTACTCTCGGTCATAATGTAGTCTTTCATTCTGCGATTAAATTTTTCAAAAATACTTATTATTTTCTCATAATTCGAAAAAAATGAATACATTTAAAACACATTGAGCATTTTGACAGGCGACATTTTCCGCATATCATTGTTTAATTATAACTCTTAATGTTATCATTTTTATCATTTCGTGTTCGTAAAATGAAAGAATTTTGAAAATTTATTTTGTTATTGTGATAAAAATGTTTTTTGGCTATCTTTCCGGGCCCCATTAAAATACGGGCCCGAGGCAGGTGCCTCACGGGCCTAGTGGTCAAATGGGCGCTGATGATAAGAGTTGTTGCAGCTGATTATAAAGGGTAAAATCGAAAGGAAAAGAGATCCTGGTAGACGACAAATATACTGACTGAAAAAAGTTCGCGACTGGACCGTGTTAAACACACCGACGCTTTTAAGAACACCAGAAGATAGAGACGAATTTGCAATGTTTATAGCCAACCTTTATTAGTGGAGTCGGCACTAGAAGAAGAAGAAGAAGAAGAAGTCTTTTGAAATACAGTTGCATTCATTAATGTTCTTATAGAGTCCAACCTTCTTCTTCTTTAGGTGCCGTGTCCGTATTCAGGCGTCATCACGTTTATAATTTCATGGGAGCTTTCCCCATCGCTTACTGCGCGAAATAATGCTTCTACTGTGGACTGTGGAACCATACCACTGTCCTTGATCTCTATTCCTAATTCCCATCCACTTTGTCTCTGAAATGTTGATTTTAAGCTGTCTCCGATAACTTGCTTCACAACTGGAAGTATTTAATAAGTAAGAAAATCTACGGTTTCGTTTTGATTAAAATCTGTCTTCCTCCATCCCCCGATAGTACTATTTCTAGGTCTACCTGTTGTCAAGGAGGCTCTGAGGAAGACAGATTTTTACCATCACGGCCGTAGACTCTCGATATAAATTAAAACAATTTATATCGCAGTATGGTTAGAACGCCCTCTAACGGGGAATAAGCCAAATGAATTTCGACTCGATTCAAGTTCTCTGCTTAACCCAGGTATAACCATACCAACAGGCACCGCTAGGAAATACAGACAACAGGCAACAGACTCGTTTCATACGGGTTCTCTGAACCGAAAAGTGGAATGTATTTCGTTTATTTAATAAGTATCAGATTCTTCTTCTAGTAATAATTTTAGTGAGTATGGATTTATGTCTAGTACCTAGTTCATTAATTTTTTGCCTATGCTGGCACTTCTTTATTTTTATGCGACTATCGTAAGGATACATTTTTGACAGTATTCTTAAGAAGTCCGTAACATCTTCTTTATACATTTCCACCAAGCCATTAAGGTATTTATGTTCATATGCGTTTTCGAAAAAATCGATCTAATCTGTTGAAACTTTAATTTTAGTGTTTCTTCTTCAAATGGAGTTTTAATTGACTCTAATAATTCATTGATCCAATACTTCCTCAACCGGGGTGTAATGGACAAAGAGCAACGTCGGAAAAAAATGTATTTTAAGACAACTGGTTCTTTAATATGTATATTATTCCCTATGCTTCCTCGAACACCGTACCGGCCATCTGGCTACTGATACAGGTTGCGTTCATTACTGCGCAGCACACTTGTACAGGTAAATATATCGAATTTAAAATTATTTTAAGATGAAAATTTTTTTGTCATTACTTCTTAAACATTATTAGAAATATTAATTATAATTGCCAGACATTTCTGTGGTTTAAAAAGTAATGACAAAACAATTTTTCGTCTTAAAATAATTTTAAATTCAAATACAGGGTGATAAATTATGTGGTAAAGGTCAGTAGATCCGCTATAGTAGTAGATAGCGATAAAAGTTAATAATAAAGATTGTAACCAACTTTGAGCTTCACATTAGGGATGGGAAAAACCTACCGGTTTAAACCTAAAACCGGTTTTTTACTTCGCAATAACCGGTTTTACCGGTTGTTTTTTTATCCCGGTTATAATCGGTTTTTTCTTTTTAAAGTAAAAACTGGTTATTAGGTTTTTACGGTGATTAGGATTAGGTTAGGTATTATTTTGGATCCCAATCATAATTATTATTCTCAAGTAATTATTCCAAACAAAACCATAACTCAAATTTTATTTTATTTTATAAAATACAGAAGCAAACTGAAAGTGCAATCTCACATCAGCCAGAAACAATTATTAAGTTTTATTATAATATTTCCTTGAAAAGGTATTTGTAATCATAATATTTACATAAGAAGTGATCTGGTTGAATTAGACGCAAACATCATCTATTTTTCACACTTAACTCTTGACATTGAAAGTGGGTGAATGACTTTTTCTGATTACCAAAAATAATGCTCTGACTGTGAATATCGAATTACTGATTACGAATACGAATCTCCAAGAATTTCGCTACGTTTTCAAAACGATACACTCATACTTACAGGAAGTATTAAATGAGTTAAAATGTACCTATTCTACAAATATACAAACGTGTTAAAAGTAATACATGTTCTTTCGATAGTATTACTAATTTTGATCATATTGATATCGAGTCGAATGGAGTATCGCAAACTAAAGTGTATTGTAAATGTAACTTTGTAACCTATTGGATTAAAAAAACCGAAAACCGGTTTTTCCAAAAACCGGTTTTTTGGCCGGTTATAACCGCCAGGTTAAACCGTAAGCAAAAAAACCGGTATAACCGAAAACCGGTGTTTTGTCAAAAACCGCCATCCCTACTTCACATTACAAAATTAGTTAGAATTTTGCAGGGTGTTCGATAACATAGTGGCAGACCAAACTTTTTTTTCTTTAAATGGAACACCCTATAGTTTACTTTATATTCGAAATCCTCCTAACTTCCCCATCACAAAAATAGAAAGATTTGTTATGTTATATAGGGCTTTTACAAAGTTATAACCGATTTTTCTATGAAAATCGTAATAAGTTCAGCTCCCTGTATAAATAAAAATAAGCACAACAGCAATGGTTTATTGGTTCCATATTTTTTTGTTGATTGTGAAATTTTTAGGAATTGTTGATATTGCTAATTTTCTTTACATCGAATACAGGGTGAGTCAAAACGCAAGTACATTCTTTTCTCAGAAATTTTAAATGAAACACCTTGTATTTTATATCACTATCGAAAAGTACCATTACCGTACAATTTACTTACCGTACCGTACCATTACCGTATAAATTTTGTATAATATTCCCTATCTAATTTTGTTAGTTTTCGAGATATTTTCAGAGCAAGTTATTAATTAGGGTGTTTTATTTAAAATTACTGAGAAAATAATGTACTTGCTTTTTGACTCACCCTGTATTCGATATAAAGAAAATTAGCAATATCAACCATTTTTATAAATTTTTACAATCAACAAAAAAATACGGCATCAATAAACCATTGCTGTTGTGCTTATTTTTATTTATACAGGGAGCTGAACTTATTAAGATTTTCGTAGAACATTGGTTATAACTTTGTAAATACCCTGTATAACATAACAAACCTTTATATTTTTGTGATAGGGAAGTTAAGAAAATTTCGAATATAAAATAAAATATAGGGTGTTCAATTAAAAAAACATGTTTGGTCTGCCACTATGTTATCGAACACCCTGTAACATTCTAACTAATTTTGTAATGTGAAGCTCAAAGTTGGCTACAATTTTTGTTATTAACTTTTATTGATAGCTCTTACTATAGCGGATCTACTAAGCTTTATCACACTAATCAATCACCCTGATTTTGTATTTACCTGTACAGGTGTGCTGCGCAGTAATGAACGCAACCTGTATCAGCAGCCAGATGGCCGGTACGGTGTTCGAGGAAGCATAGGGAAAAATATATTAAAAAATCAGCTGTCTTAAAATACTTTCTCGAAAACGTTGAACCATAACTGTATCTGAAAAGTTTGGTTTGGCACTTACAATATCAGTTTCTATTGATGCTTGGGGTGTTTTCTCTTTTATTTGTTGTTTTTTTACTCTGTTATTTCATGAGATGTTAAATTTTTTGTCTTTTTATAGATACGTATGATTTTCTGTTGGTATTATTAGATTGTGATTCTAGTAGGCTTCGTAATGTGAATATGTGAAGAAAATATTTTATAGTAATTAGGGGTTTCTGTTGTGGCGAATTTTTGAGTTATTTTATTATTTTCTGTTTCAGATATGTTAACAATGGTACGTATATATTATAACGTTTTCTTTTCAATATACAGAAGTGATCGAACAGGAATGAAAATAAATGGTAAGATTATTTATTTTTCTGATGAGACAGTCAACTTCTACATCAGTGTTCTTGGAAAAATCTTGAAAACTTGGCTGACTTTGATAACTTACGGAATAAGCTTAAGATTTTGTTTTAAGAACATGTTTTGGGTTGAGTTAGAATAAAAGGTTTTGTCTATTATTTTTCAGCTTCTTTGAACGATATATTCAAATTAGTTAATGATTTCATGATTTTATAATTTTTTATCAAAATATTTTTTAGTTGTAGGAAGTCTCCTTTTTAAGACCATACTCTATAATAAGAAACCAATTATGGATGGAATTTCAATAACGTACCTCACCTGCAGTCCACCCTGGGTCTGCAGATGTACTGCAGAAATAGTTTTCCAATCAAAATTTAATGTACATTTTATGACCATTGAACTATAATCCTATAATAATATTATAGTCTACACACTCTACACCTGGTCTTTCTATAATAATATAATCTCAGAATATCATTTCATTCATATCTTATTTCAATTCTAATCTTGTGCATTCGATTTCAAATATTTCATCCATTGTAAGGCGTTAACATTTTATAAATAATGAAATAAATTAAATAATTAATTAAATATAACATTATTTTTGATTTTAGAAAGTAACATTTCGATAGGAAATTTAATTTTGAACAACTGTTTTATAGATGTAATGTACGAAAATTGCATAGAACTCATCCTAATGCACCCTAGTGCATAGGGTCAAATTGACCCCGTTCTCAAAAACGCAGCCCTTTAAATGGTAGTTTTTACAAATTCGCATCAACCCGAAGTTTATTAGTGAGAAGCAAATCTTTTCAATATTAAATATTAGAAATTTACAAAATTGATAGCCTTTAAGTAATTTAGCACATTTGTGAAGGAACAATTTTTCACCAAGTGCTTTCTCTAGGTTTTCTGAGATACCGTAATTGCTTCTTGCTACGGAGAAAACTGGACAGTTTATAATATGTTTCACCGAGAGCTTGACGTTACACTGCTCACATTTCTGTTTGGATTCTTTTGTAAATAAAAACTTTTGGTGGGGAAACATCTCCAAGGTTTAATATTCCGAAAATTGGACACTGAAAATTTCCACCGGTTTTGCCACTCCGTGATTTGATAACACTTTAAACATCATTAGTTATCACATATTTCACCATCATAGAGTCAGAGGAGTCGACGGCTTCACGCGCACACTTATTTGCTTATTCATTACCCTGAATTCCAGTATGTGATGGGATCCAAATTAAGATTACCTCCTTATTAAAATTTTGTACATACACTGACCGGCACGAAAAACGGGCACCCCATAAAATGGGTCATTTTTCATTGCTCGAATTTCCTAAACCTCTTGTCCGATTTAAGTGATTTTTTTAACATGTTATAGCCTTATTCATTAACAATATCGCTGTACTAATATTGTTGCTAGACAGGTAAATTGTTATGGTATACCGGGTGTACCAAACAAGCTGTGTTTTTTTCTCAAATAACTGCACACCCTGTGGAATATTCTAGCACTTATAAAATACTGAAATGAAAATAGAACTATAGCCTCTGGTTTTCTTAACATTTTGTTTTTTGATTCCTTCGCTTATGTTATATAATAAAAAAGTTAGGTACTTTAACAACTAGCCATGTTCTTCATCAATACAGAGTGTTTCCTAAATAAGTGCGACAAACTTTATTAAGGGGTAATTGTGCATGAAAAAATAATGACCGTTTGTTTTATAAACATATGTCCGCAAACGCTTCGTTTCCGAGATACGGGATGTTGAATTTTTTCTTACGAACTGACAATTTATTTATTGCTCTAAAACATGTTGAGATATGCAAATCAAGTTTGATAGGTTTTAAGAGGTAGTTATTGCGCATTTTTTGACATACGATTAAGAATTTTATATTCACCATTGGCGTGCATACCGGATATCTATCAAATTTTGTTCGATTTTTTTCTAAAATGTGATTCTTTAGGTATATTTTTCCTATGGATTGTAATGAGTTTAGTGAATCAGTCAAAATTATGTTCTTATTTTTGTTGTGTTGAAGATATAATAAACATAGTTTCAAAAGTTTCAAAATGAGGACGCATTGATCAACAATAAAGATGAATTCTTCGAACAACTGAACGATGAAATTATAAAAGTAGGAACATCTAGAGAGATCATACTTCTAGGAGTCTAGGAGACTTCAATAGCAGAGTTGTACGGGAATTTAACAACAAAGTGGTAGGATCACACGGTGAAAATACCAGAAACGATAATGGAACCAGATTAATATCAACATGCACACAAAATAACTTAAAAATATTAAATGGATTTTATCCACACCGTGATATACATAAGTACACCTGGATGCAACAGACCAGAAATCTGAAATCTATAATAGATTATAGCGTTGTAAGACAGAGAACTACAATTAAAATACAAGATGTGCGAGCAGCCACAGGGCCATCATGTGGCACCGATCATCATATGCTAAAAGTTAAAGCGGTACTCCCAAACAGATATGAAAAAGAAAAAGAGCACATCGAGTCAAATCAGTTAATAAAACAAGTACGGTACAATCTATACAGTCTAAACCATGAGAGTGTAAAGCTATTGTATAAAAAACGTTTAGACGAAAAATTACAAAGTGGTAGTTTTGAAAATACCGAACAACACTACGAACACATCAAAAAGTCGATTCATTTGGCAGCAGAAGAAGCACTGGGGAAATGTAACGAAAACCATAAAGGAATAAAACCATACTGGTGGGATGAAGAAGTAGAAAAAGAAATTACAGATAAACGTCGGAAATACCAAACGTTCCTATCAACAAAAACAGACAACGATAAAATAATTTACAAAGAAGCCCAAGCCAAAGTAAGAAAGAAGATAATTCAAAAAAAGAACGAATCATGGGAAAAGAACTGCCAAAAAATAAACACTTACATAGGAGGTAGAAGAAGCACAGAGAGTTGGAGATTAATTAACAATATGAGAACTAATAAGAAAAAAGACGTTATATCACCAATAACAACGGAAAAATGGGAAGAATATTTCAAAAAATTACTAGCAGAACATAGACCAGGATTTGTTAACATAGAAGACAACACGATAGGTATTTATATAAATTCATCACCATTACAAATAAGTAAATCAGAGATGGAAGAAATAACCAAATCCCTGAAAAATGGAAAATCCCCTGGTCCTGGTGACATCCCTGCAGAATTAGTGAAAGCCGGCACAGACAAACTTCAAGAATAGCTAAGAAAACTCTTCCAAGATTGCTTAAATGGTGCGGAATTACCAAAAGAATGGAAATTATCTATCATGTCAACAATCCACAAAAAGGCAGCAAGGATCAATGTGAAAATTACAGAGGAATTGCGGTAAACAGCACAATAAGTAGGATGTATGGGAAACCTATTAAGAACAAAATAGAAAATGACTATAGAGATTACGAAGCAGAGGAGCAAGCTGGCTTTAGAGCTGGGCGGTCCACAGTAGACCACCTGTACTCTATTACGCAAGTTATTGAGAAAAAAACAGCCGTCAATAAAGAAGTTCACCTGGTATACGTAGACTTACAAAAATCATATGACAGTGTGCCCCTCAGCAAACTATGGTCAACCCTACATCAAACCAACATTAAACATGGTCTTATCAAAGCAGTCCAAAGTCTGTATAATAGAACGACTGCAACAATTAAAACTGGATCAAGGATGTCTGAGGGATTTAAGATCACGAAAGGATTGAAGCAGGGTTGTTGTATTTCGCCTACCCTTTTTAAAATTTATCTGGAACAAGCACTCAAGCTGTGGAAAAGAAAATGTAATGGCATGGGAATCCCTCTCAATGACGACACAACACTATACACTTTATGTTTCGCTGATGACCAAATTCTAATTGCTCAAGATCATGACGACTTAAGTTACATGACGCGGAAGCTAATAGAAGAATATAACAAATGGGGCCTCGAAGTCAACATTAAGAAAACTGAAGCCATGTGTATTGGAGGAACAGAGCAGTCCATTACATTAGACGATGGGGTAGAAATTAAACACTGCGATGAATACAAATACCTGGGCATGAAGATAACTCAAGATGGAACACTCGATGCTGCTATAAAAGACAGAAACATACAGGGTAGAAAAGCCATATCCATGATGAACGGCATTCTGTGGGACCAGACAATATCTAAAGCGAACAAACAGCTTATATACAATAGCATACTTAAAAGTATAATCACATATGGCAGTGAAGTTTGGCCACTGAAACAAAGAGCGCAGAAAATGTTACTAGTAACAGAAATGGACTTCTGGAGAAGAGCAGCAGGCAAATCAAGAAGAGATCGGATACCGAACGAGAGAATACGAGAAATTATGGGAGTAACACATACAATAATTGATGACATAAAAATAAAACAACTGGTATGGTATGGCCATGTACAGAGAATGCCAGATGACAGGATCCATAAACAGATTTTGGCATGGACACCACAAGGGAGAAGAAAAAGAGGAAGGCCGAGAAGAAGCTGGAGGGAGGGAATTGAAAAAGAACTAGAGGAAAGAGAAATCCCTCCAGGTCTATGGTTAAACAGAGAAGAATGGCGGTTAGGAGTCGGAAGGCGTCGGAGAACGCTGTAAACCGATAGTAGTAGTAGTTTCAAAAGTTATGCATCACCTAAAATTATGCTTATTTTCATAGTTGATTTTTTCATGAACAGATTAATGGATTCCGCTAATTTTTTTAGATTTTTCTTTGGTATTTACAAAGTTGGGCAATAGTTTACTCAAACTTCTTTTTTGTACTCGTACCGAGTGGAAAAGAAATGTTTTTCTTACGTTAAGTTTGAGACATCCGGTAAAGAGAACAAGGTACAAGTGTGAGTATGCATCGAAATCATATATAGTCTTATGTTTTGTGAACATTTGACGAATGTCATTCCCAAAAATTTTACATTATTTCTTCCAACTAGAGGATTGCTATATAGTGAGAGTGTGGAGGGTGATTAAGGTAGCTTTTCTTTAAAAATAATATAAATTATGTTTTCTCTGTAGAAAATTTAAATACACAATTTTGCAACCATTTCTCTAGTTGATGTAAAATGGTAGTTAAGGTAAATTATTTCATATGGTCAATTGACCCAGGGCCATAACTACGATTTTAGGGGCCCCGGGACAAAGATGATCTGGGGGCCCCCTGCCGGGGGTCTGGGGGTTTACTCCCCAGTGGAAGGCGGGGTCCGGAAAAATGTCTGATATTTAACCCCTTGAAAACGCATTTTAATGGATTCTATGACTGAAGTTTCTTGAACCTACATATTGCTAAAAACAACAAAATAAACAGATAGTAAAACAAAATGAGATAATATATAATGAAACAATAAAAAGAAAATTTCTTGAAACTTCCAAACCGAATGGAAAAATATGAAGATATGAAGGTTTATTTAGAGAAAATGCAGGAAGAGGTAAATCAGATTGCTGAGGAGATACAGAAAATTGAAAAGGTGGAAGAAAAATTGACGAAGATAGGAAAATGTCAAAAAGGAGGAGACCGTCGGGAAGTAATTGTATACAGCTCTAATGAGAGCAGAATCCTATTTGACGAGGATATTAAAAAACGATATCCGGTACCTTCAGCAGTGACATTCTCGAAGGCGAATACCGTCACTGCTGTCAGATTTATTATGCTGTGGTACTGGTAGGGCTGATTCCAATGTGCTCATTCCATCTTACCCTTACCTTTCTTTTCAATATGTGGTACCATGTGGTTCCGTTCACGTACCAAGATGTGGTCTGGGTAGATTGGTTAAGACAAAGTAGCTGGGACCGGGGGCCGCTATTCCGGTTGCATTTTAGTTTTTATTTCACCAAAATAACTAATTTCCTCAGTAACAATTTATATCTTTACGAAAGGTCTCGGGGGCCCCAGCTTAGCCCGGGCCCCTCTTCCAATGGCATTTTAGGTTTTATTACGCCGAAATAACTAATTCCCTGAGTATTAATTTAAATTTTTATGTTAAGGTCTTGGGAGCCACAGCTCAGCTCAGGCCTCAGGGGCCCCTTCTAAGGGTTCTGCTCCAATTGCATTTTAGTCGAAAATACTAATTTCTCCAGTGAAAAATGAAAACTTAATGTTCAGTTCTAGGGTGCCCCTGTAAGGTCTTTTTAAAATTGTGTCATTTGAAAATATTTCGTTGGGATCGGCTTTTAAAATACATATTTTTATTTTCCTCGTTAAACTCTATGCACGGCCAAAAAAGGGGCACCTGCGGGGCCCTCCTTTGCCGGGGGCCCCGAGGCACTGCCCTGGTTGCCCCAATGGTAGTTACGGTACTGAATTGACCCCCCAAATATGAAAAAAAAAACAGCGGAGTGAAAAAATGGTGGTTTTCAGTCCGCTGTTTTTCATATTTGAGGGTCCATTGCTCATATGAAACAAAAAACACTTTAAACCGTTGTAGTTCCTTTCTGAAGTTTATAATCAATAACCTAAACTATTTTGTAGACAAATGTATTGTAACACTAGTATTTTTTGTCTCGATTTTTAATTTTCAATACTTACATTTTGTTTATATTCAACTAGAACCAGCTGAAATGTAATTAAATATTAAAGAAAACTTAACCTTTGGAATATCTAATTTATTAATTTATTTATTGAATCAATTAATAATTAGTGAAACTATTAATATTTTAAAGATATTTTTTCTATGTCAATGTCATGTTTTTAAGTATAATATTTATAAAAAATATAAGAAATTTGACGTTCAATCTTTTTTAGAATTTATTTTTCATTTTACGGTGTGAAGACAATTTTTATTATAAAACTACTAAAAATCAATCAATCTTCAGACCAACAATATTCATATTCTGTCGAAAAAATTTGACCTTGTCCTTTTTCATTTTTAAACAGGTAATGTTGCCTGTTTTTCTACGATTTCTTCTTATTTAATTGTTTTTGTCAATCCATCTTTTCCGTGTACGTCCAATAAATGATAAATCAGTCATAGGCGTGTTCACCGTGGGTGCTTTGGGTGCTGTGGCACCCACACGCGATCTAGAAGGGGCACTGAAATGATGTATAACTCTTCTAAAAATATAAAAAAAAAATTCGAACTGGAATTGCAGAAACATGAAGGCGCAAGGATCTTATCCTTTACATATACGAGTGTTGTTGTAGAAGCTGGCCCGCGGGCCGGATCCGGCCCTTTTGCTTACTTTATCCGGCCCATTGAGAAATCCCGCAAGCAATTTGTTTTATGAGAGTAAGCGCCGGACTCCACTTGCGATTTTCTAGTCGCGCGATTGTTTTGTCGCGAAGATTGAATACATTGTTTCAAATACAAGTCAATCCACGATTATTCAGTCGCAAGTGGATTGTCTTGCATTTGAAACAATGTGTTCAATCTTCGCGACAAAACAATCGCGCGACTACAAATCGCAAGTGGAGTCCGACGCTTATGCATTCATTTTTTACGAATCCTGAGAAAACTAATAAGTATTTTTGAAAAATTTAAACGCGGAATGAAATATTACATTATTAGAGAGGGCCGAAAGTCCCTAAAAACTTCTATAATGTTTATTACAGAGGTGAAAAAACAGAGAAAATTTAGTGTGATTTTTAATTTCAAATTATGTCTTTCTCCATTTAATGATGGTCAAAAGTTCTCTGTTCCTTTTCCATTCTGTGCAACACCATTTCGTTCGTAATATGATCGGTCCATGGTATTTTCATAATTCCCCTAAAAAGCCACATCTCAAAAGCTTGCAGCTTTTTCATTAAGTCAGGATTAACAATTCAATAAAGAAGAAGAGAGTGGACATAACATTTTTATTATTATCCCGGTTTTTTATAGCGTGTTCTCCGTCTTCTGGTTGCCAGTTTCCAGCTTCGTCCATCGTTGTATCCTTCAGAGTGAAGGTTCCTTTCCGACATTGCCTTCTGAATGCCGCCTAATCAGGATTGTTTCGGCGTTCCTCTCTTCCTTCTTTCCCTTGGCGTCCATTTTAAAATTTGTTTTGGCACCCTGTCGTCGTCCATTGACGTCGTACATGACCTTACCAGATCAGTTGTCTCCTTTGAATTTCGTCTATGATGGTTGACTTGACATAACATTTTCTTCTTCTTCTTCTTCTTCTTCTTCTTCTTTTATATAGGCAGTACTGCCTGTTTTTCTTCAACGGTGCCTTTCATTCTGCCCCTAAGTTGTCATTCCATCTTTTCTTTGGGCGTCCTATACTTCTCCTGCCTAACGGTGACTTGTCCCTGGCTATTCTTACTATCCTTGATTCAGACATCCTGCTTATGTGCTCATTCCACTCTTCTTTTCTGTTCTTTACCCAGGTATTTATATTGTCTACCCCACATATGCGTCTGATTTCCTCACTTCTTACCCTATCCTGTAGTCCTTTTCCAGCAATCCTTCTTAAGATCTTCATTTCGTTGATTTCCAGATGTCTTCGTGTTTTGCTTGTATCTGGTCTTAACATTAACATTACGACATAACATTTTACCATCCGATATTAGATTTGCAGATTGAATCTTTGGTTATTCAGAAATTTCCTCATCTTCAAAAAGGCTGCTCTTGATTACTCTATTCCTGATCGAAGTTCATTTTTTATCTGTATCCTTGTTATGGCTTAATATAATGGACCATATTAAAAATTGTGTAATTTTACTGGGAACAAATTGTTCGCATGTACACACCAGAAAGACAATTTATTATTATTAACAGTCAAATGTCTTTTTCCAAATGCTTTAAAAATACTTATAGTATTTTTGTCAAAAAAATTTCTTGGGTAGAGAAAAACCTTCACCAAAAACATTAGCGTACATACTGGGTATAGTTCTCCGGCCCGGCCCGGGAGACATTTTGAAAATTTCATTTTGGCCCGCGCTTAAAAGTATTTGCCCACTACTGTTGTAGAGTATATTGAAGAAGAAGAGGAGATTCCAGATGAATTTAATGCATTTTCAAAAATTTGACAAAAGGTCAACAAACAACTGTAGAGAGATCAATGTAATGCCTAATGCCTTCAATAGTAAGACTCTTTTGTCCACAGTTATAAAAGAAAAACATAGAACAACACATGGACCAATATAGCGAAGAATAAGCCGGATTCCGAAAAGCCATATCATATCTAGATAATATATTCATCATGAGACAAGTGATAGAAAAAAACAAAGGAAAAAATCTTGAAACATCTTGACCTTTTTCAACTTGGAGAAAGCATACTGTGCCCAGGAAAGAATGCACCTTAGAGAGAAGTAGGTGAATATAACACAAAGACTATAGAAAAACACAGGTGTAAATAAAGTTAGGCAATGAAATAACGAAAACAATCATCGCAACAAAAGGTCTCAAACAGGGATGTGGTCTATCAACTACACCTTTCACCTTTTAACATATACAGATCAGGCTTTGAAAAGATGGTATAGAAAATGTGGAACAATGTTCATACCAATACAAGTGAATATACATTCACCGGCACAAAATTCCGCCACCCAAAATTTTTGATTAAGTTTGACAATTCTTAACTTTATTATTTGTACTCCGATTTTCAAGATTCTTGCACCAGTTTGTAGGTACATGTATTGATATCGTTTGGTATTTCTCCAGTAACAAAAAAACTTTGCTTGCATGGCATTATACAGGGTGATTGGAAGCGTTGTATTTTCTCCTAACTTTAAAAAATTCTGTGGAAAAATGGAATAGCTGATTTTGTTTCGTAATCCTGTCATATGCTCCCGGTGCATTAGTAAAATTTTGTTTTTTGAAATATCCGAATATCTCTTTTCTTGGAAGAGCTGTACCATTTTTTGTAAATAAAAACACTGAATAACTCATAAAATAGAGGTTGGATTGATAAGATTAGAATGGCCCGCATGCAGCCTAGATCTCAATCCTATTGAGCTTTTATCCAGACATCTCGTAACGGGACAGTTCGTAACCGGACAACTGGTAACGGACAATTCGTAACAGCGAAAGTTCGTAACTATACAAAAACGTAACGGACAATTCGTAACGTCCAAATTGAATTATTCTCTTTATTTTTGTTAACGTGGAAACTAACTGTAATTACAGCTATAATTAAAATTATGTTTATTAATTTAACGAATCAGTACCGGGATAAACATGTTTAACACATTTTATGTTTCGTGTTTCAGAATATATTAAAAGTCTTTAAACACAAACAAATATTTAAATACATACAAACTTTTAACAATATTTTTAAAAGTTTATCCCTCTTATTGTTCCTTAAATTTGCATATACCTAGACAAAGGAATAATGAAGTAATTAAATTCGTGAAATATTTAAGCCAACAACCGTCTGTAAACATTCCCAATTTACTAGTGAACATTTTGTAAAGGAAAGATTATAATTACCTGTTATTATAATAAACCTTGTGATTGGTTATAGTGTTGGGGTATTCAATCAACGGTTATAGTTAATACGAGGGATGGCTTTTAATACTCTAATACTCGGTTTAATACTTTTATTATATTTTGAAACACGAACTACGAAATGCCTTAAAAATGTTTATCCTGATACTGATTCATTAAAATGATAAACATAATTCCATTTATAATAATTGTAATAACATTTAGTTTCCACGTTAACAAAAAAATAAACAGAATAATTCAATTTGGGCGTTATGAATTGTCCGTTACGAATTTGTATAGTTACGAACTGTCGCCGTTACGAAGTGTCGCCGTTACAAACTGTCGCTGTTACGAATTGTCCGTTACCAGTTGTCCGGTTACGAACTGTCGCGTTACGAGATGTCATGGAACCGTATGAAACACATAGAAATTAAACTAGCACGGGTAAAACAAGCCACGAAAGCATCCATGGAGTGATGTGGAACAACACCCTAATCAAAGAAAACCAAAAAAGGATCATTCAGAGCATACAGGGGCGTCATTTAATAGGGTGGGGCAAATGCTCCTCCCCCTGACCCTGAAAATGACTGAAATTTACAAAAAATACATCAATTTTCATCATTACATCATATATAATGTATTGTATATATAATTCTTGCCCCAACCCCCCCAATAAAAATTTCAAATGACGCTCCTGAGAGCATAGTGCTGAATATTACCCTATATGGAGCGGAAGTATGGTCAATGACAATAAGACGAAATAAAACAAGAACAGTTGCATCGGACTTTATGAGAAGATGTCTACAAATACCTAGAAAGCATAGAATACCAACAGATGAAATATGGAACAGAATACAAGTAGAATGCTCAATTACAAAAAAGTTGGAAAACAGAGCTCTGTAGCAGTACGGATGGTACGGGTACGTACAAAGAATTCCAGAACACAGGTGGCCGAAAAGAATATTTAGACTAGGACCCGCCGAGAAGGGAACGGAAAGGAAGACCTGCTATTGATGATTGTAACATTTAATTTGTTTTTAGAATGTCATGGATTTATTTAAAATCTATGAAAATTACATATAATTTTATTTTATCATAATCGTTGTTAAACAGGTCATTTTTTATGCTTCTTGTAGCGCGAAAATTTTATTCATATAATCGATCTATAATTTCTAGATAATATTTGTTATTCTTTTTTTTTCTGCATATTTGTTTAGACTATGTCTCATGCACTTCTTTAGTATTTAATAGCATATTCTGACAATACACACTATCCTTGCACTACATTTGGCTTCCCCTTTTATGCATTTAAACGCATTTACAAGATTAAATAATATTCTACCAAGATTATTCCAGTGGAACGTACACGGCACAATTGAGTCTAGGTCAAATGATATAAATGAGTTTGTGGAGATGACAAGCAAAAACAATATATAATACACATTGCATTTCAGAATCCAAAATACGATCTGGTTACATTAAAATCAATTCAATAGTTGCGCAGTGATTTTCCCTATTGTCTACATGGATAATGCGATTTAATTAATACCTCTTTTGAATCTAACCGACAATTAAAGCCAGAAGATTCTTTTATAGGTCACGTTCTGTAAACTGGGTAGTTTTGAGCGCTGTTGAAAGATGCATTAAAACAAAAAAACTGGCACTCGGGTGATTGTCGACAGAAGTGAATACTTAAAATAACAATCTTTCATAATAGTCCAGGGCGCATCTGTTTTGAGATAGACGTTGAGAGGTGACTCAAATTTTTTTGCAGAAATTGCTTGAAAATAACTCAAATAATAATATTTGAGTTATCCTCCCACTCAAAATGGTCCGGAACATTGTTTAAATAATCAAAATGTCAAAATATGAAGGAAAAATTAGATTTTTTTATTGGTTTTTTGGTTATAACTTTAAAACTATTCATTTCTGAGAAAAGTTGTACTGACATAAAAGTTGCGTAATTAAATTTCCTATAAACTAAAATTGGTTAAAAATTTAAAAAATGGTCACCCTTCTGGCAAAATAGCAATAATTGCGAAAAAACCATACAAAAACAAGTATTTGCATTTTACGTTTTTCAACCATTTATGCCAGACTTAGGACCGTCATATTTTACCCAAAAAAACTTTATGATATAGTAAAACAACATTGTAAATTTCATTAAGATTGGTTTAATAGATTTTGCAAAATAAATTTTGCAATCCAGCTTTCACAAAAAAAAATAATTTTTTTAAAATGTTGCAGGACTGAAAATAAAGCAGATAGCAATTTGAATTTTTTTTACTTATAGAAGTATACCGTACCTTTCATTTGCAATTTGCAAAATTAAAATCGATTAATTACCACGGCGTCAGGAAATTTTTTAAATAAACATTAATTTTTGGTGCTACGCGCAGGAGTTCGATTCACACAAGTTGATTTCTACCAATTTTTTTTCCAATATTTATCTAATATATTATTTTCTTACTCTATATTTTGTTGTATTTTAATATTTTAATTCCACAAAAATCAAACTAATTTTATTATTGTTTGTGAAATATTGTCTAAACAATTGAATATGTTTAAAAATAATAAACTTTTATTCTCTAAGTTAAAATATATGAACAAAGAAAGTTTTTGCTAAAAAAGTGTTATTTCAAAGGATAGATTATGTGTTTTTATTTTGCAATAAACAAGTTTATTTATTTATATCGAAATGTAATAAAAATTAAAATGCATCAATCATTATCAAAGGTCATTGGAATGCCCAATCAGAGCAAACTATCCGCTGTCCTGCGCGCAGCACCAATAATTAATGTTTATTTAAAAAAATTCCTGACGCCGTGGTAGTTAATCGATTTTAATTTTATAAATTGCAAATGAAAGCTACAGTTCACTTCTATACGCAAAAAAATTTCAACTTGCTATCTGCTTTATTTTTAGTCCTGTAACATTTTGAAAAAATGAATTTTTTTTGCAAAAGCTGGATTGCAAAATTTATTTTGCAAAATCTATTAAACCTATCTTAATGAAATTTACAGTATTGTTTTACTGTATCATAAAGTTTTTCTGGGTGAAACATGAAGGTCCTAAGTGCAGCATAAATGCTTTAAAAACGTAAAATGCCAATACTTGCGTTTGTATGTTTTTTTCGCAATTATTCCTATTTTGCAACAAGGGTGACTATTTTTTAAATTATTAACCAATTCTATATTATAGGAAATTTAATTACGCAACTTTCATGTCAGTACAACTTTTCTCGAAAATGAATACTTTTAAAGTTATAATCAAAAAACCAAGAAAAAAATCGAATTTTTCCTTCATTTTCTGACATTTTGATTATTTAAACAATGTTCCGGACCTTTTTGAGAGGGAGGATAACTCAAATATTATTATTTGAGTTATTTTCAAGCAACTTCTGCAAAAAAATTTATTTGAGTCACCTCTCAACGTCCAAATGTACTAATATTTTTACAGATTCGCCCTGGTCTATAAATCATGTGCTCTGTAAGTTTTACAACGTGTTACTACCGATTGAAAGTATGCTCATGAAAGTATGAGTGTACCTCAGGGTCCTCAGGTGCTTGCTTCGCATGCACCTTCGTGTGCACACTCTACCCATCCTCCAACCATTATAACTTCGGTCGAACTTATACGAAATTCAACCTATAGTATATAAATTACTAGAGCTCGGGAAATATATGCACTTAAAAAACCCTAAAATATGCATGCAAATATGCACAAAAATCAGTTGAAATGTGCACTTAAAAAATGCTTTTATGCATTTAATGCATATAAATAAAAAAACACAGTAATCCTTGTCTTGAAGATATTTAATTATTTATTTGATGCCAATGGACTGTCGAGGTATTTGCAAAAAAAATATTTATTTTATGCTAAAGTCATAAAAAATATTTATTGAAATTTCTATAACCTACATCATTATATTCATTTTTTATTCTTTATATTTATCATCATTCTTTATTATTTATTATTACAATTATTATTAAAACTATACATTGTTAAATGTTTTTCTAAATTTTCTACAGAAAAACAGTCGTAGGTATATCTGATTGTAATTGTTTAAGCATACACGGAAAAATTTCTTTCTACTTCACATGAAGTTAAAGAAGCAAACTTAAAATACTGTTTAATTAAGGGTTCTACCTATAAAATTAAATTATCTTCACATTTCCCCATCTTAATAAAATTTTATTTTAATATTTTTTGATATCTCTCATTTTTCTTTAACACCGTGTAGATTTTTGATTCACTTTGTTGGTTTCACCAAGGTGTTTAATTATTTCATTTAATGAATTGATAATTTCAATACTTTGTTCTAAAGAAATGTTTCGCTTTTCTAATTTAGTAATTGGCTAAGCAATATTTACAAAATTGGTTTGGATATGTGTCAAATTACTTTTTAATAACGGTTTTTTTAAAACACCCACACCTTTTTCATAGCACCTGAGTTACATCTACATCGAAACTACAAAAAAATGACGTCTCTAATTCCCTCAAAATTGTCGGTTATGAAATTTACAAAATTTAACCATGTTCTCCATCTAGTTATCACAAGTTCAGGTGATAAAGGCTCATTAGGTAAACGATCTTTATACACCTATACGCGCAGAAAGGCTTTTAAAAATATGTTTTTATATTTGATAGAAAGGTATTGACCATTGTAAATTCCATCCTTACAGTTTGTAGCATCCTGCTACTCTATTTGTAGCAGACGCATGCTCTAGACTCTAGACAAGTAACAAATTTGAAAAAGATATTTTTAAATGTTCTCCACCTTTGGTCATATGGCGCAGCATCACTTAACAATAACAAAATGTTTTCACTAACAAAATGTGACTGCATATTGTAGAGTCCCCTTCGTCTCCTTTATTCGTCGCCTTATAAATTGTAAAAGCAGTGGCGACGCGTGACTTTTTCTAAAGTGTTATCAAAACCAGATGTAAAAAAATCTTATTTAAAAAAATATTTTGAACCTCCCAAATATAAGTTTTTGTTTTCAATCCTGTGGGATAAAATTAAACAAATCACTATTCCCAAATTGTATGTAATTATGTATGTATATGTAACAGGTATAACAATAAATAATAAACAAACTAAACATATTATTCTACCATAAAATTAACATAAAAAATGAACAAGTAGGAAAAAGAATAGATTTTGAAAACTATTGTTTATATTTTAATTCTTCCATTTTCAATAATATCATTTTTTCCTTAAAATAATATATAAAAAATATACAAGTAGAATGACTTTTCAAGTAGTTGATCAATTACGCAATACGTAGCAACACTCTTCCATGTTTAAATGCACGCACACTGTAATCAGTAATAGGTACTAAACCAACCAGTACCGGCGCTAGGGTATAAGGCGCCCGCCCGCAAAAGAAGCATATGCACCCTTCGGTTTCTTTTAAATTAGTATTTTGAATAGCACCGTCAGAAAAAAGCTCATTTTGTCGTCCCCTGCAGTGCATCCCTTACAGGCCCGTTATCGCCGGCCCTGAAACCAACGTTACCAATCTTCAAAATGGTTACACTGATATGCACAGCGTGCCCGCGCTCCGCGCCGTCTCTAGACCCGTCGCTCCTTCAAAGTTTTCAGAGCTAGTCCGTTACCGTTACCAATGCCAGTATTGGTAACAGCATATATGATAACGGGCCATGGATTTACATATATCTCGCCAATATTTTCGTGCGTCTAGTTGGCTATTTACTAATTAGGTACTATTAACAAGTATTTCTGTTGGTAAAAAATATAAATGGAATTATTTCGTAGTAGTCATAAAATAATTATTTGCAAAATTTTTAACTGTTACCAATGGTAACAGTGCTTACATGGACGCTTCGCCACTGTGTAAAAGGCAGATATTAAGGATATTGCCAGAAAGTGGTTTCACGAGAATTTTCAGATTTATTGTTTAGATCTGATACTTCTCATTTCTCTTTAAAATGCACCTATGCAAAAAAATGCAAAAAAGTCTAAAAATATGCAATTTTAATAAATGCATATGCACTTACAAAATTTATCCAAAATATGCAAATATGCACTTAATATGCATTTTGCATATTTCCCGAGCTCTATAAATTACTATTTTTAAAAAAGTTTTTATAAAAATTTTTATAAAAGAAAATGTGAAGAAATAGAGCAATTGCAGGCAAAACATGATATTTTTAATGTACATAAAAAAGTGAAAGAACTTGCAGGTACACAAAAACGTAAGCAGCCAAATACCCTATATAATGTCAACGGAAACATAATAACAGCAATAGAAGAACAGTTGAAGACATGGAAAAACTATGTTGAAGAACTCTTTGCAGATGATAGACAACAATCTGAACTAAGTAACATACAAGGAGACGAAGGTCCAGAAATAACCGAAGAGGAAGTAATGTACGCACTAAAAAGAATGAAAAACGGTAAAGCCCCAGGTCCAGATGAAATACCAACGGAAATCCTTAAACTGATAGAAGAAGACTCGATCCACATTTTAGTTGAACTTTTCAATAGCATTTATACATCAGGAAAAATACCACAAGAAGGCTTTTATCCACATTTGTTATTATACCAAAAAAGATGAGTGCCAAACAATGTAGTGATTACTTTACCGTACAATCAGTTTGATGAGCCATGTACTGAAAATATTTCTGAAAATTATACACACTAGAGTCCACAGAAAACTGGAAATGGACATCAATGATACCCAGTTTGGATTCCGAAATGGACTCGGAACAAGAGAGGCGTTGTTTGCACTGAACGTTATGTCTCAAAGATGTCTTGACATAAATCAAGATGTATCCATGTGTTTCATAGATTATAACAAGGCCTTTGATAAAGTGCGGCATGATCATCTAATCAGACTCCTGGCAGAAAAGAATTTAGATAAACGAGACATCCGACTAATAGCAAATATGTACTACAATCAGAAAGCAGTAGTGAGAGTAGAGAATAATACCACTGAAGAAATTGAAATAAAGCGAGGTGTGAGACAAGGGTGTATATTGTCAGCAACCCTGTTTAATCTCTATTCCGAAGACGTAATGAAACACTCCCTGAGCAATCCATAGGTATTAAAATAAATGGTGTTAGATTAAACAATCTGAGACTTGCCGACGACACCGTTCGGATCGCAGAAACACTTGAAGAGCTACAGACATTGGTGAATAAGATAGCAGACTTCAGCGAAGAATATGGACTATCTTTGAACATAAAGAAAACTAAATTTATGGTAATATCGAAATCAACACGAAATGTCCAAAATTTATATTTACACAATGAAATTATCGATCGAGTTAGCAAATACAAATATTTAGGCACTTTTATAAATGAAGACAACGATAGCTCGGCAGAAATCAAAATAAGAATAGAAAAAGCCAGATCCATATTCACTAAAATGAAGAGAGTGTTCTGTGGAAGAGATTTGAGCCTTGAAATGAAATTTCGCCTGATGAGATGTTACGTACTTTCTGTGCTGTTCTACGGAATGGAGTCGTGGACGCTGAAAAAGTTTGATACCAAAAAATTAGAGGCATTTGAACTGTGGATGTATCGCAGAATCTTGAGAATATCATGGACGGAGAGAGTCACAAACGTCGAGGTCTTGAGAAGAATGAATAAAGAAAAGGAAGTCATATTTACGATCAGAAAACGAAAACTGCAATACTTAGGACACATTACAAGAGGCGAAAGATATGAACTGCTTCGAATAATTATGCAAGGGAAGATAGCAGGAAAAAGGTCCATAGGAAGAAGACGAAACTCCTGGCTAAAGAATCTACGGGAATGGTATAGCTGTAGCAACAACGAATTGTTTCGGTCAGCAGTTTCGAAAATACCTATAGCCCTGATGATCGCCAACCTTCGGAACGAAGATGGCACTTGAAGAAGAAGAAGAAGATAAATTACTAATATCCGTCATCGTCGTAGCGATGACGGTCGCGAGTTCAATGCTTTTTCCCCGTCCAAAAAGTGCACAAAGAAGTTTTCACTTCAAACAAAATGAAGTGCCAGAATAGTGTATAATGTCATAGTACCCTTGTGACAATTAATAAGAGATATACATAGGTAGTCTAAACAAATATGCAGAAAAAAGAGAATACAAATCATTAGTTAAAAATAATAGGAGGATTAAGGATAAAATGTTTGACCTACAAGAAGCGTTAGCGTTATACGCCTTTTCCTAATTACTACTTCTTTCTATTGTGGCAGTCTTCCTCTCTTACATATCTTTCCGACATCGCCTTGAGATGCCCTTCTGCCCTTCATCCATCCATAATGTTACTCATCCATCCATAATGTTTCTTTCTACCAAATTCCCCTTTTTTCGTTGATCTTACCGTTGAGTATTAACTGAATTACCTATTCAGTGGTTCCATGACATCTCGTAACGCGATAGTTCGTAACCCGACAAATGGTAATGGACAATTCGTAACGGGAACAGTTTGTAACGGCGACATTTCGTAACGGCGACAGTTCGTACCTATACATATTCGTAACGGTACAATTCGTAACGTCCACATTTAATTTTTTTAGCAAATTTAGTATTACTGAGTTTAATAAAAATTGTCAAATTTGCTATCAAATAATTTTACATCTCAATGGAAAAAAATCACTCATTATTAGATGAGGTTTATTTTTTGTTTCAACTGTTAAAAACACAGAAGAAAAATGTAAACAAGAGCCTTACAATCGGCAATCTATTTTTATTTTAAAATGGATAAAAAGCTGAACCTTTATTTTACATAGAAGCTAAATTGGGTATAATTTCAAGATAAAAACGTAATTGCTTTTGACTACATGAGCAGTGACGTAGAAGATACCCAAACAGTCAATTTGTCTCAACCAAAAGAAACTGTTTCTTAAATTCGCAAAGAACCCCAAAATTTCTGTACAATATTGAAGGAAGGGGTATTGAGGGTAGGATGTTTTTCTATGTTAATAATGTTATAATTCGAAGATAAAATTATTATTATAATTATTATACCTACTAATGGGGTACTAATACCTACCTGTTACTCTTCGAGCCGACCTGGAGGTTTTTAAAAATGTACCTGGGGTATCATAAAGGACTAAAGTATTATAGTGAGCAGAGATGGGAATACCTTCACCTTGACCTATTCTGTTTAAGACTTCTATGTTTGAAATGCTTTGAACGGATGATATTTTGAGCTTTCTACGTTATGTGTTCTAGTCTACATCTTGCTGTACAGTCTCTTTATAGTTATTTCAGCGCTTGTATGATAGATACATTTATGTCGATTTTTGTTTCTAGTACTTACTTCCCATAATCTATTAATGGGTACCGTGTCATGTGCCTTCGTTAGATCTAGCCATAAGTAAATCTTAAATAAGCAACTCTTGGGCCCTTGACAGCCTTTTTATATTACTTGGGTTATTTATATAGGTCCTTTAATATTCTTCCGTACAGTCGAATTAGTGTTCTAGTTACAGTAACACCAACACCTCTGTAATTATTCAGCTCTTGTTTACTACCTTTCTAATCTAGGTATAGGTGTTATCCCCTTCGTTTTTTTCCCAAAAACGATGGCTAGAATATTGCTATTATTTTAGCTTTGTCAGTATTTAGAATTTTTTTAATAAGGTTATTTTTTGTCTGTTCCTCGTTTATATTGACTGGCTGTCATGTGATGTGACCTCGACGATGTTGCAACTGTGTGATTCAGTACTGTATTCTGGTCTGTTTTCTACCAATAGTGCTTTGTACTGTTCTCGCTTTGCTTTGTAATAATTCTGCTTTTCCTGAGGTTTTTCGAGTATTTCAATTCTCAATATCTAATACAATGTTTAAATTCAAGATTATTTATATTTAAAAACTATATAAAACTCAAGAATATTAAACAATGTGACGAATATATTATAAAACCTAATTCAATTATATTATTATGCGCTGGCCTTAAAATATGCATCCTACGTTGTGTATCAGATTTGTCAAATGTGGCCACGCATTTTAATTGAGTTAAAAATGATAATATACCTGATACATGAGAATGTAGATTAAAAAGGCTAAGTTGAATTTTATGGTGTACATTTAAACATCTGTTGACTTCATTTATGCTACATTTATTAATTTGTACTTTTTAATTGTTGCTTTCGGCAGTGCAAGTGGTCAATGGCGGTTAATATATACAATAGAGCTACATTAATCATTATATTATTATATCCCAGGAAACGAAGCATTTAAAATTCGAAAAATTACTGGCAGCCTATTTTTTAACTACTGAGAACAAAGAACATCGGCACACGGAATTTAAGAATAATAAATAATCTGTATTATGAACAAGAAGCTGTCATAAGAATAAATAATTTAAACACTAATAAAATAAAAATCCAAAGAGGTGTTAGAGAGGGATGTGTCTTGTGGCCATCACTGTTTTATGCATACTCAGAGGAAATATTCGAAAAAGCATTAAAAGGTGAAGTAGCAGGCATAAAAATAAATCAAAATCAAAACGGGAACTGGTGTATGTTTCCAAAAAACTGATAGTGTGTAAATAAATTTATTAAAATCAGCTAAGTACTTTCAGCATTTTTAATGTCATCATCAGAGCTATCGTCTTATAATTGTAACTACCTTAACTGAATAGAAAACTTTAAACAAACACATTCTAATTTAAAAAAAATTAACCCAGGGATCAAACCACTGGTCATGGTAAAAATTCTTAAATATATAAAATAATCACATTTAATGTGTTTTAAAAAGTATATATAAAAATATAAAAACAAAAATAAATGGCCTACCCATATGTGAAATTAGATATGCTGAAGACATAATACTAATAGCAGAGAATATTACAGATCTACAAAGAATTTTAGATAAGATTGTTGCAACGAGTGAAGAATTTGGTCTGTCACTAAACATAAAGAAAACAAAATTCATGGTTATATTAAAGAAAAATATTAGAAACATCAATCTACACGTAAATAATGAGACGATAGAACGAGTTCAGAATTACAACTATTTAGGGACAAACATTAATGAAACAAACGATTACACCAAAGAAATCAGAGTTAGAATAGAAAAGGCTAGAAGTGCATTCAATAATATGCAACAAATATTATGTAGTAGAGAACTCATCCTAAATCTTAGAAACTGAGTACTTTCTGTTCTTTTGTATGGTGTGGACACATGGACTCTTAATAAACAATGTCTCAATAATTTGGAAGCATTTGAAATATGGACATATCGAAGAATGCTGAGAATCTCCTGGACAGACAGAATAACCAATGACAAAGTACTAAGAATAATAGAAAACAGCAGGGAGATACTGGACTCCACAAGAAAACTGCAATACTTGAGTCATATACCACGTGGTGACAGATATGAACTCCTAAAATTATTAATGCAGGGAGAGATTCAAGGAAAGCGCAGCATAGGTAGAAGAAAAATGTCCTGTCATGGAAGAAAAATGTCAAAAGTTAGAATTTAGAATAGCAATGATGATTACCAACCTTCGTCGCGGAAATGGCACGTAAAGAAGAAGAAGATATTTTAACTGCAGTACCTATATGAGAGGTCAATATAAAAGGCGTCCCTTCTCGTGGGTATCGAAATTTTTACTGCGCCATTGTTTTTTATTAACATTTAAGCAAAAAAATAACTTTTTTCATTAATTTCAATATTGTGAAAACACTGCGCATTGTAGATGAAAACGTTCAACAGACGACTTTTTTGAAAATACTTGCTCTGTAAAATCAGATTTTCTAAATTTAAAATGTTTATAAACAAAAAAGTTATTTTATTTTTAAACGCTTTTCTTTAGTTCAATAGTTTGCTTCAAATCTTTAGACGTTAATTTGACTACCTTTTCTTCAATGCAAATGAATGAAAATTTGCAGATATGCATTCGCGAGAACAATACACGAATAGTCAATAAATTTTTTTATGTTTATTAATTGTTTAAATAAACTATTGAATAAACAAAATCAACCTTAAGAGCTAAGATTAGTAGGAGAGGCTGAAGTAGACCAATATGCACCAACAGAAGCAGAAATAAAAGACGTAATAAAAAAAATGAAAAATAACAAGGCCCCAGGATGCGATACAATAACTGTAGAAATGTTAAAATACGGAGGACATAGAATACAGATTGAAATATCAAAGTTAATACTAGAAATATGGACCACACAAATAATGCCGGAACAATGGAAAATTGCAGTGATATGCACTATACATAAGAAGGGAGATAAGTTAGATTGCAATATAGCAAAATATTTAGCAAAATATTGGAAGGAAGACTAAATAATATAATGGAACAAACAACAGGGGATTATCAAGGAGGATTCAGGAAAGTCAGATAGACCAAATATTTACAGTAAGGCAAACGCTGGAAACATTCTACGAGCGGAATACCGAACTACATCATTAATTTGTAGATTTCAAACAAGCGTATGACTCAATCATTAGAAAGGAATAATATAGCGCAATGCAACAGTTAAATGTGCAAAAAAAACTAATCAGATTAGTAAAACTATGCCTAACCAACACCAAAGCAAAAGTAAGGATCCAAAATCAACTGTCCGATGAATTTAACATTAATGAAGGTCTAACACAAGGGGATGCACTGTCAACAACACTTTTTAACCTTGCGTTGGAACAAGTAATCAGGAAAACTCCTATAGATAGGGATGGTACAATATTTACAAAGCTCAATCAGGTCGTTGCCTACGCAGATGATATAGACATAATCAGCTGGACATTAAAAGACCTAGAAAAAATGTATACATATTTTAAAGAAGTGGCACAGACTATGGGTCTAGAAAAGGGATGGGCAAACTTTTTTTAGTAAGGGCCACAAAATGTTTTTGGTCTATTACAGAGGGTCTATTTGTTACCTTAACATGTTCGAATTTTCAAATGTTTATTAATTTTGTTTAGGGGGGGGGCTATGGTTTGAAATCTACATCTTAAGCATATTTTTGTGAATTTTATTCACAGAAAATTATTCTTGGTGTTTTTTTATGACGATTTTTGAGATTTTGATATCACTCAGAAGCCAAAATAACTATTTGTTTTGTAAAAAAGTGTGAAAATCAACATATTTAGTATTGTTAAACAAAAAATAAGCATAAAACAAAAAATATCTCGACAGCTTTCACTCACGAAATGTCTAAAGTAAATATATGATAAATTTCAGGTGGATCTGTCAAATAGCTTTTCAGTTAGATTTTTAGTTGAATTGGTTTTAGTGTGGAAAGCAGTTTTGAGAAAAACTGGAACTTTTTTGGCTGTCAAATCGTAAAGTGATGCACACAGGAAAATGTTTTTGAATCGCGGAATAATTTACAAATGAGAAGGGAACAACTGTTGAATGTTTGTCACTACGCTCAACCTGCTGCAAAGCGAGTCGAAGGTGGGGATATTAAGAATGCAGTATTTCCGGAAATTTTACACCGGTCAAACTGAAATTTTTAGACAGTAGTCTTGAAGTTACGTACTTTCAAAAATAATAGTTTTGTTATAAAACGAAAACTACAAACGTAATCAAGTTTTCTCAACATTACAATATTTGCTCCTCGTAAATTTGGTGCTCCGTCAATTGTTACACTTACTAGGTAGTTACGGGATAATTACGGGAAAATTTTCGCAAAAATCACCGCTGCGAAAGTGTTAATTAATAGCTGCATTATCTATATAATTATTAATATTAGCAATAATTAAAAAAAATCTTTAAATGAAAATAATTTACTTTTTTCCGAGGGCCGCAAAAAAATGTCTAAAGGGCCGCAAGCGGCCCGCGGGCCGCACTTTGCTCACCCCTGGTCTAGAAGTTAATGTCTCAAAGACAACGTACATGATAACAACTCGGGAAAAAGTACAAACGAAAGGCAACATATCTCTGAGCGGGCAAATATTTGAAAGAGTAGACCGTTTCAAATATTTGAAAGAGTAGACCGTTTCAAATATTTAGGATCAACAATAACAGAAGGAAATAAAAACAGTGATGAGGTAACAGCAAGAATTTCACTTGGGAACAAATGCTTCTACAGCCTACAAAATATCATAAAGTCAAAATCAGTATCTATTAATTCAAAAGTATAAATATACACAACGGTAATGAGACCTGTAGTAATGTATGCATCAGAAACATTAACCTTGACTAGTGAACAAGAGGAACAACTTCTTAGATGGGAAAGAAAAATCTTAAGGAAAATATAACGATCTATACAGGAAAATGGAGAATGGCGTATAAGAATGAACCACGAAATAAATAGAATGTTTAACAGACTATCATAAAAGAAATACGAAGTAAACGACTGAGTTGGTTAGGACACGTAGAAAGGATGGACGATAAGAGAAATACAAAAAAGTACTTAGAAAAGAATTAAATGGGAAGAGACCGAGAGGTAGGCCTAGAAAGAGATGGATTGATGGTATTAATCAGGATTTGAAAGATCTAGGAATACGAGAATAGGAAAAACAAGCAAAGGAAAGAAAAACATGGGCAGCTATTGTCAAACAAGCAAAACACACATAACGCCGAAAAGACCTCCTCAAAAAAGAAACAAGAAAGTAATATTTTATATAAATATCGTTTAGAATTTTTGAGGAGTTATGCGTGTGGCTGGCCTCCACAGCATGTAAAACTTTAGAGCCTAGAAACCCCAACGGGCGACCATGGCCCTCCATGGGCTGTCAGCGGTCACCGATGATGATGATGATAATTGTTTAAATAAAAAAAAACAATTTTAATGGAAAATGCTTAAATTCTCTTGTTTTTTACAATGTAGAAACTTGAAACTTTTACGAATTGTAACTAATGATATGAACTATACATAATTTCACTTTTTACGTTAATTGTTTACGTTATGCTTCATAAATAAAAAATAAAGTTTCAAATTTTGAACGCTCATATATTTGTTTATATAAAAATCGGCGCTTTTTCGTGTCAAATTTTAATACGATACGAAACAAAACTTCAACCAAAACTCGAATTCAAAAAATTCGTGTTTTTATCGTAGTCTTAGAAAAACCACCGGTAGAGACGTTTTGTGCTACAATTAACATTAGAATTCGTTTTGGCGTATTAATTAAAAGCTTTTCTTTAGTTCAATCGTTTGGCTCAAATTTTTGGACGTTAATTTGACTGCCTTTTCTTTAATGCAAATGACTAAAAATGTGCAGACATATGCATTCGCGAGAACAATACACGAACAGTCAATAAAATTTTTTTTATGTTTATTAATTGTTTAAATAAAAAACGATTTTAACGGAAAATGCTTAAATTCTCTTGTTTTTACAATGAAGAAACTTGAAACTTTTACAGATTGTGGCTAATTATATGAACTATACATAATTTCACTTTTTACGTTAATTGTTTAAGTTATGCTTCATAAATAAACAATAAGGTTTCAAATTTTTTGCCAACTCCTACTACTTTTCATGTTTTTACATCACAATATGTTTTATAGGTACATATTTTAATAAACATGACGATATATTTTAATGTTTGAAAAGTGTAAGACTAAAATTAAAAAATAAAAAAATATAAAATTTTTTTTTTTAAGAAACGCTTTTCTTTTGTTGCGAGCGACTAAAATTAAAAATATTATAAAAAAAAATCAACTAAAATGCAAAAAATAAAAGAAATTTAAAAATCTAACACATTCGTTAAAGAAAAGCGTGGGGCGAAAACCGCTTATTCGATGAAGACGCGCCACGCTTTTCTTTGACGAATGTGTTAGATTTTTTTAATTTTTTTAATTTTTTTGCATTTTAGTTGATTTTTTATAATATTTTTAATTTTAGTCACTCGTAACTAAAGAAAAGCGTTTCTTAAAAAAAATTTTTCATATTTTATTATTTTTTACTTTCTTAAAGATTACTTTATTTTAAAAGTTAGTTTATTTTGAAGCCAAGATATTCTCCCTGGTCCTCTCTTTCCAAATACCTTGCCCTGAAGATTGAAGAATCAGTTGCAACAAGCCATAACTCATAACATGGCCAAGATATTCTAATTTGGGTCCTTTATTGTGTTAATATTCTTGCATTCCTTTTAAAAAAAGATTTTTAAAGAGTTCTCGAGTTTTTTTAAAGAAGATTCAGAAAGTGTTCAACTACCCTATATAATAAAGTAGAAAATATATAGCATCTAATGATAGAGATTTCGGTACCAAGTGGTAAATCGTAACTTCTGAAAAGAGATTTCATTACGAACGCTGATCTTGCTTTTCCTATGCGTTGTTTTATTTTAATAGAGTGGTCCTATTGGCTGTTTATGTTGGTCCCAGTCCCAAGGTATGTGTAGCTGTCCACCCTGTCAATTGGTTGTTGGTTAACCAAAAGCCATGTATTTAATATGTCGCGCTTACTTATTACCATGTACTTTATTTTTTTTTTCGTATTGAGATTAAGTCCATGTTCTCTACTTATCTCTGATATGCGCGGCATTATTCTTTGGAAACCATCTAAGCCAGGGCTTCCCAAACTTATTCGTACTGTGACGCCCTTGGGACTTTGCTATATTTTTGCGACGCCCCTCAACCCAACCCCCAATAATACTTACCAATTTTAGTACTATCCTAGTAACAGGTTATAGTTATAACAAAAACAATATTTAAACATTTATAATTTTTATTAGAAATTAAGAACAGGATCAAAACATAGGCACAGAAATAAAATGGATATATTTTTTATGTTACTGGCTGGTTAATGTGAGGAAAGTGCTTGCTTTTTTGAGCACAGCTTATGAAACGGTGTCTCCAGTTTGAAAATTGCTACTTTCATTTCTTTTTCTAAGTTTATGTTTGACCTGTACTTGTTTTTAATTACTGCAAATGCAGAAAAGCCCGTTTCGCACAAGTACGAAGTCACAAATGGTAGTAAAACCTTTAATGCAGTAGTGCTGATGGCATGATGTTCATGAGAAACTGAGCTCCAAAATTCAAACAGTTTGTCCTTGTCCTATTGAAGCTTCAGGCTGGAATCACAGGACAATTTTGTCAGGTTTTCTTCTTCCTCTATTGAAAGTGTCGATGGTGTGGATGACTGGAATGGGTTACTTACCCAGTTATATTGCTTCAGATCTTCGGGAAAATATTTCTCAAAGTGTTCGCTCAATGATAACATGTGTTGTGTAAACATATTTTTTAAAGAGGGATCGAGGATTTCTATTTATTTTTCTTGTAGAATACCTTGTAAAGCCAGGAAACACTCAATTTCTTGATCTTCTAATTTTCTCTTCCATAAGAGCAACTTCTTCTGAAACCCAGTAATTTTATCTGCCAACTGCAGGATACGCGTATTGTAATAAATATATTTTTTGTATTAAAAGTCCGCGCTGACATGCGACGCCCCTGAGACAACGACGCGACGCCCCAGGGCGTCGCGACGCACAGTTTGGGAAGCCCTGATCTAAGCTATCTGCAAAAACTACTGCGTCGTCGGCGTATCTAATGTTGTTTAGAGGTACCCCGTTGACCAATATGCCTTCCTGTAGTTTTCCCAGTACTTGCTCGAAGATATCTTCAGAGTACATATTAAACACCACCGGAGACAGAATGCATCTTTGTCTCACTCCTTTATCTATAAAGACTGCCTCTGTCAACTGTACATCCACTTTAATGTTGGTTTCTTTTTCTGATGCGCCTATCCGTGGCGAATGTTGGCGATCATCACGGCAATCTTTATTTTATCTGCAGCAACGCGGAGAAGCTGCACAGATGTTGTGTTGAACCAGGTTCTGAGGTTCTTTAACCAGGATGTTCTTCTTCTTCCTGGACGTCGCTTTCCAAATATTTTTACTTGCAAGATGGCTTGTAGGAGGACATATCTGGATTCATTTCGCATAATGTGTCCAAAGTATTCCAACTTTTGAGATTTAATGGCGGTTAATACCTCTCGGTTCTTCCTCATTCTTCTAAGGACCTCTTCATTTTTGACCCGGTCAGTCCACGGGATCTTAAGAATTCTCCGATATAGCCACATCTCAAATGCTTCCAATTTTCGGCACATATCTTCGTTCAATGTCCATGATTCAACACCATAAAAAAGGACAGAGAAGACCTAGCATCGCAGCATTCTTACTTTTATACCAAGAGAAAGGTTGTGGCTCTTTAAAAAGGCCCCCATACGGTTGAAGGTGGATCTAGCTATTCCGACGCGCGATCTTATCTCTCGGTTGTTGGTCCATTCTTTATTTATTATGGTCCCGAGGTAGTTGTAGCGTCACTCTTTCTACAGGGGTTTGGTTGATGTAGAGTTGACCTTCTGTTATATTTTTTTTGCTAATGATCATAAGTTTTGTCTTCTCTACGTTTATATAAAGTCCATATTGTTGACTGTAATACGTGATTTTGTTCTTGAGGACTTGTCGGTCTTCTAGGTTGTCCGCAAATACTATGGTATTGTTATAAATCACCTAGCATAGGTGTAAGTAGATGGAGTAAGTCAGACTAATAAGGAATCTGACAGATATATTTGTCAATTTAGAAGTTTTTGTCATAATAATTGTTTTTGTCACGTTTGAATTTTGGAGGACTTATTTTTGTACTTTAGTTTATTAGGAATTTTAATAAACTTGTTAAAACAGAGTAACAATTCTCTTAATCCCTGAACCCATCTAGAATTGCAACAATTGGTGTCAGAAGTAAAGTGGGATTAAGAGAATTTATATGGTGAAAACAAGAAGCGAGACGATGGAAGAAATTAGAGACATGATTGCCGCCATGGAAAAACGTCGGCAGGAAGAAAAAGAAAATGAAGACAAACGTCGGCAGGAAGAAAAAGAAACAGAAAATTTACGTCGTCTAGAAGACAGAGAGTTGCTCGTGACACTTATCTCAAAAATAGAGACTTCAAAAGTGAGTACAGAAGATATGAAAAAAGAAATCGAAGAGACAAAAGAATATATGAAAAAAGAAATCGCAGAGACAAAAGAAGATATGAAAAAAGAAATCGAAGAGACAAAAGAAGACATGATTAAAAAGATTGAAGTAACAAGAGGCCTAGTAGAAAAAAGGCACGATGAGGTAACGAGAACTCTTGAGAATATCCGCCTAGAGGTTGAAAAGTCCCAGAAACTGAGAGTTGAAGGTAAACCAGAAGTGATTTGTTCCCCTGTCAACGGAATAATTAAGCCTCCTACATTTGATGGCGAGATATCCTGGCCAGTGTATAGAAGACAATTCGAAGCTGCTGCACAGAATAATGGATGGACAAATGAACAGAAGGCAACTGCTCTCATATTAGCACTTCGAGGTAAGGCTGTAGAAATCCTCCAAAACATTCCAGAGGACGCACAAAAGAAATATGAGACTGTCGTATCGGCTCTAGAACTAAGATACGGCAGCCAATATTTGAAGCAAGTATACCAGAGCCAACTAAAAGTGCGTATCCAAGGCTCCAACGAATCTGTGCAAGAATACGGAGCAGAAGTAGAAAAGATGGCACGACTCGCTTGGCCCGAAGCCCCTGAAGAGTTTCTACACCAGTTTACCATCCAATGTTTCCTTGATGGCCTGCGAGATGTAGACCTCCAGCAAACATTACGACTAGGAAGAGGACGCTACCAAATATTGAAGGACGCTATTGTCGCAGCATTGGAGTACGAAGCCGTGAAGAATGTGTCCCGCCATCAACGCAAAGTCCATCAAATAAGAGGTGTTGCTGAAGTGGAAGAAGGCGATCTAAATACGTTGTCCCAGGTGTTGGCCGCCCAATTCGAGAAATATCTTGGCCCAATAGCTGAATCTTTGAAGCAAAAACGTCAGGGGCGCCCAAAGTGTTATTTTTGTGGATTGATAGGCCACCTTCAACGTGATTGCAGACAACGTACAAGATCAGAGGACAGTAGGCAAGCTCCACAATATCAACGCAATTCGGAAAACTAAAAGAAGTCAACGTCAAGGGGCGCACGTTGGCTGACCTGTCCCAAGCTCCCAGATTCTCAATATCCACAATAAGACGAAGTAGTGACAGCTTAGTTGCCGATGGACTTCTCAATGGCGACAGATGCAGTTTTACCATCGATACTGGGGCAACTAGGTCAGTTATGAGTAAACGTTTACTGGACCAGTCATCTACACGAATAATATCGAAATCTCCCATACTAGAGACAGCGACAGGCGAAAACATTACTGTTTATGGGGACAGTTGCGTAAAAATCGAGCTGGGACACATCGAGATAGAAGTAATGGTCCTAGTAACCGACATCGTAGACGAGTTCATCCTAGGTGTCGACATTATGTCCGAACATGGGTTTATTGTAGATGTCAGACACAGGACCTTAGTCGTCGGAAATGAAGAAATTCTACTGTCATCCTCCAGAAAGCAGCACAATGGGCTAAAGATGTTAGTAGCAGAAGACACGAAGATCCCTCCTAACAGTGAAAAGATCGTGGTTGCACAAATTGATGCATCTGGTGGCTTGGGAGCCATGTTATTAGAACCAGACGAGCAGATTCATGAGGGCGTCATTGTGGCCAGATGTTTGGTAGATGGGGATAAGCAGACCGTTCCAGTAAGGGTGGCCAACCCGAATGGCAATAAAATTACTTTCAAAAAGGGCCAAGTGCTTGGAATATGCGAGCCAGTTGTAAGAGTGACCAGAATAGAAGAAAACGTGCCAACAGCTAGCAGTACACACCAACTCTCCACTGAAATTTTGGAAAATCTTAAGAAGTCATGGGGACATCTATCTGAAGATGAATACCAAAAAGCAGAAGAGTTCATCAACAACGAAAGTGACATATTCTTTAAAGGAGAAATAACTGGCCGCACTGACTTAGTCCAACATCGGATTAACACTGACAACTCCAACCCCATAAGACAGGCACCAAGACGTCTTCCATTTGCAAAACAAAAAGAAGCTTTTGCCATCCTTGAAGATATGCGAAAGGAGAATGTCATCGAAGAGTCGAGTAGCCCCTGGTCTTCTCCAGTGGTGTTGGTAACCAAGAAAGATGGCTCAACGCGGTTCTGTGTCGACTACAGGAGGCTGAATAGCGTTACCAAGAAGGACAGCTATCCACTACCCCGTATTGATGATACACTTAGTGCCTTGGCTGAGTCGAAATGGTTTTCCACTGTGGACCTCAAAAGCGGTTATTGGCAAGTTGCAGTACACCCTGAAGACAGAGAGAAGACCGCATTTTCTGCTGGAAATGGGCTCTACCAATTCAAAGTGATGCCATTCGGATTGTGTAATGCACCTGCCACGTTTGAACGTTTAATGGAGCTAGTACTTAGAGGACTTACATGGAAAATCTGTCTGGTCTACCTCGACGACATTATGGTCATCGGAAAAGATTTCGACGAACATCTTGCCAATTTGAAAGAAGTTTTCACCAGACTAAGGAACGCTCACCTACAAGTAAATGCCAAAAAGTGCGAGCTCTTCCAAGAAAAAGTTAGTTTCCTTGGACATGTAATTTCATCCTCAGGAATTGCAGCAGATCAGGCGAAAATAAAAGCAGTACAGGAATGGCCCACACCAAGAAACAAACACGATATCCGAAGCTTCCTTGGTCTTTGCAGTTACTATCGTCGCTTCGTGAAAGATTTTGGTAAGATTGCCAAACCTCTCCATAATCTGACTGAGAGAAAACTGTCATTTGACTGGACACCAGAGTGCCAGCTTGCCTTCACCACACTCAAGCATAAATTGACTACGGCTCCAATCCTGGCATATCCGAAAGAACAGGGTCTTTTCGTGCTTGATACAGATGCTTCTCAAAATGGTATCGGGGCGGTGCTTTCCCAAGTACAAGAGGGCGAGGAACGCGTCATAGGATACTTCAGCAAAACTTTGGGAAAAGCAGAAAGAAACTACTGTGTCACCAGAAAGGAGTTATTGGCAGTCGTCAAAGCAGTAGAACACTACCATTCGTTCCTCTATGGCAGAAAATTCTTGATAAGAACCGATCATTCTGCCTTGCAATGGCTTCTCAATTTCAAGACACCTGAAGGTCAGATAGCTCGGTGGCTGGAGAAACTACAGACTTATGATTTTGAAATTCGTCACAGAGCGGGAAGAAGTCATGGGAATGCCGACGGTCTCTCGAGAAGACCATGCAACGGGAGGAACTGTCGATTCTGCGACCGCCAAGAAGAACGAGATGGCCAGATTCTACAGTTGAGAACCATAGAGGATAGAAATGACGAAGAAGCTCTAGAAAACCTTCAGGCTGAACAAAAGGAAGATACAGATCTAAAAATAGTTCGGGAGTGGCTGGACCACGGAGCTAGACCACAGTGGCAGGAGATTGCAAAATATGGGCAAGCAGTTAAGGGCTATTGGCTTCAGTGGGACTCCCTGTGTCTACGAGATGACATCATCACTCGTAAATGGGAGAGTCCAGATGGAACAAGAACAGTGCCCCAAGTTGTTCTTCCAAGGTCATGTGTTAAGGACGTGCTTGCAGAACTTCACGATAGTCGCTCCGGCGGGCATTTTGGAATCAATAGGACTCTGGCCAGAGTCCGTGAGAGATATTATTGGGTTCATTGTCGTCAAGATGTGGAAGAATGGTGCAAACGATGTGACCTGTGTGCATCCAAGAAAGGACCCAAAACAAGACTTAGGGGAAAACTCCAACAATATATTACTGGAACTCCATGGGAACGAGTTGCTGTAGACATTTTGGGACCATTTCCAGAGACAGCATCAGGAAACAAATATTTGATGGTTGCTATGGATTATTTTTCCAAATGGCCTGAAGTAGTTGCACTACCCAACCAAGAAGCAGTCACAGTTGGTGAAGCCCTGCTGGAGAATGTCGTTTCCCGACATGGTGTTCCACTTCTGCTTCATTCTGACCAGGGGCGCAACTTCGAATCGGCAGTTTGGAAGACCATGATGGCTTTGTTAGGAATTAAGAAGACCAGAACAACACCGCTCCATCCTCAATCCGACGGCATGGTAGAAAGACATAACCGGACCATCAACAACTACCTGTCCCTGTTTGTAGACGAAAACCAGAGAGACTGGGACAAACTGGTGCCTCTGTTTCTGCTAGCATACCGAAGTTCCCAACATGATGCAACTGGTTACACTCCAGCAATGCTGTTAACTGGTCGAGAGATGAGGCTTCCCATCGATCTCCTACATAGTAATGTACCAGACGGAGAGGCGGGTCAAGAGACACTTCCCGAGTATGTCAGCGGTCTAAAGGATCGACTGGTTAAGGTCCACGATTTCGCCAGAAACAAGCTACAACTCACCAGTGACCGGATGAAGGTTAGGTTCGATAAGAAATCCACACCTGTTAGTTTCAAGGAAGGTGATGCAGTTTGGCTCTACCAACCAACGAGAAGGAAAGGTCTAAGTCCCAAGTTGCAGCGGCCCTGGGAGGGACCGTACCTGGTCATTAAGAAGATAAACGACCTTGTGTATAGGGTGCAACTGACGCCACGAAGTAAGCCGAAGGTCGTCCACCTAGAGAGACTGTGTCCTTATGAAGGGCAGAATCCACCGACCTGGTCCATTTAGGTACTGTTCGGGGCGAACAGCCTGAAAGAAGGGGGCGGTGTTATAAATCACCTAGCATAGGTGTAAGTAGATGGAGTAAGTCAGACTAATAAGGAATCTGACAGATATATTTGTCAATTTAGAAGTTTTTGTCATAATAATTGTTTTTGTCACGTTTGAATTTTGGAGGACTTATTTTTGTACTTTAGTTTATTAGGAATTTTAATAAACTTGTTAAAACAGAGTAACAATTCTCTTAATCCCTGAACCCATCTAGAATTGCAACAGTATCATCTTCATACCTGATGTTATTTAGCCGGTACCCGTTTGGTAGTGACCCTTTTTTAGTACCGGCGTTTGGTAGTACCCGATAAATATTCTTTCAGAGTAGAGATTGAAAATTAGAGGGGACAAAATGCAGCCTTGTCTCACTCCACGCATGATTTTCACATATTCGGTGTGTTCACCTTCAACTATGACGTTCGCAGTCTGATTCCAGTAAACGTTTCTAATTATTTTCAGATTTGATTGTTAATTCCTCCCTCTTTTGGGACCGTTCAAGTATTACGTAACGCAGGTTGGGAGGGGGGGTCAAAAATCTTCAAAAATTGCGTGACGCAATAGTTAAACTCCCATAAAAGTGCGATACGTAGGGGGGGAGGGGGTTAAAAATCTTAAAAAATCGCGTTACGTAATACTTGAACGCTCCCTTTAGTATTTGCATCATCTTGGCGTGCTGTACTCGATTGAACGCTTTCTCGTAATTAAACAGACATGTTAATGTTGGCAGTTTAATTGTAATATAAATTATATAATATGATTCTCAAGTCTCTATCATCTAATCGCGCTTCCTTTAAGATGTTTGTTTATGAGCTTATCATGTTTTACTCTATCAAATGCCTTTTTGTAGTCTATAAAACAAATACATACGCCACAGTTGACATCCCTGCATCTCTGCATAAGCACTCAGACGGTGAATCGAGCATCTCTGGTGCCTAAAGCATTGCAGAATCCAAACTCTGTCCATGAAACTTGTCCATGAGAAAACTGCAGGAAACTAAAGTCATAAGGACTTATGGGTGTATACAAAGAATTGAAAAAGTCATTGAAAAAAATTATAATAAAAAGAGAACGAATGTCGAAGATTTATACGCTCAAACAATTAGATAATTTGTGTAGACGCCGCCGATACTTCTAATAATAATTATGTCCTTAGTCTAAATCATGACCAGTCGTGGCCGGAAGATACCCAGTTTACCAAATCCATTAGCAGTAGTATGTGTGTTTAGGCAAACCACAAGAATAGGTCTCACTAACCTTCAGCATTTAAACTAATGAATAAATATTTACTACCCACGGATAAATTCAATCAGTGCAAATTGCTAAATCAAATTTCTGCTGGGGTAGAGTAGCGCAATAAGAAATAGTTTGAAATTACAGTTGATATAAAAAAAGTATATGTTGGGCAGTGAAAAAGAAAAAAGGATGCATCTGACGGAAATGGAATGCTTAGATGCATGAGTGGAGTGACAAAAAAGGATAAAATTAAAAATGAGTAGGTAGGTTATATTAGGGGAAGTCTAGGGGTGGCACCAATTGATGCCAAAATGAGAGAGCATAGGTTAAGATGGTTTGGTCATGTTCAACGCCGAGACGTTAATCACCCAATACGAAGAATCGCTGAAGTGCAGATTACTGGAAAGAATAGGAGAGGAAGAATAAAGAAAGCCTGGGGGGGACGATTAGGCAGGACTAGGGATGGCAAAAGCAAATTATACATCGATTTATCATATCATATTATGATACATCGAATGAAGATATCGATATACGATATATATAGGAAAAATTATATCGATATATGCAGTATATCGATATGTATATCCTTGGGTAATTGATCAACAAATAAAATATCTCTTGTGAAGATTATTTTCTTGTTGCGTCTTATGCAATTTACTATTTCAGTTGCGAACAAGCCTAAAAATTAAATATATTTGACGTATCGATTTCCATTTCGGAAATCGTTATCAAAATACAAAACATTAATAAATTAAATAAATTTTGTTTTTGTTGCTGGGTAAAAAAATCGTCTCTAATTATTTAATTTTATCTGATTCATTCATATTGACAATTCAGACATTATATTATACATTATAAAGAGATTTATTTATTAAGTTTATTAAAATGCAACCAAACATTGCTTTTGGGTGGAGCCATTAACGTTTTATTAACTTATTAACTACGACAATACGATACAATATTCACACTGTTTCCAAATGCCAAATAAAGAGAGGAAATAAAACTCAATAGGTACCTGGATCAACCCTCGATGGTCGATGTTAAAAAATGAAAACATTCTTGAGTTTTATTAAATACAATGCAGTTATAAAATTTCACAGAAATGTGAATTTTATGATGGTTCAGATAGACAATTTGTCCTATTGTACTACAACGGTACTACATATTTTACTATTTGAAATTTCGAAAACCATAGGGTAATCAACTATTTTAAATAAAAAAAAAATATTACTAAAAAATGATTTTATTAACGTTTCGACGCCCAAAACGGATGCCGTTGTCAAAATACAAAATATTAATATTAATATTTATATTCATATTTTGTAATTTGACAACGGCATCCGATTTGGACGTCGAGTCGAAACGTTAATAAAATCATTTTTTTAGTAAAATTGTGGCTTATTTTTCATTTAAAATAGTTGATTAAAAAATGGAACAAGGAAATAGCTAGAACAACATAAAGTAATATTATTCAAATTATGTAGATAGATACGACTGGTCGAAACAACTTGTTTGTACCTATATTGTAGATTATTTCTACTGTACAGTAACGATAGTATACAGAGCATTCCAAAAATGTAAGGATTTAATTTATATTTTAAGATTTCAATATAATTTTATATCGTGACAATGTGGAATATATCCTATAATGTGGGCGATACATCCAATCTCAAATATCGATATATGCTCCGATATATCGAAAGTTGATTATCGATATAAAAATATCGATAAAATTTTCAAATTTATCGATATTTTTAATGTATCGATACATCGTTGCCATCCCTAGGCAGGACATGTTGGTAAATGGGATTAATATTGATATGACCCAAGATAGAATTGTATGATAAAAAAGTATTATTGTGTTTTCAATTTATCAATCAAAGGCAAAATGAAAATTAAATTAATTTTTTTTTAAATAACGCGGGCACATAAATTTGATACACCCTGTATTTTGATCTGTAAATATTTATTAGAATTTAGTTTGGATGTAAGTGGATTTCTCTTTTAATGAGCTTTCCGATGAACCATTAAAGACTTTTGTGAATAATTAAAGTGAAAAGGACGATGTATTTAGTTTTAAAATGTTAAAAGATTGTTTATTACGGGAACTATAGAATCTACAAGTAGAGGTAATTATCATTTTCTAGAAAAATGGTTTAAAAGAAAGCTTGGAATTTTAATATCTTTGTTTCAACCCGAGTAAATGTTGTAGTGTTCCCCGAAAGTAATTAGGATGGTCGGAATAATTTTGAAAATGACTGTTTGTTTGTCGAATGGAAAAGAGAAATGTTTCTGATTATTGGCAATTTGGAAGGGGAAAAGTGGTTTGAATGTTGAGTGAATTTGAAAAAGAAGGTATTATGTTTTTGGCATCGCTGAGGAGCAGTCGACGTTTTCGTGGATAAGTAGTTAGCAAGTACCAGTGTTTGTTTGATAGTGGAGAATAGTGCTGAAAAGTGGAACGAGAGACAGATCAAATTGAGACGAAATACCTCTTTGATTCTGTATTATTGTGAGAAGGAGAGCAGAGAATTTGTGGAGTCTGTGTGAATCGAGTACTGGTCAAAAGAGGCTTTGGCTCGTTGGAGAATTGGTGCTGGTATGCTGATAGTTTTGAAGCTGGAGAACGGAGAGGGCTTTGATGAGTAGCCTTTTAACATAGTCAACGAGGGAGAGCTGTTTTGGGTCACGAGAAGACATCAGAGTCAGTGAAGCAAAAGGTCAGTCAACTTATGTGAAAGATATTTTTATGTTCGAAAACTAAAATTTTGAGTAAAAAGCGTAGGAATTAAAATTCCAATATTTAAAAAAGTAAATAGGAAGTATAGCTAATCTTGCGAATACATAATTTGGTTTTGTTTATTTTGTTGTACAAAGTCATCGGGAACAAACCGATCAATTGTTTTTTTAACTAGAATAAATTTAAGTGGTAAAAATTTCATTCGGACATCTGTGTCCACAGGTTTTAGATTTGATAGATTTTTAGAGTATTGATTTTGATAAATAAAAGACAATTCTGTATGTTTATTTTATATTTTTGCTTTATTTCTTTTCCTATTTTATCCCGATTAGGATCAACTAAGAGATACTGAAACCACGAGAGAAGATAAGTATAACGTAAGATAATTTAGACATTTTTTTTAATATTATAAAAAGGCACCCTGAGATTTTTTATTCATTTTTTATGTATGATTTGCGACAATTAAATAATTAATCAAATAAATAATAATTAATATAAAATTAATAAGAAGCAGATCATAACAACATGGCCAGCCAACGTAGGACATTAAAGTATCTCTGGTTATGAATTTGAAGGGAATAGGAAACGGAAAAACAGGTGAAGGAAAATTTATTTGCCCGTCGGAAAAAGTTGATATATTTAAAAATTTTGAAATATTTGTTTGACTTAATTTTTTTTTATCTAGGTACAGTTTTTACATATTTATTTTATTTTTGATTGATTTGAATTTTGAAATATTTAAAAATTTGTGGGATAAAGTGATTATATTTGGGGAGAGAAAAATTTTCGTCTCGACAGCATACAAGGTATTTTCTAATTTCATATTAGGAGGGTATAAAATTTTAACTACATGTCGATAACAACCAGAAGCAAAAGCAAAGAAAATAAAAAACAAGAAGAACATTTCGAACAAGAAGAACATATAGAACAAGAAGACATTTTCGAAACAACAATCATGGCATCAGAACAACAGGAATTATCAGGAATAGATAAACTATTACAACTGATGCAACTCCAGTCACAAAAAATGGATGACAATCAAAGGGAAACAAAACAAGCAATGGATACAATGCAAGAAAATCAGGAAGAAACATCAAAGAAAATGGATAAAGTGGATCAAAAAATGGATGAAACACAACAGAAAATGGATGACAATCAACAGGAAATGAAACAAGCAATAGAATAGAACATCAAAAAAATGGAGGAACGCATAGAAAATTATGAAAAGGAAGTAAAAGGATGTTTGACAATGATCAAGAACGAGATGGGACAACAAGAGATAGAGATTAAAGAAATCAAAATCAAAATGAAGGAGATAAACAATTGCCAGAAAAAGGAACTAGAAAATTTGGAAAATAAGCTGGAAAATGCTATTCAAGTAGACAGAGAAGAAGTGGAAAAAAGAATCACAGAAATAGAAAAACAAGTCACCGAAAACAGGACGCAACAGAATTTCGGAGAAAGAAGAGAAATGATTATCCATAGTTCAGAGGAAGTAAAAAAATAAGATTTGGCGGGGATGTAAAAAAATTACACCCAGTAATTTTCATAAACAATTTAAAAAAGAAAATACGACACATCGGTAACTTCGAGACAGCCAAAGAAACGATAAGGAACCATCTTAAAGATGAGGCAAGTTTATGGTTCGATAGCAAAGAAGAAGAATTGGACAATTGGCATAAATTCGAACAAAAGTTCCTGAGTTATTTCTGGGGAAAAATACAACAGATAGAAATAAACAAGGAATTGCAAAATGGGAGGTACCATGATAGAATGGGTATTTCAGAGAAAACATATGCACTACAATTATATAATAATGCAAAACATCTACAGTACAATTATTCATCCGAACAGCTAGTAGAACTGATAGCCAGACATTTTGAAGATACCTTAGAAGATCACATAACTCTACAAAACTACAAAGATATCGACAGTTTGTGCCAATTCTTACAAATACGAGAAGCAAAAATGAGAGAAAGAGAGATAAGAAGATCGCAAGATAATTATAGACAACGCGAAAATCGAGACTATAGAGATAGAAGACAGAACTTTAGGAGAGATTATACAAGAAGAGAAAATGAAAATAGAGACAACGGAAGAGGAAACTATGAACAAAGAAATCGGCAATGGAACGAAGACAGATATCGAGAAAACCAGAATAGAAATAACACCCGCACAAATCAAGAGGACAGAAATGATAATAGAAGGAATGAACAGGAAAATCGTGAAAACCGATACGGGTCCGACAGACAAAGAGAAAACAGAAGAGCGGTAAACAACACGCAAATATATGAATATGAGGATGAGAGACAAAGCGACGGAAGAAGAAGCGAAGAAGAACAGCAAGCGTCTTTTCACGAAAGCGCTCACTAAAAACAAAAGAACAAACAGGAATTTTTTGTCACCCGAAGGAATTTATTAAATTAGCAGGAAATAATGATAAAGGAAGTGGATCTAATTTAAAATTTGTAGATGGTTTTATCAATGAGAAACCGATTAAAATTATGATTGATACTGGTTCAGAAATTACTTTGATTAACAGGAAATTAATAGAAGAGGTTGATTTGACGAATTTAATTTAAAAAATTCCCAGGGTAAATTTAGTGGGCGCAAATAAACGAACTTTGGCAACAATAAATGAAGGAATACGAATAAAGGTTCGATTGGGGAAGAAATTTTATGCACTACAATGTGTTATAATGCCAAACATGATTCATGATATGATCGTAGGAGTGGATGAATTGTCAGAAAAATATGTGGTGATAGATTTCAAAAATAACACGATGAAAATCACAGATGGAAAAGAAGAAGAACCGAACATTCTGAAAATGGACAAGGAACATGAGAAACGGAAAAAGGAAAATGTAGACAAAAAACAAACGGGGGAAATGAATTTGGCAATGAAGCAAGGACAGGAAAGAAAGAGGAGAAAGCAGCAGAAGATAAGTAAAAACAATGAAGCATGGGATTCCTCGAAAAAAGAGATGAGCCCAGAAGAAGAAAAAGGAGAAAGAAGATTGATAAAAGAAAATGAAGATTGGGATTCCTCGAAAAAAGAGATGAGCCCAGAAGAAAAAAAAGAAGAAAGAAGATGGATAAAAGAAAATGAAGATTGGGATTCCTCGAAAAAAAAGATGAGCCCAGAAGAAGAAAAAGAAGAAATAAGAAGGATAAAAGAAAATGAAGATTGGGATTCCTCGAAAAAAGAGATGAGCCCAGAAGAAGAAAAAGAAGAAAGAAGATTGACAAAAGAAAATGAAGCTTGGGATTCCTCAAAAGAAGAGATGAGCCCAGAAAAAGAAAAGGAAGAAAAAAGATTGACACAGGAAAAGGAAGCTTGGGATTCCTCAAAAGATGAGATGAGCCCAGAAGAAGAAGAGATCAGAATAGAAAAAGAAGGCGGAAAAGATACAATTGAGACTGCGGTATTTAAAGAGGAAGTATGCAAAATGGAGAAGACAGAATACACAATAAACATGTGTAGAGAATCGGAGGAAAAAGAAAGCAATTGTTTTTCAGGTGGGACTCAATATTTTGACACAATAGAAAAGTGTTGTTGTCGAGAGAAAATCATTTTTTTGTTGCACTTATTAATACTGATTTTATCTCAAAACAAGGCGGGGATGTTATTGTGTTTTCAATTTATCAATCAAAGGCAAAATGAAAATTAAATTAATTTTTTTTTAAATAACGCGGGCACATAAATTTGATACACCCTGTATTTTTATCTGTAAATATTTATTAGAATTTAGTTTGGATGTAAGTGGATTTCTCTTTTAATGAGCTTTCCGATGAACCATTAAAGACTTTTGTGAATAATTAAAGTGAAAAGGACGATGTATTTAGTTTTAAAATGTTAAAAGATTGTTTATTACGGGAACTATAGAATCTACAGGTAGAGGTAATTATCATTTTCTAGAAAAATGGTTTAAAAGAAAGTTTGGAATTTTAATATCTTTGTTTCAACCCGAGTAAATGTTGTAGGGTTCCCCGAAAGTAATTAGGATGGTCGGAATAATTTTGAAAATGACTGTTTGTTTGTCGAATAGAAAAGAGAAATGTTTCTGATTATTGGCAATTTGGAAGGGGAAAAGTGGTTTGAATGTTGAGTGAATTTGAAAAAGAAGGCATTATGTTTTTGGCATCGCTGAGGAGCAGTCGACGTTTTCGTGGATAAGTAGTTAGCAAGTACCAGTGTTTGTTTGATAGTGGAGAATAGTGCTGAAAAGTGGAACGAGAGACAGATCAAATTGAGACGAAATACCTCTTTCATTCTGTATTATTGTGAGAAGGAGAGCAGAGAATTTGTAGAGTCTGTGTGAATCGAGTACTGGTCAAAAGAGGCTTTGGCTCGTTGGAGAATTGGTGCTGGTATGCTGATAGTTTTGAAGCTGGAGAACGGAGAGGGCTTTGATGAGTAGCCTTTTAAAATAGTCAACGAGGGAGAGCTGTTTTGGGTCACGAGAAGACATCAGAGTCAGTGAAGCAAAAGGTCAGTCAACTTATGTGAAAGATATTTTTATGTTCGAAAACTAAAATTTTGAGTAAAAAGCGTAGGAATTAAAATTCCAATATTTAAAAAAGTAAATAGGAAGTATAGCTAATCTTGCGAATACATAATTTGGTTTTGTTTATTTTGTTGTGCAAAGTCATCGGGAACAAACACGATAAATTGTTTTTTTTAACTAGAATAAATTTAAGTGGTAAAAATTTCATTCGGACATCTGTGTCCACAGGTTTTAAATTTGATAGATTTTTAGAGTATTGATTTTGATAAATAAAAGACAATTCTGTATGTTTATTTTATATTTTTGCTTTATTTATTTTCCTATTTTATCCCGATTAGGATCAACTAAGAGATACTGAAACCACGAGAGAAGATAAGTATAACGTAAGATAATTTAGACATTTTTTTTAATATTATAAAAAGGCACCCTGAGATTTTTTATTCATTTTTTATGTATGATTTGCGACAATTAAATAATTAATCAAATAAATAATAATTAATATAAAATTAATAAGAAGCAGATCATAACAGTATATATAAAGTAAGAATTAAGAATATAAAAAGAAAAATAGAGAACATAATATATAATATAACAGGAATATAGAACGATTAGCTTGATGAACCAAGTTTTAAAAGGCGTCTTACGAGTGATACATGAACGTGTCCACAAAAACTAGACGATAGCATAACAGGAAACCAACTGGGATTTAGAAAAAGTAGACACTATTTACAATTCAATCACTCATAGAACGGTGTCAAGATGTCAACTGTGACGTATTGTCACTATATGTCTGGTTGACTTTGAGAAAGCCTCCAACAAAATACAATACAGAAGGCTTGCAAATATATTACGGAACACAGAAAAATTATAATAAATAATACATTTTAGCAACGCGTCTGTCCCTGTCCCTGTCTGTCTGCGCATGCGCCAAGGAATTTTAAAATTTCACCCTCGATCGTAAAGAAGTTTAACTTCAAAAAGATAAAAAATTTATACAAAAACTATTTAAAAAGGCAGTATAACTATTAACTAACTTTTGTCTGTTGTTTCTCTTCTCACAAATTTTAAAACACAACAGCCATAACCACAACAAGCCACCACATCTGCGCTACATCCGCCATATTGGATAATTTTTGACATGCCATTTGAACACCCAATCAGAGCAAAGGTATAATGCGCCTGCGTCCGGCACTAAGGATTTTCATATTAAAATTCACGCCCATCGCCTAAAGAAGTATAACTTCAAAAAAGATAAATAAAAACCATTTAAACATTATTCGTTTTACACTGAAATTTTGTACGCTATTGACTTTAAAACAATTAATTTCAATTTGTTGGTTAAATACTTTATTGTTTTATTTAATTATGTATTTGTTATTAAATTGCTTTAAAATAAATATTGTTTGACATCGTGTGTTCGTTTTTTTAAAATGGCACGAAATATTAAGAAATATCAGATGATTCCATATAAGTTTGTGTATGTGTATTATTGTGTAAGAAGTTTTATTTTTAATAGTAACAGTATAGCCATAATCAAAAATGTTTTTCCTAGTTGAACTATCCCAAGAATTATCTGAAAATACTTAAATCTAATAGTAATTTCTAATATCTAGTATAGTAATCTATTTCTAGTATCAAATCATAGTATGGAGATGGAGAGGATTCTCATCGGATGAATTTGAAGTTTGTAGAGGTCTTATATAAGGAGATCTGTTATTCACGGTGCTTTTCAACTTAATTAGTATTCGAAACAATAATCAAAAATAGCCGAGTTAAAACGACCGGATTCATCTTCAACAATGAGCATCAATGAGTGGCCTTCGTTGATGATCTTACTGTTCTAACAAAAACAAGAAAAGAATTGAGAAATGTTATGAAAGGATTAGAAAAGGAGGCAGAATACTTTGACCTAGAAATAAACCAGGAAAAGTAAAAATACATGATACTCGGGAATACAGAGCAAAAAGAAAAGGGGGACAGTTTATTTTCATATCTAATAAAGTAAGGCAATATAATTTCGAGAGAGTGGTTCATTTTACGTATCTGGGGGTTATTATAGATGAAAAAGGTCAGGAAGAATGAGAACTGAATGCAGAGCCTATTTTACTTCAAATCAGGCCCGAGGCACTACACAATTTTCGGGCCCCTAAATATAATTTAATAATAATAGTAACTTTTTTAAATGTATTAATTAATTTAATAGAAATATAGTTGCACAAGAAAATAAAATTTTTATTAACAATAAATAAAATTTATATTTAAACAATTATTAAACATTGTTATGGTAGGTGAGCCCAAGCGGGGATTTTTGCAGTTACTCGAGCGCGTCAGAATATCATATGGGGAGACACCTGGTGCCCTGCAGATGTATCTGTACCATATATTGGCTCTTAACATAGGGGAGTTCGTTAAGGGGGGCCCGAAAAAAAAATCTATCCTTAAAAATACTCGAGATTGTCAGATTAAGATAAGGTAAGTACATGCAAAAGAGTCTATATTTCAAAAATCTGACGATTTGAGCGGGGCGTAAGGAAATGGGCAAGTTTCATCAAACTTTCACAAAAGAAAAGCGAATAATACATTAGATCGAAAAACTAAAAAATACGTGTTCAATATTCTTCAAAAATCTATCGAATGATACCAAACATGACCCCCCATGGAGAGAGGTAGAGGATAAATTAAAAATTTTACATACAAATCCCGCGATATTTCGCAAAATAAACATTAGATCGAAAAAGTGCAAAATGCACTTATCAATATTTTTGAAAATCTATCGAATGTTACCAAACACGACCCCCCATGGAGGGGAGGAGGGGAGTTACTTTAAAATCTTAAATAGGAGCCCCAAATTTTTATTCCAGATTTGGATTCTTTACGTAAAAATAAGCAACTTTTATTCGAAGCATATTTTCGAATTATCGATAGATGGCACTATAATCGGAAAAAAAGATTGTTTAAAATGGGAAATTAAATTAAAAAATGGCAAGCGCCCACTAAAATGGAAAACTTTACTAAACTTTTTTTGGTATTCGGACCTACTCTTCACAACCCAATAGGTCCCCAAAGCGCTCGTGTGACTGCACATTTAGCATACTTTACTCCCCTACTCCTCTACTATTAAGGGGATATGTAGGTGCAAACTTTCGGCTGCAATGCCATATAAATCCATTCGTTTTTTTCGAAGCCTGAGAAAACTAATTAAGTATTTGAAAAATTTAAACGCAGAATGAAAGATTACGTTACTACCGAGGGCCGAAAGTCCCTGAAATCTTCGATAATGTTTATTTTAATAAGTTACATGTTACATGGGCGAAAAAAAAAGAGCAAATTGAGTGTGATTTTTAATTTTAAATACATATCTTATTCAAAAGAAAGCTTTTATTTATTCTAAGGGACATTCAGCCCTCGGTAATAATGTAATCTTTCATTCTGCGTCTAAATTTTTTAGTTTTTTGAGGATTCTAAAAAATGAATGCATTTAAAGAGCATTGAAACCGAAAGTTTGCGCCTATCCACCTTATTATATCTTATGGTTATCATTTATCATTGCCTGTTCGTAAAATGAAAGAATTTTGAAAATTTGTTTTGTTATTGGAATAAACATGTTTTGTTTAGCGATCTTTCCGGGCCCCATTCAAATACGGGCCCGAGGCAGGTGCCTCACGGGCTTAGGGGTAAAATAGGCCCTGACTGAATGCCAAATTAACAAAGGGATATAAAAAGATGGAAATCCTAAGACCACTGATAAAATCCAAATATGTATCGAGAAAAACAAAACTAAGGATATATAAAAGGGTAATAAGACCCACAGTGACGTATGGTAGCGAAGTATGGACAATGCAAAAAGCAAATACGGAGAAATTGGAAAGACGGGCAAGGAAAATGCTCAGTGGAGACATATGGAGGCAAAAACAAGATCTAAGGTTGGATGCGACGAATAAACAAAGAACCAGAAAAACTGTATAACAAACGAAGCATCAGTCGCTTCGTAAAAGCACGGAGAGTGAGATGGATGGGACACGTGATGAGAATGGAAAGAAAGAGGATCCTAAAACGGGGCCTAATCACGAACAGGAGGAAAGGAAGAACCAGACAAAGATGGTTTGACAGCGAACAGGAAGACCTAAGATATGAGGGACTTATTGGTTGGTAAGAAAGAGTAACAAAGATAGAAGAATAGAGGAGAATAGTAAGTCAATTTAGTACGCAAGGAGCATGATTGGACAAGAAGCCACCCCACTTGATACAAGTTTTGTAATATATAGTAATATAATTATTATTATGATAATGCGGCATGCGGATGCGACGGGCGTAGGAACTTTCGACACCAAGCAGGTAGCGACTAAAATTTAATGGTAATTTTCGACACCAGCCCCAAAGGCCGGTTTTTATCTTACAGGAATATTCGACACCAAATAAAAATATAGTTGCGGCATAAACAAAATACCATAATTAATTAATGTATTTGTTTATTTTATAAACATAATATACATTTTATTTTTCGAAAGCCGTAATAATATCTGAATATAACACTACTAGTAAATTGTTATACATTTTACAGTCAATATAGGTACATGTACTTATACAATAATTTATTAGCTATTATAGGAGTGATACGATATAGGTTTAATAAAATCTAACCTACATATACATATATTATGTATTTGTTGGAATCGTAGTTTATCTATCATTTTCTCCAAAATTTGCCAATTTAGCCTTAACGGTAGTATCTACTATTTATTTTGACATAAGTGTCCACTTAAAACTGTTCAATAAGCATAAAAATAAAAGGATGCGTTGAGTAAAAATAAGGATTAAACCTCGAATGGAAGGGTTCACAGGCATTCGTGGTCCTCGTAATAGACCTGGATCCTGATTAGAACATATCTGTGATGGAAATAGGCTATCGATTATGTAATTTTCCGGTAAATAATCTGCACATATTATCAAGTGTTTAGGTTTATATGTCATGAAAATAATAAACAAAGCATTCTTAAACTTCGATAAGTTGAATCAAACGTACGCCTTAACTATTTTGAAATTTCTGAATTTGTATTCTTATATTCTATTCTAGTACCAAACCCAGAAATTGAAATTTTTCAAACATAATTTTTTAACATCAGTTTTAATATAGGCAAGTGAAAACGGCATCCTCGAATTTTTACATTGGCTCACATACCCAATACAGCACAATGAATGGCTTTTTCAAAGTCCACAAATATTTCAGTTAACTCTTAAAATAATTGAAATGTTGCAAAAAATTTAGACCTTTTTGACTATTTAGTAAACAAAATAAATTTTTGTATGTCATCGACAATTTGTCCGTTAACAAAGAACATAATTTCCATTTTCCAAGCCATAATATAGTAAATCACATGATACAATGACTGGGTTATTGTATCATGAGTAAATCATTGGAGAAAAAATTTGGTACTGTATGAAATACTATCTATCTACAAACAAGACGTCAAACAAGAAATAAAATACAACTGAATAATACTCGTGATTAATAATTTAGATGCAAGTGATAATAAAATATTGAGAAAACCCAAGTAATTACCCAGCTACCTGCTTTACCGCGCGGTGTCGAAATTTCCTGTAATCAAATTTGACCCTTCGATTCAGGGCCGCGCCAAGGCTTTCAAGCGCCCCGGGGCAAGTAATTTTAGGCGCCCCTTTCCTCCTCCCCTTGTTTTTGCTCCGGATTTTAAAGCACCGCTTGTATAGAAATGAAATTTGGCATAAGCGTAGCTAGCATGTCAAAGAAAAAAAGTGATATTGTGCCGATGTGTGCTTTTGCTCTGAGGGTGAGTTTTAACCCTTCTCGGGGGTAAAAAACTATACGTTTAAAATAAGTACGGAAATGGATAAACTGACTAATTTTAAGCCACTTTTGTTCTATAGAGTTTTTTCACTACTTTTCGATTATTTGCAAATGAATGTCCATTTTTCAACAAAAAAAAACACGTTTTTCGCAAATAACTCAAAAAGTATTTTATCGAAAAAACATTCTTAGCAAAAATATAGCTCATAAAAAAATGAAAAAAAATGGTGTATGCATGAAGTCAGTAGACCCAGATGAAGCAGAATTGTAGCTAATGAAAACTAGGTTCTTATTCGTCAAATTCCAAATCAAATACCTATTTCAACGAGAAATAAACAAAAAATGAAGCACTTTTCGGGGTAAACTAAGTTTCATCGGTTCAAAGTGCTTTTAACAAAAAATTGGTTTTAAAGTAATGTTTTTTAAATAAATCTATTTTTTTTCCAAAAAAACTTAAAAATATTAGTGATACCAAAAATCTCAAAGAGTAAAAAAATGTACGTTTTGATTTTCTGAATATTTTGGATTTTTTGTTTTTCTGTAAGACAAAAATTGGTTAATCAGCGGTAAAAAAATGTAAAACCGTGGAATTTTGAGAATCAACACCGATTTTAATGAAAATTTGGATTTAAGCTCGGTTGATCCTCTTCTTCAAAATCTACCCTATGCCGAACCGAGCTTCTGCCCTGGGGGTGAAAGCAACCCCATCTAGGGAATGAAAATTGAAAATATTTTTAATCAAAATAACTATGGAAGTCGTTAGATTAACCAATTCTAAGTAAATTTTGTTCTATAAATTATTTTTGCAAAGTTGATATTTTCCAAGTTATTAGCGATTGAAACTATGCATTTTTCATTAAAAAAACTCACGTTTTATGACCGTTTTTCATGAATAACTTATATTTTTTTAATGACCTATGAAATATGTCGCTTGTTTTTCCAAAAAAATTTCACCACATTCGAGTTATTTGAGATTGAAGGTTCTCATAATTCGGTTCTAATAACTTTCAAAGTATCAACTTTCCAAAAAAAATTTATAGAATAAAATTTACTCAGAATTGGTCAATATATCGACTTCCATAGTTATTTTGATTAAAAATATTTTCAACCCCTAGACGAGGTTGTTTTCACCCCCAGGGCAAAATCCCGCTTTGGCGTAGGGTAGATTTTGAGGTTAAAATCTACCTTACCCTGAAATCAAACTTGATTCTCAAAATTCCACGAGAAAATGTTGATTGGACAGATTGGACTATAAGATATGGCTGTTCAAAATTTGCATACTCTCGTGATTAGGGACTCGATCAAGCCGATAAGAGTTCGTACAATTATGGGATCAAAGTAATACTTACTGTCATTTTTATACCTACCTACGATTGGCAAGTTTTAAATTTTACAAGATAATAAAATATTACTAATATTTCTGGTAATTTCGGTATTGTAAACATTTTTTTCGGCTCCTACTGGCGCCTTTTGAATACGGCGCCGGGGGGCTTCGCCCCCCTTCGCCCTTATGGACGGCGCGGGCCTGCTTCGATTACCTCAGGTACAAACACAAATTGGTGTCGAAAGTTCGCCCGCCGGATGCGACAGAGGCTGTAGGACCCCCGTAGATATATAATTATTATTGTATTATATTAATTGTATTTTTAGCCCTAAGCCTTCAAGGCCTGTTCTTTTTAAATAAATAAATCTAGTTTTTATGTTGAGCGTCATGTTGAGCTTTTTAAATAAATAAATCTAGTTTCTACAATGTAAGTATATTTTCTTATTTGTACCACTTTTCCCTATTGGCCATTATGTAATGAACATTACATTGACTGTTCGTCTTGAATAATAAACAAAAGTTATGGTAATGACGGTATGATAATCGTGTTGATTTGTCCATAACACCTTTTCAATGAAAATCTTCAGTTTTATTTTGTTGCGATCACACACACCTGCTTTTATCACCGGAAAATGTCGAGGTTAAACGATCTTACTCTTACGTTTAACCATAGAAGTGACGCAGGGTAGTTTGTAGAATTGTGAGGATACATATAGCAAAAATTAAAAAAGTCTTACTGGACTTATCATCTTACATAAAGTAATAATGCTAGTGAGGAAAGCGGACTAACGCTTAAAGCTAATAAAACAAAATTTATGACAATTTTCAAAACACAACAACAAGAAATTTTAAACATAAGAGAGGTGCCAATAGAAACAGTTAAAAAATACAGATATCTTTGTACAATTTTATTAATAAAAATAACGCGTATACAGAAGAAATAAAAATGAGAATTAGACAAGCTAGAGCAACATAATATAACAAGATGGGAAAAGTATTATGCAGTAGATACCTTGGTTTGCAACTCAAAATTAAGTATATTACGTTCATATATGTTTTCGGTGCTGATTTATGGGGTGGAGGCCTGGACCTTAAAGATATAGATAAGCGATCAACTTGAAGCATTCAAGATGTGGACCTACGGACCTAGATGTGGGTAGACAGAATAACAAATCTTGAGGTCCTCAGAAAGATGAAGGAAAGGTGAAAAGGAAATGGAAATCCTGAATACGATTAAGATAAGATAGTTACAATATCTTGGCCACGTTATGAGAGGGGATAAATATGTGTTGCTACAAACCATAATGCAGGAAAAAATACAGGGAAAGCGAAGTATTGAAAGAAGACGCATCTCCTGGCTCAACAATCTGAGAAAGTGGTATAATTGCAGTTCCATCGACTTGTTCAGAGTTGCAATCTCAAAAGTGAAAACAGCTGTGATGATTATCAACCTCCTGAAAGGAGACGGTACCTAAAGAAGAAGAAGGGCTTATCACTTTTGTTTTTCGATATTTATCTTTAGGCCTATTTCTAATTTTTTTTCTTGTACTGTTTCAGATACTCAGTGGCAGCTGGTCAGGGTCGGCAGGGTCGGCAGTGCCGACCCACACATTTATGGACACATTATAGATTTTTTTAAATATTTAAGTTAATCAGAGTTGATGATATTCGTTTCTGTGAAATAAAAAAAAATATCTGTGAGATAATACAGACTAAATTTTATTCATTGTTTTTAAAAGAATTCGATCGACCCGATACGTTAAGTGATCCCTGTGCGCTGTGCGTAAGAGACTTTTCAAATAATTAATGATCCTAGCCATGCACCCGATTGCGATTGTGTGAATTCTTATAAGGCCCGCTTCGGCAAGCCGTCCCCAGATTGACCATTTGCTTGTAATAAGAAGCAAGAAGCTATGGAATATTAGCCGATAGGCAACCAATTATACATTCCCCGTATTTATTTGAGTGGCAAGTACGACAGATAAACAATCTGCCGAGAGGTGATCTGCAAACGGCAACAAGACACGTACCTATAGACCAGAGCGCATCTGTAAAAGTATTAGTACATACATTAATTTGGACGTTGAGAGGTGACTCATATTTGTTTGCAGAAATTGCTTGAAAATAACTCATATAATAATATGTGAGTTATCCTCCCACTCAAAAAGGTCCGGAACATTGTTTAAATAATCAAAATGTCAAAAAATGAAGAGAAAATTCGATTTTTTTCTTCATTTTTTGATTATAACTTTAAAAGTATTCATTTTCGAGAAAAGTTGCACAGACATAAAAGTTGCGTAATTAAATTTCCTATAATATGGGATTAGTTAAAAATTTTAAAAATTGTCACCCTTTTTGCAAAATAACAATAATTGCGAAAAAATCATAAAAAAACAAGTACCTATTCGAATTTTACGTTTTTCAACCATTTATGCTGTACTTAGTATCTTCATAATTTTACCCAGAAAAACTATATCATATAATAAAACAATACTGTGAATTTTATTAACATCGGTTCAATAGATTTTGCAAAATAAATTTTGCAATCCAGCTTTCGCAAAAAAATTTCATTTTTTCAAAATGTTGCAGAACTGAAAATAAAGCAGACAGCAAGTTGAATTTATTTTTACATATAGAAGAATACTGTACCTTTCTTCTATATGTAAAAAAAAATCAACTTGCTATCTGCTTTATTGTCAGTACTGCAACATTTTGAAAAAATTAATTTTTTTTGCAAAAGCTGGATTGCAAAATTTATTTTGCAAAATCTATTAAATCGATCTTAATGAAATTTACAGTATTATTTTATTATATTATAAAGGTTTTCTGGTTAAAATATGAAGGTCGTAAGTGTAGCATAAATGGTTGAAAAACGTAAAATTCGAATACGTGTTTTTTATGTTTTTTTCGCAATTATTGCTGTTTTGCAACAAGGATGACACTTTTTTAAATTTTTAACCAATCCTATATTGTAGGAAATTTAATTACGCAACTTTTATTTTAGTATAACTTTTCTCAGAAGTGAATACTTTGAAAGTTAAAATCAAAAAACGAAGGAGGAAAAATCGAATTTTTTCTTAATTTTTTGACATTTTGAATATTAAAACAATGTTCCGGACCATTTTGAGTGGAAGGATAACTCAATTATCATTTCCAAAGAATTTTCAAAATATCTATTAGACAAGTTCATTAATCAAATAAAATAAGAAAATGGCTTAACAGCTTTATATGCTGATCTAAATATTTTCGGAAGGTGGAATAAGTTACAAAATATGTTTAATTTTATATACTGCAATTCATTAGGTATAACAAACTGTTCCCGAAATTAATAAAATGTTGTGCTCAAATGTGGGCAAATTCTGCCTCAAATGAACGGGATTTCTCTTGTCTCAAAAGAGTCAAAACATATTGTCGAAACACCGTGAAACAAGAGAGAATGTCAAACTTGTCTCAAATGTCAATAGAAAAAAACTTTTAAAACCTCTCCAAAACAATAATAAATTTTACAATGACGTTATACCCATTTTGCTAGTTCGAAACAACATAGACTAGAGTTCATTTATATACAGGTTTAGGTTAAAAATTTATAGGAAAAAACAAAAAAAAACAAAAAAAAATAAAAAAAATAATAAAAAACAAAAACCAAAAATCTTCTATGAAATTGAAGTCTTTTAATTAGATGGCATACCTATCTGAGGAGACAAAACCTTGCCGACCCTGTCCCTAAAGCCACGAGCCGCCACTGCAGATACTCGAGTATCTGAAGCATGGAAGTTTATAGGAAACCCCATAAAAAATCACAAAGAAACAGTCAGATTAAACCACATAAGTATGTCAAAATGAAAGAATATTACAAATCCCTATTGACAAAAGCAAGATCACATTGCAAAATAAATTACAGAGACTTCAGAACAGATCCAATAGACGAAGACGAAGTACAGCCAATCAGTGTAGACAAGACAACACCAGTGCCGGCTCGTGAGGTAGTGCCATAGAGCCATGGCACTACCTTGCTAACTATGCAGAAACATATTTTTTATCTTCAAAACTTTTTAATTTCTGTTCATTTTTTTGTGTGTATTTCTTTTGATCTTCATAAATTATATAAAATATGGCAACTATGGGAGTAATACAATCCCTGCCGACAGCGGAGATTATTCGACAGGAGAATCTCCTTCGCGCCAAAGTCAATACTGGCACGACTAAAGAGAGAAAGATTTTACGAGCATTCTATGTAAGTGACAGAGAAAGAGCTATATTGGACTATTAGTATACCTTAAAATGAGAATCTCTGTGCCAGGCACGAGGGTATGATGCCAGGTCTATTTATTTTGAATTTCTTTGCGTGCTGGTTTGTCGCTTTTATTATGTATATTTTCTGTTAAAAAGTTTTTGTATTTATAATTGAACTTTTAGTGCATCATGATCGTGGGTGTAGTATAAATAATATTTTGATTATTTCTTAAGTTTAATTTAGTAATTGACAATGAAGATTAGTATCTTAAAAAAAATTTTTTTGGTGGTTTTTCGGTAGAAAAAAAACTACAAATGTTATAAGGTGTTGTGAAGCTTTCGAGTTAGCTTTAAGGGGTCACGACGAAAAAGAAAATTTAGAAAATAGAGGAACATTTAATGAGCTGGTCAATTTTAGCGCCGAATTAGACAACGACTTAAAGGTTCATAGTATTCAAAGTACCAGATCTTTCAAAGGTCTACCTTCTCCGGACATTTAGTTGCTTCTAATTTATTTATGTCGGAGAAGTTTCTGCTTGTAACCATCAGTTCTCCGAATCATTTCTTAATGAAACGTGAAGACAATTTTAATGTTTAAGCAAAACTCGGTTTAAAACTGAATTAGAAGTAGGTACTGTATTAGCGAGACGAATTAAGTACTATCGCTGGGGCTGTTTCGCTATCGGTTTTATTGTAGAGGGAAGGTTTAAAAAGCACATTGGAAGAAACTATTAAACTTTTAAGCATTTTAATTACCATTCCTATATCAACATCTGAAGCAGAACGCTGTTTTTCGATGTTAAAACATAGTGCTTTAGGTATGCTATCTGCAGAAAAACATTTTGTAAATTGTATTGATAACTTTAATTATAAAGTCATTGAAAACTTTGCAACCAAAAAATAGAAGAATGAACTTCATATATCGTAAACTTTAAAAGTGACATTACAAAAATTTGTGCATGTGTGTGAATAATGAAATGGTATTATTTTTATAAATTGGTAAATAGAGACTAAATCGTAATACATAACAAACTTCAAGCACTATCAGCAGTAAATGCTGGTGGTAGGTTAAGAGGTTTTTATTATTAATTTTACGGAACTGTTTTGATCAATGTTGGACAATTGCTTGGCACCTCAGATCAATAAACTTAAGATACATAAGATAAAAGTATCCGCGCATATCTTTTTTAGTTTTTGTTGTAAGTATACCTTTTTTGACAATATCGTGAATCCCTCACTAAAAATTTTGGCGGCTTCCCGAGTTCTGTCACTACCTTCTTAAAATGGTACGAGCCGCCACTGGACAACACGAACCTTAAGGAGAGGAAAAGGAGAAACAGGACTTAGAAACATTCCCATTGAATTAATAAAACTCGAATCGTCAATACTAGTAGAATTGTTAGCGGAGATACTTAATAATAAATGTCTAATCAGACAAGAAAATATACCAGAATATTGGAATTTGACGTGTACACCTATACGCTCTATCCACAAACAAAAGGAAACAAAAATAACTGTAAAAATTACAGAGCTTTAAGCGTTTTTAGCTCATTGGGGAGGTTGTACGGTCGAAACCCAAATCGAAAACCAATATGAGGAAATAGACGATCAGAGTGGATAAGTGTTGGCAGATCTTGATTTTGTGCTGATATGTATTTTGTACTTCAACAAATTATAGAGAAAAGAACAACCAGAAATATACCAACTCATTTAGTGTTCGTTGGCTTATAAAAGGCCTATGATACAGTACCCTTAAATTAAATTATTTGTAGTATTGACGAAGGCAGGTCTAAGTAATGCATATACAGGGTGAGTCGTGAGGAACTGTACATACTCCTACCTCGTATAGAGGCCCTTATGGGGAATAACAAATGACCATTAAAAAGTGTCTGCTCCCATTGTTTAATAATATACAGGGCGAGTTTCGCATTTTGACAGAAATTTATATTCGTCATAATTTTTGAACGGTCAGATCGATGTATCTCTTATTTTGGTCAATCGTTACACTATTACCACCTAATCAACTGATTTATTCAAACTAGAAAAAAATCAGGTCTGGCTTCAAAAAAATTAGTTCGTTTGGGTCTTAGAAAAAATTTTACCCTGTATACGCTTTTTGAAAACTATAATATAAATTTTAAAAATTAGACAAATAGGCAATTAAAATGACATATTTATTTTTTTCCGCACACGATTACTTAATTTTTTATAAAAAAATCAAATTTGAGTATGAATTAAAAGTTTGGTAAAGTGAACCATAAATTTAAAAAAAATAACTTTTATTACAAAAATTAATTTTTTTTGAACAAATATTTAACTTATGTTACCACCCAATCAACTGATTTATACAAACTAGAAAAAAATCAGGCCCGGATTTAAAAAAATTGTTCGTTTCGGTCTTAAAAAAAATTTCACCCTGTATACGCTTTTTGAAAACTCTAATATGAATTTTACAAATTAGACAAATAGGCAATTAAAATGGCATATTTATTTTTTTCCCAACACGATTACTTAATTTTTTATAAAAAAATCAAATTTGACTATGAATAATTAAAAGTTTGGTAAAGTGAACAATATTTACTAGAAACCAGATTTAAAAAAATTAACTTTAATTACAAAAATTAATTTTTTTTTGAACAAATATTTAATTTATGTTACCACCCAATCAACTGATTTATTCAAACTAGAAAAAATCAGGCCCGGATTTAAAAAATTAGTTCGTTTTGGTCTTAGAAAAAATTTCACCCTGTATACGCTTTTTGAAAACTCTAGTATGAATTTTACAAGTTAGACAAATAGGCAATTAAAATGGTGTACTTATTTTTTCCCCACACGATTACTTAATTTTTTATTAAAAAATCAAATTTGTCACAATCGGAATTTTGCCATAAAAATAAAAAAAATTAAACAAGGTTTTTCTCAAAATTAAAAGCTTCACCATTTTTTTTTCTATACCACGTCTAGATCTAAAACCCATAACACTTCTCTGTGGACTCTATAGTTTAACATAGACGTGATCAAATAGATAAATCCTAAATTTTTTCACTTAATTTTTGCGATTTAACTTTGCAATTCACGAATCTGCACCTTTTATTTTTAAAAATTCATAACTTTTATGAGAAGAAGACGGAAAGTCTACAACAATTTTGATATTCACAATGGTAAGAGATATGTGCTGTAAAATTTCAGAAAAAAAAATATTAAAATGGAACAGAGTTGTAGCGAGTTAAACCGTGATTTCATTTTTTTTTCAGTTTTAGGTTAAAATTCCGATTTTGACAAATTTGATTTGTTAATAAAAAATTAAGTAATCGTGTGGAGAAAAAAATAAATATGCCATTTTAATTGCCTATTTGTCTAATTTGTAAAATTCATATTAGAGTTTTCAGAAGGAGTATACAGGGTGAAATTTTTTCTAAAACCAAAACGAACTAATTTTTTAAATCCGTGACTGATTTTTTTCTAGTTTGTATAAATCAGTTGATTGGGTGGTAACATAAGTTAAATATTTGTTTAAAAAAAACAATTTTTGTAATAAAAGTTAATTTTTTAAAATCTATGGTTCACTTTACCAAACTTTTAAATATTCAGTGTCAAATTTGATTTTTTTATAAAAAATTAAGTAATCGTGTGGGGAAAAAATAAATACGCTATTTTAATTGCCTATTTGTCTAATTTGTAAAATGAATATTAGAGTTTTCAAAAAGCGTATACAGGGTGAAATTTTTTCTAAGACCAAATCGAACTAATTTTTTAAATCCGGGCCTGATTTTTTCTAGTTTGTATAAATCAGTTGATTGGGTGGTAACATAAGTTAAATATTTGTTCAAAAAAAATTAATTTTTGTAATAAAAGTTATTTTTTTTTAATTTATGGTTCACTTTACCAAACTTTTAATTCATACTCAAATTTGACTTTTTTATAAAAAATTAAGTAATCGTGTGCGGAAAAAGATAAATATGTCATTTTAATTGCCTATTTGTCCAATTTTTAAAATTTATATTATAGTTTTCAAAAAGCGTATACAGGGTAAAATTTTTTCTAAGACCCAAACGAACTAATTTTTTTGAAGTCGGACCTGATTTTTTTCTAGTTTGAATAAATCAGTTGATTAAGTGGTAATAGTGTAACGATTGACCAAAATAAGAGACACATTGATCTGACCGTTCAAAAATTATGACGAATCCAAATTTCTGTCAAAATGCGAAACTCGCCCTGTATATTATTAAACAATGGGAGCAGACACTTTTTAATGGTCATTTGTTATTCCCCATAGGAGCCTCTACACGAGGTAGGAGTATGTACAGTTCCTCATGACTCACCCTTTATCAACGCTATAGCGAACATACATATACATAAATGCATAAAGTGCCGTTAATATGGAAAATAAAATTTCAGACGCATTTCCTGTCCCAAAAGGCTAACGACAAGGATGTTCTTTGTCCCCAACTCTATTAAAAATCTAAATATATTCATAAAGAATTAAACAACTGGAGGAGAAAATGCACAGGAATAGGAATAGAACTTGGAAACAATTACATAACAAATATTTTCACGGCAGACGATCAAGTGATGGCAAAAGACAGTGGCGTACTGAGCCAGTGGCGGATCCAGAAATTTTGTTTGGGAGGGGTCATGGGTCTTGAGGGTGATTTAATTACCTATCTCTGATGCAAGGTGACTGAGTCTTACCAACCTTAGGATACGTGGGTTTACAATTATGGGGGGGGGGTCATGACCCCCATGACACCCCCTGGATCCGCCAGTGTACTGAGCATGGTTCCACGGAACCAGGGCCCGGGCCCCGCAGGGGCCCTCTCTAACACATTTTTGATTCTTTTGTTTCTAATTTTATGGGAACATTTTGAACTAGACAAGTACACATTAGAAAATATAAATATTTAATAAATTTTAATTTTTGTGTAGGTACTTATAAATAAAAACAAATATACCTATTATTCATCAAAAAATTTGAAAACAAAATTTAAAGAAACACAGGAAACGCTTTTGAAGGTTCCTCGTACTAGTACGAGTACTTTGAAGGTACTCGTTTTACCTGCTTTAAACCGAAGTCCTTGTTTGAACACTTCTTGAAAGAATAACCACCGGTGGCTACCTAAATACGTGCTAACACAAGCAGTTGTATTTTTTATATTAGCACGACCCATGCATAAGTTGTATACTGCCAAGTTGCGGAAATTAGGAAACTCAATGCAAGTTTTATACGGTGGGTCATAAAAATAATCCTAAGACGCTCGATGCTCCTTTTGTTCGTATTTATAGCACCCTTATCCTCATAGTGTTAAGGATAATAAGGATAAATATAGACACTAATTTTTTTTAAGAAAATCTCGTCGTTTGATAAAGATCGACCCAACCGATCCAAGGTTGTTTTTTGATATTTTCTTTTATCTCCCTAGAGGTTTGTATGTAATTATGTAACTTATCTATTAATGAATGTATCATATACAATTTGAAAATATATTTTGTTGATATAAATTTCATTCTGATGTTCATTTTTTAAAAGCTGTAGTAGTTTTCCGATATTGGTTTTTAATTTATTATGACTGGAGATTAAGATCAAGTATATTTAAATGGGAAATAAGCCACAATTTTACCTAAAAATGATTTTATTAACGTTTCGACGCCCAAGTCGGGTGTCGTTGTCAAAATACAAAATAATACTAAATAAATAAAAATGTTGTTGCTTAGTAAAATGTATAGTATCACGAGGTTTTTCCTGGTTTTCCCTCGTGATTTACTATGAAATCTCTAACGCGAGAATTTCAGTGCCACCGTTGCATTTGGTTGTCTTTTTAAAGACAGATTACATGCTATGATTTTTTGTGGCGGATATTCTTGAGTTGGGATTGATTTCATGTAATCGAATGAACTATCTTTTAGTAAAGTCGTCCCAGGAACGCAACTCATCAATATTGGCAATATCATTTTAAAGTCGTCTACTTTAAAATGTATAATACGTGTCTGAATTGCCGATATAAATGAGTCAGATTAAATAAATTATTAGAAGAATTTTTTACTAAGCAACAACATTTTTATTTATTTAGTATTATTTTGTATTTTGACAACGACACCCGACTTGGGCGTCGAAACGTTAATAAAATCATTTTTAGGTAAAATTGTGGCTTATTTCCCATTTAAATATACTTGATTATAAAAATGCCACAAGAAAATAGCTTCAGAACAACATTAAGAAACCGGTATGGGCCTAGCGTTTGTCAAAATTTTAGGAGATTGGAAACTTTGTACGAGAAATTGGCACACTGTCAAAATTCAATTAAATTTTTAAGACGATGTAGAGACAACAATTTAATACCAAAAGGCTTAAGGTTATGGCCAGCATACTCAAGCAGAAGACTCCAAAATATTTTACATAGAGCCAGTGTGTCAATGATCCGGGAAAGGTTACAATTTCATAGATCAAATTTATTTTTTATTGAACAAGACATCGTAAGTATTGAAGATTTGCTTTACGGAATGATATCAAATTCTGATTTTGATCGAATTATTTTTAGTTTACACATAATTTATCAAAATTCATATCAGAAACAAAGAAATATACATTTAAATAAATTTAATATTCTTTTAGAACAAAATAGTATACATAATTTTGATAACTTAAATAGAAATAATGACATATTAGCGACAGTTGTCAATCTATCAAATAGACATTTAAATGCAACGGAAAATTTGGTATTGTCAAAAGGTTTAAACTATGCTGTCACTCATCCATCTATTCCAAAATTAGACATAATTAGCGCAGTAGAAAAAATATCCCAGTGTTTACCAACTCATGAAAAAGAACAATATAGGGTACTATGCAAACTTGAATTGGAAAAATCTAATAAAATTGAACAGAACATCAGCAAAGAGGAAATGAAAGCTTTAAAAACTTTAAAAAATGATGACTCCATAACAATCCTACCAGCGGATAAAGGAAATGCAACTGTAATAATGGATAAAGTACAATATGAGGACAAAATTACAGATCTAATTACAAATGGACCTTATACCAAATTAACGAAGGATCCAACGAAGACACTGGAAAACAAAATCTATAGAACTTTATTCAAATTTAAAAATGACCTAACGTACTATCAAAGAAAATTAATGACACCTCATTACAGTAAGACACCACATTTTTATGGAGTACCGAAAATTCACAAAGCAAATATTCCACTTAGACCTATTTGTAGTACCATCAGTTCTCCTTGTAGTGAACTATCAAAATTTTTATTAAATATTATAAAACCATTTGCAAATAATAATGACACATTTATAAAAAATACACAACATTTTTTAAACAAATTATCAAATATTGAATTTAATCTAAATCATATTTTAGTAAGTTTTGACATAAACAGTTTATTTACAAATGTGCCATTAGATAAAACTTTAAACTTAATCAAAACGAAATTAGAAAATGATAATACATTAACAACTAGGACAAGACTAAATGTATCAGCTATAATGGAGTTATTGACATTATGTACTAATAATACCTATTTTCAACTAAATAATGAATTCTATAAACAAAATTTTGGTCTCGCAATGGGCTCTTCTTTATCTCCATTATTGGCTAATATATTTATGGAGGATTTCGAAACTAATATCATTTCTAAACAAAATTTAAAACCCACAGTATGGTGGAGATATGTAGATGATGTGTTTTCCATATGGCCTCATAGATCGGAATTGTTGGATACGTTCCTGAATATTATAAACGATCAAGAAGAGACAATAAAGTTTACAATGGAAAAGGAATACAATAACACCCTACCTTTCCTCGATGTTTTGGTCTCAAAGAAGGATACTGGATATGAGACTCAAGTGTATAGAAAACCAACACACACCAACAGATATCTAAATTACAAATCAAATCATAACATCAACGTTAAAAAGGGAATCATTAAATCCTTATATGATTGAGCCAAAATTACTTGTTCTAACGAAAATTCATTTTTAGAAGAAAAACAATTGTTAACATCTGTTTTATTAAAAAATGATTATCCCATATCGTTTATAAATAAGGAATTGTCAAGATTGGATCGAATGGAACAGAACAACTTAGAACGGGATCCTACAACATTCACAAGAAATAATACGAGGAAAATATCAATACCATATGTAAAAGGACTATCCGAGAAACTTAAAACAATAGGAAATAAATTCAACATATCAACAACATTCAAAACAACAAACACTTTGAGATCTATTCTATCTAAAACTAAACCTAACAGTGAACAAGAAAGAACAAAGAATTGTATTTATAAAATACCTTGTGAATGCGAACAATTTTATATAGGTGAAACGTCAAGACCAATAGACGTTAGAGTAAATGAACATCAGTCTTATATAAAAAATAGAGAATTTGATAGATCTCAAATATGTCAACACGCATGGGATAATGAACATAGAGTTCAGTGGAGAGATTCAAGTATAGTCCTAAAAGAAGCAGATAGTAAAAAGAGAAAAATCAAAGAAGCGGCTCTAATTATGCTAAATGAAACCAATTGTGTCGCAAATTCCTCGGTAGAATGCAGTAGGATGTGGTTACCCATATTAAAGGAGGAAGTCAATAGAAAGAAAATACCACAATTAGTAAATCAGTAACATATCGAGTTAGTACATATTTAGTATTTTAGTATTATTTAAAATTTAAAATATCAAGTCAGAATTTGGTATTAGTTTTGAGAGTAAACTAAATGTAAACCCAAATACTTACGATGTCGGGATAGTATCACGAGGTTTTTCCTGGTTTTCCCTCGTGATTTACTATGAAATCTCTAACGCGAGAATTTCAGTGCCACCGTTGCATTTGGTTGTCTTTTTAAAGACAGATTACATGCTATGATTTTTTGTGGCGGATATTCTTGAGTTGGGATTGATTTCATGTAATCGAATGAACTATCTTTTAGTAAAGTCGTCCCAGGAACGCAACTCATCAATATTGGCAATATCATTTTAAAGTCGTCTACTTTAAAATGTATAATACGTATCTGAATTGCCGATATAAATGAGTCAGATTAAATAAATTATTAGAAGAATTTTTTACTAAGCAACATTTTTATTTATTTAGTATTATTTTGTATTTTGACAACGACACCCGACTTGGGCGTCGAAACGTTAATAAAATCATTTTTAGGTAAAATTGTGGCTTATTTCCCATTTAAATATACTTGATTATAAAAATGCCACAAGAAAATAGCTTCAGAACAACATGGAGATTAAGATGTAGAAAATTTTTGAGCTTCATTATTTTCTAAAAAAAACGGCTGGGGCAAAGTGATCAGTCATGTCAGTATGAAAAACGATAGGATTAATATTAATTTACCGTTTTAATAGTCCATTCACCCATGGTAAAATATTGCAAAACCTGCAAGCCAAAAAATTTTAAAGAACGGCTTGGATCTCCGAGAAGGGGTGAAACTCATCCCCGGACAAAAGCACACATTGGCACAATATCCCTTTTTTTTTGTTTGACATGTTGGTTATATGTATGCCAAATTTCATGTCAATCCAAACGGTTCTTTACAATTTGGAGCAAAAACCGTGAGTAAATGAACTATAAATTAGCTTGAGTTTTTATAAATATATGATATATTTTATATGATGATTTATATTTAATGTTTATTAAAAACTTTCGATTATACAATGTGTGTTTTTATTGGGCTGGCGGGCCCGCATCCCAAGTGGAACCAGGGCCCGCTGATCTATCAGTACGCTACTGGCAAAAGATGAGGAAGACATGGATTATATAATTCGAAAGTAATCCGAAGAATGCGACAATTGGGGACTCATAATTAACATAAACAAAACGGAAGATCTTAAAATAAAGGACGAAGAAAGAGACCCACAACTCTCGATTATAGATATAAAAAAATGCGAAGAATTTAAATACCTAGGGACAGTGATAGCGAAGGAAGAAACAGAGAAACGAGGCATCTAGCAGAAAATAAACAGGGCCGAAATGTGGTTCAAACACTAAACTCGAAATCTACAAGTCGGTTGTAGAACCAATTTTGACCTATGGATCTGAATGTGGGCAAATGACGAAGAAAGAGAAGAAAAAACTCTACTTAAGTAGTAGAAATGGACTATCTAAGAAGAGCTTGTCAGATATCCAGATTTGATCACATCCCAAATGAAGAACAGGAAAGATTTACAATACCCTAGGTACAGTAGAATCTAAATAGCTTGTATGGTATTGCTGTTACAAAATCTCGTGAACCTAATTCATTCATTTGGTGACGTCAATATACGCACGAAACGATTGAATCCGACATTACTGAAAATATCAGGGTGCGGATGGGACCCTGTCGCACAATTCGCAGCAAATAAAATAGTGGTATGTTCTTAGGCTTCATTTTATTTCGATTATACATACGCATTTTCAAGGTTCACGAGGTTTTGCACCAACTCTACCTACATGTAACGTGAACAAAAAATTAACAATGGCCAAAAGAGGCCTTACTACGTTCCATGAAATAAAAGAAGGAGAGGAAGAAGTATTAGACTGTAGAGAAGTAATTAGAGGAATAATGGGAGAAAGAGCCATACATTGGGAGGACTGGACCGACCGAAAAAGGTGGAGATCGAAATGCGGGATGTGGCAGAGGCTGTAGGACCTTATACATCTTAATTTTTTTTGATAGATAGTGTTTTCGAATTTCTGAAACTATATTTTTCTCATTCATAATATAATGGTCGAATTGTTTTTGTTGTGATCTTACCCATCATTCAATTGAAAAATATTCTTTTTGTTTATGCAGGCAGTCATTTTAGTTCCCGTTCTATTTGTCTACTCGTAAATAATCTCCACTTTAGTATCTTTCTTTATATCTTCAACCGAATTATACTTCCGTTGATTTTTTTAAGGATTCTTATTTTTGCAAATGTACGAATGTACCTAATACTTGTAAATTATATTTTTTTTCTCTTCGTATTTTTTACATTAAGTAGTTCGGTGCTGAAAACGGGAAATAGTAACGCAAAATAATTTATTTTATTGTTTCTATTTTTTATTCCCAACGATATTTCATCGAAACTAAAATGATATAAGAAAACAATTTCAGAACAATGTCATTTCCCTGCTCACGTTTTTGTTTCTGCAAGTTCACTTCGGTCCTTGACCCTATCCCTGCAACTATATTACGGCACTATTCTGCTGCAACATTTATTAAGATTTTAGTCAACTACAAAGTATGCAACCAGTAAGTCAATGAAGCAGCCAATTTGAGTATGTGAGGTGAAGGAACAATGACTAGGAAGAGGGTCCACTTTCAGTGGCGTAACAAACTCCGTCGGGGCCCCCCTGCAGAATTGGAAATGGGGCCCCTTTCAAAAATCACTAAATGCGACTTGTGTAACAAAAACTTGTATGTGTTATTAGCCTAGTAAATGAACGTGAAATACGGCGATACTGTGTAACTTTAGTGTCACCACCGAAGTGGTCAAGCCAATAATTTTCCGGATCATTTGTGAGTAAAAATGTTTTCCACCTACCTCTACCGAAAGTATACTTTTCCGGATCTGATTGTAGGGAGCAAAGTTGTACTTTTCCTCCCTAGGGAGGAAAATATTTTTCCTCCCTAGGGAGGAAAAGTAAAAGTGACGTCATGGTATTTCGTTCATGAAATATAACTTATTGACGCCCTGTATAATATCTATTTTCTATTTCGAAGTATCTATACATTTTAACGTTTATTTATAAAACAACCTGTATTTTGCAGAATGGCAAAAAACAGTAAATTGTTATTTTGATTTAACAATGTTTACATTAATAATTTGACTTATATTTGACAGTTGACAGTTATATTGTACCTACTTGTTGTTTTAGTTCTAATAAATTTTGTTGGTTAGTTACATAAATCAATTAAGTAAAAATGAAAAAATGACTTGTTATTTGAGGAAGGTGGAAAAACCATATGTATAACATGGGAGTAAAGTGCCTTTTCCTCCCTTGAATGATTACTGCCCTCCGCTACGCGTCGGGCAGTAAACTTCATTCTCGGGAGGAAAAGTTACACTTTCCTCCCTTGTTATACAAATAGCTATTATTGTTCAACAAAAGAACGATGTTTTCAGGCGATTTTTCGTAAATAACTCAAACAAATATTTCGAAAAAAATATTCTTAGCAAAAATGTAGTTTAAAAAAAAATGAAGTATATTGACTCAGTAAAAGCAAAGTTGTAGCTCATAAAAAATTGTTCTTATTCGTCAAATTCCAAATCGAATATTTCAACGTGACATAACCAAAAAATGAAGCACTTTTCAGGAAAAACTTATTCAAACTTTTTAAAAGTGTTTAAAAAAGCTATATTTTTATTTTTTTATAAAAGTTTCTAGCACCAAAACTAAGCGAGTTTTTTATTGTTTTTTTTTATAAGCTGCATTTTTACTAAAAATATGTTTTCGATAATATTTAATTAGATAAAAGCTTATTCTTTGATTTATTTGCGAAAAACCGCCTGAAATCGTGTTTTTTTTTGTTGTTGAAAAATAAACATTTTCATTCGCAAATAACTCGAAAAGTATTGACTCAGATAAAGAAACTCTATAGAACAAAACGTGCTTATAACTGTCAATTTATCCATTTCCGGACTTATTTTAAACGTATGTTTTTCACCTCGAGAATGGGTGACTCTCACCCCCAAGAAAAAGCACCCAACGGCACAAGTCCAACTTTGAAGTGTAGAACCTATACTAAATTTACAATCAAGATGCAGTAGAAATAAACAAACCAAGACCCGTTAAATGCTGCTAGGAGCACTCCCGATCATAATTTACAATGTATATACATTGTAAATACCAAGTCATGATTTCCAAAGTTTATACATTGTAAATTATGATTCGGGAGTGCTCCTAGTGCTCCATTTAACGTATCTTGGTTTGTTTATTTCTACTGCATCTTGAATGTAAATTTAGTATAAATCCAAATTGTCAAGCAAATCCATCGTGACGTTGATAAGTATATTCCAAAAAGGTCATTTACTGGGCTATTAGTGTATTCATGCACTGTTTATGACAACTTATATTTTTCATCTTTATTTCAAGCGTTTCAATTTGTCTTCAAAACGTAGCGTATGTATGCGTAAAATAATATATAACAATAACAAATCTTTATATATATATATTAGACGACAAGATGGGGCCCCTGACATATTGGGGCCCTCCTGCAAGTTTAATGCTGCGGGGGCCTCTGTTACGCATCTGTCTCTTATTTTGCAAAATCTATTAGACCGATCTTAATGAAATTTAAAATATTGTTTTATTATATCATAAAGTTTTTCTGGGTAAAATATGAAGGTGCTAAGTGTAGCATAAATGGTTGAAAAACGTAAAATGCAAATACTTGTCTTTTTATGGTTTTCTCGCAATTATTGCTGTATTGCAACAAGGGTGACCATTTTTAAAACTTTTAACTAATCCTATATTGTAGGAAATTTAATTACGCAACTTTCATGTTAGTGGGACTTTTCTCGGAAATGAATATTTTTAAAGTTATAATCAAAAAACGAAGAAAAAAATCGAATTTTTCCTTAATTTTTTGACATTTTGATTATTTAAACAATGTTCCGGACTGTTTTGAGCGGGAGGATAACTCAAATATTATTATATGAGTTATTTTCAAGCAATTTATGCAAAAAAAATACGAGCCACCTCTCAACATCCAAATGTACTAATATTTTTACAGATGCGCCCTGGTCTAAACCGGGTCACTGAGGTGAAAATTAAGTAAAAGCACCCAATTTTTTCGTTTTGCATGGATTTTCCTGAAATTTAGTATACTAGCTCATCTGACCCTTCTCACCCTTCACATCAAAAGTTATATTGTCCGTAAAAAACTGCTTTTTGTAATTTGGGGATAACTCTTATCATCATCATTGGCTTTACACTACAACCCCTGGTGAGTCTTGGCCTTAACTAGAATCACCCTCCATTCCTTCCTATCCTTCGTCTTGGTTTTCCAATTTCGTACTCTTCACACTCGTAAGTCATCTTCCATCTGGTCCTTAAATCGTGATCTGGGCCTGCCTCTTCTTATCACTCCATCTGATCCTTCGTTATGAATGTGTCTTGATGGCTCCTTCTCGTTTATTCTCTCTAAGTGGCCCAGCCATCGCAGCCTGTTAATTTTGATGGACCTACCAATACTATCCAATACTTAGAATTATAAAAAATCTATATTATAAACAGCAGGCACACATACGCATTACGAACACACATCAGAAGAGTTCGAAATTAAAAGAGGAGTGCGACAGGGGTGTGTATTGTCACCACTACTATTCAATGCATACTATCTGAAGAAATTATGAAAAGAGCTCTGGAGGGAGAAACAGCAGGAATAAAGGTACATGGAACGCCAATTAACAACATTACATATGCGGACGATACTATCATAATAGCAGACAACCTTAAAGACCTCCAAAAGCTAATGAACAAGAAATGTAGTTGAGTGTGGAGAAGAATATGGATTATTATTGGATTATTATCAATAAACATCAAGAAAACTAAATTTATGAGGATATCAAAAACCCAAAATAATGATAAAAGCCTGACAATTAAAGGTAAAACTTTGTTGTTGTTTGTTTGGGTTTATATGACTGCAGACACTAAATCCATTCGCCAATTTTACTATTTTTTATTTTATTAGTCATTTTTTCGTATCTTATCCTAAAACTAATACTAATATAATAAACAATTCTACTAATAAATAATTATTTTTGTATGTTTTTTAATAATTTTTGATATATTTTTTTTATTTATTTTTTTCTAAATGATGTTCTCAGAGTTCCACAGCAAAAACTGCAACATTCTTCTTTAGCCCTCTACTTAATTCGAAAGGTATTTTACTATGGACTGTCCAAGTTCGTCATTCATTTTTATCTACATATTTTTTTATATTTTTTTAATTATTGTATATTTTTTTTCTATTTTTTTTATATATCTTTTTTATATTTTTTCTCTCTTTTTTTTGTTTTTTTTTTTATTTTTTTTTATTTTTTTTATTTTTTTTTATTTTTTTTTATTATTTTTTTTTATATTTCTTTTCCTTTCTTTTTCTTTTTCTTTTTCTTTTTTTTCTTTTCTTTTCTTTTTCTTTTAACATATAACAATTTACAAGAAATACTCTATATTTTACAATTACAATTTAAGCTTAATATCTAAAATATGTTTATACAATAGTCGGTATACCAACTCATTATTTAAAGGTAAAACTTTAGAACAAGTGGAAAACTACAACTATCTTTGCACAATAATTAATCACACAAACGAGTACTCCTAAGAAATCAAAGTTCGAATAGAGAAAGCAAACTTCAATAAAATGAGAAAGGTACTTTGTGCAAGAGAACTCAAATTAGACTGGAGAGTTAGGCTGGCAAGGTGTTATATTTTCTCGACTCTGCTTTACGGGATAGAAGGATGGACACTTAACGCGTCGACTACTAAAAAGTTGGAAGCATTTGAACTGTGGGTGTATAGAAGAATCCTGAAAATATCATGGACCGAGCATATAACAAACAACGAAGTCATGAGAAGAGTCAACAAAAGACTAGAAATATTGGAAACCATCAAGACACGAAAGCTGCAGTACCTGGGGCATGTTATTCGTAATGAGAGATACAACATACTTCAGTTGATTATACAGGGGAAAATCCAGGGCAAGAGAAGTGTGGGAAGGAGACGAATCTCATGGTTGCGTAACTTGAGGGAATGGTACGGATGCACATCAACCGAACTATTCAGAGCAGCAGCATCTAAGATCAGAATAGCCATGATGATTGCCAACCTCCGTCGCGGAGATGGCACGTGAAGAAGAAGAAGAAGACCAATACTAGGTTCACTATAAAGGAGGCAAAGCTCAAAATTATAGCTGGTGCGCCATATTTTTGTCATGTAAGATTTTAGATAGTCAGGATTACATTATTCTGTTTTTGGTAGCATTGTGAAGTACTTCATAACTATTGATTCCTGTCCATTGGTGAATATTACGCAGCCATGACATCTTTTTATGCCATAGACCTCTCTAACCCTCTATCTTTCCTTAGAGTATTGAAAAGTTTATCGTTCTCCTCGTAATATGTGCCCTGAGTATGCAGGCTTCTTACTTTTTACATAATTAAAGAGTTCCGTATCCTGAAAGCCCGCTCTTCTTAATACTTCATCATTTCTGACTCTGTCCGTCCATGATATTCTAAGCATTCGGCGCAGGCACCACATTTCAAAGGCTTCAAGTTTGTTAATAGAGCTGGCCTTTAACGCCCATGCTTCCATTCCGTACAAGAGAACAGGCCAAACGTAACACTTTAGCTTCTTGTATCTCAGGTTGAAATCCAACTTGCGATCAGTCAGAAATATACCAAGCCTGGCATTACCGGGCAATTTCTGGCTTGTTTTACTCTGCTCTTTATTTCAGTCTCGGAGTCCCAACCCTCGTTCAGTAGACAGATAACCCAAATATTTAAACTGCCTAACTTGTTCGATTTCTTCTCCTACGACATATATCTTTGCGTTTGCGTAATTACACCTATAATCATTGTTTGTGTTTTTTGGATATTTATTTTCAAACCCAGAACTTCACTTGCACGAGTTAGATCACTTAAAAGGCATTGAAGATCTTCGATGTTATCTCCCACTATCGCTGTGTCATCGGCATACCTGATGTTAATAAATAGGCCGTTTACTTTAACACCCTTATTACATTGAGTCTGCCACTGCTTGTGTGAAAGCTTTTTCTACGTATAAGTTAAACTGTTTCCAAAGATTAACACACCTCTTCAATAAAACAGCCAAGAAATACAATATGATAATATCAGCAGAAAAAACCAAATGTATGAGAACATCTAAATACCCACTACGATATTAAATCGAAATTTATGGGAAAATAATAAAGCAGGAAGCAAGGTTTAGATATCTGGGAATAGATATAACCAGTTACGGAGATGTTGAAGAGGAAGTACGACAACAAAGCTTAAAAGCAAGTAAAGCGGCGGGATCTCTTAATGACACAATCTGGAAGAACAAACACCTAAGTCAAGACACAAAAGCAAGAATCTATAAAGTAGCAATTGCAATTAGACCTATATTGACATACACAGCGGTGACAGACCTGACACATCTAAAACGAGACGACTACTAGAAACAACAGAGATGAAAATACTTCGACGAATATCAGGGAAAAGTCTGTTGGATAGGGAGAAAAGCGAAAACATAAGAAGATCATGCAATGTAGAAGACATAAATGGATGGGTGACAAAACGGAAACAGGAGTGGAACGAACACATTAGTAGACTGGAAGAGGATAGGATAGTACGAATAGCACGAGATAAGTCACCAGGCACGTAGCCAAAGGGGGGTCCATGGGGTCCGGACCCCTCCCAAAACTGTCTCGGCTTTGGTACGAAAGCAGCAAGTTTATCTCCAAGTTATTATTATTATTTTTGAAAAAGTAAACGAATTTCTTATTATTTTTTACTAGGATTATTTGTTTTTATTCAGTGTACGTTTTAACATATATGCAGTTTAAAAATCAGATTTACTACAAGGAAAAGTATTCTATCAATATTTTAAATTCTTTTGCCTGGATTTGCCTCTACAGAAAAAGCAAAATTGCTAGAAAATTTGTCTGCCTATTACTCCCACGACCCTTCTCTTACAGCAATAAAAGCTGAATATATGTTATGGTATGACTGTAATACAATATCATCTTTGGAACCAAATACCGAAATTCTCCGCGTAATGAACATTGCAATAAAGATTTTTTTCCAAAATTTTACAAAGTCCTTACAATTTTGGCAACTATCCCTGTCACAACAGCCAGTGTAAAACGTTCGTTCTCAACAGTGAATCGAGTAAAAACTTCACCCGAAAACCATATGGGAAACGAAATACTCATTTTATGGGCTCTTTGGTCCGTTCATTGAAATGTTGAGTTAAAGCCAAGTATATACATTTCTTATCCAATAACCAAAAATTACTGGGTCGACAACTGAATAGAAGACTAGATGTACCTACTCTTTTCTATGGAATCCTATATTTCGTTATAGTAATCTCTAACATCATCATCATCTTCTTCTTCTTTAGCCCATTTCTATCCAGCTTTGGACATAGGTCTTCCCCAAATCTTTCCATATTATCTGTCCTTGGCTGCGCTTTTCCAGTGGGTTTCTGTAGCTTATCATCCTTTCATCGCATCTGAGGTCTTCCTCTTCCTCTTCTTCCTATCACGGCCTCCAGTTTTGTATTGTAGCATTCCATCTTTTATCTTCCTCTCTCGCATTGTGACCCGCAAATATCCACTTTAACCCTGTTATATGTGATGACTAACATCATCAGAGACGCTAAAATGATATTAATGATCCTCCTCCTAAGTGCCTTCTCTATTGAGGTTGGCGATCAATATGGCAAATTTCTCACTGTTCTGGGCTTGATGGATTAAGTCATTCCCTGTTGTGTGGGTCCAATCTCTGATGTTTCGGAGCCAGGATTTTTTCTTTCTTCCTATACCCCTTTTACTTTTGATTTTGCCTTCTAATATTTCCTGAAGCTGCTCAAATTCCCTATGGCGCATTATATGTCCTAGATATGACGTCTTTCTAATTTTGATTGTATTGATCAGATGAGGACGTGTGTTCATTATTTCCAGTACTTCTTCATTTGTAGCTTCGCTGATCCAGCTTATTCTTAGCATTCGGCGGTACATCCACATTTCGAATGAATTCAGTTTGTTGACGTCATACTGTTTTAATGTCCAGGTCTCACAGCCATATAGTAATAGAGACCACACATAACACTTTAGTGTTCTCAATCTTATTGTGACTGATAGCTTGGGGTTACAGAGCATTTTACGCATGTTCATGAAGCCAGATCTTGCTATTTCAATGCGTCTTCTAATTTCTTTTGAGTGGTCTAGCTGACTGTTTAGCTCTCTGCCCAGGTATATGAAGCTTTTGGAACTCTGAAGGGTGATACCATTGATTTGTATGTTGGGTGTAATTTGTTCATGGGGGTTCTTGTGGAATACCATGATTTTGGTCTTGGAAAGATTAATATCCAAGCCCAATCTGTGACTTTCTTCTGATAGTATGTTCATCAATATTTTTAGTTGGTCTTCTGTTTCCGCTAATACTACGGTATCATCGGCATATATTACATTGTTAATGGTAATTCCATTGACTCTGGCACCTTCAGGGCGATCTTCAAGAGAAGCTCTGATGATATGTTCGGCATAGACGTTAAATAGTAGAGGGGACAGAATGCACCCTTGACGCACTCCTCGTTCTATGTTTACATAATTGGTATTTCCGTTATCTGTTCGAACACATCCTGTGTGGTTCCAGTATGTATTGCTTATTATAGCTATGTTTTGTCCGTCCAGCCCTACTTCTTTTAGCACCTCAATCAATTTTTCGTGTCTAATGCAGTCGAAGGCCTTTTAAAGCCGATATTAAAGATACAATGGTGAAATTAGTGAAATTAGGTGAAATTTGAAAAATTTTACCAAAAATTTGAGTTGTAATAAATAATTATTTCGTTGTGAATCGAAACAAGAGCAGTATTATTTTAGTTAGTTCAGAGAGCGCCAAAAGTGCTCTAAACTAGTTTCGACTCTTGTTAGAGTCTCTTCAGAGAGCACATATTTGATTCTCTCTGAACCACTAAAATTCTGGCTGTCAGCCTCTACCCACAAACGAAAGATTATGATGATATGGATGCCGTGGAGGTATCTGCTAAAGACTAACGAAAGTTTTACTTCTAATATTAACAATATTAAAAATAAAACTTTATCAGAACTAATCTTCCGGTTACACCATTCGTGGCTTCCAAAATTTGCAAGCCAACGAATCTCGAGGGAGATCTATCAAGTTGCATCTCACTACCCGCCTGTCCAGCACGGCAAAATTCAAACAAAGATTAGTTCCCAATACTCAGAATAGGAGTAGAACTAATAAAAATAATAAATAATCATTTATTATTAGACAAAAGCAGTCTTATTTGTTAGTTCAGAGAGCGCCAAAATTTGAGTTTTGTTTGGACCCCCCTCAAGCACATTTCCTGGCTACGTGCCTGTAAGTCACCAAATGGACGAAGAAGTACCTATTGGCAGACCAAGAAAAAGATGGTGCCATAACTTAAACAATTTAGGAGGCTAATATTGAAGAAGAAACAGGCTTTAAAGCCTACATACAAGAAGAAAGAAGAAGAAGAAGAAGTTAAACAACATCGGAGAAAGTATACAATCTTCTGTTTCGTTGAAATTTTGAAGACGTACTGTTGGTGTCTGGTTCCAATACAGATTGGCGATAATTCTTATATCCTTGGCATCCAATTCCAAGGAAGGAGAGTACCGGAGAGATGTATTAGTGATGAAAAATGTAAGAAAACGATGGAAATTATCCATCTAGCAATGGGCCCTAAAGGCCTCTTAACGCTATACATAGTTATACAAAAATGTTTTATTACTGGTTTTGAGAAATATATTCTTTTATAATTGTTATATATAATTTATGCCTTATCTCCCTGCCTTATTCGATTAAACATTTCCGCAACTATATTTTACAGCGATATAGATACTTCTAAAACATATAGGATTTCATTATGCTTGATTGGCTTCTATATCCATTTCACTCCTTATTTTCTAACGCTATCAGACGTAGTACATGTACATAGGTATTCTGTGACTTGCGACCACACGTTGTGAAAAAGTGCAGCCCCATCCGATTTCTAAATTTCGGTAGGTCATTTTTACATCCTTTTTTGCATATTATTAATTCAGTTGGACAGAAAAGGTAATGGTAGTATAAAAATTATTCATAAATTAGTTTTAACTTTGCGGACATAAAAAAGTAAAGAAAAGCGAACTAAATAGCGATCTTTATATAGTTCTCTCTTTGTCTGTATAGGTCAAGAGTATTTTATTCATATACATATACAAGGTGTTCCAAACATATGAATTCTATTAAATTTGTGTCTGTTACTGTTACATAAGATCATCATCAAGGCATCTCATTCCGGATGGAATGTTGGCCACTCTTACTTAGAGCTCTCTGATTCGCTTATTGCGGTAAATCACTCCGCATTCTTCTTGTGTATTGTCAAAGTTTGTCTTGTCTTTTTTATAATTTTCTTCCACTCATTTCGATATGCGCATAGTTCCCTCCAGTTTCTCACATTCAGGGCTTTGATGTCCCTCATGACCTGGTCCTCCCATCTCTCTCTGGGTCTTCCCCTTTTCTTTCAGTTTCTGGCTTCCATCTGGTGGCCTTCTTAATCTGGCTTCCATCTGACTTTCGTTAGATTCCACTCATTTCGATATGTGCATAGTTCCCTCTAGTTTCTCAGTTTCAGGATTTTGATGTCTCTCATAACCTGGTCCTCCAATAACTCTCTGGGTCTTTCCCTTGGATTTTTCGTTTCTGGCTTCCATCTGTTAATTAGTAGGTCGTTTTTCCTACTCTCTATGTGTAATAGCCGTTTCAGTCTCTGCGCTTTCATCATCATAATCATACACAGTGCTGTTTTTGTAAAAATATAGGTTCCGGTACGCAGTATTCTGGGAGGTATTCAGAAGAAGATCCGCCCCCAGAAAAACTTTTTAAATTTAGCCTCAAAAAGGGCATTTTAAAGCTATTTGGGATCAAGGAAACAATTCGTTGTGATCCAGGAATTTGTCTATATTTTGTCCAGAAAACTATAAAAATTTAAGACCCTACTTGGCTACATCATTGATAAGGAGTACAAAGATTATTTGTCTGAGACATTTTGAAATTTTTTACTATCAAACTTGTGGATTCTTAAAAGTTATGTCTACTTTTACTGGAAATAACTGCATTTGCTAACTAACTGGCCTACCGTAGAATTAATCTTATACAGATTTCAAGCCTACGATTTCAACTCAAGCCTATGATTACAGCGATGCCAAATATATGAAACTTCTCTTTTAACAGTGCACCAACTCCAGACTTCTCTCCAAGCATCACCGCTGCTCCATCATATGCCAAAACAACAAGTCTATACTTTTACAATCAAGATGCAGTAGAAATAAACAAACCAAGATATGTGAAATGCTACTAGGACCACTCCCGAATCCCAATTTACAATGTATAAACTTTGTAGATCATGATTTGGGATTTACAATGTATATACATTGTAAATTATGATTTGAGAGTACTCCTAGTACCATTTAGCGGGTCTTGGTTTGTTTATTTCTACTGCATCTTGATTGTAAATTTAGTATACGTGTTAAAACATTTTCATCTATTTTGTGCCCTTCAAAGCATTTCATAACAGCATCAAAAATTCCACGAGACGTCACATTTTCCAGTTCCAAAAAGTCTAAGAATAAGTTCACAGGCGACTCCATACTTAACTTTTTTAGGCACACTCTAGGTACAAAATCAATGTTGCGTTTTTACTTAATGTTGTTGACTCATCAATGATAAGCGCAAAATTATCAGTCCCTTCAACTATTTCCTGAACAAATTATTTTTTCATTTCTGTACTTACGTGAGTAATTATATTAGCACAAGCGTTCCGTGAATGTAAAATTCTGCCCATATCTGACCCGTTTAGTTCTTGAACATTTATTTCTGCCTCATAGTGGTTGAAATATTGATTTTCCTTTGCTACCTTATAAGCAGTTCGAAAAACTCGCGCCCTTACTTCTTTTTCTTTTGACACAGTTTTTAAAAGAACCTTTTCTAACGTTTGTTTATGTGAATCTGCAAAATTCTTTAAACCAGCTTCATGCGCAGCACTGACTTTGTAATCAAATATCTTTTTTCTCAGTGAAGTTTGTCCCTGAGCTCGACTTTCTCCGAAACTAGTAATATCACCTTCAGTCCACTGCTTCGCCATTTTCATACCAGCTTCTTTTTCTACACCCAGAGATCCAACTTTTCTGCAAACGTCATAGCCTAATTTTTTGTTGTGTACAATAAGCCAATCGTTTTTTTGCAATGTTCACTCTTTTGTTCAAAAGTCCAACAGTCTGGCCACTGTTTATCACTTTCTTTGCCGTAATCAGCAGAAGAAGACAAATTAACGCCGGATGAACTAGACACTAGTGAAGCCGTTTGGTCCAATATCACTGGCGATGTTAAGCATTTTTAAGTTTGTTCATCTACTTTTGGTTTTTTGGGCTGGTTAAAATAATGAGTAATTTTCTGCATTGTGTCAACTTTAAAGCATATAAAACATACAGTCTCGCGCCAAGTACATAAAGTACAGCCTCGCACCAAGTAGACACAGTTGCCTGTTCTACATCGCTTCAATCGCGTAATGGCTCTCCTAAAGTTACAAAATATTTTTTTTGTCCCAAGAGGTACCGGTACGGCGTACCGGCGCGTACCGTCACAAAAATACTACTGATCATACATCTCCAAGTGGAGCAAAGGGCACCTTGCGGTGTTTCAAGTAGCATAAGGAATGATGGTGAGGTTGCTAGTCCCACGCATCATCTGTTGAGTTCCGTCCAATTTTGTTTACTAGTTTTCTCCATTCTCTTCTGTTTTTTGCTATCTTTTTTGCATCGTTCCATGTTAAATTATTTTCTTTGAGTTCTTTCTCTATTGTTCTTTTCCACGTATAAGATGGTCTACCCATTATTCTTTTGCCTTGAGCATTGTAATGTAGAGCTTGTCTAGCAATATTTGTTGCTGGTTTTCGTAAGGTGTGTCCTATCCACTTCCATTTCCGTTTTTTTATTGTATGTTCTATCCTTTCTTCATTTGTTATTCTCCACAATTCGTTTTAAAAACAAAAGATGTAGATCTTTGAAACACACTTTGTTTGTATCCACAATTCGTCATTAGTAATTTTGTTTGGCCAAAATATTCTCAGTCTTAATACGTAGGCACCTGTTAATGAAGGATTGTATTTTCTGAAAGAATTTTTTATGGTGTTTCCATGTTTCTGCTCCATATAACAGGACAGACTTTACATTAGTTTCAAATAATCGTAGCTTTGTTCTTCTGCTGATGTTTGTCGAGGCCCATATCTTGCGCAAAGAGTTGAAAGCGTTTTGTGCGAAGCTTATTCTTTGTGTTATGTCCTTTTCTGTGCCTCCTGTTGTGTTTAGCAGACTGCCCAAATAACAGAAATCTTTTACTTCTTCTATTTGTTTCCCTTCCAAATATATATTGTTTCCGTTCGTTTCCCCATTTGATAGTATTTTCGTTTTTTTGGGGTTTATTTTTAAGCCGGTTGTTTTTGCTATGTTGTTCAATCTGGTGATTTTGTTTTGCATGTGTTGTCTGTTTGATGTTATGAGACATATATGTCGTCAGCGAACTCTAGATCCTCTAGTTTTGTAAATGGTGGCCATTGTATACCTGTTTTTTTATCTTCAGTTTGTTTCATTATCCAATCTATGACTATTATAAACAATGTCGGTGACAAGACACAGCCCTGTCTTACTCCTTTTTTGATACTTATTTGTTGGGATAGTTCCCCTTCATGTCCAACTCTGGCAAAACATTCGTCGTAGAAAAGCCTTATTACTCTTATATATTTGTGTGGTATTCCATAGAGTTTTAATATCCTCCACATCATATTACGATTTATTGAATCAAACGCTTTTTCGAAGTCTACAAAGTTGATATAAACTTCCTGATTCATTTCCGCTGATTGTTCCAGGATGATTCTTAGGGTATTTATATGGTCAATACAGGAACTGTTAGGTCTGAATCCTATTTGGTTAATTCTTAATTTTTCATTTATGGGATCTTTAATTCTCTCCAATATTATTCTGGCCATTATTTTGGTAGCTACAGTGAGAAGAGTGATTGGTCTCCAGTTTTCGCATAGTGTGAGATTTCCTTTCTTTGGTAGCTTTATTATAACTCCTTCACCCCAATCTTTTGGTATCTTTTCCTCGATCCAAATTTTTTTAAATAGTAAGTAGTACATATCCACTGAGAAGTTTAAGTGTGATTTTATCAGTTCTGCGGGAATTCCATCAACACCAGCCGCTTTGTCGTTTTTTAAAAGGTTTATAGCATACCTTATTTCGTCCTTCGTAAATTCGTCGTTTCTTATGATTAATGTTTCCTTTCTCTCTGTTTCTTCCATCTCTATTTGTGATTCAATTCCTTCTTCATAGAGTTCTGCGAAGAATTGTGTCCATCTTTGGGCAATTTCTTTTTGAGTTGTGAGTGTTTCTCCTTCTTTCCCCATTAGTTTCGTTCTTTGCTGGCTCTTGCCCCCTTTAATTTCTTTGGTTATTGAGTAAAGTGTCCTTGTGTCATGTATTATCGCTGCTTCCTCTGCTTTTTCTGCCATTTGTTCCATACACAGCCTTTTATCTGTTCTGGCTTGTTTTTAACTTCTTTATTTTTTTTCTGTGTATTTTTCCTGCATTTCTTTTTGTTTTATGGGGTTTGTTGTTTTGATCAATTCAGTTTTGATTGCTCTTCTTTCCTTGATTTTTGTTTTAGTGTCCAGCGTTATCCATGGTTGATCAGCTTTCTCCTTGCACCCTAATATCTCTTTCCCTGCTTCCATGTACGCGTTTTTATATATTTCCCATATACCTTCAATGCTAGATTTTCCTACTTGTTCCAAGTTCCCCACATGCCTCTCCATCGTTTGTTGGTATTTGTTGTTATGTTAGAGTCTCTTAATTTATTTGTATTGAATTTTCTATGTTTTTTGTTTGATTTATAATTAGCCTTGAGGCTAATTTTTATTTTTGCTCTCACTAATTCGTGGTATGATGCACAGTCGGCTCCTCTCATTGCTCTCACATCTTGTAAGGAATTTTTCCACTTCTTTTCAATGGGAATGTGGTCAATTTGGTTCTTAAATTTTCCTCCTGGTGACGTCCATGTTGTTTTATGGATATCTTTATGTTGGAATAATGTTCCCCCAATCATCATATCGTTTGTCGAGCAAAGTTCTATTAATCTCGTGCCATTGTCATTCCTTTCTCCCATGCCATGAATCCCCATTACATGTTCCTTTCCATTATTATTACATCCTACTTTGGCGTTCCAATCTCCCAAAACGATTTTTATATCCCGTTTATATGTTTTTTGTATTTTTGCTAGCAACATATACATCTGGTCGTAGAACTCTTCCTTTGTTTCATGTTCTTGTTGATTTGTTGGAGCATACACATTAATTATTATTAAGTTTCTAAATTTGCTTTGAAATCTTTCCCATATAATTCTCTCAGAGACATTCTCCCACTCCACCAATGCTTGGGCCGATGCTTTATTTAACATTAATGCCACCCCTTTTTCTTTGTTTGAGTTTATATCTTTGCCAGAATAGATGACAGTAGTTCCACACTGTAATTGGATTCGTCCTGACCCATTCCATCTAGTTTCACTGATCCCTAGTATGCTTATGTTGTATCTACCCATTTCTGTTGCTATCTAATGTGCTTTACTTATTTCCTCCATTGTTCGTACATTCCAACAACCTATAAATATGTTTTCCCTTGTATCAATTTCTCCTGTCTCTGCGCTTTATCTAACCATATCTTCATTATGTCTCTTAGTTCATCATTCATTCTTCTTCTCATTTCTCCGTTTTCCATTCTTATAGGGTCCATAATTAAGGATTTTCCTTTCGAAGATTCTTAATTTTTCTTCATCTTTGTCTGTGAAGCACATTGTTTCAACTGAGTATATAACTACTGGTCTGATTGCAACTCTGTATATTTTCAGTTTTGTATTTCTGGATAAGTTCTTGTTCTTCATTAGCCTACATCTCCAGTATGTTTTGTTGCCTGCTAGTATTCGCTCCGTTACTTCTTCATATCACTTATTTTTGCCATTCGCAATTACTCCCAAATATTTAAATTTTGAACTGTTTCAAAAGTGTAGTATTATATGTTGACTTCTCTCGGCTTGTTATCTTTTCTTCTAGAACAGAGTAGATATTTTCATGGGCGCCCATACCCATGGGCACGGGGGGTGGCCCCCCTAGCTTTTCGGGTGCTTTAAACCATATATTGTTATCCATAGTGTACAAAATGTAATGGGCAAAATCTTCACGTCTGCCCCCCCCCCTGAAAATTTTTATATGGGCGCCCATGGATATTTTGCTTTTCTTTTGGCAGGGTTGTCACTGTTTCTTTTAATAATTAATTCTTCTCGTTTTTACATATTTGTATATTCTGGTGAATATCAATCTCTCCACAGTCTCAAAATTTTCCACAGTAGTCCCACTGTAGATATAAGTCTGTAGCTTTCCGGTCTTCCGTCTTTTATTGATTTCAGGCAGATGTTTCCAATTGTTCCAAAACAACGCATTCTTTAAACAGAATCTATAGATGTAGTAGAGCTGCGCTATCATCTTCTTCTTTTAGAAATATATTGTAGACATCTTGCATTCCTGGGTGCATGTATATCGTTGGTCCATCTTGCTGGTTTTATTTATATATTTCTGCAAATTTGCCTGTTGCCTGGGTGATTGTGATTGTGTCTACTTTTCTTTGTGTTTCGTGGTGTGTTCCATCTCATGGCATTTTATATGCTGCCAGGGCCTATTTTACCACTAGGCCAGTGAGGCACCTGCCTCGGGCCCGCATTTTAATGGGGCCCGGAAAGATCATCAAAAAATTTTTATTGCAATAAAACAAGATAAATTTTCAAATTTGTCAACTGTGGTCTTAGAACCACATGAGCCACACTTTGAAAATCTTTCTACGTATCATCCACAGTAGAATCAGAGATAAGTGTGAAGAAGGCCAGGACGAAACACAATTTGGCTTCAGAAATGAACAATGGACTGGGAACCCGGGTCGCACTCTTTGCACTAAATGTATTATTGCAGAAATGCCGAGATCAAAGGATATACGTATTTGCTGTATTTATTGACTATGAGAAGGCCTTTGATCGAGTACAACATCACAAATTAATTAAAATATTAAAGAATTAAGGAGTTCATAGCCAAGATGTACGAATCATAGAAAAATTATACTGGCGTCAAACAGCGACAGCTTGCATAAAAAGAAAATCAACAGAAATATGCAAAATAGAAAGAGGTGTCAGACAGGATTGTATACTGTCCCCACTTTTATTCAATTTATATTCAGATAGAATATTTAAGGAAGCGCTCCATATTTTGGAATTGGGTGTGAAAGTTAATGGATTTCTGATAAATACAATCAGATATGCAGACGATACAGTTATGTTAAGTGATTATATGAATAGATTACAACACCTTTTAAATGCCATTGACACAGTGGGAAGAGAGTTTGGCCTAAACATAAACTGTTCAAAAACAAAATACATGGTATTTAGCCATATCAAGATTCACAGTTATATGTTGATGGTCATATAATTCAAAGATTACCCAGTTTTAAATATCTTGGTTGCCATATTACTGAACAACTAGATCCAGATAAAGAGATAACATGTAGAATCGAGATAGCCCGCACGACATTTTTAAAAATGAGTTCATTCTTCTGTAATGATAACTCGCAACCTAAACTTTGGAGGCCTTTGAAATGTGGCTGCACAGACGTACACTGAAAATACCATGAACGGCTACTCTGACAAGTGTGGCAGTCCTTAAGAGAGCAAATGCTGCCCGCGAGCTGCTTGATAACATCAAATATAGAAAGATGGCCTATTTTGGACACGTAGTAAGGGGAGACCGGTATAATATTCTTCAACTTATTATGATGGGTAAAATTGAAGGACGCAGAGGAATTAGTAGAAAGCAGGCCTCTTGGTTGAAGAATATCCGGGAGTTTACAGGAATAAAGAAAGCAGAACAACTATTTAGAATAGCTCGAGACAGAGACAGTTTCGCCATGTTAATCGCCAACGTTAAGAGGACTTGACAGGGCACATTAAGAAGAAGAAGGTCTTAGAACAATTAAAAAATTTGATATCAATATTAACTAATTAACTTAATTAATATTATTATTAAATATTATTTAGGAGCCCGAAAATTATGTAGTGCCTCGGGCCTGATTTGAAGTCAAATAGGTTCTGTATGCTGCTGCTCCAAGTAGTCCAGTAGTAGAGAGTAAAATCCGTAAGATTACAGAGATAAGATGCAGTAGATCACAGCGCTATTGATTTCTCATTATGTGATCCAGATCAGTGTCGTAACCGGGGGGTTTGGGGGTTATAACCCCCCCCTCATCAGGATGTACTTTGAGCTATATACGCTCTTATCTGGGCGTATTCCATACCCCCAAATCCCAAAGATCGTCCAATAGTTGTAACCTGGTTACGTTGTTGATCCAGGTATTCTACCTTACGCTGCTTCATATTTGAAACAACTTTACGTTCTTTATTAAGTCTTCTTATGGCTCTGTACAAGTTGATGCAATATCGTTTCCGTAGAGAATCCTGCTCTATAGGCATATGGTCCTTGATATATCAATCAAGGTATATATCAAACTTTCAATAAATACATCATCCCTAATGTACCTATCGAGCAGTTTTTACAAAGTCTTCAGTACAAAAGGTTTCTGATATAGTTTAGGTTAATCCTACTTGTGACAAACAGTCTATGCCCAAAAATCCCATATTTGTCAAATGTTTAGGCCACACTGTCTACAAGTATCTGCGGGTCTTATTGATTAGTACTTAGCTAAAGTGTTGGCCGCCCGTGTGCAACTTAATATTTGCCGCCTCCCTTCCAACAATTTAGTCATTTAAAAACATAGGTACTAGTATTTAAAGAAACGTGCAGGAGACCGTAACGCGTATAGGAATAATACTTGCTCTGATTTCGACGTTACTTTTAGACCTGGATCCCTCGTATCAAAAGAAAAGTTATTATTATTGTCAATAATAATATACAGAAATGCAATCTTGCACTAATACCTACATGTGTAAGTTTTGTTTAGAAGACTACTTACAATATTAGGCATGTTTAATTGTTTACTAATATATTTAAATATATATTTGAAATACAGTAGTGTGCAAAAGAAACGGGCACACTACTATATATTACAAACTAAATCGTTTATCAAAAGCGTGTCTAAACTCATCAAATTCTCAACTTAGACCGAACTATAATCCATCTATAACCATACATAAGCATATAGGAACAATATTTTCCACCTACCTCTACCGAAAGTATACTTTTCCGGACCTGATTGTAGGGAGCAAAGTTGTACTTTTCCTCCTAGGGAGGGAAAATATTTTCCTTCCTAGGGAGGAAAAGTACAACTTTGCTCCCTACAATCAGGTCCGGAAAAGTATACTTTCAGTAGAGGTAGATGGAAAAAGATTTTTTTAAACCATCGAGTAATAAAAAACACTTTTTTATTACTCAATGGAGAGCAACTTAACAAGCACTTATCTAAATTCTCGGACAGTATCCTTTTGTCGTATCGTGATCTCTTAACAAATCATAAATGTTCAGAATTTGAAAAAATCGCATATGGACCACGCAGATAAAAATATTTTAAAGTCCGAAAGTCGCCAGCCACTTTGAATTAAAAATCATTCCCGGAACTACTTTATGACTACAGCTGCAAAAGGCAGTTCATATAATAAATAACATTTTCTGGCATTTTTGCTGAGATTGTTTGGAATATTAGAGTTTATAGAAATATCTGAATCATTGCTATTTAATTTTTTGAACCTATTTTCGTTTTCAAAAAAGTATTATCATCAGTAGCCTGCTTTTGGCCGCCCCTATAATTGGCCGCCCGTGTGCGATGCACACTTTGTACACATGGTAGCGGCGGCCCTGGGTATATGATAATTAAAAAGAAACATTTTATAAAAATTTTAAGTAAAATCCTTTATAAAAGGTATATAATTTATTAAAATTCCCTAAAAAGGGCTACATCACATATATGCAAAACTAGTTTTCGATCTGGTTACAGATCATCATCAGTGCTGAACAGGATGCTCACATGCTAAGCCACCAAAATTAAAAATATTTGGGTAAAAACCCTTTAAAATTATACAGTCATGGAAACATTGACTTCTTTTTCAAGTGCCATCTCCGCGACGGAGGTCGGCAATCATCATAGCTATTCGGACTTTGGAGACGGCTGCTTCCCTGCATAATGAGTTGAAGCAAGTTGTATCTCTCTCCATGTGTAATATGTCCGAGATATTCCAATTTTCTGGTTTTGATTGTATTTAAGACTTCCATTTCTTTATTCATCTTTCTCAGAACCTCTTTGTTTTGTGAGTGTTCTGTCCATGATATTTTTAGAATTCTTCTATATACTCACATCTCGAATGATTTCAGTTTTTTCATTGATGCCGCATTTATAAGGTCCAAACTTCCATTCCGTAAAACAGAGTCGAGAAACGTAGCACCTAGCCAACCTTACTCTTAGCTCTAAACATTGACCAGAATTGTTATAAGTAACATTGATGTTTTAAATATCACATGGTTAGACCCCGGGCACCATTTGACCCTCACTTGAGTTGAATACGTTCAAAGGTTCAGCTACCTCACATTTTGAACGGTCGATGGCAACTCAAACATTTTATATTTGTTTGTATTTTATTTCAGCAAGAAGAATGAATCAACCAACTGAGCGCACTAGGCTTTTAATACCTGTCACTCTACAACCAGAATATCCATTTAATTCCAGTATAAGCAGAGAACGCAAAAAGCGTGTTAAGCAGTTCCAATGTTGCTTATGCGCTATGTTTTTGTAAGTAAAAAAATTGTGAATAAGATAATAATTTTAAAAAAATTGGACTTCCAAGCCCTGGCCTTGGTTATAGTAGACTAAACATTATTATCATTCTCTTTGCCATTATTCCTGCTTCTTTCAGGAACCCGCAGCTAAGTAATTCTTCATATTGGGTGATTAACAACATGAATATGACCAAACCATTTTAACGTGTGCTCTCTCATTTGGCATCAATTGGTGCCACTCCTAGACTCCCCCTAATATAGTCATTCCTAATTTTATACTTTTTTGTTGCTCCACTCATCCATCTAAGCATTTTCATTTCTGCCGTTGTTCCTCTTTCTTTTTAACTGCATAACATTCAGTTCTGTACCTACATATAGCCGGTCTTATGGCTGTTTTATACAATTTTTCTTCAGCTTCATTGGAATTTTGCTGTCACAATACACACCTCTCGTTTCCTTTCATTTGATCCATTCAACCTCAATTCTATTGCATGCATCTCAATCTAATTCCCCATTACTCTGTAATATAGTTATTTAAAACTCTCACTTTTCACAATCATTTCACTATCCAAAGAGATTATTTTATTTGTAGTAACTTATCTTTAAACGAACACTAAAAGCTCCAAGTACTCTGCCTTCGTTCTACTAAATTTTAAAACTTTTTCCTCAAGAGCTTGTCTCCACTGTTCCAGTTTTTGTTCCAAGTCTTCTTCACTATTTCCCATCACCAATACATCATCAGCATACTTACATTAAGCACCAGGGAATGTTACCCTGTAGTTTCGCTGTTATCTGACTATAGTAGACTAAATAAGTATGAACAACAAAGATATCTCAAGATTTTAGAAAATTTACCTTATTGTTATTGCTGTTTGATTTTTACCAGCTCGTACCTACTTGTATTTTATGTATATTTAGCATTCTATAATAGGTATAACTTTGTATTTTAGAAAATAATTTGTTTAAGGTCAATATTTCTCATTACTATAGTAATAACAGTTATATATAGTATCAACGAGCAAGACAGAACCAATTCTACATCCATCGAAAATGAAAGTAATACTTCAACAGAAACGATAGAAACACCGGTTATATCATTATTTTCTGCAACTGTTCCACTAGAAGATGTCAATGAAGAAAAGAAAACATTGGGCAATGTAGATCTCTGGAACGAAGCTATTGAAGAAGGAAGGAAAGAGTTAGAGCAAAAAGATGAGATCGAAAAAGAGGTTCCTTCTTTGAATATGCAGAGTCCCAGTTACAGACATCAAAGAGTCACTGCTACACATGAAAAAGGGAGACGTTTGTCCAGAATTGGATTTGTGGAAGAGTACGCAACGAGATATATACACAGGTAACTTAAAATAGTGTTTAAAAAAATATTAATCCAAGTTACAGCTGGTTACAAATGTAGCGGCTAGCAGCTCTTTATTTCTCTTATTGACCTGTTTAGAGCAGTTTAGATGGGGTATACTGTTGAACTTCTTCTTCTTAAAGTCCGTCTCCTATCGGAGGTTGGAAATCATCACAGCTATTCTTATTTTACTGGCGGCCGCCCTAAATAGGTCGATGGAACTGCAGCCGAACCATTCCCTCAGATTTCTTAACCAAGATATTCTGCGCCTACCGATACTTCTCTTACCCCTGATTTTGCCCTGGATGATCAGTCTCAGCAGCGAGTATTTGTCACCTCTCATAACATGGCCAAAGTATTCAAGCTTACTTCTTTTAACAGTAAGTACAACTTCACATCCTTTTCCGATCCGACGTAAAATTTCGGCATTCGTCACGTGGTCCACCCCAGATACACGGAGCATTCTACGGTAACACCACATTTCAAAAGCTTCAATGTTTTTAATGCTGCCCATCTTCATGGTCCATGACTCAACTCCATATAATAAAGTGGAGAAGATATAACACCGCAGCATACGCACTCTCAGATCAAGATTTATGTCACCACTAGAGAGAAATATTTTCATCTTGTTAAATGCTGATCTAGCTATTTCTATTCTTGCTCTTATTTTTTTTTGTTTGATCGCCTGTATGATCCAGGCAAGCTCCAAGGTATTTATAGGAGGATACCCTTTCTATAACGGTGTTATTGACAACCAAATCATTCCTGGCGTTTGGATCTTTTATTATTACCATCCATTTAGTTTTTCTGAGGTTTAATGTAAGTCCGTAGCTGTTGCAGTAGTGGTTAGTGCGTTCCATCAGTCGTTGCAGATCTGCAAGATTGTCTGCTAATATCACTGTGTCGTCAGCGTATCTCACATTATTGATTGTATTTCCGTTGATCATTACACCACAACTAACCTCCGACAGAGCTTCTTTAAATATGACTTCGCTATAAAAATTAAACAAAAGAGGAGACAGAATACACCCCTGTCTTACTCCTCTACATATTTTGATCTTCTCAGTCATTTCATCATCGACCTTGACTTGTGCTGTTTGATTCCAATACAAATTAGTTATTATTCTAATATCTTTTTCATCAATGTTCTTTTCGATTAGAAGTTGTCTTAGTCGGTCGTGTCGGACTCTATCGAAGGCCTTCTCAAAGTCTATAAAGCAGGCGTATACATCCTGATTGATATTCAAACACCGCTGAAATAGTACACCAAAGAGCGCTTCCCTCGTACCAAGGCCGTTCCTGAAGCCCATTTGTGTTTCACTTATATCTTCTTCAAGTTTGCGGAAATTTCTATTACTATTAATTCTATTAATTCTATACTGTTGATGCATTAGTGGAAAAGATTGCTAGCATCGCCCGATCTCTTTAGAGGTTGCTAAAGGCATGCGTTGTTATAATATTTTCAATATATTTACCAACCAGTCGGTGTTTTGATTCAATTCAGTCTTGTTACGAGCCTTTTTGATAACGGAAAGACCTCAAAACATGTGTTATAAGATGGTAAGAGGCTCGAATAGAATCAAAACGCAACCGTCTATTTTTATTTTGTGTTTTATCTCTTCATATCATATAGTTATAAGTTTATGATAGTTTCTTATAGTTATAATATATTATTGTATATTATAACTGTTCTATAATATATTATTATAATAATTGTTCTTGTTTTTCTTTGTTGCATAAGCCTGTATGTATGGTTCGTTCTTCTTAAACCAACCAATACTCAGTTCTCAGGCAACTCTTCCCGTCTTTGGTTCTGATTTGCTGTAAGTTGTACCATTTCTTTACATGCATTCCATTCCTGATTTATTTTGGGCTGATACTCTATATCCATGGTGGCTAGCAGATCATTTTTGTGCTGCTTATTTCTTTCCACCATTTGTTCATCTTTCAGGAGGTGTATCCTGTATATCTTCGCTCTTCATCATCATCATCATCATGGTGCTACAACCCTTAGAGGGCCTCGACCTTCTCAAGCTTTATACGCCATTCTGTTCTGACCCTTGCTTGCATTTTCCAGTTGCCGACTCCGATCTTCTCAGCATCTTGTGTTAGCCCGTCCATCCACCTCAGCTTTGGTCTACCCCGTCTTCTCATTCCCACAGGTTGCGCTGTTAGAATCTTTTTTATCATGTTCGATTCAGGGGCCCGGACTACATGTCCTGCGTATGCTTGTAGATATTCTGTAGTTCAAAATTATATCTACGCCTCCATATTCCGTTCTCACAAACCGCTCCGAATATCTTGCGTAGCACCTTTCTTTCAAAAATTGATATAGCGGATTCATCTGTTTTAGTTAGCGTCCATGCTTCTGATCCATATGTGAGAACGGGAACTATCAATGTTTTATACAGCCTTATACAAGTTTTTTGAGACAGACTAAGTACTTTGATAGACCATGATAACACCTGTTTGCAATTATTATTCGCCTTTTTATTTCCACTGATGTATTATTATTGGGGTTAACCGATGTCCCTAGATATATGAACTCTTTGACCGCTTCGCGCTTACATAATATCATATATTCTTTGAACGTGATATTCGTGTGCTTAGTTTTATTCCATCCAGATACAGTAGCAGTCTTCTTTACCAATATTTGCGTTAAGGTCACCAATCACAATGTTGATGACAATTCGAAGGCATATGTCATAACCAAAGTCCAATTCTTTATAAAATTGGTCCTTTTGTTCTTCTTTCTTTTCTTCGGTTGGTGCATGTTAATTGATTATACTCAGATTGAAGCATGTTGCTTGATTCTTAGAATGATTGGCTGATGCTCTATATCCATGGTGGCTAGCAGATCATTTTTGTGCTGCTTATCTCTTTCTACCATTTGTTCATCTTTCAGGAGGTGTGTCCTGTATATCTTCGCTCTTCATCATCAGCATCATGGTGCTACAGCACTTCGACTTCGACCTTCTCAAGCTTTCTACGCCATTCTGTTCTGCCCGTTGCTTGCATTTTCCAGTTGCCGACTCCGATCTTCTCGGCATCTTGTGTTACCCTGTCCATCCACCTCAGCTTTGGTCTACCCCGTCTTCTCATTCCCATGGGTTGCGTTGTTGGAATCTTTTTTATCATGTTCGATTCAGGGGCCCGGACTACATGTCCTGCCCACTGCAGGCGGTTTCGGTTAATTATAGTGATAATATCTTTTCCACCAAACGTATGCTTGTAGATATTCTGCAGTTCAAAGTTAAATCTACGCCTCCATATTCCGTTCTCACAGACCGCTCCGAATATCTTACGAATACCTTTCTTTCAAAAATCGATAGAGCGGATTCATCTGTTTTAGTTAGCGTCCATGCCTCTGATTCATATGTGAGAACGGAGACTATCAATGTTCTATACAACATTATACGAGTTGTTTTAGACAGACGTTTGTTAGCTAAGTACTTTGATAGACTATGACAACACCTGTTTGCAATTACATATTATTCGCCTTTTTATTTCCCCTGATTTGTTATTATTGGGGTTGTTAGTATTATGTTGATGACAATTCGAAGGCATATGTCATAAGAAAAGTTCAATTCTTTATAAAATTGGTCCTTTTGTTCTTCTTTCTTTTCTTCGGTTGGTGCATGTTAATTGATTATACTCAGATTGAAGCATGTTGCTTGATTCTTAGAATGATTGGCTGATGCTCTATATCCATGGTGGCTAGCAGATCATTTTTGTGCTGCTTATCTCTTTCTACCATTTGTTCATCTTTCAGGAGGTGTGTCCTGTATATCTTCGCTCTTCATCATCAGCATCATGGTGCTACAGCACTTCGACTTCGACCTTCTCAAGCTTTCTACGCCATTCTGTTCTGCCCGTTGCTTGCATTTTCCAGTTGCCGACTCCGATCTTCTCGGCATCTTGTGTTACCCTGTCCATCCACCTCAGCTTTGGTCTACCCCGTCTTCTCATTCCCATGGGTTGCGTTGTTGGAATCTTTTTTATCATGTTCGATTCAGGGGCCCGGACTACATGTCCTGCCCACTGCAGGCGGTTTCGGTTAATTATAGTGATAATATCTTTTCCACCAAACGTATGCTTGTAGATATTCTGCAGTTCAAAGTTAAATCTACGCCTCCATATTCCGTTCTCACAGACCGCTCCGAATATCTTACGAATACCTTTCTTTCAAAAATGGATAGAGCGGATTCATCTGTTTTAGTTAGCGTCCATGCCTCTGATTCATATGTGAGAACGGAGACTATCAATGTTCTATACAACCTTATACGAGTTGTTTTAGACAGACGTTTGTTAGCTAAGTACTTTGATAGACTATGACAACACCTGTTTGCAATTACATATTATTCGCCTTTTTATTTCCCCTGATTTGTTATTATTGGGGTTGTTAGTATTATGTTGATGACAATTCGAAGGCATATGTCATAAGAAAAGTCCAATTCTTTATAAACTTGGTCCTTTTGTCCTTCTTTATTTTCTTTGGTTGGTGCATGTTAATTGATTATACTCAGATTGAAGCATTTTGCTTGATTCTTAGAATACTTAATCTGTGGCTGATCAGTTTGAAGTCAAGGACTTTTTGCGCACTCTACCTAAAACTGATAAAGCAGTTCCAAAATCGTGTATGGTATTTTAACAGCTAGTATGTGGTATGGTAAAATATAGAAGGTCAAAGACCAAGAGGAACATCTCCAATACGATGGGAAGACCAAATGAAGACTTTGGTTGGAAAATTCCTACATAAATCCGTCCATCTGGCACCAGATCGCAACCAATGAAGATAATATTTAGAGTGTCACCATACCCTTATCAAGGAATAAGGAGGATTTTAATAGCTATAGTAGGTCAGTCCCGGATTAAGAATCTTGAGGCCCCTAGACAACTCAAGCTATGAGGCCCCTTAAGACCTCCGCCTTCTCCCTGCAAAACCACCTCGGTTAACCCCTCCATCCTCCATCTGCAGTTTTAAGTTCAATATCTTCTCTCTGTAATGATTTACTGACAGAGTTGATGCGTTTTAAAATGTTACCAAAAACTCATTCATTACGAATGTTTATTTTTTTGAAATTTCTTTCAACAAACACTTAGCCTCTTGAACTCTTTCATCTTTTTGATTACTGTTTTCAGCAAGAGAGTTTTCTCTTGCTGAATCACTAAAACACTAATCAAATTAGTGTTTAAAGACGTTGCAGATTTAAAGACGTAACCTTTATACAAAGCTCTTGTTGCGTCAGCCCTTGCACTCCATCTAATGCTGCTTGTTCTTTTAATGACTAGATCGTGGCGAATGGGATCTCTTAGTGGAGTTTCATTTAAGCATTTGATCATTACTATCCAACGGTGGGTAGAGGCTGAAAAAAAGTTGTACACGGACTGCACAAACCTAAAATACGATATTGCTCCAACTCAACTTTCAGCAGCACTTACTTCAACTAAATTTAGCGAGTGTGTGGCAAAAGGAATGTAAATTGCAAGTTTATTAATCTTAGATAAATGAGCCTGGATACTATTACATTTGCCTGACATGTTTGCTGAATGATTGTCCGCTCATGTCGTTTACTTCAATGCCACAGTCTTTTAAACGATTAAAACAGCAAAAGAAAGAATTTCTCCAGTATGGCTACTTATGGGTATGAATGTGAGAAAACCCTCATACACTTTACCATCAGCTGGATTTACATATCTTAATAAATAGTCAACTGGTCAATATGAGACAAATCTGGTAATGAATCGACACTTAAGGAGTAGTACCTATTTGGCTTCCTTAATTTCTTTAACAATTGTATTCAAAACGTGTTTTCCCATTACTTCTATTATTTCTTCCCAGATCTTTGAAAATAAGTAAGAAGGCTTTCCAATACCGTTATTGCCATACTTAGCTAAATGAGAGCTTAAAGAGTAGTACTCTTAGAGTAGAGCTTAAATCGTACTCTGCAAGTAGCTCTAAAATGCCTAAGTAGTTCTCATTATTTTGTGAACAAAGGATCTCTGTATCACTTCTAAACGATAATCCGCGAGAAGATAGAAACTTAATCACAGAGGCTACTCTTTTCAGAACGTGAATCCAGTAATCTCGTGCATGAATAAATTAAATTTCCATAAGAGCTGTCAATTTGACCATGAAGTGTCTGTCGATGAGTGTTCGCCAAATGTTCGCCATGTTCGCCAAAAAGTATGCATGGAAAGCAGTAAACATTTCCATTTGAGGGAGAGCACGTTAGACAATCTCTTTTAATTTTTGTTACACTGGTATATTTTCGAAAAACCATAGATTATGTAAAATATCTTGTAATGCCTTGAAAATTTCTGTTTGATGCTGAAAAACTTCCATCAAGATTTTTACATTCTGAAGAACCTTTCCCAATCCAAAATTTCCATATTTCTTTAGTTATGGTATTCCATAATCCTATGTTGTTTCCGAATTCTGGGCCCAATTTACCTTTAACTTAAATTTCTAACTTAGTTTCGGTTTCTGGTTCTTTTCTTGAACTGGTATATAACTGTCATTGTATGTTTTTTCATCTTCTTCAGTTACGGAAGCTATGTTTCCTTCAGCTATTTTTATTTCATCACGTGTATTTTCATTGGTGGCAGCTTTCACTAGCTGTGGATTTGTATTGTATTGTATTGTATTGTATTGTATTGTATTGTATTGTATTGTATTGTATTGTATTGTATTTGTATTGCGCAATATTTGAATTTTTTAACTCATGTGATTTATAGTTTTTATTTAATTTTAATTATTATTTTTTTCATTTTGGGCCCTACGAGGCCCCTAGGCAACTGCCTACTTTGCCTAATGGTTAATCCGGCATTGAGTAGGTATATTATCTTGGTGTCTTCTGTGAGGTACTCCTTGTTCTATTTATCGCACTTCTTGTTTCATAGCTTGCTTTTTTTCGTAAATAATGAACAACTAGTGATCACCAGAGCCAGAAACCTTAGGAATAGTTTCTGATTTTTGTAGTGGGGATTGAGTCCATATCTTTCGGCACCTCTGAGCTACCTATTTATAATGAATTAACTGATCAAAACAATATCTTCTTTTAGAAATAAAACGGATAATAAACCTGTAGAAGTTATATGTGAGGATACACTAATATCAACAAATAAACTATGCGAAGATACCAGAATAGAATGCAACAAATTTCACAAATATCGCTCTTTTAATGGTTCGTGTAATAATTTAAAGAAACCACAGGAATATGGGGTTGCCTTTAGGCGCTTTAGAAGAATGTTACCTCCAGATTATGCTGACGGTAAGTGCAAAAAAATCCAATTGGTTAGCGTAAAAGGTTTGTTATCCTTTCTAAATTTTTATTAACAAATTAAATTTAAGATCAATTTTAAATTCATCTTTACTGACCTATCAGATAAATTAGTTCCTAAAAGAAAATTTATTAATAATAAAGAGGAGAAGAAAAAGACAGTTTTTGCTTGCTTTCGATTCAGAGGGGTGCACAATCCCTGGTCCCTGGACAGCTGTTTCTATCTTACCAGACTTCTTCAGCAGAGTTGGCGTGCACACCTCTGAAGTAAAACCTAGCCAAACCGTCTATTTAATTGAAATTTAAAAGATCATTCAAAATCCACTCTGGCGCAATCAATGACATCTCTTAAACAAACTGAAAAGTCTCAGATACAGAATCCACCATTACAAAAAAAAATTAAAATGGTAAATAATTATTTAAATCTGAAAACTTTTCTCGTTGGAAATTCTTTCTGGTACATCCTTAATCTGTGACTTTTACAATTTATAAGACAACAGACGACAAATATAGAGAACGAAAAGGACTCTACTATATGCAGTCACATTCCGATTTCATTCGTCTAGGAAAAGGACAGAAAGAAATTTCCTAGTACTCAAATCTGAGTAAAGATAGAAAAGAAACAGACGGTTTTTGCTTGAATTCGATTCAGAGGCATGCACAATCCCTGGACAGTTGTTTCTGTTTTACCAGACTTCTTCAGCATAGCTAGCGTGCACACCTCTGAAGCAAAATCAAGCCAAACCACCTATTTAAGTGAAATTTTGAAGATCATTTAAAATCCACTCTGGAACTTTTCGTTCTCTATATTCGTCGTCTGTTGTCTTGTAAATTGTAAAAGTCACAGATTAAGGATGTACCAGAAAGCATTTCCAACGAGAAAAGTTTTCAGATTTAAATAATTATTTACCATTTTAATGTTTATTATAATGGTGGATTCTGTATCTGAGACTTTTCAGTTTGTTATTAATAATACTTTATAAAAGATATATTTATATTGAAAAAAACTTTTTGTGCTACCTCATAGAACGTTTTCGGAATGACAATTCCATCATAAGTGCTGCTTACGAGGCAAGGCTGAGCCACTTAGTTACTTTTACTTTATCGTGTCCGGACATGTCATTCATAAAATTTCGGCCCAGTATCGGGCTACGTCGGTTCCATCTTTGTTTGCGGGCCACAAATCTTCGAGGGTACACCGATAAGGACAGTTTCTGCATTTAAGAAGATGTTTCATATTCTGTGTTTCTCCATAGTCACAGTTCACACCATCTTGAATCTATTTCCGCCATTTTACCATATTTGATTTTACTGTAGCGTCCTCCGCTCTTGTCCTATTCATAGTTCTCCACGTTTTAAAGTTTAAAAATTGGCCGGTCCATTCACTCAAAAAAATTTAGTTCATAATATTGATTAAGAGTGATTATTGAATAGTATTTCGTTGTAACAACAATTTAATTTTTTGTTTCAACGAACTTTTAGACATTGACGAATGTATTTGGTTATTGTCACAATGATTGAATAATAATTGTGAAAATAACTAGAGTATATTAATCAATAACACTCAATTTATTCAGCCAATAACTTAGTTTCGTATATTTAATAAATAATGTTAATTCTGGCAGCAACTCACTTTCTTGATTTCATAGATGACAAGCAATTACCTTGGTTTATCGTGCCAACGTACAGATTTCATTAAAACAATGTACAAATGTTGTTAATATAGAGTAATATAAGAATATTGTATAGATGTAAACTGATTGCTGTGACAACGAATGCATTAATCAATCTACTACTGCGTTTAATAACCACAATCAATGCGTTCATGGTGACAATAAACGTAGTTGTTGAGACAATAAATGTTTTGCTTGACCATTTGAAATGTAACGGCTTTTCCTTATCGTGATACCCCTAGCTTCTCTGTGTTACCATTGTTAAAAAAAAATTCTTTGTTAAACAATGCTGTTACCTCTGCCGAAGTGCCGAATAATAATTCCATTTCGTTTCCAAGTGTAGTCCGTAGTAGAAGGAAGTTTTCGTGTGTCTATTATCGTGAAATTTCGGTCGAACTCTTTTTAAATTTTTTTCGAATCCTGAGAAAACTAATTAATATTTTTGAAAATTTAAACGCATAATAAAATATTACAGTATTATCGAGTATCTGAAGTCCCTGAGAACTTCTATAATGATTATTTTAATAAGTCACAGGGGTGAAAAAGAGAAAATTTAGTATGATTTTTAATTTCAAATATACCATTCAAAAGAAACTTTTTGTTTATTTTAAGGGACTTTCAGCCCTCGGTATTTTTTTTTCCCATAATCATCACTACGATGATGATTACTACAATTACAATCTGGTCATACTTGACCAATGAGCAATTTTAATCTAACCTAAATTATTACTGTTCCTTAAAATTAAGAGCTTGCCCTATAGCGTCTCTTATCTAACCTAACAAGATAGTGCACTATTCTAACATACACAATAACGCGAACAAGCACTATGCTCTGCTTTTCACTATCACCTATCACTTAAACTAGTTCATAAGGTTTTGTCCTCTTCAGTCTTCTAACTTGCCCAGTAGTATCGAGGAGCTGGATTGCCTCAATATTCTCGTGCATGTGAAGTCGTTGCTCGTGACTTCCTGCCATCTTCTTGATGATTATTTCCACAGTTTCCATTCCTAGGTCCTTATGGAGATCACTGTTTGTAACATACCAAGGAGCATCTACAATATTTCTTAGTATTTTGTTCTGGAATCTTTGTATTACTGTTATATTACTTGGTCCAGTACACCCCCATAGTGGGCATCCATAAGTCCATACAGGTCTCAATATTTGTTTGTAAATTAGTAGCTTATTATGCATCGACAGTGTGGAGTTTCTTCCAATTAGCCAATACATTTTTTTATATCTTATATTTAGTTCTTCCCTTTTTTTCTTAACGTGCACCTTCCAGCGTAGTTTTGCATCTAATGTTATACCCAAATACTTAGCAGTATCTGCATATGGTACTTGGATATTGCTGATTATAACTGGTATATATTGTATTTTTTGTTGGTGAAATTAACATGGACAGATTTAGCTTCATTTAGCCTGATTCTCCATTTTTGTGTCCACTTATATATTTGGTTAACTGCTATTTGGACCTTGTTGGTCGCCTCTTCACTTGTCGTCCCTACTGCTTGAATAGCTGTATCATCAGCAAAGGTGGCAACTGTGTTGTTTTCCAGTACAGGTATATCACACGTGTATAGTAGGTATAGGACCGGACCCAACACACTGCCTTGTGGTACACCTGCTCTAATTTCTTTTAAGTCTGAAAAACAGTCTTCTTGCTTAATTCTAAAATGTCGTCCTTTTATGTATGACTGTAAAAGTTTTGAGTACTGTATAGGTAAAAAACATTTTAGTTTGTATGTTAAACCTTCATGCCAGACTTTATCAAAAGCCTGTGCAGCATCAAGAAATACAGTTGAACAGACTTTCTTTTCTTCTAGGGATCTTTCGATAATATTTGTGATTCTGTGCACCTGGTCAATTGTTGAATGCTTATTTCTAAATCCGAATTGATGTGTCGGTATCAAATTCCTTGCTTCAATAATTGGTTTTATTCGCTTAAGGAGCAGTTTCTCAAACAGCTTCGATATTACAGGAAGCAGAGATATCGGTCTGTATGACGAAACCTCATGTGCTGGTTTTCCCGGTTTAGGAATCATAATGACTTCCGCCATCTTCCATATCATTGGTACATATTTTAATCTGAATGCACCGTTAAAGAGGTTTGTTAATTTTACGATAGCTCTTCGGGGAAGATTTTTCAACAGCTCACCCGTAATTAGATCATAGCCCGGAGCTTTCTTCGGATTAATATTTTCCCTTATTTCTTCAAGTACTTCTTTTGGTGTAGTTAGCCGAATTTCTTCCTCTAATTGAACAGGTTCCTCCCATCTTTCTTCATCCCCTTGAGGTTCATTTGGTTTGAATGTATTTTCAAGATGTATGGCAAATAGCTCTGCTTTTTGTGCACCACTTCTGGCCCAGTTACCATTTTCTAGTTTAATAGGAGGAGAGTGCATAATAGGTCTTTTCAGTCTTTTAGTAGCTTTCCATAAGGAATAATCTGTACTACCGTCATCTGTTAGCTCCTGTAAGTAAGAATTAATCGAGTCATTCTTTAATTGTAGGATAGTTCTTTTGAGTTGTTGACTTGCACGATTTAGTTTAGTCTTATCTTGAGGAGACCTTGTTTGTTGCCAGATTCTTCTCAGTTTTCTGTTTTCAATTATCATGTTCCTTATTTCCTTTGGATAATTATTTCCTTTTACCCTAGGTTTCAGCGTAGGAGTGTTTTCCCATGCTGCTTGCTGGATATTGTTCACCAACAATTCTGCTTCTTTATCTAATTGCTCTGCGTTTTGTATTGGTACACTTAGATTTATTCTCTCTTCAAGGCTTAGCTTAAAACTATCCCAATCCGTCCATTTATTTGTTAATGTGGGGTTACTTTGTTTTTTAATAATCCTGTCACTCATGGTTAGTACTATAGGGGAATGATCAGAATTTAAGTCCCAACAGTCATCAATGTCTATGAAGTTAGTTGAAATATTCTTAATAATAAAGAAGTCTATTAAATCAGGGGTCTTGTTTCTATCCGTAGGCCAGTAGGTTGGTCTACCAGTTGATAGTGCTTCACACCTCTGTTCTTTAATGGCTAACAAAAGCTCCTTTCCCTTAGTAGTAGTGATTCTAGAGCCCCAGTGTGTGTTCTTTGCATTGAAGTCACCTCCAATAATGAACCTTTCCCCTAATCTTTTCAAGAATTCATTATACTGCTCTTTTTTAATGGAATGTTTAGGTGGGCAGTATATTGAACTTATATTTATTTTAAAAGTTTTAGTTTTTATGTGTACTGTAGTGGCTTGAATATGTTCAGTTTTATATTCCAACTCTTCATGATGACATATATTATCCTTTATGATGATTGCACTGCCTCCTTTGGCCGCATTGTCAGGGTGTATTGTATGATATACCTTATATCCTTTAAATTTGATGTAGGATTGATTTGTGAAATGCGTTTCAGAGACAAGAAACAAATCAATTTTTTCGATGTCAAGGATTGCTTGTAGTTCTTGTTGATGATTAAGCAACCCGTTGGCATTCCATGCGACAATTCTAAGATCACTAGCCATTTCTTACCTTTGGAATAGCACTTGAGCTCTATATTCCAGGGAAGTGACCCTTTCATTTAATTTTTTCAACTCCTGTAATATCATTTGTAGGGTTTGTTCTGTTTCTTTTTCAATCTCTGTTGTTTTTTGGTATTTATCATTCTGATAATTTTCATTGTGACCTTTTGTTACTGCACTATACGTCTTATTACTAGTAACTTTCTGTGCTTGTTTTCTTTCACCAGCATTTGACTTGGTTTCAGTTGACCTTCTGTCTGGAGGGTGTGGCAAATTCGTCTTTTTCAGACCTCTGTTTTTTATTTTCTGCATTTTCTTTGCGACGATACATCCTCGGTAGTTGGCAGGATGGTTTTCGCCACAATGGACACATTTTGGTTTAACATTTTCAGGTTTGTCGCAATCTTTAGTAAGATGTTTCTTTGTGCATTTAACACACCTTGGCCCTCTAGCACAGAACTTCCATATGTGACCATATGCTTGACATCGTTTGCATTGCGGTATTAGTTTGGAATTTTTAAAAGGCTGAGTTTCAACTTTTGTTCCTAGGATGTCCGTTATCCCATATATTTTGTTGATATCTTCGTCTGGTCTGAAGGTTAACATAAACATGTCTAATGGCTTTTTGGTTTGCCACTTTAGCTTTTTAACTGCGTCTATGGCTTTATAGCCTCTTTTTTGCAGATCTTCAACAATTTTTTGGGACGAGCAAGTGTGATGTAATCTCTTTACTATAACTTTTATCGGTCTTTCTTGTTTGTTTTCGTATGAGTGATATTGGATATTTTCCTCTCTTAAAGCTTTTATTAATTTTCTGTACTCTTCACCGTATTGTACATTAACTTTTATCACTTCACTATTCACCAGTTTAGTAGTAAAGTTTGTTATCTTCGATTTAAGGAAGTTATATAGGACTTCATATTCTTTGAAGCCTTCCACTACCACAGGTGGAGGCATTTTGGCTTTCCTAACTGCAGTTTCTTTGGAGCTATGTTTTTGTGGTGAGATGTATGGTGAAGTATCCATCTTACGTTTCTTACTGGCTCTTGATCGAACCCTAATCCACTCTGTCTCCTTAGCGAGCTCTTCTTCATCTGTTAAATATTCTATTTCATTTTCTTTTTCAGTTAAATTAACTTTTGCTGCCAACTCTGTATATTGAGATTTTAACTGTGCTAGTTCTCTTTCAAGTATGCTTACTGTATCACACAATTTGGTTTTGTGGCTCTCGGCAGCTTTCCAAGCATTAAATAGAGTCTGTTCGTTTTGCGACCTTTTATAATTTTCTTCAAAAAGCGCCTGGTTCACTTGCATAATCATATTTTGGTTGGCTTCTGCCATTGGTTCCTGTGTGTCAAGCACAGGCTGCTGGTTGTAAGCCATATTTACAATAATTCATATAAATAAACAATTTGACTAATTTAATAATTATTGTTTGAAGGACTGGCCTATTTTATTTTTATTTATAACACATGCGATAATGCCCTCGGTAATAATGTAATCTTTTATTCTGCGTTTAAATTCTTCAAAAATACTTATTAGTTCTCTTAGGATTCCAAAAAAATGAATGCATTTAAAAAGAATTCGATCGAAATTTTGCACCTGAGCTCTCAAACAGGATTAAACTGTTATACATTTTTGAAATCACTATTTCAAACGCTTTTAAATGAGCTGTCACATGATGTACTTTCCCATTTAAAAAAATCAAAGTTATGCCTGTCACCTGAAGAGGGATCGTGTAAAGTTCGAAACATTGATGTTATAATATACTTTGATTATTTTAAAAATTGACCTGTCCGACCGTTTTGCTCATGTGCTAAAAATAAATAAGTTAATAAGGGCGGGGGGAGTGTAACACTTATTCCAGCGCACTGTGTAAGTGAAATCATAATATGATTTCTCATATTATGAGAAATCACACAGTGTAAAGTCCATTAAGTTTAGGACAAAGAAGGTGGATTTAAAAAATTATTATTATTAATCAATATCATACATTGGGCTAATGCATTCAGTAATTATTAATATAAAATACGTTCATAGTAGGAATGAACGAAACTGATTGTAAGAATGAATAGAATTGCTTGTAAGAATAACCGTATTTATTGTGAGAATGAACGGAATTAATTGTAAGAATAAACGGAAATAATTGTAGAAATAAACGAAATACGTTAGGAGAAATAACACTGTTATTGACACAACGAATAGTCTTCGTCGGTCAATTAACGACGTTGTTGTTTCAATGAATAGTGTTCGTTGATTCAATGAACAGAGTTCGTAAAATATCAATAAAGTGGTATTATGGTATACATAATGAAAGTTCATCCATTCAATAAACGTAATACATTGTCTCAACTAACGAAAATAATGAATTGATGAACATGGCTTTTTTGTTCTAATAAAACCAAGAATTGGACAAATTTTAAGTATTGCGTTTGTTGTCTGAATTAACATTTTTACTGAAATTATGTACCTTTTTCGTTGAGTATTGAATCTGGGGTGGGATTCTGTGTGCAATCGCTAACGCCGATCGCTTTCTATCAATGTCAATGTATTTGAATTTTTAGTTTTAATTCAAATATTTTCTTGTTTTACTAAGTGTGACTTCAGCATCAATTAAAGTATAACCTAGCAAAACTAGAAAATAATTCAATTAAAGCTAAAAATTCAAATATTTTCACGACAATTGACATAGATAGAAAGCGACGTGTAGATATCTACAGTGCACGGAATCTAGCCCCTGGGGAAGAGGAAAATACTCAGGCGCAGGCGGTTCGTCCTGTATTGTTCCAAGGAAGCTTTTCCTGGATTTTAGTCGCTTTCGTGGTGTTTGAGCTTTGTATAGGGTATAGGGCATGTCGCTCGTCCGCGATCTGTTTAGTTTTCTCTATGTGCTCTACAACGCCTCTGCGTGGTGAGGGTTCTGCAAAACCCGCTGTTTTATATAGATTTGAATTTGAGAGTGGCGTTGGTTTCATGCCCCAGGCAACCAAATAACGTTAACAAAACGTTGAAAAAACGTCATAATTATCACCAAACGACGTCAGATTATTACGTTTTTTCGACGTCGAAAATCACGTGAATATGTCCCACCATAATTCAAGTCATTTTTATCACGTTTTAAATACGTGATAAGAAAAACGTAGTTTTTACGTAGATTTGTCCCACCATAATTCACGTTTTAAATACGTGATATGAAAAACGTAGTTTTTACGTCGATTTTGCGTCGTTTTTTAGATTTATTTTTCATTTTATGGTTTTAGAAATACACAATAATTGAATGGGTCCGCCACATGGTTTGTTTTTGAGAAGTCAAAGAAAAAGTTTTACATTGTGATAATGGTGAGTTTATGCATTTTAAAGGTGAGTAATACAGTTTGTATTTTGTATTTAAAAACTGTATTACTAACCCTTAAAATGTATAAACTCACCATTATCACAATATTAAAACTTTTTCTTTGACTTCTCAAAAACAAAACCATGTGGCGCTTACAGCGTTATTCGGCAGACCCATTCAATTATTCGTATGAGCATTGTTAGTATTGCAATTTTTCCATTTAAGTAAAACCAAATGGAATGCTCGTTAAAATGCATACAATTACAATATCCTCAATGCAACATATAAACATACATAGAATTTTCACTTTTTATATTATAAGTATTTACTGTGTCAAAAGTGAAACAACATATAAACTAATAAATCGGTTATTAACAAATTAAACATTTAAGTCACAATTTAATAACAAACTTAAATTTAAACCATTTAAGTAATATAAAATATATAATTATTATAATTATACCACACACTTTAAAGGTACGATTCCGACAACAACTGCAGACGGCAGTTACAGTTGTCACCATGACAGACGTCATTATTTTGCACTATTAATTTGCATAATTATTAGCAACTGACGTTCTGCCGGACAGCAGTTGCAGTCAGATGTCGGAATCAGTCTCATACAGATACATAGTGCAAAGTAGTAACATCCATAACGCCGAGAACTGCAACTGATGTTTGCAGTTGCCGTCGTCTGCAGTCGTTGTCGGAATCGTACCTTTAGTCAGAAATGAATACATATACAAATAAAACCCAATATATTGAATTTCAATGAAAACTATAATTGATTTCAAATAATTATTACAAATTTTTGCATACAAAAAGATCTACAGACACCTGAAATATATATTTTTTGATTAAGGGACTGTAAGCCCGGCCGCACATCAAAGATACATGAAACGTAAATTACGTTTCATGGAAATAAACCACTGCTAAACAAATATATATCCGGCCATTTATGAGACTCTCCGAAAATAAAAATGTGTCATGAGCATGAATCACACTCGTTTCATTAGTAGGCGGACTTTGAGATGTTTTTAGCAGTGTTTTCTTTTCATGAAACATGTTTTTCGTTTCATGTTTCATGTTTTTCGTTTCATGTTTCTTTGGTGTGCGGCTTAGCTAATGACCATATTAAAATGATAAAAACAATTTACACGTGATATCTGATAATACACACTTAAAAGACTAATAGGGCTTTTCATCGACTGTCATTTGTTTCGAGCTTCTGTCATGTGTCACATAATATTAATATATCTACGCCATACGTCTTTGGTTTGTATCATTGGTATATATCAATAACGTATGATGTAGATATATTAATATTATGTGACACATGACAGAAGCTCGAAACAAATGACTGTGAATGAAAAGCCCTATACATAAATACTCATGATGAAGAAATACATTATAATTAAAAATGACTAACCATTTTCATATCGCTGCAACATGAAGCCAAAGCCGTCTTATATTTCAGTTCGTTTAGAGAGCGCAACAAGCACTCTGACCGAACAGTTTCAAAACTCATTAGTTTTTCATCAGAGAATGTACATAGCTGTAACATCTGTACATGTATTGGGTTCTTCTTCTTCTGTCTTGCTGTGGGCATACTCAGCTGCAAATAAGATTGCTGCAATATGGCTGCAAACTTCACTATTACCGGCCATACACATACAATGTGCATTTGCTATGCCACTGGAACTGGCTATCACCCAAGCATCTAGTGGTTTAGCATTAGCTTTTTGGGAATGCTTCACCTAAAAAAAATATTTTATCGTTGTGGGAATGCTTCAACTACAAAAATTTATTTTTATTAGAGTATTTGCGTTCTTTACAATGATTGAGAATATTTTAAAATCAGACATTCATATAATATAATTTTAGAACAAACAATCATAACTGTTTATTATTCTCTTTTCTATCATAGCAATTACATGTCGTCTATCTAATCTGCAAACTGCGTAACTCCATTTATCCAAATTTTACAGAGGCACAAAAAATTATTTCTCTAAATATTACTAATGTGAATACTACGTATATCCCATTTTAAAATATATGATGCTAAAATGGAATATTTTATAGATAGGTACACATATCACTAACATTTGTACCTATATTGTTTAATGAGTGTATTTAATATTATTTACCACCAACTTTTTCTTGAAAATATCACTTTCTAAACAGTGAGGTCAGTCGTGTGGTATGACAAATTGGGAGTTACAAATTTTTCGTACTAAATTTGCCGCAAGGGAGATACGGTGTATACGAAGATGTCACTATTTACTCTTCTGGTAAAAATATGCATGTGCATCCTTTTTTAAACGAGTAGGGATTTTTTCAAATAAATGGCAGTAATAACTCATTTTCAGAGAAATATGGAGTTACACAGTTTACAAATTCGGACAACAATATGTCTGGTTTCATACAGATATATAAACGTAAAAAAATCTAATATTTAAAACCAATTTATCCAAAAGACACTAATACTGTTATCCATATATTTCTTAATGGTGAATAAATTAAATAAAGGCTTACTTTTCCAACAATAATATAGAAATCATTAACAATTTTTACTCCAACTTTCAAAAAAAATCCAGTTGTGAAGGCCTATATGTGCCTGAATGCTTTTATATGCTTCATCTGCTACTTAGAGTAGTAACTGTGAGACTCCACCAGATTTGTATAAACATCTATAATAGTGATTGGTGGGATAACTTTACTGTAAAATCCAATTCTGATGACTGAATTGTATATGGATCTAAATCTCCAATTATTTTCAGCTTCAATGAATATCTAAAACAATAAAAGAAATAATGTTATTGCTTGCAAAATTCATCATTATTGATAAATATCAGGGAAAAATGAATAGTAAATAAAAATTGTTTCGCCTACCTTTCCCCAACATCTGCGGAGTTTCCAATAACAATTTCCTTAAATAATCACTTTGCATTGTGGTAAATTTATAAAATTCACAAATGACAAACAAAAGTTTTAAAAAATACACAAAAAACAGCCAACAAAATCTAAATGAATCCAAAATAGGCAAAATACGACAAGACAAACAATGAAATGAAATGAGGATACAAACATAACCTAATAACCTTTATTTATATGGGAAATAAGCCACAATTAAAATGAAAAAAATAATTTTATTAACGTTTCGACGCCCAAATCGGGTGCCGTTGTCAAAATACAAAATATTACTAAAATAAACTAAAGTGTTGTTGCTAAGCAAAAAAAATTCTTCTAATAATTTATTTAATCTCACTCATTTATATTGGCAATTCAGACATATATTATACATTTTAAAGTAGAAGACTTTAAAATGATATTGCCAATATTTATGAGTTGCGTTCCTGGGACGACTTACTGAAAGATAGTTCATTCGATTACATGAAATTAACCCCAACTCAAGAATATCCGTCATAAAAAATTATAGCATGTGATATGTCTTTAAAAAGACAACCAAATGCAACGACAGTAAAATTCTCGAATTTTAATATAATTATGCTAAATGAAACCAATTGTGTCGCAAATTCCTCGGTAGAATGCAGTAGGATGTGGTTACCCATACTGAAAGAGGAAGTCAATAGAAAGAAAATACCAAGATTAGTAAGTCAATAATATCGAGCTAGTACATATTTTATATTTTAGTATTACTTATATATCTAGTATTATTAATATTATTTATAATTTAAACATGTTACAAGTCAGAATTTGGTATTATTTTTTGAGAGTAAATTAATGTAAGACCAAATACTTACGATGTCGGGATAGTATCACAGGGTTTTTCCTGGTTTTCCCTTGTGATTTACTATGAAGTCTCTAACGCGAGAATTTTACTGTCGTTGCATTTGGTTGTCTTTTTAAAGACATATCACATGCTATAATTTTTTATGACGGATATTCTTGAGTTGGGGTTAATTTCATGTAATCGAATGAACTATCTTTCAGTAAGTCGTCCCAGGAACGCAACTCATAAATATTGGCAATATCATTTTAAAGTCTTCTACTTTAAAATGTATAATATATGTCTGAATTGCCAATATAAATGAGTGAGATTAAATAAATTATTAGAAGAATTTTTTTTGCTTAGCAACAACACTTTAGTTTATTTTAGTAATATTTTGTATTTTGACAACGGCACCCGATTTGGGCGTCGAAACGTTAATAAAATTATTTTTTTCATTTTAATTGTGGCTTATTTCCCATATAAATAATTAATCATAAAAATGCCACAAGGAAATAGCTTCAGAACAACACTAATAACCTTTGTTTTGTAACTTTTAAGCTCCTCCCAATTTCGTGACGTCAGACTTAGGCTGTCTGAAATGAAAACGTCTTTTAAACATATTTTAACGCCATTAATCTTACATATTTAAAATCACCTACAAAAGACGTCGATATGACGTAATGTTCAACCACGTGTATATATTCCACCAAAAACTGACGTTTCCTCGACGTTCTTGACGTCACTTGGTTGCCTGGGGCACTCCGTTACTATCCTGCATATTTCATTCGCTTTTAACAACAGCATAATCCACAAACTTCAAGTGACTTAGAGAGCTGTGGAACAAAGAATGCTCAACATTCAGAGCCGTGCGGTACATCTTTTTAATATGATGCAAGTCTTCGAAATGCCGCCCCCTAAATATTATTGAAACTTAATATTAGTATTTATTTTTATTAAGTGAAATTACACAAAATGAACGAAACCTTTTATTTTAAAAACAAAACATACTTTAAGTTAAATGAAATATGTATTAACATTAAATAATATTTATGAAAATTACAATTTTATACTTTTGATTTTAATTTTGGCAAACTCGTCAATCAGATTCTTCTTCTTCTACGGCACTACAGCCCAAATTGAGCCTTCGTCTCCTTTATTTTTTGCCTCCACACTTGCTTCTCTGTGGCTGCTCTTCTCCATCGTCAATCAGATTGGTATAGTCTAAAGTAGCAACTAGTGAGAACTCTATTAAAATAAGTGCTAATTTTTTTAATTGTTTGTCTTATGGAGCTTCATAAATAGTTTTTTTAATCATTTTTAGTTTTGAAAAACTTCTTTCCCCAAGCTACCGAGACAGAGAGTGTTAAAAAAATTCTTAGGGTCGGTACTTTCTGCACCTCGTATGACAAAATTCCTCTAACCGGGGTTTAATCGGGACAGAAATTCATTTTCAGCAGGAAATTCGAAACTTATTTACAAGATTTTCTGCAATTTCTTTATCAGTAATTTTCATTTGGTCATAGCATAGCCAAATTGGTAGTAGATTTTCATTTTTTCCATAGTTTCTGACGACATTTTTACACAATCTGACAAATTTATAGTTACATGTTGCAACGTCTTCGAGACTGAATTTTATGAAATAAAATATCATGCCAAAGAACTACACGGCATATAAATCTATAATTTTTAATATTTTTTACTAATCATCGTGCTTTGACTTTAGTTTTTAAATCATTGTTGACCTCTTCTACTATTGGCATTATACAGGGTGTCCCGAAAAGATTAGTCATAAATTATACCACAGATTCTGAGGTCAAAAATAGTTCGATTGAACCTAACTTACCTTAGTACAAAGGTACTCTTAAAAAAAGTTACATCCCTTTATAGTTACAAAATGAAAATGGATTTTTTTCAATATACCTATCGAAAACTATTAGAGATTTTTTATTGAAAATGAACATGTATCATTCTTATGGCAGGAACATCTTAAAACAAAATTATAGTGAAATTTGTCCACCCCATAAAAATTTTATGAGGGTTTTGTTCCCTTAAACCCCCCCAAACTTTTGTGTACGTTCCAATTAATTCATTATTGTGGTACCATTAGTTTTGTGGTACCATTAGTATTGTGGTACCATACGTTTTTAAAACTTTTTTGCCTCTTAGTATTTTTTCGATAAGCCAGTTTTTATCGAGATGCGGCTTATTTTTTAATATATTTACATAAAAATTTTATGGGGGTTTTGTTCCTTTAAACCCCCAAATGTTTGTGTACGTTCCAATTAAACTATTATTTTGGTACCATTAGTTAAACACAGTATTTTTAAAACTTTTTTGCCTCTTAATCTTTTTTTGATAAGTCACCTTTTATCGAGATGTGGCTTCTTTTTCAAAATATACCTAAAAATGTAAATTATAGATAAATTTTCAGATTATTAACAGGTCTCTATAATCGTACTTAACCATAATATACAAATATGTGGTGGATTCAACAAATATTCAAAATATCTCGATAAACAGTGGCTTATCGAAAAAGTACTAGGAGACAAAAAAGTTTTAAAAACATTGTGTTTCACTAATGGTGCCAGAATAATAAATTAATTGGAACGTACAAAAAAGTTTGGGGGGGTTTAAGGGAACAAAACCCCCATAAAATTTTTATGGGGTGCACAAATTTCACTTAAATTTTTATTTAAGATGTTGCTGTCATAATAATGCCACATGTTCATTTTCAATAAAAAATCTCTAAGAGTTTTCGATATACGAAAAAAAATCGATTTTCATTTTGTAACTTCAAGGGGCTGTAACTTTTTTTGTGTGCACTATTTTATATAGGCAAGTGAGGTTCAATCAACCCACTTTTGACCCCAGAATCTGTGGTATAATTTATGACCAATCTTTTCGGGACACCCTATTTCACAAAATTGAAATCTTATTATCAAGTATATTCAAATGGGAAATAAGCCACAATTTTACCTAAAAATGATTTTATTAACGTTTCGACGCCCAAGTCGAAAAGAAGCAGATAGTAAAAAGAGAAAAATCAAAGAAGCGGCTCTAATTATGCTAAATGAAACCAATTGTGTCGCAAATTCCTCGGTAGAATGCAGTAGGATGTGGTTACCCATATTAAAGGAGGAAGTCAATAGAAAGAAAATACCACAATTAGTAAATCAGTAACATATCGAGTTAGTACATATTTAAAATTTAAAATATCAAGTCAGAATTTGGTATTAGTTTTGAGAGTAAACTAAATGTAAACCCAAATACTTACGATGTCGGGATAGTATCACGAGGTTTTTCCTGGTTTTCCCTCGTGATTTACTATGGAATCTCTAACGCGAGAATTTCAGTGCCACCGTTGCATTTGGTTGTCTTTTTAAAGGCAGATCACATGCTATGATTTTTTGTGGCGGATATTCTTGAGTTGGGATTGATTTCATGTAATCGAATGAACTATCTTTTAGTAAAGTCGTCCCAGGAATGCAACTCATCAATATTGGCAATATCATTTTAAAGTGGTCTACTTTAAAATGTATAATACGTGTCTGAATTGCCGATATAAATGAGTCAGATTAAATAAATTATTAGAAGAATTTTTTACTAAGCAACAACATTTTTATTTATTTAGTATTATTTTGTATTTTGACAACGACACCCGACTTGGGCGTCGAAACGTTAATAAAATCATTTTTAGGTAAAATTGTGGCTTATTTCCCATTTGAATATACTTGATTATAAAAATGCCACAAGAAAATAGCTTCAGAACAACATTATGAAATCTTATAGGTTTCAATGCATCTATTCGACTTAACCATCTAGTAGTACTCAACGGTTTTAGTGTTAGTTGTGCAACATGTTTTTTTTCAGAACTTCCCAACGCTTTGTAAAACCAGAAAAAAAGTGTACAGTTCTGTATAATACAAAAAAGGTTGTTGTTTCTGTAGAAGAAGACGCTGCTTCATTTATGACTAAGGTGGTGTGCACAGGTCATGTAAAACGCCCTCGGATATTTGTCAAATATTCTGTTTTGCACACCCTTTCTTATTCCTTTCATATTAACCCCGTTATCATAGCCTTGTCCTCTGAGCCGTTTTAAATCATGAACCAATTTTTCCAAATTTGTCAAAATAAGTTCTGTACCTTCACCGGTTAAATATTTTCGGCTGACACTTGGTCTTATATATATTTTTAATTATTGAATGGCTCAATTATTTGTATTTTGATTTTACTGATTATGCCGCCCCTCTTGTGATGCCGCCTGATGCGGCTGCCTCACCGCATCATAGCACCGCACGGCCCTGTCAACATTAACCTCAGTGATTGCAAATCCAATGAAGAGATAAAAAGACGATCAAAAGTAACAGATGTGATCCAGAAGATTACCATGTTAAAATGGAACTGGGCAGGACACATAGGAAGAAGGGAAAACAACAAGGGAAGGAAGAAGGGTGCATTATTAAATTGAGACCAAGTAAGAGAAGTAGAGGCGGACCTCAAACTAGATGGACTGATGAAATCAAGCGAATGGCTGCAGATATTTTTAGCGGCTAAACTATGTATACCTCGTAAGCAGCATTGATGATGAAGTTGTCATTCCGAAAACGTCTATGATGTAGCCCGAAAGGCTCTTTTTAATATAAATATACCCTTTGTAACGGATTTTTAATACTAACATTTTTGCGATTTATGGTACACAGCCGATTCCATCAAATTATTTTGCTTGTGGATTTTATTTTCAAAAAGATTTATTCATTGAAGAAATTTTTCTCGATTCATACTGTAAGACTAGCTGGTTGAATGCAATTCAACCGCTTTCATGTTAAATTACAGTGACTCATTTCAGAAACCTGTACTTTAAGAGCATTATAAAACGTACGCTTTTGCGTGAATTGGGCAAATTATCAACAATCAACGATGCAAAAATTATTATCGATCATAAACATTTTCGGTCAACAGTATTTCATGTACGGTGAGAATTTTCATTAAATTACATGAGGAAATGTGCTATAGGTCAAGACATCACAAGCACGATACATTAAAATTTAGTAATAGCCGTCATTTTACATGTATAAGAAAAAAAATAACGAAAAGAATAAAGACTTAAAAAAATCAATAAAAAAACCTTTATAGAAGGTATAAAATTTATTAAAATCCCTTTAAGGGCTACATCACACAACGTTTTCGATATTTAAAATATCATCATCAGAATTTAGAACTGGTTGAATACAAGCTGAGCCACCAAAGAAATAACAGGGTATAAACCCTTTAAATAAAATAAAATTTATTATATTAGCATAGTTGCTTAAAAATTTCAAAGGATGGACAAAATTTATAAAGATTGGGCCCTTAGGCATTGAAAGACTCCCCCATCACGTGGGTTGCTAAACTGTTTAAAATATCGAAAACATTATGTGATGTAGCCCTTAATAGTTATTTAACCAAGAAGTGTATTAATAAGGGCGATTAACAATTGAGATATTTTAACGCGTAAGCGGAGCGAGCCGTTAATGTTCGAGATTGTTAATCGCCATTTTAATTCACGAGTTCGTTACAAAACTTTTCCGTCGACCGTACTTTTCAGAAATAAAGAGATCAGAATCTTTTGATTTTTCAAATACACAGAATTTTAAACAATAAAATAAATAATGACATACAATGACAGATAGTACTAACAGCGGCTACTTGATTTTAAATTTTTTAGTGGGAATATAAATAGGTATATGTTTGGTTGCCTACACCACAGGTCACTCACAGAGCGTTTAATTAATTTATGCAAGCAATGTATGTTGTGTTGCCTATAATGAAATCGTTCATTAATAGAAAATCATTCATTAATAGGGGTCATTAATCAATGATTTTGAGAGTGTTAAAATTGATCATAAATGGACGGTCAACGGAAAAGTGATTTTAATAAATTGTATACCTTTCATAAAGGATTTTTCATTAATCTTTTGGGATTGATGGTATTCAGCCAGCTACAGGAAACCTTTCCAGTGAAGAACTGTGATACCAGTTATGTATTTTATTTACTGCATTTTGAAGCAATGTGTTTGTGCTAGCAGTGATCTTACTTACCTTGGTAATGTAATACGATGTCATTAAAGTCTTTTTTCAGTTGTGTCCGTAATTGTCCAGGCCTCAACTCCACATAAAAGAACAGAGAATAGGTAATATCTTAATACTCTGGTTCTAATTTCTGTTCCCAGTTTTCTATTACATAACACTGATTTCATTCTATGAAAGCGCTTCTGGCCATCTCAATGTGTCGTTTTATTTCAAAGCTGCTGCACCACTGTCCATTTAGCTCACATCCTAAATAATTGTATACTTATAGGTACTTTCTCTAAAGCTTTGCCTTTAACGTAGATTGTTTAGTCTTCAAACTCGTTCATACTGATAATTTTTTGTTTTTTTTTTTTATGTTCAGAGTCATTCAAAACCTCTCGCAATACTGCGTATTGCGATCAACCAAGATTTGCAGCCCTTCTCTGCTGTCCGCAAGTATTGTACCTATCGTCTGCATATCTAGATTATTCACTAGTGTTCCATTAATTGATATGCATTCATTGACGTCTTCTACCCCCTTTAAAGATCTCTTCTGAGCACATATTAAAAAGTATAGGGGATAGTACACAGCTTTGTACTCCTCTTCTTCTTGGAACCTCTTCAAGTTTTTGTTGGTCGACTCTGATACGTTTATAAATTTGCAATGATTCTCACATCCTGATAGTCTATTTCTGTGTTCCGTAATATGTTTGCAAGCCTTCTGTGTTGTATTTTGTCGAAGGCTTTCTCAAAGTCAACCAGACATTTGAGTATGTCCCAGTTGACCTCTCGACACCGTTCTATGATAATTGCTAGCTATATTATATTTTCGCTATTTTCATTACATAATGTAAATTCTGTCCTGTTTTGTTCATATATGATTCTTCCCTAGCATCTTTCGACTTGAAATAACTTGCAATTTTAATAGCAGACTCCTAAAGATCTTATCAATAAATGAATTTAAAGTACCTATTTCAAACATGTACAAAGTACTATTTCAATATGAGTAAGCCTGAAATAGTATAATATATGCCATTTCCAGACTATACATTTTTCCTTTGTATTATTTACAGGCATTAGCAGACCAAGAGTGTCTAAATCTGGACGACCTCTACCTTCATCTAGAACAGTCAGTCTGATAGTCCATAGACCGTACTATAGAGACGACCCAAAATTTTCTGTAATGCTGGCTGTGTGGGGTCAATTTTTAGACCACGACATTACAGCTACAGCTTTGAGCCAGAAAGCAAATGGAAGTACCATCTCCTGTTGCGATTATAATGTATTCACATCGCCAGAGTGTTTTCCAGTGCAATTGGACGAAGAAGATCCTTTTAGGTAAGATGTAGGGAAATACTTGTCTACTATATATAACATCACTACAGGCCTTAGAGGCCCTTGGCTTCGATAGTCTTGACTAATTTTTTCCACTTTTTCCGGTCCTGTACTTGTCCTCTCCAGTCTCTTGTATCCATTTCTTCTAGGTCAGTCCGGATGGCATTAAACCACTTCCTTCGTGGTCTCCCTCTTCTTTTCTTCCCTTGTTCACCTGCTGCTAAAACTTTTAGGACGTTTCTTTCTAGGCGCATTTGTAAAACATGTCCCAACCATGTAATTCTCTGAGCCGTGATTTTCTGAGTTATCTTAGGTTTCTTATAGATCTCCATTAGCTCCTGGTTTGTTCTTCTGCGCCATTCCCCGTTAGCTTTCCTTATACCACCAAAAATGTTACTTAATATTTTTTTCCTGAGTATCTAGCTTTTTTTCTTCTTTCTGGTTCATTGTCCAAATTTAACATGCATACAACACTGTTGGTGTCACTATTGTTTCATACGCTCAGATCTTGGCTGCCCTGGACACGTTTTTTGCCTTAAACGTGCGTTTAATGAACCTACTGCTTTGCTACCTTTCAACAACCGTTTATCTATCTCTCTTTCTCTTTCTCCCTCTCTTCGTCTCCTTTATTTGTAATTGTTACTCCAAGGTACTCAAATTCAGTTACCTTCTCAAATTTATAATCTTTGTCATTTGTTCTTGGAGTAATCCACTTATTTTCTTCAGCTTTTTCTCCTCTCATTTCCATATACTTGGTTTTTTCTTGGTTTATGGTCGAGCCATATTTTTTTGCTTCTTATTCAAATTGCTTGAACATCTTTTGAAGTTCTACTCTTGAACGTGTCAGAAACACCAAGCCATCTGCAAAACATATGCACTGTTGTCTTTTGTTAAGAATCGTGCCGCTTGTCTGGATATTGGCTCCTCTAATTATCTTTTCTAGTACTAGATTGAATAAGTCTGTTGACAGGGTGTCCCCTTATTTTAATCCTCTGTTGACGTTAAACTGCTTTGAAAAACTGCCTTCTATCATCACGTCATTTTAACTAATCGTATTTCATTGCTCCGGCATTTTTTCGTTTTCCCATATTTTCTTTATAAGTCGAGCTATTTTTTGCTGCAGTATATCTCCTCCTACCTTTAATATCTCTGCTGGCACTCTGCTTTCTCCGGCAGTTTTATTATTTTTTAGGTCTTCTATTACTGTTACTAGTATCTCCATTTCTTTCGGTACTTGTGTTTGTTGTGGTTCCGCTTCTTGTATTTGTTGTTGTTCGATTTCTTGCCCTCGCTGTTGCATTTCTGTTTGGCCTTTATCGCTTAATATTTCTCCGAAGTACTCTGCTCATCTATTTAATTTTTCTGTCTTGTCTCCCAGCAACATACCATCTTAATTTCTGCAAAACATTGTGCATTTATTTTGAGTCTATCGTGTTTTTTTTACTCCTTGATAAAAATTTTTAACGTCTGTTTGGACATAATTTTCTTCTATTATTTCTAGTTGCTTTTCCAATAATTTTCTCTTCTTTTGCCTGCATAATCGTTTAGCTTCTATTTACTTTTTTCTGTGTTGTTCTCTCTTTTCTTTTTCTGCTTTCCCAATGCTAAGGTCTGCCGCTTCTATCACAGCTGCTTGCATTAGTTCCCATTCCTCTTCTATGTTCCCCGTCGTTATTTTTTCCAATCTCTTGTGGTGTATCTTGTGTATCTCTTTCTCTGTTATTTGCTACCTCTTTATCTTGGAGCCGCTCTAATTGGTATTTTTTCCGTTTTGTTCCTTTTCTTGGTAGCCTACTATAGCTAAATAAACTTGAAGTCTTTGAAATGTGGACTTACCGCCAAATACTAAGACTTCTGTCGACAGGTAGACTATAGAGTTTTAAACATAGTAATTTGGTCTTGTTTTTAGAGAATATAACGTCAGCTGTATAGAATTCGTCAGATCAGCTCCAGCACCAACTTGTTGTCTTGGATCAAGAGAACAATTAAACCAGGTCACAGCGTTCATCGACGGATCTGCTATTTATAGCGCTGATGAAGATTTCGCAAAGAAACTGAGAGATTCCACTAAAGGTACCATGAAGGTACTGGTTACAGAAGATGGACGAGATCTCTTACCGATATCTGAAGATGTTAATGATGGATGCAATCGGGAAGAAGAAAGATTGGAAGGCAAATATTGTTTTACCACAGGTTAGTAGTACATTATAGTGTTTTTTCTTTATCCTTATCTTTAAAACATGCTTTAAAAGTTTATTTTCGTAAAATTCTTGAACACTAATGATGTAGACATATTATATCTCTATATTTTCGGCATATTGATTTTCTTGTTTCTTATGTATTGAGATCAGTAGGTTATCTTCTCATCCTCTCGGCATTTTATTTGTTTTAAATCATCATCTCAATGTTGCCAGCATTCCACAACTTTTTCACTCTGCTAACTTTTCCTGATTTTACTCTACTTATTGCTTCTTCTAATTATTCATTTCTGTGTCTCTGTTCTCTATCTTTTCCTACTTAGAAACTTCTCTTCATAACATTCTCTTCGCACCACTAGTATTTCTGTTGTATGTGTCTGTATTTGGTTATGTTTGTCTCTTACTTCTCTGAGTTATTTTCTTTTCTTTCGTCCTAGACTTCCTCGTTTTTCTTTCCATAGTGCTTCTTTTACTATATTTCTGTAGTTTTGTATTTTTTTTGGTTTTAGGTGATGCTAGAGCAAACGAAAATGTTCATCTAACCACCATGCATTTGCTGTGGGTACGTCAACACAACAACATAGCCCAAAATTTGTCAAAAATTAACACTCATTGGGACGATGAGACCATTTTTCAAGAGACACGAAGAATAGTAGCGGCCCAAATGCAACATATAACATATAATGAATTTCTACCAATTCTATTAGGTTAGTACAAATCTCAAAGTTAGAAATGTTTTAAGATGGTTTAAAATAAGTTTAGAAATAAGAATTGAGTATGGCTATCAGATTGAGGTTCGTCGAATGTTATGTTTGATCGTAGCTTCTATATGAGGTAGAAGCTTTGACTCTGAAAGCTTAATCCGTACAAAATTTTTAGGCATTCGTAATGTGGGTATATACAGTGGCGGCTCGTACCACTTTAAGAAGGTAGTGCCAGAATTCGGACAGCAACCAAAATTTTTAGTGACGGGTTCACGATATTGTCAAAAAAGTTATAAAACAAAAATTAAAAAAAAATAGGCGCTGATACTTTTACCTTATGTGTCTTATGTATATTTATCTGAGGTGCCAAGAAATTGTTCAAAATTTATCAAAACAGTTCCGTAAATTCATTAACAATAAAAATCTCTAAACTTACAACCATTATTTACTGCTAATATTACTTAGCTTGTATTACGATTTAGTCTCTATTTACAAAATTATAAAAATAATACTATTTCATTATTTACACACATGCATAAAGTTGTGTTAATACCACTTTTAAAGTTTACGATACATCCTTGTTTTTTTGGTTGCAAAGATTTCAATGACTTTATTATTAAAATTATCAATAACATTTAAAAAATGCTTTTCTGCAGATAACATACCGTTCTTCATAACATAAGTCGTTCTTCTTTCATTGTATTTTTAACTAATCTTTTAATTCGTTTTAACATCGAAAAACAGCGTTCTGCTTCAGATATTGATGTAGGAATGTTAATTAAAATGATTAAAAGTTTAAATAATTTCTTCCAATTTGCTTTTTAAACCTTCCTCGTTTAATAAAACTCATAGCGGAACAACCCCAGAGGTAGTACTTAATTCGTCTCACTAATACAGTAGGTACTTCTAATTCAGTTTTAAACCGAGTTTTGTTTAAAAATTAAAATTGTTTCCATGTTTCATTAAAAAATGATTCGGGGAACCGACGCTTGTAAGCAGAAAACTTCTCCGACATAAATAAATTAGAAGCAACTACATGTCAGGAGACGGTAGACCTTTGAAAGATCTGGAACTTTAAATATTATGAACCTTTAAGTCGTTGTCTAATTCGGCGCTAAAGTTGACCAGTTCCTTAAATATGCCTCTATTTTGTGAATTTTTTTTCGTCGTGACCTCTTCAAGCTAATTCGAAAGCTCCACAAAACCTTATAAAATTTGTAAAGAAAAACCACCAAAACAGGTTTTTAAGATACTAATCTAATTCATTGTCAATTAATAAATTAAACTTAAGAAATAATCAAAATATTATTTATACTACACCCACGATCATGATGCACTAAAAGTTTAATAAGGATATTATAAATACAAAAACTTTAACAGAAAATAGACATAACAAAAGCGACAAGCCAGCACTTAGAGAAACTCAAAATAAATAGATGTTGTGCCCGGCACGAGATTCTCATTTAAGGTATACTAAATAGTCCAATATAGCTCTTTATCTGTCACTTATATAGGATGCTCGTAAAATCTTTCTCTTTTCAGCCGTGCCAGTACCAATTTTGGCTCAAGATTCTCCAGCCGAATAATCTTCGCTGTAAGTGGCAGCGATTGTACTACACGCACAGTTGCCAGATTTTATATAATTTATGAAGATAAAAAGAAATACACACAAAAAGTTAACAGGCATTAAAAGATTTTAAAAATAAAAAATATGCTTCTGCATAGTTAGGAAGGTAGTGCCAAGGCTCTATGGCACTACCTCACGGGCCGCCACTGGGTGTATAGGGTGTTTGGTCAAGAATGGGCCATAGCTTAACCCTAGATTCCTGAGGTTAAAATAGGTCGATTTAAGCTAACTTACCTTAGTACAAAAGTTGATAATAACCGAAATACATGGTCAAAGTTTTTGAATTTTGAATTCAAAACATTTATTTTATTTATTTTTAAATATTTCCTGACAGGCATGGGACAACAACATGAAATTTGGTAAGTGATACTGGTACTGTCCACCCTACTAAATTGTGTTAAACAAACGTTTCTGGCTACTACCAGAGGCGTACGAAGGGGAAACGTGAATGGTTGACCCTTCCCATATTCTACGCCACTGTCGGAATTGCTATTTTAGTGCAATTTTTTGATTCTCCAATCCTTTCTATGTAAATAACATACTCTTCATTCGTAACGATAAAGCCATTAGTTTTCGAAATATTTGAAGCTAAAAACGAAGGAACATAATACATTAATCAAAATAAGTGTGCCTTTTTATTTTTAACTTCAAATATCTCGAAAACTAATGACTTTATCGTTACGAATGAAGAGTATATTATTTGCATAGAAAGTATTGTAGAATCTAAAAATTATGCTAAAATAGCAGTTTCGTCAGTGGTGTAGAATTTGGGAAGGGTCAACCATTCACTTTCCCCTATCGTACGCCGCTGGTATTAACCACAAACGATTATTTAACATAATTTAGTAGGGTGTACAGTACTCACACTTTCTGCCAAGAACCATAAGGATATGTCAAATAGTTTTAGAGTACCGGGCACACAAAGTTCTTAAAGTTTTAAATAAAGAATAAATTATTAAAAAAAAGAATACTTTAAAATAATTTGACATATCCGTGTGATACTTGGCAGAAAGTATAGGCATTGTACACCCTACTAAATTATGTTAAATAATCGTTTCTGGCTATTAGCAGAGGCATACGACAGGGGAAAGTGAATAGTTGACCCTTCCCAAATTCTACGCCACTGATGAAACTACTATTTTAGCATAATTTTTGGATTCTCCAATACTTTCCATGCAAATAATATACTCTTCATTCGTAACGATAAAATCATTAGTTTTCGAGATATTTGAAGTTAAAATGAAAAGGCACACTTATTTTGATTAATGTATTATGCACCTTCGTTTTTAGCTTCAAATATCTCGAAAAGTAATCGCTTAATCGTTACGAATGAAGAGTATGTTTTTTACATAGAAAGTATTGGAAAATCAAAAAATTGCACTAAAATATCAATTCCGCTAGTGGTAAAGAAAATAAGTTGCTGTATCGGGATTGTGAGTTTTTCCTAATTTGTTTCATGGTTTATATTATAATAAACAGCAATCACATGCTGGTCCTCGAATAAAACCGCTTCAGGGACGCATCTCAAAAATATTAACAATACCATATTTTCTTAAGTGTCCAAATATCTTGAAAAGATCTTAGATTAGAGGAGTACAAACATATGTAGGTGCAGGATCGTAAATAGAAGACTCTTGCTGTAATATCGAAATATCAATAATGTGCTTCAAAAGAAAACTGAGCTGATCTGTAATTCTACTAAAGCTAAAGATAAATGAAAAAGAACCTTGAGACAGGACAATAATTGTAGGTATGTATATGTAAATAAAAAAGAAAAGAATGACAATTAATAGTAAAAAAAATTAAAGTTAAATGTAAAATCCTGAATAATTCATAAACAATTTATAATAATAAATTTTTATAAAAATAATTTTTAAATATTAATTTGGGACACAAAGACTTAAACTCATGGCCTACAATTTCTTGAGTTTTAGATCGACCCAATTACAGTGCAGTCATTGATCACCTATTTTCTTTATTTCCAGGCCACAACCTAATGCGAAAATATGACTTACTTCCACTCAAACGGGGGTATTCCAAAAAATATAACGACAGCTTAAATCCTAACATCGCGAATAATTTCGCTACTGCTGCATTTAGATTCGCTCATTCCATCATTCCAGGGTTGATGAAACTCCTTGCAAATGATACGTCGTCTCCGGAATATGTACAAATGCATAAGATGCTGTTTAATCCTTTTGGATTGTATAACCAAGGAGAAATGGATAGAACACTAAAGGGAGCTATGAATACAACTATTGAAGCTAGTGATTCATATTTCACTAATGAGGTAATGATTCATATTATGTAAATATATTTATATAATATACAGATATATAGAGCTCTCTGATTCGCTTATTGTAGTGAATTACTTCGCATTCTTCTTGTGTATTTTCAAAGTTTTTACAGTTTCTCACTTTTAGGAGATTTTGATGTCCCTCATGACCTGGTCCTCCAATCACTCTCTGGGTCTTTCCCTTGGTCTTTTAGTTTCTGGCTTCCATCTGGTGACCTTCTTAATCAGTAGGTCGTTTTCTCTTCTCTCTATGTATCCTAGCCATCTCAGTCTCTAAGCTTTAATAAATCTATATCTTCTCCCTTCATTATGTCTCTTAATTCATGGGTCATTCTTCTTCTCATTTCTCCGTTTTTCATTCTTATAGGGCGCATAATTCTTCTGAGAATTTTCTTTTCGAATATTCTTAATTGTAACTACTGGTCTGATTGCAACTCTGTATATTTTCAGTTCTTGAAGTTATACTTCTTTAGGCACGAGGGTAAATTTTTATTTTGCTGGGCGCATGCGCACACCGACAGTATGGTATGAAACGTTATGAGGGATCTGATTGTTGATCTGATAAATAATTGTTCAAATGGAGATTCTGGATAAATAAAATGTTGTGTATATGTTGTGTGGCCAGCTGTGTGCCTTTGCTTGTGGACTCAAACATAAGCATTAACCCGGCCTAAGTAATTCTTAGCAGGCGCGTCCAAGTCGCGGGGGTGGACCTGACTATAAGTCGGTGATTAAGTTCTGCTAAGGACCCAGTGTTGCGGGGTATAACGCAACCCCCTGCCCAGAGTTACGGGTGAAGACCTCAACGGCTGACGCAGCGGAAAGGAGTATCTTGAGCCGGTGTGAAGGGCGGAAGAGGCAACTCAGGTTCTAGGGTTAATATAGGATCACACTGATTGGCGGCAGCTGGCTATATCAGAACCGAACATTGGCGAAAGTATAAAAAATGCTGAAACGGCAATGTACCGGATAGTAAACGGCGCAATGGTAGCCATGGAAACGGCGTTTACACAGCGGTGTAGAAAGCAAAGGAGAACTACTACACTATTAACTCTCCCAGGACAATCATGATAATGGCTGCAAAACTAAACGGCCCCGAGTACGGGCGCCCCTTAGATGGGGCAAGGGTGCGAAGAATCTCCCGGCCAGCTATTGTCAAACTTAAAGGAGATGAAGAAAAACGAATAGGTACCTGGAATGTGCGTAGCATGTTTGAAGCAGGAAAGGTACACAATACCATCAAGGAAATGAAGAGGCTAAAAATTTCAATCTTAGGCATCAGCGAAATGCGTTGGCCTCGACATACAGGGTGAATGCGCAATAGATGAACATCGTGTTTACTACTCTGGAGAAGACAGCAACAATCATAGGCACGGAGTAGGGATCATTATTACTAAAGATGTTAGCAAATCACTCATGGACTAGATACCAATATCAGAGAGAATTATATTGATGCGATTCCATTCGACACCAATAAACATCAATTTAATTCAAGTGTATGCGCCAACATCGATGTGTGATGAAGAAGAGATAGAGATATTCTACACAGACTTAGACAAGGCTATAAAACAGATAAAGAACAATGAGATCACTATCCTAATGGGAGACTTAAATGCCAAAGTAGGCAGTGGAGAAGAAGAAGACACTGTAGGGAAGTATGGTCTAGGCAACAGGAATGATAGAGGAGAGCGTTTCGTAGAGTTCTGTACCGAAAACAAGTTATGTATAATGAATACTTTCTTCAAATTACCTAAGCGTCGCCTATATACGTGGAAAGCGCCAGCCGATGCAGTTGGTAATATTGTCCGTAACGAGATAGACTACATAGCGGTCAATCAACGATTCAGAAATACTATAACGTCAGTCAAAACCTATCCAGGCGCGGATGTGCCATCAGATCACAATTTACTCTTGGCTAAGATGACTGTAAGATTAAAACACATATTTAGGAAAAAGCCAAAACCTAAAATGAATCTAGAAGCGCCCAAACATTAAGCATATATTTGTAAGAGACTTGGAAAGCGAAATGGAAAACATCTAAAGTATCACTGAAGTATCACCGGAAGATCGAATCGAAAAAATATGGACAAATATAAGAGATACCATTCAGACTCATATAAAAGGGAAATTGGAGACGGTGAAAGCTGAACCAAAACAAAGATGGATGACGCATGAAATTCTCGATTTGATGGAAAGAAGAAAACTACACAGAAATCGCAATGAAGATCAATATAAATTATTGTACACTGAAATAAGAAGGAAAATAAGGAGTGCTAAAGCGCAATGGTTCTCCCAAGAATGTAGCGAAATCGAGGAGTATGAAAGAAAATATGATTCTTTCAACATGCATAAGAAGCTAAAAGAATTAGCAAGGTGTGGAAATATAAGTAGTCGTGCGATAGCTGATTCAAATGGAAATCTATTGTTTGACACCAAACAAAAACTGCACCGATGGAGGAAATACATTGAGGATCTTTTTCAGGATGATCCACCAATACAACATAACATAACAGACGCGAATAGTGGACCACCAATAACTAAAAGCGAAGTGGAAGGTGCTATACGCTTGTCAAAATCAAAGAAGGCCATGGGACCTGATGAAATACCCACAGAGGTTCTAAAACTACTAGGAGATTGCGGAAGTAAAGTATTGGTTGACTTGTTTAATGCTATATATAATCATGGTCACTTACCACATGATTGGCTGAAATCTACTTTTATACCAATTCCCAAGAAAGCGAAGGCAAAAGAATGTCATGATCATCGAACCATTAGCCTAATGAGCCACGTACTTAAGGTCTTTCTGCGTGTGATCCATGCGAGAATATATAAAAGAATCGAAGAACATTTGGGCGAAACTCAATTTGGCTTTAGAAATGGACTAGGTACACGAGAGGCCCTGTTTGGGTTGCAGGTATTAGTACAAAGGAGTAGACATGTAAATGCTGACGTGTACCTATGTTTTCTTGATTTCGAAAAAGCATTTGACAAAGTATCACATACTAAGATGTTAGATGTTCTAAGGTCAACTAATATTGACGATAAATATCTAAAAATCATTGCTAACTTGTACTGGAATCAAAAAGTCACAGTTAGAGTAGACGGTGATCACACAGAAGAGATTCAAGTTCAACGTGGAGTAAGACAGGGATGTATTCTTTCACCATTAATTTTTAACATTTATTCAGAAAAGATGTTTGAAGAGGCACTCAGTACTACACAAGGTGGAGTTGTGATAAACGGGAAACTGATAAATAATCTCCGATATGCAGACGACACTGTACTGATTGCCAGTTGTGATACCGAATTACAATATCTATTGGATTCTGTGGTAGCACAGTGCAGTAATTATGGTCTCCACCTTAATATCAAAGAAACAAAATATATGGTCGTCAGTAAGGATAATGTCATCGATGCTGGAATTCACGTTAATGATGTACAACTTAAGAGAGTTGAAGCTATAACATACTTGGGAAGCAGAATCACTGATAATTGGGATCCATCCACCGAAATACGTTGCAGAATTGCTCAAGCCAAATCAGCATTTTTCCGTTACAAGAAAATTCTATGCGGTCATGACATAAATTTGAGTCTTAGGACAAGAATTTTAAAGTGTTACGTGTTTTCCGTTCTTCTCTAAGGAGTTGAGTCATGGACCTTAACAGGAAGAATGCTTAAGATGGTTGAATCCTTTGAATTATGGTGCTATCGAAGAATGCTGAGAGTAAGCTGGATGGACAGGGTGCGTAATAATATTATTCTGAGCAGGATGAAGAAAGGCAGAGAACTGGTAAAAATGATAAAGTCTAGAAAACTTGAGTATTTTGCGCATGTTTGTAGACATCCGGAAAAATATAGCATTCTACATCTAATTATGCAGGGTCAAATATTAGGCAGAAGAAGTCGAGAAAGAAGAAGAACATCTTGGTTAAGAAATTTGAGGCAATGGTTTGGTCACACTTCGGAATCGCTCTTCAGATCTGCTGCGAATAAAGTTATGATAGCCAACATGATCGCTAACGTTCGATAAACGGACATAGCACCCGAAGAAGAAGAAGATATGTTGTGTAATGTTTTTATTGTTGTGAGGACAGTGACAAAAACAAGTTCATAATTGTAGTGACTTTTAAAATAGTTTTTAAAAGCAACAGGTACGTACCTTATTGTAAATGTTTCAGTATTGTAATAAAAAATTACAAATTAGGTAAATACCTATTTGGAAAATGTACCTATTTGGAAGGGGATTGGCAACGTGGCATTGAAAGTGTTAAAGTGTTTGATTGTTCGCCAACGATAAACCCGAAAATTTCGAGAATTGTTGCGAAAATTAAATGTTAACTGACAGTACCAGGTGATTATAAAGTGAAGAACAATAAAATAAGTGTAAATCCACTGCGAAAAAGTGATATTCGGCGTTAAAAACAAAACTGACAATAAGAAAAACAAGTAAGGTTATATTGATAAGATAAATAAAACAGCTAGTTCTACAGCTGAAGTCCGGTTCGAATATAAAGCGGTGTTGCCAAACCTCAATTAAAGCGAATAATCATTGGAAAGCGTAACTTAATAAAGTTTAGAGAGAAGCTGATTGCACTGAGAGGGGTGGATATTTCTGAAGGGTTGAACTGGATATCATCCCCTATCGCGGTGCAAAGAATATTCTCGCGAAGCTAGGGCAACATCAAGAAAAGTGAAATTTTATAAATATGACAGACTCAGATAATACGTATTCATAGGGAGGAAAAAGAAAAGCAGGAACTTGGGATGATGTATTCAAAAATTCAAAAAAAAAAACCTATAGATCACCAAAAAAAAACGGGATGATTCAAACCCAGAAATGCTAGCCCAAATGATGGATTTGCTAAAAGGACTGGCTGAGGATACAAAGGAAATAAAAAATCAACAGAAAAAGCAGGTGGAAACCATGAATATGCTAACTGAAGAACTAAAAGAGCTCAAAGAAGAACAAAATGAGTATAGAAAAGAAATAGGAGAACTAAAACTAGCTAATGAAAAAGCGATTAAAGAGATAAATCAGCTGCAAAACCAATTAAGTAATACGAATATAAGATTACAAAAATTAGAAGGAGAAAAACGAAAAAGAAACATTGTGATTCAAGGACTTCCAATTGACACGGACAATCCCAATATACTAAAGAAGAAAGTAGAAAGTTTCATAGACAAAGAAATGGGAGTTAAAGTAAGGGTAAACGATGCAAGAAAGCTGGGAGGCACAACATGTCTAGTAGAGTTGGATAATAAATACGAAAAATCAAAAGTAATGCAAAATAAAATGAAGCTTAACCAGCTAAGGGACAAAATATATGTAAATGATGATCTAACAAAAGACGAAAGGGAAAAACAAGTCAAAATTAGAATAATGGCTAGAGAGCAACGAAATAAAGGAAAAATCACAAAAATAGGGTACCAGATATTAATAGTAAACAATGAACTAAGGAAATGGAACAAAGAAAGCGGGCAATTGGAAAAAATAAAAGAAGACATCTCAAAAAACTAGAATCAGATGCAGACTGACGAAGATGAATCGACAAAGACGACACCGCAGGGAACACGGACACAAAAAAGGAAAGCAAAAAACAAATTAATAAAATAACAGAAGAAATGGTAAAAGCAGCAACTTGGAATATAAGAGGATCGTATCAGGAAGGAAAGCTGAAGTATTTAATAAACGAAGTTAAAAAATGTAAGTTTGATCTAGTAGCTCTACAAGAGACAAAATAATTGGGGCAGGGTAGCCAGGAAATAGACGACTATATATTTTTCAATAGCGGAGGCACTAACAGATTGCTGGGTACAGGTTTTATAATAAGTAAAAAATTGAAAGAATTTGTTTCAGACTTTAAAGCAATTTAGGACAGGATGTGCACTCTCAGATTAAAAGGTAAATACCAAAAAATAACATTTGTTAATATACATGCACCCTCGGAAGAAAAAGGAATGGATCTGAAAGAGCAATTTTATAGCAAATTAGATGAAGTATATGAGGCTATACCCAAGTATGATATGAAGATCATTCTAGGAAACGCTAATGCCAAAATAGGCAGAGAAGAAATATTGATACCCACTATAGGCAAGCACAGTTTACATCTAGAGACTAACGAAAATGGATATTTCCTGGTAGATTTTGCCAAAGAAAAGGGACTTATATTAAAAAGTACGTACCACCAACGAAAGGACATTTATAAGGGAACATGGAAATCTCCAGACGGCCGTACAGTCAACCAGATCGACCATGTTTTAATTGAGAAAAACGAAGAAAACTGCATAACAAAGGTGAGAACATATAGAGGACCTGATATGAACTCAGACCACTATTTGGTCGGAATATGGATGAAACAATTAGTACCAACTCTTCGAAACAAAAAGAGATTAAAATACGAAAGAAACAAACCAATCAGATTAGAGACAGAATGTGAGCAAACGTTGTATGGACAAATTATTAACAACAAATTAGAGAGCATAGTGGATGAAAGGAATGTAGAATGCATGTGGGGAACATTAAAAGATGTAATTAAAGAAGCAGCAAATATTTCCAGCACCAATGACAACACAAAGAAAAAACAAAAAGAATGGTTTGATGAAGAATGTGAGCAATCATTGGAAGAACGGCCCAAGCTACGATTAAAAATGATAACTCAAGGAACAAGAGAAGCGCAGGAAAATTACACTAAACAAAGAAATAGAACCAAAAAAATACTACGAGAAAAAAAAGGAAACATTATGAAGCTAAACTGAAAAATATAGAGGAAAGCTACAAAAATAATCAAATTAGGAACCTGTACCAAGGGATAAAAAATGAGAAACGAGGGCACCAACCGAAAACTGTACATTATAAAGACAAAAATGGAGAAATGATTATGGGTGAACCAGAGATATTAGAACGCTGGAAGCAGTACTTTGATGAGCTTCTAAATGGACCTGAAAAGACAGACGATAATAACGAGGAAACAGAGGATCTAGTAAATGAAATACAAAATCAACAGATTGAAGAGCAGCCTCCGACTATAAGCGAAATTCAGAATATCATCGATAAATTAAAAATTAACAAAAGCCCAGGAAGCGACGGCATAACGGCTGAAATGATTAAATTTGGAGGAAATCAGTTAGTAGAGAAAATCCATAAACTAATTAATAATATATGGGAACAAGAAATACTACCTGAGGAATGGACAGAAGCAATACTGTGTCCTATTCACAAAAAAGGAAATATGGCTGATTGTCAGAATTATCGAGGCATAGCGCTGCTAAACATAACGTATAAAATATTGGCTATGCATATTAAAAACAGATTAACAAAGAAGGTTGATAACAGCATAGGAGAATATCAAAGTGGGTTCAGAAAAGGCAGAAGTACTGTGGATCAGGTCTTCACACTACGAGAAATACAGGCTGAAAGTTACGAATATAATAAAGACACCATGGTTCTTTTCATTGATTTTAAACAGGCTTTCGATCGAGTGAAAAGAAGCGAGTTATTCACAGCATTGCAAGACATAGACGTTTCTCCAAATCTTATTAGAATTATAAAATTAACTCTCCAAAGAACAATGAATAAAGTCAAGATAAACAATACTATAACAAAGCTTCGAGGTCAAACAAGGAGTGCGGCAGGGTGATCCATTATCGTCTATAATGTTTAGCATATTACTAGAAAAGGTTATACAGGAACCACAAAAAACATCAGTGCATGGCATTCGCAGACGATTTGGTAATCTTGGCTAGGAGCAAAACATAACTTATAGAAACAGTCATGAAACTCGAGGAGAGGGCAGCAACCAAAGGATTGTATAAAAATGAAGCAAAAACAAAGTATGTGGAATGGACAAATAAGCAATTCGTTCGGGGGCAATACATAACAATGACAACAGCGAAGGGAACACAGTATAAATTCGAAGAAGTTGAGAGATTTGAGTACTTAGGAACTGTCTTCACAAGAGATCCTAACTGTGAAGAAGAAATACAAAAGAGAATTATGTCGGGCAACCGCGCTATATTTGCTGTTAATGGGTTGTTAAGAAGTAAAAATATATCACGAAGAGCAAAACTAAGAACTTACAAGACCGTAATAAGGCCGATAGTAACGTATGCTTCTGAAACATGGGTCACAACAAAAAAACATTAAGAGTTGTTATTAGTTTGGGAGAGGAAAATACTGCGCAAAATCTTCGGTGGGAAAAACTTAAATGGACAATGGGTAAGAAGAACAAATAAGGAACTAACTGAGCTCTATCAAGATCCTAACATACTAGCAGTAATTAAGGCGCAAAGACTTAGATGGTTGGGCCATGTGCAGAGGATGATTCCATCTAGAATTCACAGAATGGTACTATCTAGTGCATTGGCAGGGAAAAGACGAAGAGGAAGACCGAGGTCACGATGGAGTAATGGAGTTAGAGAAGATATGAGAAGAATTAACGTAAGGAACTGGGAAAGAAAAGCGAGTGACAAAAGGGAGTGGAAAAGAATAGTACATCAAGCCATGGGCCTACTAGGGTCGTAGTGCTTACATATTATTATTATTATTATTACCTATTTGGAAAAGGTACCTACCTATCTACCTAGTAGGTAATGCTTTGATTTACATAATTTGATTACCAACAAAAATCTTCATCTAATATATTGCTTTTTTAGTCCATATTTTGTCGTATTTTAATTCCACAAGAATCAAACTTATTTGATTAAACTAACAGAATAAGCAACTGTCAAACAATTTTTAAAACGTTTAGTTGCTAGGTATAACTTTCCACTTCATTCACGACATGTCTCGATAGTTAAATTCTGCGTGGGGTGAGTTCAAAATTATCTAAACCTGATAGACGCAGGTACAATTCCCAATGCAAATTTTTATTTTTTTATTTTTTTTTATACATTTTATGATTATAAGATTATTATATATTATATTATTTATTATTTTTTTTTCAGAAAATACGTATTTAGTTAAAATTTTCTCAACAATTTTATTTTTTAATTTTTCGTATTTTTTTAATAAAAATTTTTGGAAAGTAGTAAGTATTAAAATTAGTTTAATATTTAAATAAAATATAAATAAACTGTTTAAAGTATATTGATTTCGTTGAAATCATATAATAGAAGTATAACTTCTTACGTGCGTACAAAGTACACACACATTCTTTTTTTATTTCTGGATAAGTTCTTGCTCTTCATTAGCCCATGATATCTCCAGTATGTTTTGTTGCCTGCTAGTATTCACTCCCTTACTTCTTCACGTCTCTTATTTTTGCCATTTACAATTCCTCCCAAATACTTAAATTGTTGAACTCTTTGAAAAGTGTAGTTTTCATCTTGATTTCTCTCGTCTTGTTATCTTCTCTTCTATAACCAGAATAGATATTTGGTTTTCCCTTCGTTAATTTCTAGATCTCTTTCCCATATGCGCTACTCTTTGTATTGAGAAGTGGGCTATAATTCCTTTATTTCCGCTGGCCTTGATTGTTCCTTCTACTATGTTGAATGGGAATCGCCTTGTCGCACTCCAGTTTTTATTGCAATTGATTTTGTGCTAGCTTTTTCTGTTATTACTTTAGCTCAAGATCCATCCATAGTGATTTTTTTAATCTAATTAGCTTTATCAGTACATCTTGATTTTTCATTTCGATAAATCATTTATTTCTTTTAATGCAGTCAAAGGCTTGTCTGAAGTCTACGAAGAGGATGTGGAGTTCTATGTTGTGTTCGTGGCATTTCTCGATTGTTTTACTTATTGATAATTAAATAATTTTAGCTAAAGTCGCACATGTTTGAAAGAACAGTTGAACAACTCAAGCAACCAAAACTATGTGGTCTGGATTTGGTATCTCTCAACGTTCAAAGGGGTAGAGACCACGGTTTGCCGGGTTACACAAAATGGAGAAAGCTTTGTGGATTAAAGACACCTAAAGATTTTAATGATCTGGAAGATTATGTGGACCCAAATGCATTGCATAATATGGAAGCCATTTACAAGTATGTTCATAATTTATTTTAATATTTTAGGTTGTTAGGAAGTGATATTTTGCTTCTCGGTAGAATACGAATGAAAATGAATGGAAAAAAATTGTAGATAATTGAAAAACATTGAAGTCATCAGCCAAAAATTTATTTATTTATTTAATCACGGGATGTCCCTATTATAAAATATGTAGGAGTAATTCTTCCTCAGCCTATTTGCATCATCTTCTGGACAAAGGCCTTCTCATGATTTCTCCACTTTTCTCTGTTTTGTGCCATTCTGTTCCAGTTTGATCCATTTTTTGCTTTGATGTGGTCTAGCTATCGCTTTAGTGGTTGATGTTGATGTCGTCTACTATCGTTTTCGTGGTCTTATTCTACTACGGCTGTACTCGCGTGGTCTCCAATGTACAATGTTTCTCATCTACCTTTCGTTGTTTTGCCGTGCCACGTGTCCTACCCAGTTCCATTTCATTTTCGCAATTCTTCCAATTACATCTTCCACATTCGTCCTGCTTTATACGTCCTCATTTCGTGTTCTCTCAGAGATACTTCTGACATAGCTCGTTCGATGGCCCTCTGTGTTGGCCTATCTATTGGCTGGTACCTTTGTAAGTGTTTCGGTCTCCATTCCATAGGTCATAACTGGTAGATTACAACTGTTGGATACTCTTTTATTTAGATTTATTGGTATCCTTTTGTATCCTTTTGGAAAACTCTTCCAAGACTGCTTAAATGTTGCCGAATTACCAAAAGAATGGAAAATATCTATCATGTCAACCATCCACAAAAATGGCAGCAAGGATCAATGTGAAAATTACAGAGGAATTGCGGTAAACAGCACAATAAGTAGGGTATATGGGAAACTTATTAAGAACAAAATAGAAAATAACTATAGAGATTTTCGAGATAAACTCGGCCATGTAATGTTTACCAAGGCCTGAGGTTTACCAAGCACTAAACAATAATCTTTATACTGCCACTATTTTCTGTGACTATGCCAAAGCTTTTGATTGTGTAAATCACGACATTTTGATTAAAAAACTAAATTTCTATGGGATTCGAGGTATTTCTTTGAATTGGTTCCAATCTTATTTGAATAATAGGAAACAACTAGTTAAAGCAAATGATACTGACTCTAGTCTCAAAAACATTGTCTGTGGAGTACCACAAGGTTCAGTATTGGGTCCTCTACTGTTCCTTATCTTTATAAATGACATCACTAACTTAAAAATCGATGGAAAAATTTTTCTTTTTGCTGATGATACCAGTATCACTTGGAGCAACTTAACTATTGCATCTCTTCATGCAACTATAACTTCTGATTTGCTTACGATAAAAACCTGGCCTGACTCTAATTTACTCTCTTTTAACGTGGATAAGACAGTAGCATTATCCTATAAAAGTGCTCTTCAACCCCTGCTTTTTAATAACAGCCAGATCTCTACCGTTGATTCTGTAAAATTTCTTGGTATTTTTTTAGACAGCAACCTCAAATGGTCCCTTCATATCGATTAGTAAGATCGATTAGTAGTATCGATCGTTAAGTAAGAAACTCGCCTCAGCCTGCTATGCTATAAGATCTGTTTCGAAAGAACTCAATTTAGCATCTTCTAAACTAACATATTTTTCCTTGTTCGAGTCTCATCTTCGATATGGTCTTCCTTTTTGGGGTTCTAGTACAGCTGCCCAATTAGATGTTATTTTTAAATTACAAAAAAGAGCAATAAGGTATCTGTTTGGCCTCAGAAGAACAACACATTGCAGAAGTTACTTCAAAGATCACGGAATTTTAACCCTTCCATCTTTATATATTTTAGACACTGTTTGCTTAATTCGTAAACACATGCATGTCTTTCCAGCAAGGCCTCATCATGACTACTCCACCAGAAATTCAAATTTTGATGTCTATTTACCGATCCCGTCCTCTGAGTTAGTAAAGAAATCTATATTATATTCCGCAAAAAAACTATACAACCATCTTCATTTACAACTCAAATCTGCAACATCTTTCCCCAAGTTCCGTAAAATGACAAAAGCTCATCTATCTAAAAGACCATATTATTCAGTAGAAGAGTTTCTTAATGACTAACTAAGAAATTACAGTAATGTACAAGTAACCAAACTTATCTATATTTGGGTGTCACATGCAGCAGCTTAAACTTATTAGTTCCTATGTCTATAGTTTACTTTGTTGTATGTTCACTTTGCAATTTCTATAAATTGTTGCAATATATCGATTTTGTTTTTTTTTTCTTTACTTTATTAACTTATATTTTGTATTTTTTTTATATTGACGATTTATCAAATTTCAGAAAATTGTATTTGTTATTGTTATTGTTAGATATTATTTATTTTTTCTGACTTTATATTAAGCTTTGTCCATAAAATTTGTATAATTTTCAGTGACAATAAAGCATATTTCTATTCTATTCTAAGGTCCTACCTACAAATTTCCAACCAATATGGTTGATGTCATGTGATGCCAGGGGTTAATCTGGAAATATTTTTAACATCCTTTAAAATCAAATAATATAATGTAACCCCAACTGTTCAAAAACAACTTAAGGGTTTTTACCCGTATATTTTGGTGGCTTAAAGCATGTAAACCTGTGGTAACACTGATGATGGAATATTGATTCCGAAAACGTTTTGTTGTGATATAGCCCATTTTTAGGGATTTTAAATATACCTCTTACAAGATAAGGTTTTTATTTTCATTCTGCTAAAAATTAAAAATTATTTTTAAACGTTATTTCTGTTTCCAAAATTATGCGACACTTTTTGTGATTAGTGTAACAGTGTAACCAAAACATAAAGTTATTTACAAAAGTAACAGTACCTACAGACGGTACTTTGGGGATTTTATTTTTTTTAGTGACGCAATTATTGTTTTAGTGACGTAGATGACATAGACCTTTATACAGGAGCCTTAAGTGAGAAGCCATTAAAAGGCAGTATACTGGGACCTACAATAACATGTTTACTATTAGACCAGTTTTTCAGATTAAAGCATGGAGATAGGTTCTGGTACGAGGTTCCCAAGAAGCCTCAAGCCTTTACTTCCGAACAATTAGACGAAATTCGAAAAACTACTTTAGCTACTATCATCTGTGACAACGCTGACAATTTAAAAACAGTACAAGAAAAAGTTATGGAACGAGTGGGTCCTAATAATAAATACATTGATTGTTCTGATGTGAATAGACCAAACTTTGAATTATGGAAGGAAACCTTGCAGCATGTAGAAATGGGTACAGACGAAATTAAGATATTAGTTAAAAATTAACTTGAATGAAGAAGTTTTTTATATGTATGATGTCTTTAATAAATAAATAAAATAATGTTGTGATTATTATTTTTTGCAAATTGTTTTTGATAGTCCTGCTACAAATATATACCTACTTCTCCAGTTGTATCAAAAAGAGACTTAAAATTCTTGCGCTTGTCGCCATGCAGGTGGTTGCCGTCCAACTAGTTTTTGGTCTTGCTCGCTTCCACTTCCAATATTCTTCTTCTTAAGAATGAAAGACTGCTTATGTTTCATTTCGGTTCAGAGATGATCAATCATCCCAGTGACGTTTTATCCATTGGACGCTTGGGGCGGGCGCCCAGGGGCCCGTAGGACTTTTCCTTTTATTAATAACAAATTAAAGTCCGCTAAATAATCAAGGACCATATTTTTTTAAATGGAGAAAAAGACTAGGTAAAAATACCTGCGATTTCGATATGGTCTGATTTTAAGACTGAATAAGAACTGTGACAACTTTTAAACCAAAGAGCGATTCCTTAAAAAATTTTTAAAAAATTTATGAAGCTGGAGACAAAGCTTATTATAGAAGATTAAATGAAAGCAACTCTTATAGAGTAAAACCCAATGGAGGCAAAGAGAAGTGTTAACGCTGTTTTTTGTTACCCGTGCATATTATTTTCAATTGAAAAAATAGCTTAACTGATTTTGGATATATTTTACCCACTGGAAATAATGAAATAGTTTAATCAAATATCACGAAGAAAGTAAATTTCATCTGAACTCTATGGTTACATTAATAACAAGATCATCAGTTGGAGTTAGATGGATCATCAGTTAAATTGGAGTTATAGACGCTGGCTTGAAAGAGCAAGTAGAACGCGAAGCTGACTATTGAGTAAAGTCCTAAGAAGAGTTGTTGTCACCATTAAATTACTTCCTTCTCAAGGACTAGCTTTTCGTTGATCCCATAAGGATTTAACGAGTCGTCATAAGGGAAATCACTTAAGTTGTCTTGTATACTTTGCTTTTGACAACTTTTTAGCTCAGCATTTACAGCGGAATGCGAATAAAGAAAAAGGTTCAGTTAGCTATCTGTCTGACCAAACCTGCAATGAATTCCTGGAAGCGATGAAAACAAAACATGTAGAAACTTTTGACGCTGTAAATGCTTTACTTAAAAACTACAGATCCATCAAACATATTTTTCCAGTTACGCAATACTAGAGACAAAAAATCAGCAGTTAGAAGTGAAGCCAAGGCACTGCATAATAAAATGGATACTTACCTTTGAGACAGGTTAACTTAGATACTGTATTGAAACTGATTTGGGAAAGGATTTTAAAACGAGTGAATGCAACAAGCAAAACGTTAGAAACTGTGGACTTGAACGTGTCAATTGAATTAGAATTAATGACATTTGAGTTTTGTTGGAGACGTAAGAAATAAATTAAGAGAAATTGAACTAGAAGCCAAAAAAATTTTTTTGTGAAGGCAATAATCTCAAACATATATTCTATAGAATTGGCCTTCAAAAAACAAAGAAAAAAACATTTTTCGATCAAGCAGCTGAAAGTAAAACAATTTTAAAGGGGCAAGAGATATTCAGAATCAGAATTGAAGTACTCATTTAACGTTATATGCCACAATATTTCTGAAGATCTTTTAAAGAGAATATAATGCTACAAAGATGTTACATCAGCCTTAGATGTTTTTTTTTACGCTAAATAAAGAAGAAGTCAAAAAGTGAATTAATATTTTATGCGAGGAATATAAAAAAGATGTTAATGAAACCAAAGAGAACTTGCATAATGAAATTATTCATTTTATAACGTTATGCCAAAATTTGAATAAACATTTGAAAATTTGGTGTCATCTAGGATGTAAAAACAACTTTTGCCAATTTTTAACTTTACTGCAAGTTTATTTGACGATACCAATTTCTAATGCGTCAGGCGAGCGGTCTTTTTTGGCTTTAAAAAGAATATACATATATTGAAGGTCAAAGGGTCAAGTGGAGCAACTGAATTTTGATAGTACATACAGTGGCGTAGCTAGCATGGGTGACACACGGGGCGGTAATCGATGGTGTCACCCCAAATCCAAAAAATAAAGATTGTTAAAATCAACGGAAATCCGATAAATGTATGTTTGGAATAATGAAAAAAATTAAGAATCATAGTTAATAAACCGAGGTTATTTAGCCTTGTTTGCGCCATTGTTGCTCGCAACTAATTCTTGATTAATTTTAGCTTACTAAAATTTCTCTCACATGAAGCAACCGATACACAGCTAACCATTTAGTGGCTGTAGTATTTCGTTACTTTTAGCTTCGTTTTTCCTTTTAACGGAAAAAATCCAAGAAATGCCAATTTGACCTAGATTTTTCTCGGTTTCGTGTGTTCACAAAATAATATCGAATTGTATTTTGATTCTTTTGTGATCCTTGCGATCTCATTTTTTTTGCAATTGGGTTTCTCGGGTGTCACCCCCTAACGGGTGACACCCGGGGCGCACCGCCCCCTCCGCCCCACTCTAGCTACGCCACTGAGTACATATTAATATGGCAGTTTGCTAATCCTAGTCAAGAAAAAAAGTGAACTAATTTTTGTCTTATATATTTTTTAGAATATGTTTTTTTGTTTGGCATGTGTTGTTCTGTAAAACTTTCTGTTTTTTTTTTATATTTTTAAATGCATTTTTTGGAATATTTTTTACGTTTGCTATTTTTTTCGTAAGTTTGTTTAAATTTTTAAAAATGTATGGGTTTTACAATAAACGTTTATAGTTAATGCATGTGTTTTGTGACTGTTAATTCTGAGAAAGCACTGGAATATAATAAACCTGCATTTATGTGCTTTATAGATCTGACAAGGCATTCGATTGTGTAAGATTGGAAGATGTGCTAAGATTGCTAAAGGCGAAAAATCAGCCCAAAAAGATGATAAGGATAATTAAAATTAAAGACATTAATACGAAGAACAAAACCAGAATAAAAGTCGAGAATGAACTAACATCGGAAGTAGAAATCAACTCGGGAATCAGACAAAGGGATAGCTTTGTTTTTTAATTTAGTCATGGACAAAATCATAGAAAACATTAAAGGTACTGGAAAAGGAATATAAGATGGCGGAAAAACAAATAAAAATCCTCTGTTATGCTGACGACGCAATCTTAATCTCCGATAACCAGGATAACCTACAGCGAATGGCACAAACTTTTCAATACAGTGGCGAAGAACTACAACATGAAATTTTAACTATTTTAATGGGAAATATGTAAGCCACAATATTATTAAAAATGATTTTTATTAACGTTTCGACGCCCAAATCGGGTGCCGTTGTCAAAATACAAAATAATACTAACATAAACAAAAATGTTGTTGCTTAGTAAAAAAATTCTTCTACTAATTTATTTAATTTGACTCATTTATATCGGTAATTGAGATACATGAAAATATCAACAGCCAAGACAAAATCCCTGGTAATGTCAAGGGAACCCATAAGATGCAAATTAGTAATTAACAACGAACTAATTGAACAAGTCTCGAGATTCCAATATCTGGGAATCGAAATATGTAGTTATGGAGATGTTAAAGAGAGCGTCCAAAAGCAAGCAAATAAAGCCAATTACGTGTCAGGATGTCTGAGGGACGTCATCTGGAGAAACAAAGATATGAGGCTGGAAGGGAAAGTACGCATATACAAATCATGTGTAAGACCGATCATGACGTACGCGATAGAAACAAGATGTGACACAGCAGAAACCAAGAGGATACTGAGAACATCAGAAATGAGAATGCTGACGTCAATAACTGGGAAAACACTGAGAGACAGAATACCGAACGACAGAATAAGAGATCTCTGTAACATACAAGATATAGTACAGGTGAGGAAGACAGAGACGACGAGTGGAATCAGCATGTGACGAGAATGGACAGCGAGAGAATAGCCCGTAAAGCCAGGGATTCGAAGCCTACAGGCAAGAGACCAATAGGAAGGCCCTTTAAAAGGTGGCCAGATAGCTGGCAGTCAACATCACAGCTACGAATACAAGCTCAAAATCGGTAAGGAACAGGCCAAGAGGCCTCTTATAAGAGGAAGAAGTTTTTTGTTAAAAAAATTGACAACGATTAGCAATGAAGGAGGCCCCTAAATCTCTAGTGTCCAGGACCCGAAGTTAGGTTAAACCGGCACTGAATCATCCACTTACGTACGTTTCAGTCTTCCCAGACCTCATTAGAGGGGCTTCATGATCAGCTGTGAATCGAAATCAAACCAGATTGTCTATTTAAGCAGAATTATAAAAATAATTTGTATTTTCGACGCTGTAGCGATATCTGTTAACGAAATGAGAAGTCCCAGATCCGTAAATCTGAAAACCTCTACTGTGGAACCAGTTTCTGAGTAGGTACATCCTTAATCTTTGCCTTTTACAATTTATAAGGCAAGCAGACGACGATTGTAGGAGACGGTAGGGATGAAATAAAAATGTATACCATTTTTATTCAGTTGCAATACGAAGGCAAAACTGTCTTATTTTTCAGTTAGAACAGAGAGCGAAAACCAGCACTCTAAATCGACTCTATTTGGAGTCATCATCAGAGAGGCGTAGGTTTGCTGCTCTCTGCCCCAAGTGACGAAACTCCGAGTTTGAAATGAAGAGAACGGTTGACGGATAGGGAACAATGATGGTCAGAAGAATATATGACAAGAAAAGGAAAAAGGAATACCAAGGACGTAAAGTAATAAGGTTTTCTGTTATGAAGCAAAAAATACAAAAAAAGATACCGATTATAATGATTTTTTATTAAAAACTGGGACGGAAAATTAGCAAAGCAAGAAAATACTGGAAATTTAGAAATAATCGTGGGTAAAATGAAGGTAATTACCAAAAGCATATAATTGAATGTTTCCTAAACTAAAATATTTTAATCGTCTTATAGAAGGGGAGCAAAGTATGCTAAATGTGCAGTCACTCGAGCGCTTTGGGCACCTATTGGGTTGTGAAAAGTAGGTCCTAAAACCAAAAAAAGTTAAATGAATTTCGACTCGATTCAAGTTCTCTGTTTAACCCAGGTATGACAATACCAAAAGGCACCGTTACCAAAAAAGTTAAGTAAAGTTTTCCATTTTAGTGGGGACTTTCCATTTTTAATTTAATTTTCCATTTAAAACAATTGTTTTTTTAGATTATAGCGCCAACATAATTCGAAAAAATGTCTCGAATAAAAGTTACTTATTTTTAAGTAAGGAGTCCAAATCTGCAATAAAAATGGGGGCTCCCATTTAAGATTTTAACGTAAAGTGTTTGGTACCATTCGATAGATTTTTCAAAAATATTGAATAAGTGTATTTTTCAGTTTTTCGATCTGATGTTCATTTCGCGAAATATCGCGGGATTCGTATTTAAAATATTAAATTTACCCCCACCCCTCTCCGTGGGAAGTCGTGTTTGGTATCATTCGATAGATTTTTGAAAAATATTGAGTACGTATTTTTTAGTTTTTCGATCTGTCATTCATGTCGGGAAATATTCGCTTTTTTCTTGTGAAACTTTGGGACTCGCCCATTTCGGGACACTAAATTTATAATTGAATGGTTCCACCGAATAACTTTGCAAGAACCACATCAACATTTGTTTTTAAAATTTATACATGGTAAATTTATACATTTTAAGTTTAGGGGTAAGTAATACAGTTTGTAATTAAAAACTATATTACTAACCCTTAAAATGTATGAATTTACCATTATTATAATTTTAAAACTTTTTTTTTTCGATTTCTTAAAAACGAATGATGTGGCACTTACAACGTTATTCAGTGGACCCATTCAATTGTAGCAGTAGGTGGAGAATCAAATGTAAGAGCACTAAGTAGTTGTTGTTCAATCTTAATCTTACATACCTATAGATTTTATGGGAACCAAAAACTTACTTTGATGTATGTATTTTTGAAATATACACTGTTATTCATGTACTTAACTTACCTTAACTTAATCTGACAATTTCGAGTTTTTCTAAGGATATATATTTTTTTCGGCCTCCCTTAACAAACTCCCCTGCATTAAGAGCCAATATATGGTAGAGGTACATTTTCAGAGTGCAAGGTTTCTCCCCATGTAATAATCTGACGCGCTCGAGTAACTGCAAAAATCCTCGCTCCCCTACCATTACCTTTTAGAAGTAGAATCTATTATTTCAGGATCAGATGTAGACATGAATATATGGAAAGCGTCTATTAATAATGCCATTTCACTGTACCTACTTCACTTTCCGACAAGTATAATGACCAAATTTACTCATTTATTGTCTTATCTAGCATAATTAAGAAACTATCTCACTCTATTGTCTTTTTACTATTAATGACTACAATTTTTGTACATTTTAAAGCGCCGGGAACTTTTCAAATTTAAATAAAACACGAATATGCAGAGACCCTTGCAAAAGAAACCTTTACCACCGTTGTTCGGTGCCTGTACCCGCGGCCATTGCCGCCTTGGGTACTTCGGTCTCTAGTTGCCGGAACTCGAATATCGATGTTCGAATGTTTTTCTAGTTTGTCTTGATTTTTATAGTTTTTTGGAAATGCATTTTATTTCAGGTTTGTTCCAACTCGATACAAAACCGTTCTTGAATCGTTACGCGCATGCGCAATAACGAATAATTATGCACAGTAACACATTTTTCGTTACTGCGCATAATCGTAACCGTTCAAGAACGGTTTTGTATCGAGTTGGAACAAACCTTTATTTATGCAGTTCTTAGCGAGTGGATATTGTTAGAATGTGTACGAAAATATTACTTATGTATACTCTTATGGAGAGCATTGGGAGAGACAGGAACAAGGGCTAGCAGGCCTATTTAATAGAATTATGGAAGTTGGACAAATGCCAGACGAATGGAGAAGCAGTATACTGGTACCTGTTTACAAAAACAAGGGAGATATACAACAATGTACAAACTACAGGGCTATAAAACTGCTTAGCCACACCATGAAAATATGGGAAAGAGTAATTATTGATAGACGGATACGTGAAGAGACCGAAATATCCGAGAATCAATTTGGCTTTATGCAGGGCAGATCAACAACAGATGCAATTTTCATTATAAGGCAGTTGATGGAAAAATACAGGAGTAAAGAAACAAACGCTCATATGGTATTCATTGATCTTGAGAAAGCATATGATAGAGTTCTTCTAGAGATTTTGTGGTGAGCACTCAATAAGAAAGGAGTCCCTGGTGAACATGTAAAGATTGTGAGGGATATGTATGATGGAGTAACGACTAGTGTTAGGACAGGTGTGGGAGAGACTGATAAATTTCATGTGAAAGTAGGATTGCACCAAGGCTCTGTGCTTAGTCCGTATTTATTCTCATTAGTTTTGGACCAGATAACAGCGAAACTACAGGGTAACATTCCATGGTGCTTAATGTATGCTGATGATGTCGTGTTAGTAGGAAATAGTGAAAGAGACTTAGAACAAAAACTGGAACAGTGGAGGCAAGCTCTGGAGGAAAAAGGTTTAAAACAAGTAGGACAAAAACAGATTGGAATGTTCATTTAAAGATGGAGTTACTACAAATAAAATGGTATCTTTGGATGGTGAACTGATTGTAAAAAGCAATAGTTTTAAGTACCTGGGATCGGTATTACAGAGTAATGGAGAAATAGATGGAGATGCATGCAGTAGAATTAAGGCTGGATGGGTGAAGTGGAAAGAAGCGAGTGGTGTGTTGTGTGACAGAAAAATTCCAATGAAGCTGAAGGGAAAATTCTATAAAACAGCCCTAAGACCGGCTATGATGTACGGAACTGAATGTTGGGTAGTGAAAAAGAAAGAGGAACAACGAATGCATGTGGCGGAAATGAGAATGCTTAGGTGGATGAGTGAAGTGACCAAGAAGGATAAAATTAGAAATGAGTATATTAGGGGACGTCTAGGTGTGGCACCAATTGATGCCAAAATGACAGAGCATAGGTTGAGATGGTTTGGTCATGTTCAACGTCGAGACGTTAATCAGCCAATACGAAGAATAGCTGAAGTGCAGATTCCTGGAAAGAGTAGGAGAGGAAGATCAAAGAAGACCTGGGGGGAGACGATAAGGCAGGACATGTTGGTAAAGGGGATTAACATTGATATAACCCAAGATAGAATTGTGTGGAGAAATACAATTAGGGCAGCCGCAGTGGCGGCCGGTCAGGGTCGGCAGGGTCGGTAGTGCCGACCCACACATTTATAGATATAGATTTTTTAAATATTTGTATCTGTGAAATAAAAAAAAATCTATCAGATAATACAGACTAAATTTTATTCATGGTTTTTAAAATAATTTGATCAATCCGAGCGTTAAGTGATCCCTGCGCATAACAGACTTCTCAAAAAATGAATGATCCGAGCCATTTATCTGACTTTTCGGCTAGCCGTCCCTAACATCCGTAGCTTGACAATTTACACGTAAAACTCAACGACATAACAAGTCGATGAGCAAGCGAACATTACTTCTCTCCGTGGGTAATAGCAGATACGGCATGGCAGGTTAAAAGGCAAGTACGGCACATTTCGGTCTGCCGATCGGTGTTTCATTTGGAAGCATGCATCGGTAGAAATTGTCAAAAATAATCACGCCGTTTTACGTCGTTTAATTGATATTGTAATTTTTTTAAGTTGTCAGGAATTATCATTTAGTGGACATGATGGATCGAAGCATTTGTTAAAAATCAAAGTAATTATAGAGAATTAATAAAATTGTTTTAGAAATACCTATTTACTTTCTGATTCGAAGTGTATTCGTAATACAGAATGAACTAATACATATAATCAAATAGTTAAATTTTGAATAACGTTGTTGAATCTGAGATTTAGAAAACCATTTGCTTTTCACTGAAAGTTGATGAAACTTCTGATTATCATGTCATTCACAATTATCAATTATTTTGTTCGATACGCGTTACGTGGTAATATTTATGAGAGGTTTTTAGGTTTTAGAGATGTGAGTAAAAGCAATAAGGGAGAATATATTTTTGGTGTTTTAAAGAACAGATTCAAATTTTTTGATACCAAAAATAAATTGGTAGGGCAAACTGGGGCAATCTTATGACGGCGTTGCTGTGATGAGTGGTGAATTGAATAGTCTCCAGGCAAAAGTTAAAACTATTGCATCACAAGCTTTATTTACTCACTATTATGCGCATATAATGAATTTAGTTTTACATGATACGTGTAAAAAAATAAAGAATATCGTCTTTTCTTGCCAGTTTAGCTCACCTAAACGGATTACTGCTTTAGAACAAATTTGTTTCGAAAAAAAGCGAACAGTTTGTCAGACGCGATGAAATTTTAAATCTCGGTTAGTTTTATCTAAGCAGATTATCTCTTATAGTTTTAGTATCTGTAGCAGATTTTCGTGAACAGCTTTTGGAAGGTTTTGATTTTATTATCGAAGGCGATGATTTTCAAAGTGGCGATACCTCGATCCGTGAAGCAATCGGTTTGAGAACTTTATTAAATACTAATGACTCTTTCAATATTTTTTTAAATATTTTTAAGACAGAGTTTGCCCAAGATATTCCTTGTTGTTCAAAATCAGTCAACTGACATTATTTATTCTAAAAATAGAATACGAAAGCTGGTGCAAAATCTCAGAGATTTTCGTAATGATAGTAGTTTCCAATATATACGCAGTGACGTTTTGGATTAAGTATATCTTGAAATTTTGGATACCTACTATTATATGCAAATAGATACTCGTTTTTCGAATTTTGAAGATTTGCAAATTTTTGACCTCTTTTTGACGATTTAAAATTTAAAAGTTACGTTCGCCAAAGAATTTCCAAGATATTTATTATTACAAGTTAGGTACTTAAAAATTATGCTGGTCCAAATATTTTCAGAAAGTGGGATAAGTTGCACAATATGTATGTATTCTATGTAGTAAGTACTGCAATTCATTACAACAAACTGTTTATCAATTTTCTTATTACCACCAATTTCTGCCTAAAAAAAAACGGGATTTACCTTGTCTCAAAAGAATCAACACGTATTGTCGAAACACCATGAAACAAGAGAGAATGTCAAGTACATCAAATAAAAAAAAAGCAAAAAACAACAAAATCTCCTATGATGAATTAAGCCTTTTAATTTGATGGTATACCTATATGAGGAGACAAAAAACCTTGCCGACCCTGTCTCCAAGGTCACGAGCCGCCACTGGGCAGCCGACCCCGCATAAGGATAAGGCAAAGAGAATGATGATGATGATGATGTATACAATTATGTATACAATATTTCTCATGTATACAAAATAATAAATTAATTTTGTTTTTAATATTTTGCTACGTAATTAAGAGCATACAAAACAGAAATGTTTTAGCCTTGACTTTTACAGAAATCAACAACCAGTAGGTATACCTATCGTTTTTGTTTAAGTTAAAGTTTTTATACTAGAACTTTTTTACTATAAGATCTAAATAGACTAAATTTATAGGATAGGTAGTCCTAAAACTAATATAGTTATTAACACTATTAAAAACATAAAAAAAGAATGTGTGTGTACTTTGTACGCACGTAAGAAGTTATATTTCTATTATATGAGTTCTTAAAAATAAATATACTTTAAACAGTTTGTTTTAATTTTTTTTAAACACCAAACTAATTTGGTGCTTGCCGCTTTCAAAAAAAATAAAAAAAAGAGTATAGGATTGCTCCGGATTCGAACTCAAGACCTCTCGATTTCTGGCCGAATGCTATACCAAATACGCTACCAGGACTGTGTCTGTATCAGTTCGGACGTACCTAATGACAATTCACGGTAACAAACAGACAAGGTGAATAAATATACAATAAAATGTTTTAATAATACTCATCTTACTCCTGAGGAAGACAAATCCAAAGATACAAAAATTATAATAAATATATTTACTAAAAACATTAATATATTCTTTTCACACCTTTTCTTGCAGTGATATATTTATACATAACTAGAAAGATTTAGCAACTAAACGTCATACTGTCTGTGTGCGCATGCGCGCAGTATTTAATGCGCATGCGCGCAGTATGAAATTTTACTCTCAATCGCGCCTAAAGAAGTATAACTCCAAAAATATTTATTATATATATAAAAAATGTACATTGTACATAGATCCTTTATGCACTTACATTTTAAAATTTACTGTGTACACAGATCCTTTACACTCTAGTAACTTAGAAAATATTAATTTTGAAACGTGTTTGGCTTGTTTGAAAGATTTTTAGGTTCGAACAACATACTTTTAACATAAAAAACATGTTTTGAAAAATTTGTCATATTAACCCTTCATGCACTTGTTTGTGTCTTCAATTAGTACTTATAGAATGTTTGTTTAATCTTTGATATAGAATCCAGAATCCTTGTGTTTGCACAAATCATCTGCTCAGCTGTTTTAGCTTTATTTACTACTAGATACTACTAGGTACATGTCCGTTTATAACGTTTTCCGATTTCTAATCACCACTTTGTCCGGTTGTTCCACAGCTCCTCATCTACGTTTCTTTCTCTCACCTCTGTCAATTCCTTTGTTCCAATTTTTTCTCGGTCTACCCGTTTGCTCTTTCCTTCTGGTTGCCATTTTAGTATTTCCTTCGGTTCGTTGTTCATCCATTCTTTGTATATGTCCGAACCAGATAGGTTTTGTTTTGTTCATGTCATCTGTGATTGGTCGTTTGATTCCCATTATTTCTGTGATGCGTTCCTTGGTAATCCTTTCTCTTCTAGATATTCCTGCTGCTCTTCTCCAAAAATCCATTGCTCTCAGCGTTGCCAGAGTTCCTTCTTTCAGTGGCCATACCTGGCAGCTGTATACAATGATACTTTTCATTATAGTCTCATATATCCTCTTTTTATTTTCTTTACTGATGGATTGGTCCCATAAAATACTGTTTAACATTGTGATGGTTTTTCTACTACTACTATCGGGTTACAGTGTTCTCCGACGCCTTCCTTCTCTGTTTAACCATAGACCTGGAGAAATTTCTTTCCTTTAGTTCTTTTTCAATTCCCTCCCTCCAGCTTCTTCTTGGCCTTTCTCTTTTCCTTCTCCCTTGTGATGTCCATGCTAAAATCTGTTTGGGGATCCTGTCATCTGGCATTCTCTGTACACCATATTTATTGTTTTTTTTATGTCATCAATTATAGTATACGTGACTCCCATCATTTCTCGTAATCTCTCATTTGGTACCCGATCTCTTCTTGATTTGCCTGCTGCTCTTCTCCAGAGTCCATTTCTGATCCTATTAACATTTTTTTGTTTCATTTGCCAAACTTCCCTGCCATATGTGATTAAACTTTTATGTATGGTATTGCATATGAGCTAACACAGAATGCCGTTCATCATGGATACCCAGTGGCGGCTGGTGACTCAAAAATTTGGTAGTTCTGCAGTATTTTTTGGTTTTTTTTAATTCAATATCTTTTAATCGTTGTATTTTACAACGAGGCTTTTAGTTTGATATTTTACACCATATATTTATTCATTATATATCTATTAAAAAATAATAAAGAACTTACCGATTTTCTTCTTTTCAAATTGAAGATAAATCCAATTATATCAAAAATAGCAATGGTACATTATGGCACACTAGTAATTGTTTTATAGTTTATGTTTTTAGTAGAATTTTATCGATAAATACGCGAAACTAAGGAATGCAAACGAAAAAACACTACAAACAAAATCGCCACAACAATAATTGCATTATAGGGTCTTACGAACTAACTACACACAGAGCCAAATATATTATTTTTTTTTTATAAATAAGCTCGATTCGTCGATTTTTTTTTAAAACAAACTTGTCTATAACTTTTTCATTAAAGTTTGGTATTTCTTTTATAAGTGTTTTTTCTACTGACAACATGGTTAATGCTACAAGTCGGTCTTCAGTCATGGAATTTCTCAAGAATGTTTTAATCCGTTTTAAACTCGAAAAGCACCTTTCAGCTTCTGCCGTACTCATGGGCACTGTAATTAGAATTTGAAGCAGTTTTACAGTTTCTTGAAAAGGCTCTGTTAAATTATTTTCAATTAAAAATTTTAAAAAAGGTATTGCCCCATTAATGTCTCTACAGGTCTCTACAGTCTCTTCTAAAATAAATAACAGATAATTCAGTCTTCAAGCGCTTCCTATCTAAATTTGGATATGACGCGCAAGTCAGGCTTAAATTATCATCTGGGAAATTAGCACAATAATTATCAAATTGCTCAGGATAAAGCAATGAAGTTGCAAGTAGGTGATTTTTAAAAGCAAATCTATCATTTGCACAATTTATGATTATATCACAAACTTCGATAGATGCTCTCCGATGATCTAGTGGACTGTTATCCTTCCGTAACCTTTTAGTTGGTAATGGTTCAACGCATAAACTAGAACCTTGGTCAATGGTATCATCTATTGAATTTCTAACTGACTTCATGTATCTTTCGAAATCTGTCACCTTTTTATTGATTTCCAAAGGATCCGTTTTAGTCTTTTGAAGGGCATTATACAAAACGTCTACTTGTGGCATTATGCGATGGAAAAATGTTAACCAAAAAACAAAATTTTGATCCACTAGTATTCTTCGAATGGAAGACGCTGAACTACAGACAGCTGCCTTATCAAACGATTCTTCTATTTCTTCCATACATTCGATAAAAGAAGATCGATTTCAAACACAACATTAACAGTTCGAATATTGAAGTTCCAGCGAGTTGGAGCGCCATGAGGAATTTTCTTTTGGACGATTTTATCTAAAACTGCCACTCGTTGTGGCGAATTTTTAAAAAAGGTAGGGATTTCATTTAAATTTCCAAAAAAAAGTCTAACTTGAGAGTTTTCGGAACAAGCCTTAGACATTATTAAATTTAATTGATGCGCGTAACAGTGTACAAAATGAGCAAATGGATATTTTTCTTTGATTCTGGCTTGAACTCCTGCGTGCTGTCCACACATGACCGCTGCCCCATCATAACTCTGAGCAATTAGTTTATTATTTGAGTTTTCCAGGATAGGATCCAAAACACTGAAAATGTTTTTGCTTAAAGTATCTGCATTTAATTTTGAAGGTACCAAATATGTCCAAAATCGTTCTACCGGTGCTCCATTTCGACAATATCTAAATACTACAACCATTTGTGATTTTGCTGAAATGTCTGTAGTCTCGTCGGCCATGACAGCTAGATATGGAGATTCCCGAATTTCCTCCAAAATTTTATCCTGGCATAATTCCAACATGCAGTCCAAAATATCATTTTGAATTTCTTTAGAAATGCCCTTAAAAACCGTCGATTCTTCCAAGTGTTGTGCTAAAGTTCTATCCAATTCAGCAGTAAAATTTATGAGGCCGCGAAAAATTCCAGGATTGTCGGATGTTTGTGTCTCGTCGTGTCCCCGAAGCGCCAATTCGAAAACACTACAAAATTTTATGCAGTCTATAATTTTTGAGAGAACATACCTATTTTTTGTTACAGCTTCATTGAATTTTTGAATATTTATCCAGTATGCAGAATCTAACTGTTCTTTAATATTCACGAAGCCTAATAAAGCATATTCCATTTGATTGTGCAAATGATGCTTAGAAGTTTCGTGCTTTTTTATTTTATCACTTAAATGTACTAAGTCTGTTACACCAACTTGCGTCCATGACTTATCACCTCCAAAGAGTACACAAGGAAAACAGAAAAGAGCGTTTTTTCTGTTGCAGCCACATATCCAACTATTTCTCGTATAAATATCGCAATTAAATTGTCGTTTGTAATTTTTCCCTCGGCTTGATTCTTCTTTTTCGATTTTAATATCCGGCAAAGGACGTCCTTTGCATTTTAATTCTAGTTTTTCGTCATAAGAATATTTAAAGAATCTCTTAACATTAATCAAATTATAAATAACATCCATCCTGAACAGCACTTTTATTCTCATATACTTAATATAAATACCGAATTACGTGCAGGACAACTTATTTTAACAGTCGTCGCGTCGCGATCACCGATTATTTAAAATTACAATAAACGTAGGTTTGTACACACTAGTTCGAACTGCGACAAATGCAGCTCAAATATTGCTTTCAGTCGTCGCCTGAAAAGTGTAGGCGAGGGTTGAGCGGGTGTTATCGGGGATATCTTTAACAGTTCACAGCTCGGAGTAGCACCGGTCCGGTCAAATAACTGGGACTTGCTATCGCCATGAGATGCGACGGACGACAGATTAAAATAAAGGCGGCCATGCACGAAAACCATCTAAATGAATTTAGATTTTATAAGTAGTGATATTTTTTATTTAATTTTCAAAGTAATTTTGTTTGGATTATTTTGGTGGTTCTGCAGCTCCGCAGCACTTATATACCAACCGCCACTGTGGATACCTATGGCTTTTCTACCCTGTATGTTTCTGTCTTTTATAGCAGCATCGAGTGTTCAATCTTGAGTTATCTTCATGCCCAGGTACTTATATTCATCACAGTGTTTAATTTCTTCCCGATCGTTTAATGTAATGGACCGCTTTGTCCCTCCAATACACATGGCTTCAGTTTTCTTAATGTTGACTTCGAGATCCCATTTGTTATATTCTTCTATTAGCTTCCTCGTCATGTAACTTGAAGTCGTAACTACGGTACAAAAGAGTAGATTTTACATGCAGCAACTATATACTCCTTTCACTTTTCCGATGCCTTTTTTTTGCCAATCTCGACATTAAAGCTGGACCTAGCTTATAACTGGATCTAGCTTATCGTAGAATTATTAATCAGAAACTCAAGAACTTTTTGAAGTTATACTTCTTTAGACACGAGGGTGAATCTTTACATTTCCTGGCGCATGCGCACACCGACAGTATGGTATTAGTCGCTACATCTTTTAAGTTATGTAGCGCAAATAAGATGTGCGTGAAAAGAATATATTATTAGTGTTTTTAGTAAATATATTTATTATAATTTTTATGTCTGGGGATTTGTCTTCCTCCTAATAAGTATTATTGAAAATTTTTATTTTCAATTAATGTATCTGTCACCGTGATTGTAATTATGTCCGAGAAATGATGGACTGAATACAAAAACGGTGGTAGCTGATCGGTACAGCATTCGCCTAGGGATCGAGAAGTCCCCTGTTCAAATCCGGACAAAGTCATATCTTTTTGGTATTTTTTTTTGTTCTTTCTCAAATTAGTTTAATATTTAAATACAATACAAAAAAACTGTTAAAGTAGATAGGTATATTGATTTCGTTGAAATCATAATATGAAGTTAGATTATATTATAATAGAAGCGTTGATTGATAAATACGGAAAGATACGAAACCCTATGCATTATTTTGTTGTCTTTAAAACCTGCCCGTATAGTGGCGCGCCTAGCTTAAATTTGTTGGAACTAGCCTTAGAGGGAAGTGTAAAATTCTCCCTACTCAAGGAACTAGCCAAGAACACGCGGTTATTTCACGTGGCCCGTATTCCAAATTTTAACGCAGCAGTCACTATCATATTAATCTGTATTAATTTCTTTTTGTTTTTGTTTCTGCAAAAATGTTGAAAATATAAATTGACTATAGAGTTTTTTTCACTACTCTTGACCTCACAAGTAAATACTTTTCGAGTTATTTGCGAGTGAATATATTCATTTCTCAAAAAATAGTACGTTTTTAGACGGATTTTCACAAATAACTAAAAAAGGAAGTATTTCACCAAAAAAACATTCATAGCAAAAATACAGCTTATCAAAAAGTGAAAAAAATGTTTTATATAAATATGACATATTATGAAGTCGTAGACCCAGTAAAAGCAGAGTTATAGCTAATGAAAAGTAGGTTCTTATTATTTGTCAAATTCAAAATTGAATATTTCTACATGAAATAGCCAAAAAATTAAGAACTTTTCGGGGAAAACTCATCATAACTTTTTTAAAAAGTTTAAAATAAGCTTTATTTTTTTGAGTTTCTAGTATCAGAAGTAAACAAGTTGCGCACAAAATAAAGTTGATCCTTTTTTTTGTAAAAAATATCTAAAAATCACCTCCTAATTAGCATCTCAAATGAAATTAATCAGTAGCGCTTCATAAGTTACTTTACGTATATATGCTTATTATAGAGGATCTGTAAGTTTCATCGGTTCATAGTGCTTATTTTTGAAAGGCTGTAGTTAAAAGGGCTTCAATGAGTCACTAATCACGAGTATATGCAAATTCGGAACAGCCATATCTTAACCAATTTTTGTATTACAGAAAAACAAAATATTCAGAAAACCAAAACCTTTAAACTTTGGGATATTTCGTATCACAAGTTATTTAAAAAAAAGGCATTTTTTTCAAAATAAAAAAAAATACTGTAGAACTAAATTTACGATGAAATTTACAGATCATGTGTATTATAAACAATACATAAGTAAAGTCACTTGTGAAGCGGTAACAATAATTTGATTTTATTCGTCTTGAGGGGCCAAACGAAAAACACAAACTACTTTTTTTCTTTTTAAATCGTGTGCTGTTGTGATTTATAGCAAATTTATAGCATCTCTTTCGAAATAAAAATTTTATGCAAGTTCCCTTTTAGAGGGTGATTTTCACGCTTTTTTAAAACTATTTTTACAAAAAAGGACCAACTTTATTTTCAGCGTAACGTGCTTACTTTATGCTAGAAACATTTTTAAAAACAAAAACAAAGCTTTTTAAACACTTTAAAAAAGTTGCGATGAGTTAGCAAATTTATAGCATCTCTTTCGAAATAAAAATGTTATGCAAGTTCCCTTTTAGAGGGTGATTTTCACGCTTTTTTAAAACTATCTTTTACAAAAAAGGACCAACTTTATTTTCAGGGTAACGTGCTTACTTTAATGCTAGAAACTTTTTTAAAAACAAAAACAAAGCTTTTTAAAGAAATGTGCTTTATTTTTTGGTTATTTCACGTTGAAATATTCGATTTGGAATTTGACGAATAAGAACTTACTTTTTTAGCTACAACTCTGCTTCTACTGAGTATAAAGATTTTATACAGACATTTTTTTTAAAATTTTTTATAAAGTATATTTTTATTGAATAGGTACCTTTTTCGATAAAATACTTATTGTGTTATTTGCGTAAAACCGTCTAAAAACGTGTATTTTTTTGTTAAAAAACGAACATATTCACTCTCAAATAACTCGAAAAGTATTAGCTTATTCAAAAAACTGAATGGAATAAAACTTGCTACAATTAATCAGTTTATCCACTTGATAGATACTAGATAGTATTAGACTTATTGATATTATAGCTACCTAGCCTTATACAAAGTGGATTTAGAAAGTCCACATCTACATTAGACAACCTAGTGGATATTGAATCTGTAATTCATGGGTAATTTGGATGTGATAAAGTATGTTTGGCTTATGGCTATCTTTTATTATATTGTATAACGCGTGCCATTTGGGGATTAGATATAAGAATTCTATTAAGTTGGTCAATTCCAGGAAACATAAAATTTATTAGTAATTTCCTATATAGACGAAACTTATTCGAATAGATAACGTCCTTTTAGACTCAAAAATCCAATTAAACGACATTCCTCAATGGTCTACTCGTTGCACTTTTCCTTATTGCAATCAATGACATCGCTAAATCACTTAACCCACTAGTCATTTAGAAATTAGAGAATTGGTCAAACACTACTGACCTAGAATTTTCTCCCACTAAAACGAAAACAATAATCTTCAGTAAAACTCCAAAGAAGCACATTATACTACCAAAAATCTACCTAAAGAATTTCTTCTTCTACTTTTTCTTTTATATAGGCAGTACTGCCTGTTTTTCTTCAACGGTGCCTTTAATTCTGTCCCTAAATTGTCATTCCATCTTTTCCTTGGGCATCCTATACTTCTTCGGCCTAACGGTGACTTGTCCCTGGCTATTCTTATTATCCTTGATTCAGACATCCTGCTTATGTGTTGATTCCACTCTTCTTTTCTATTCTTTACCCAGGTATTTATATTGTCTACCCCACATATGCATCTGATTTCCTCACTTCTTACCCTGTCCCGTAGTCCTTTTCCAGCAATCCTTCTTAAAATCTTCATTTTGTTGGTATCCAGACATCTTTGTATTTTGCTTGCATCTGGTCTTGTTTCGGCAGTGTAAGTCATAACTGGTCTAATAACTTCAGTCAAATGACTTATATATTCGGTCCTTTGATTCCACTCTAAGGTATTTGTTTTTCCAAATTGTGTCGTTTAGGCATCCGGCCGTTCTACTGGCTTTAATTATTAGTCTTTAACCTCTTCTTCGATATTATTGTTGGCTGATAGATTAATTCCCAGGTATTTACTTTTATTGTCTAAGTCCAATTGGCATCTTATTGGTTCTTTGGATATTACTAAGCTTTTTGTTTTTGGGCTGATATTTTCATATTCATTTCTTTTGCGCTAATGTTGAATTCGTGCAGTAATCTTTGTAGGTCGTCTTCGCACTCTGCTACTAACACGGTGTCATCAGCGTAACAGAGTATTTTTATCTCTTTATCGCCCATTTTTTACCCTCTTTTTTCTTCACTTGTTTTATCATTGCATCCAGCGTTATGTTTAACAGTAGAGGGCTTAGTGAATCTCCTTGCTTGATTCCTGTGTTTGCTTCTATATGGATTCTGTTATTATTCCATTGATTTCATTTCTATTTTATTTCGTACATAAAGGTTTTCTATCAGTTTTATAATATCCAGTGGTAAATTTTTGTCATATAGTAGGTGTATCACGTCTTTTAATTGTATTCTATCAAACGCTTTCTCTAGGTATATAAAACAGAAAAACCCTCGCTTGTTATACTCTAATGATTTCTCCGCTATTTGTTTTACCACAAAAACTGCATCGTTATGATCTTCCCCTTCTAAATCCTTGTTGTCCAACCGATATATTTATGCACGCCATTATTTTCTTCATCAGTATTTTTGTTGGGAGTTTCAGTATAGTGCTCCGTAAATTAATCCCTCTATAATTACTGGGGTCTGCCCTATCACTTTTCTTAAATAACGCTATCATCTAAGTGGTACTCCATTCTTCTGGAATTCTTCCTGTATTTATTATTTTACTTATCAGGATATTCAGTTCTTTGTGAAGTCTCTCTCCTCCGTATTTTAAAAGTTCATTAGCTATTCCATCTTTCCCTGGTGCTTTTCGATTTTTCATCTGTTTTAAGGCGTTCGTTATCTTCCTCTTTAATTTCTGTTTGCTCATCCGATTCTAATCCTGGTTTTCCAGTTCTTCATGATTAGCTGTTTGATACAGGTTTTCTAGGTAAGTTGTCCATGTATTTGTATCAATATGTTTTACTTCTACTATCAATTCCTTCATCTCTGCTGTTTGACCTCTTATCATTTTCCACATTTCCTTTTGCATCCAGTATAAGTCGTGCTCCATCTCTTTTGAAAATGCTTACCAATGTTCTGTTTTCTTCCTTCTTACTATTGAGTTTAACTCATTTCAAACTCTTTTATATTCTTCACATATGTTTGTCTCGTTCTTTTGAATTTGTATTCTAGCTAGATTTTCTTTTTTTTTTGGCATTTTATTTTTATTTCTTCACAGATCCATGGGGTGTTCTCCTTTTCTTTCGTATATGTTTACTTATCTTACGATCTCCAAATGCGTCCGTTGCTGCCATTTTGATATTATCTCTAATCTCCCTCCAAATTTCTTCTATGTCTTCATCTGGTGTTATGTAGTTTTCGTTCAGTACTTTTTGCAGTCTTCTCTGGTATAAATCTCGTGTTGACAAGTCTTGTAGCTGTTTTACCTTTATTCTTGTCTCACATTCAATAGGGTCTTTTTTCCTGTTTTTTTTGTAGATGTATTCTGATTTTTCCAAGTACTAGGTTGTGATCACTTCCGATATTAGCTGCACTTAAACATCTTATGTCTAGTACTTGAGAATGATGGATGTTTTTGTTTGTCAATATATAATCAATATCGGATCTGTGTGCTCTTGTATTTTTGAATGTATATTTTTCTTGATCTTTGTGTCTGAAGAACGTATTGTTTATTCGAAATTCGTTCTGAGAGCAAAAGTTAATAAGTAGTTCCTAAAGAGTTTACAATAAATTATTCATAATTGATTAACTTCTTGGGAATAAAACTGGATAATCGTCTATCTTGGTAAGACAATATACACTCACTCCGCTCAACTTAAAACAATGGGATGTCGACGTCCAAACTCTTATGACTGTTCACTGAAATTTGGGTTTCAACCTGAGATATGTACAATACGCTAAAGTGTTACGTTTGGCTTGTTCTCTTGTATGTAATGAAAGCATGGATAATAAAGGCCAGCTCCACTAACAAACTTGAAGTCTTTGAAATGAGGTGCCTGCACCGAATGCTTAAAATATCATGGACATATTTAGGGACATATTGCGAGGAGAACGATATACTTGTCGGCAACTGGAACTCGAAGGAAATATAGAGGGTAAGAGAGGTCTAAAAAAAGATGTCATGGCTGGTTAATATTCGCCAAATGATATTAATGAAATTACTCTTAATAGAATAATGTAATCGTGACTATCTAATATCTCACCTGACAATACAATGCACGGTGGACGTCTACGCAGAAATACACGGCACCTTTAAGAAGTAAAGTTAATAATAAATAATTCAATAATTATACTTAGTCACTATTTTCCCCCTAACTCGGAAAATATCAACGGCACGAAAAAACTTGGAAGAACTTGTTGGAAATCGCGATTGCAACCATTCATGAGTCCTTACCATTTTTCTCTAGAAGAGTTTAAAGTGGCCGAGCGGGTTACTAAGTCAATTTCATTTAAGTAAATACGTTTGCAATATCTCCAAACAAAATATACAATTATCAGAAGAGACTGTAATTAACGAAAATAACTACCTATTTTTTTATCGAGATTATGAGGCAAATAAGAAATGTACAATATCTAAAATCACCGAGTGAGTATTTTTCTCGTTAAATAAATTTTTTATTAAATAAATTATATTATTATACATATATATTATATAAAATTATTAAATAAACTTTAGAATATTTAATGATTTGTTTCAAGAATTCAAATTAGAAGACAAATTACAACTACAAATTATTCTTGCTAATTTAAAAACGAGTTTAGAAAGTAATACATAGGTACACTCCAATAATTATTTTAAAAATTGCCATTGTTATCGTTGAATGAGAACTCAAATTTAAATGCATCAAAAGAATTAAATAATTTTTATTTTAATCCGATCGACCCCAAATTCCGATAACCAAAGCTACCTGAATACGTCTCATCGTTGTCTCAGGTAAATTCGATCTCGCACCTAGAAAGCTGCTAACGCCATCTATTTCTAAAACCACTGGTGTCGTACATAAACGCTCATTTAGTTTCGTATCTTCCAGTATATTTATCAGTCAACGATAGAAGTATAACTTCTTACGTATACACACACATTCTTTTTTTTTATTACCAGAACTCTCAAACATCGACTGTTTCGCATATTTTCTGACAATACTGTCTTGACAGCTGATAACTTGAAAAGCTGCCTTGACAGCTGATAACTACACCGTGATACTAAGATATGGTAAAATTCTCAAGATACCTTTAGTATTTTTCCTTGATTTTCTTATTACAAACGAGGTTGTGCACAGTTGTTCTAATTTTTTACGAAGATATTACTCTACTATTGTTTTATCTTTGGGATAGTTGCTCTCTGGTTTTGGAGAGTAGGTCAAAATAAAAACAATATTAAAAATATTGGAAATTTATTATAGTGTAAATATAAAATTATCACTTTTAAAATCGATAACATTACCGACCTATGAAGCAAAATCTACTTTTGATTCACTTTTTTGGTCATTCATTTTTGCAGGTACTTGCAGAGGAATAAGATTTTGCTTCATGGTAAAATAAAAACATAGAAAACCATATATCTATTGGACGGAGTCAATACCACTATACAGTAAAAAAATATTCAAAAAAACATGTAAAAAATTTTAAAAAAATCAGATCTATTGATATATATCAAAGAGTCATAATTTTAAGTCCAACTGAGAGATACGTGGTGTGACAAGACATTTCGTAACGCGAGAGTTCGTAACGCCGCATAATAACTTAAAGTGATAATTAAAGATAAACAATTAAAAAAAAATTCTTTAGTTGTCATATTAAGAGTGTGTCATATGTTCCGATGGTGTGGGTGTTAACGGAATCAATTAAAAATAAGTGTAAATAACGAACAGTGATATTTATTTTATTTTTGGTTAAAAGGCGTGCTTATTCGTCTCATAAGAGGGTTGTTTATTGTTTGAGGGCAGCGACGGTGCGTCTGAACTGCGTGCCTGCCGTGACGATACTGCGGAGACCACAGCACGGTCATCATGTTTGCGGTTTTACAATATGGCTAGAAAAGGCAATAAATTACTACATCTGGCGTTTTAAAAGCTCAGAACCTTTCTGTAGTTTTAAGAAACGTCTTCGAATGCATTTAAAAAGTGCGTTGACATAAGATCGATAAGGTAATTAATTTATGGGGAAGTTTCAGTTTGTTAAACTGAACACACCAAAAACATATGGTTAGGGATACATTTCGTTTCGTAAAACTTCTTAGCATCTGGTTTGTATATTAAATGTGAATTTTATGTGACCGTTTTGAGAAAAGTTATTAAAAAATAAAATTAGCAAAAATATGTAGTAATTAAAGCGTGTCGCCACAAATATATACAAAAATATGTGTAAACTATATTTAAAAAGAAGTGGTCTTAAAAAAGTACCATTACTTCTAGTATAGGAATGTATGCAAAATAAATTTTTGTATAAATTCAGTAATACTAATTTGCTAAAAAAATTAAATGTTGGCGTTACGAATTATACCGTTACGAATCGTCGGCGCGACGAATTGTCCATAACCATGTGTGGGGTTATGAACTGTTGCGTTACGATCTGTCATGGAACCGATAAGTGGACTTAATCAACCATGAGCTCAGCTGCTTCCTTTCAATCTTAGTATAATACTATTATAACAATTAAATCCTATGATTCATACAAATTTGTTATACTGTCACGACTCCGTAAAGAAGAAGTGTGCTGCTAGAGCAATAGCAAGTATAATTACACTGTTTTGTACGTCAGTAGCTGCGCTGCGAAAATATTGAGGTTTTCCTGAAACATACATATAATTAGACAAGAGGTCCAATAGATTGTTTTATTATATACAAGCAATAACATAATAACTACAACAAAAAGCTTTAGAAATTCTACATAAAACATATATTACATTACATATACAATAGTCTACATTATGCAATCGCATTAAAGCTACAAGCCTTGTAGTCCAGAGAAATAAGGAGTTTCTCAGGACACTGAAATATCCAGGTAACTGACTACTTTTTTACTTATTGTAGACCTATAGGAAGAAGACCTACCTGTTTCCTGCCTAGAGTGCGCGTCCGTTTTTTTTTATTAACAATTTAGTGCAAAAAACGTGATTTTTTCGATTTTTTGCACCCCATTCAAAAGTTAAATAGTTGACATAAAGTTACAAAATTTGATTTTTTAGAACATTGAAAAGGCTTCAAAACGCCGATTTTTGAACGTTAAAAAATTAATTTGTTGCTTCGCAAATTGAAAAATAAATGAAAACCAATATTTGTTAATAACTTTTACTAAATTTAACTTAGAACTTTAGGGTTTCACCCAAAGTTGGGTATTGGGGTACTTAACAAACCCTCAAAATTTGAGACCGATCCATTAATTAGTTTAAAAGTTATTCTATTTGTTTATCCCAGAGACCTTTGCTTTGCAATAACATAAGACAGAAAATAATGAAGATAGGGCAATTCTGCGAATGTCAAATGAAAGTAGAAGAGTAATAACTGTCAAGATGTAATAAAAAAAGATAAAAACATTATTTAATATAGTCAAAAATCCTAATGACAAATTTTTGAAATTTTGTAGTTTATAAACATTTAGAATAACTTTAAAAATATTGACCGTGGAAAAAATCTTTGTATATATTCGAAAAGCTGGTATTTTACACGGATTTTTAAAAATGTAGTTCAAATGGTGACTAGTCGTGGTAAGTGAAGGTCGAGCTAGGAGCCGACAAATGAACGAGTTCAAAACTAAAAAAGCAACTTAAAACTACATCACTTTCTATATATCCGGATATACACAATGGATTTTGATTTTTCTTTTTAAAGTTTTTGATTAAAGGTTTATCATATTGAAGGTTTATCAATGTTCTAAAAAATTAAATTTTGTAATTTTATGTCAACTATTTAGCTTTTTAATGGAGTACAAAAAATCGCGTTTTTTGCACTAAATTGCTAATAATTAAAAAACAGACGCGAGCTCTAGGCAGGAAACAAGTAGGTTTAATTCCCATCGGTCTACAATAATTAAAAAAGTTGTCAGCTACCTGGATATTTCAGTGTCCCGAACATGGTCCATTTCTTGCTTATTTCCCTGGAGTATTGTGCTCTGCTATATTTATCGGCTCACTTCATATGAGATGTCTTTTATTATTTTTTAAATCTCTTTTAGTAGATAAACAAGGTTACTTTGGCTCATTTCCAAGACAGGGGACGTTGTTATGTCTTTATGACGTTAGTAAAACGAATATAAAATAGTTATTAATAAAGACAGAAATATATAAGTCCAAAATAAATTCTGACACGAACCATATACCAAAAGACACAATGGATGACGGAGGAAATTGTAGATATAATCAACATAAAAACAAACATAATCAGAATGTACAAAACAGTGGATAAATACATAAAATACAAAATTAAGCTACCGAAAGAAGAATGATTTAAAAAACAATGCGCAGAAATAGAAGAATACCAGAAAAGACATGATAGTTTTAACAAACATAAAAAATTGAAGAATCAACTCACAACGATAGAAAATGAAAACCGGGAATACTGAAAGATACAAATCGTCGGTCTAATAAGCGAATTGCCTAAGTCACAAATTAAAAATTTTACAGGAGAGCCAAAAACTTTGGAGCTTGCCTATGTCCAAAAGACAACAAAAGTAATACAAGAGAAAATTACCTAACTCCATGCAATACATAATTGACCAAAGTCAATTAAACAAAATATTTACACAAACTTTCTACTTATAATATATCCATATTAATAATAATAATCAACATATATATTTATTTACTTACATTTTCTAACGTTTTCAATCAAAACAACTTCAGTAACACTGTTACGTACAAGCTAACACCTGATCAAACAATGGACATAGGCAATATTCGTATGAATGTGAAAGAAATAATGGACTTCCGCAAAATTCGTTTAACGAAATTGGCGCGAAATAAAATAATTATGGCGCTTGTGGGAATTGTCAGGCGGTAGCTTTTACCGTCTACTACTAGATGACACCAAAAATCAATTTTCGCAAAAAATGGACTTAGGCAATATGCTTATTAGACCGACGAAATGGGAAACTAGTGTTGAATACTAACGAAAAATTAATGATATGGACAGAATAAATACATTAATGAGTTGTTTAATGACAACAAAACAGATGGAACTAGGGAAGATTGGGTTCAGAAACGGACTAGGAACCAGGGAGGCATTATTTGCTTTTAATGTGATAGCTCAAAGATGCATGTATATGAATGTAGAGTGCATGTTTTTTACGCTAATTTTGAAAAAGCATTCGACAAAGTGAGACATGAAAAATTTGTCCAAATTCTAAAGACGAAAAATATAGACTAAAAATGAATATAAAAAGACTAAATATGTATATGATAATAACAAAGAAAACAAAAATACAAACATACATTTGGGAGATGTATCAATAGAAAGGGTTGAAAAATATAATACCTGGGAACCTGGATTTCAGAAAACAATTCTCTGCAATAAAGGTCTTAGATTAGCACTGAGAATAAGAGCCCTGAGATTGTTTTCGATACTACAATATGGACTTAAAATCTGGACATTGAAGCAAGAACACATAAATCAGCTACGGCCATTTGAATTGTGGTGTTCCAGAAAGATGTATAGAACAGCATAGGCACAGAAGAAAGCGAACAAGGAAGTATTGCGAAAAATGGAATAAGGAATACGAAATAATAAACACAATAAAAAAAATACGAAAGTTACTGTGATATACTAGGTTTCGGGTATTTGTATTTCGCTCGGTGTCACTGTTCATTTTGACATCAGTGACCATCCTACTTCACTGTAGTAGCATATAAGGAAATTTAAACCTATATCGCTCTCTTGTATGTTACTTCAACTATACAATAAAACTAGTCCGTAAATGTCCGGCTTTTATTTAAAGTTGTAACGTCTCGAGCACGTGTGTGTGTCAGCAGAATAGCTAGGACTGATACATTACATCATTGGCGACGAGGAAAACTTTTATTTTCGGCCAAACGTGTAAAAAATAGTGAAAAAAGTGTAAAAAATGGCGGAATCGGTATGTGGCAAATTACGCGAGTTCTGTTTGAAGAGTTCAGACTGGTCAATTTTCAAAGCGCGGCTAGGAAACTATTTCGCAGCAAACGGTATCAAAGGCAATACGGACGCAGAGAAGATAAGAGCTATTTTATTAAACGCTTTAGACGAGAACGCATATCAGCTTATTTTCGATCTGGTAAGTTCTGAAAAACCAGAAGAAAAAACGTATAATCAGCTTCTTGTCACATTGGACGGGTATTTCAAAACACAGCAGAGTCCGTTTGCAGCGCGATTTAAATTTTACAGTGCTCAGAAAGACGTGACAGAATCGGCGAGTGAGTGGGCTGCACGCTTAAGAGGATTAGCGGTAGGCTGTGAGTTCGGCAGCCAATTAAAAGTATGCCTAAGAGACAGATTTTTGTTCGGTTTCGGCAAGGGACGCGTGTTGGACCGGCTTATGGAAGAAGATGTAAGCGCCGATCTCGAAAAAATGGTCAGTTTAGCAGCTTCCAAGATGGCTGCCAGAGAAATCCACGAGGAAATGGTAAGGGTTAAGCCAGAACCTCTTAACCACGTCAACTCTGAAGGTACGAAGGTGCGCGAAGGTACGATGCGCAGCGACGTTGGAGCAACGCGCAGACTCCAATGAAATGGGAAACTACAGAGACGCAGAGTGCAGAAAATGAGGAGCAGCACAGACGTTACGCGCATGACATTCAACCTCAACAACGACAACATGGTGCATGTGTCATTTGCGGAAGGAGGAATGATAACAAAGTGTATTTATAAAATACTTGTAATAATTGTAATCAAATAGGTAGGTCATTTATCCAAAATTTGTAAAGGCAAGGCATATACCTTTTGCCATTAAGCAACAAGTTGAACAAGAACTAAATCGTCTTTTGTCTTTAGGTATTATATCACCGACGGATTACAGTCCCTGGGCTACACCGATAGTACCAGTATTCAAGAAAAATGGCAAGTTAGGATCTGCGGTGACTTCAAAGTAACAGTCAACCCTGAAATAGAGATCGATCAGCACTATATGCCAAGAATAGAAGAATTGTTTGCAAAGCTTCAAGGAGGTAGGGAGTTCACCAAGTTAGATTTGCCACAAGCTTTTCGGCTGATACATTACAGTTACAATATCTGGGACACGTAATGAGGGGACAGCGCTATGAAATGTTAAGATTGATAATATAGAGAAAGATAAGAGGAGGAAGGAGCATATAAAGAAGGAGCGCGTCATGGTTGAAAATTTTAAAGGACTGGTTTAAATACAGCTCAATAGAGAGCAGAGGCAGATAGAGTAAAGATAGTGATGATCATTTTTGGGAGACAGTACTTAAAGAAGAAGAAGACGTCAGTGGTAGCCGCAATTTGAGAAAGTGGATCAGAAATAACCGTGTTTATCTACTGTTATTCCAACTACTTTTTTGCAAACAGTATTATTCGGTTTTTCACTTTTGATAGTTCAGTATATAATTTAATTTCTTCTTTTATATTTTCCATTATTTTCTTTGTTTCTTTTTTCCTTATTAGTTCCTGAAAATTGAACACCCTTAAACATTATGGATTTTTTATCTTATGAATGCCTTGTAGCGAGTTTTTACCTTACTGTTACTTTCAACCTTAAAACATTATTTCAGGTAAGCAATGAAAAATGGTAATTTTTTTTGAACTCATAAACTTCTGGTGTGGACATAACTTCCTGTAATTATTTTTACTTCCTCTAGTATAAAAAATACGATAAAAGTTTACTGTCTTTTTTTTCTATCCAATATTTAGACATTTACATTTCCTATTTTGGCACAAGTATAACTCGTTTAGTTACATGAATCCTCAAACCAAAAATCTAATCCCCTAGCTATGAATGCCATTTGCACAAAAATTCTTAAAGCAACAACAATGGCATTTTCTACACTACACCAACTAAAATAAAACTAAGCTTGTACTATAAAGCCATCACCAACAAAACCATAGTGTTATTTTGGCCTACCCATTTGGAATTCTTTTGCTGGAGAGCTCATTCTACCATCTCCACCATTGGAGTACGCCAACACTCTCAATTTGTAGACTTTTCCAGGAGATAGGTTATTCACATATCCCTCCAGCTTTCCTCCAAACGGAATTATTGTGTCATTGGCTGTGCTCAAATCTTGATCACTTTCCCATACACGAATCTAAAAATGTGAAATAAGATTGATTTTATTAGTAGGTAGTTACATACAGAGGGTCAATCCATGCCAAGTGGTCCAATATAAATAAGTTGCTTGACTTTTTTTAATATTTTTTATTTTTCTATCTTATAAACTTCAGTCTATTGAAAGCACAAAATTGTATTTATTTTATTTTTAAAAAATTTATTTTACCGATGACGGCAAGTTTTGTTAAAGCGTATCGATCATTTTCACGGAAAACATGGTTTCGCTCTTTAGCCAATATTTTCACTGAGGTTTGTCCTAGAACAATAAATCAAAAACCAAAATTTTTAGAATAGTATGCTCTAAAAAAGGCCTATAGCATTATTTAATTTCAAACTACCCTTAAGGCCTTAAATGAACCTTAAAGTTTGAAAAGGTAAACTGATAAAATGCCATTTTCAACATTTTTTTAACAGCACAAGGCAAGCCAATAATGGATTGTAATTCTTTTCTGGAAAAGACATAGGTAGATACTTTAAATAAAAAAGTTTCGAGCTTTGAGACTTAAGTAAATTTTTTCAAAAAAAATCTCAAAAGTGTAATTTTTTGAAATATCTCAAAGTTTGACCCCTTGTATCTCTGATGGGCGCGGATCAAAAAATTTGAAATTTGGCTGAATGTTAGCCCGTAGCAAGTAGAATAAGGAGTAAAAATTTGGAGTTGCAGACTTACGTCAGATAGGAGTTACAGGCCTGTAAAAATGGTCAAAATTTGAGCGTTTGCGGGCAGGGTAATTAAAATTCAAATAAACTGTCTAATGAAATAACAATCTATTTTCACCAGATTTCACAATGAATACAAATTTATACAGGGTGGGCCAAAGAAGAGTTTTCCTTGATATTTGGCAGTTATTAGATTTTAAGGGAATGCCGAAACAGGTCGATTTTTATTTTTAAATTACAATTTTTTATATATATTTCATACATATAGTATATAGTGACATCATCCATCTGGGCGTGATGACGTAATCGATGATTTTTTTAAATGGGAATAAGGGTCGTATGTTATCTCATTTGAAAGAGTGTTCAATTCTCTGTTTAATAATATAAACAATAATATCATTATTTGTACAGGGTGGCCAAAAAAGTAATTTTTGAATTAAATTAATTGACAAAAAGAAGAATGTATGTAATTTATTTAACTCAAAATACATTTTATTGCTGTCAGAAAATAGAAAAAAATTATTATTTGGCAAATAAATATTGCTTTTTTGCTTAAATTAAATGTTCAAAATGTAAAGATGTAGGTGGGAGGCTGTTTGTGATTTAATTTAACCGAAAAGATATATGTTTACTTGTGAAATAAACATCTTTTCTATTTTCTGACAGTAGTAGGTATAATGCATTTTGAGTTAAATAAATTGCATACATTCTTCTTTTTGCGTCAATTAATTTAATTGAAAATTTTTTTTAGTCACCCTGTATAAATTATGACCATAATGTTAATATTACTGAATAGAGAATTGAACACGCTTTCAAATGAGGTACCACACGACCCCTATTCCCATTAAAAAATCATCGATTACGTCATCACGCTCTGATGGATGACGTCACGTAGAATGAAATATATGCCAAACAATTGCAATATAAAAATAAAAATAAACCTATTTCGGCATTTCCTTAAAATCTAATAGGTGGTGGACCTATTGGTGGAAATGGTGGTGGTGGTGGAAATATCGAGGTGGACTCTTTTCTTTGGCCCACCCTGTATAAATTTGTACTAATTGAAATAATAATCTGATAATAATATTGATAATCTGATGAAAATAGATTAATTTTTATTTAATTATACAGTTTACCGTGCCCGCAAACGCTCAAATTTTGACCATTTTGATTTTTGGCTATTTTTTCAGGCCTGTAACTCCTATACGACGTAAGTCTGCAACTCCAAATTTTTACTCCTTATTCTACTTGCTAGAGGCTAACATTCAGCCAAATTTCAAATTTTTTCATCCGTGCCTATCAGAGATATACGGGGTCAAACTTTGAGATTTTGCAAAAAATTACATTTTTGAGATTTTCTTTGAAAAAATTTACTCAAGTCTCAAAGCTCAAACTTTCTTTATTTAAAGTATGTACGTATATCTTTTTCAGAAAAAAATTACAAACCATTATCGGCTTGTCTTATGCTTTTCAAGAACATACTTTTCTAAAAAGTTTGGTTTTTGATTTATTGTTCTATGATCGATACGCTTTAACAAAAATGGCCGTCATCGGCAAAATAAATTAAAAAAAAAAAAAATAAATACAATTTTGTGCTTTCAATAGACTGAAGTTTAATAGGTAGAAAATAAAAAATTGTCAAGCAACCACCTTT